>NC_091286.1:190535527-191175527 GCF_032444005.1 Ranitomeya imitator
CCAGAAGCCAGATCACAAAAGTGGAATAAGGCTAAATTCACACTGCAAATAAGAAGTTGTGTTTTACAGTAGATGCAAAAGCTACTAGATTTCAGAAATCTTTTTTTTTCCCATGACAGAATTTGAGAACTGCAGCAATTTTGAAACTCTGCAGCATGTTAGTTCCTTTAGATATTAAATTCCGCAAACAGGTTTAATAAATAAAACTATATTAACCATGCACTGTAGACAAATCACACTTAATTTGCACAAAAAGCAGCAAAAAAACCCCTGCAAAAACAAAACAAGAAGTGTTTTTACTGCCAATAGAGTATTTTTTGTCTTTAGAAAAAAAATATTGTCTGTGAACATAGACTGAAGGTGTAAACCTATGTGTTTCGTCGTGTAGCCTGTCTCATGGAATAATGGCAGTGTGTGTTTAGATCTGTTTAAATTGCATCAGCAAATTGATATGTACTCAAAACATCCAATCAGACCTAAGCCTTGTTGCCAAAAAATAAAAAACAAGTATTTGGAAAACCTTATATATGGTAGTTGGAAGTAGTACTTACAGGTACTTCTCACAAAATTAGAATATCATCACAAAGTTAATTTATTTCAGTTCTTCAATACAAAAAGTTAAACTATAAAGTTATTACAGACAGAGTGATCTATTTCAAGTGTTTATTTCTGGTAATGTTGATGATTATGGCTTACAGCCAATGAAAAACTAAAAGTTATTATCTCAGTAAATTAGAATAATTAACAAAAAACCCTCCAAATGCTTCATAAGCGTTTAAAAAGGTCCCTTAGTCTGTTTCAATAGGCTCCACAATCATGGGGAAGACTGCTGACTAGACAGATGTCCAGAAAGCAGTCATTGACACACTCCACAAAGAAGGTAAGCCACAAAAGGTCATTGCTAAAGAAGCTGGATGTTCACATAGTGCTGTATCCATGCATATTAATGCAAAGTTGAGTGGAAGGAAAAAGTGTTGTAGAAAAAGGTGCACAAGCAACCGGGATAACCACAGCCTTGAAATGATTGTTAAGAAAAGGCTATTTGAAAATTTGGGGGATATTCACAAGGAGTGGACTGTTCCTTGAGTCATTGCTTCAAGAGCCACCACACACAGAGGTATCCAGGATTTTGGCTACAAGTGTTGCATTCCTTGTGTCAAGCCATTCATGACCAGTAGACAACACAAGAAGCTTCTTACCTGGGCCATGGATTAAAAGAACTGGACTGTTGGTCAGTGGTCAAAGGTGTTGTTTTCAGATTAAAATACCGTATATACTCGAGTATAAGCCGACCCGAGTATAAGCCGATCCCCCCAATTTTGCCACAAAAAACTGGGAAAACTTAATGACTCGGGAATAAGCCTAGGGTGGGAAATGCAGCAGCTACCGGTAAATGTCAAAAGTAAAAATAGATACCAAATAAAAGTAAAATTAATTGAGACATCAGTAGGTTAAGTGTTTTTGAATATCCATATTGAATCAGGAGCCCCATATAATAATAATAATAATAATAATCTTTATTTATATAGCGCCAACATATTCCGCAGCGCTTTACAGTTTAACAGTTTCAAACACACCAGTCATAGGTAACAATGTTAACATAACACATATAATGCTCCATAAAGTTCATTATGCCCCATAAGGTGCTCCATATTAAAATATGCCCCATACAATCCTGCATAAAGGTTAATAATGGCTCCATAAGATGCTCCATAGACATATTTACCCAATATAATGCTGCGCAAATGCTGATTATGGCCCCATAAGATGCTCCATAAAGATATTTGCCCCATATAGTGCTGCACAAACGTTGATTATGGCCCCATACAGACACTTGCCCCATATCGTGCTGCACAAATGTTATGGCCCCATACAGACACTTGCCTCATACAGTGCTGCACAAACGTTATGGCCCCATATAGACACTTGCCCCATATAGTGCTGCACAAACGTTATGGCCCCATATAGTGCTGCACAAATGTTATGGCCCCATACAGTGCTGCACAAACATTATGGCCCCATATAGTGCTGCACAAATGTTATGGCCCCATACAGTGCTGCACAAACGTTATGGCCCCATATAGTGCTGCACAAATGTTATGGCCCCATACAGTGCTGCACAAACGTTATGGCCCCATATAGTGCTGCACAAATGTTATGGCCCCATACAGTGCTGCACAAACATTATGGCTCCATATAGTGCTGCACAAACGTTATGGCCACATATAGTGCTGCACAAACGTTATGGCCCTTTATAGTGCTGCACAAACGTTATGGCCCCTTATAGTGCTGCACAAATGTTATGGCCCATTATAGTGCTGCACAAACGTTATGGCCCCATATAGTGCTGCACAAACGTTATGGCCCCTTATAGTGCTGCACAAACGTTATGGCCCCATACAGTGCTGCACAAACGTTATGGCCCCATACAGTGCTGCACAAACGTTATGGCCCCATATAGTGCTGCACAATCGTTATGGCCCCTTATAGTGCTGCACAAACGTTATGGCCCCTTATAGTGCTGCACAAACGTTATGGCCCTTTATAGTGCTGTAAAAAACGTTATGGCCCCATATAGTGCTGCACAAACGTTATGGCCCCTTATAGTGCTGCACAAACGTTATGGCCCCATAGATGCTCCATACAGACACTTGCCCCATTTGCTGTGATAAAAAAAAAAAAAATCACATACTCACCTCTCCGTCGCTCAGGCCCCCGGCGCTTTCAATATTCACGTGTTCATCGTTCCGGTGCCGCTCCATCTTCAGCACTGACGTTCAGGCTGAGGGCGCGCACTGACTACATCACCGCACCCTCTGACCTGAGCGCCACTGCTGCAGATGGATCGGTGCCGGAACGAGGAGCAGGTGACTATCGCGCAGCGCACCACCTCCACGTTATACTTACCTGCTGCTGGCGCTGTGCAGTCCCTGCTTCCCCGGCACTGCAGCTTCTTCCTGTAGTGAGCGGTCACCGTTACCGCTCATTACAGTAATGAATATGCGGCTCCACCTCTATGGGAGGTGGAGCCGCATATTCATTACTGTAATGAGCGGTACCATGTGACCGCTCAGTACAGGAGGAAGCTGCCGGCGCCGGGAAGCCAGGGACCTGCAGGGACCACGCCAGGGGTAGGTGAGTATAATTACAAAGCCCCCGCTCCCCCTCCCCTGCCGACCCCTGGGTATGACTCGAGTATAAGCCGAGAGGGGGGACTTTCAGCAAAAAAAGTGGGCTGAAAATCTCGGCTTATACTCGAGTATATACGGTAAGTTTTGCATTTCATTTGGAAATCAAGGTCCCATAGTCTGGATGAAGAGTGGAGAGGTACACAATCCAAGCTGCTTGAGGTCTAGTGTGTATTTTCCACAATCAGTGATGGTTTGTGGAGCCATGTCATCTGCTGGTGTAGGTCCACTGTGTTTTATCAAGACCAAAGTCAGCTCAGCCGTCTACTAGGACATTTTAGAGCACTTCAATCTTCCCTCTGCCGACAAGCTTTGTGGAGATGGAAATTTCATTCTCCAGCAGGACTTGGCACCTATCTACATTTCCAAAAGTACCAATACCTGGTTTAAAAACAACAGTATCACTGCTTGATTGGCCAGCAAACTCGTCTGACCTTAACCTTATAGAGAATCTATGTGGTATTGTCAAGAGAAAGATGAGAGACACCAGACCCAATAATGCAGACGAGCTGAAGGCTGCTATCAAAGCAACCTGGGCTTCCATAATACCTCAGCAGTTCCACAAGCTGATCGCCTCCACGCCACATTGATGCAGTAATTGATGCAGAAGGAGCCCCGACCAAGTATTGAGTGCATTTACTGACCATATATTTCAGTAGGCCAACATTTCGGATTTTAAAATAATTTTTCAAGCTGGTGTTATAAAGTATTCTAATTTATGACTTTTGGGTTTTCATTGGCTGTAAGCCATAATCATCAACATTTACAGAAATGAACACCTGAAATACATCACTCTGTTTGTAATGACTCTATATAATATATGGGTTTCACTTTTTGTATTGAAGAACTGAAATAAATAATTTTTTTTTGATATTCTAATTTTGTACACAAGTACATAAATACAAAACCATATACAAAAACTGTAGTTTTATAAAATCATATGATGGGGCATTAGCATAATACAGTGCTCAAAAAAATAAAAGGAACTCTAAAATACGACGTCCTAGATATCACTGAATGAAATATTCCTGTTGCAATTCTTTATTCATTGCATAGTGGAATGTGTTGAGAACAATAAAACATAAAAACGATCAATGTCAATCAAAATTAATATCCTATAGAGGTCTGGGTTTGGAATAATACTCAAAATAAAAGTGGAAAATCTAATTATAGGCTTATCCAACTTCAGTGGAAATGTCTCAAGTCAATAAAATGAGGTTCATTAGTGTGTGTGGCCTTCACATGCCTGTATGACCACCCTACAACACCTGGGCATGCTACTGATGAGGCAGTGGATGTTCTTCTGAATGATCTCCCAGACCTGGATTAAAGCCTCAGTCAACTCCTGGGCAGTCTGTGGTGCAACGTGGCTTTGGTGGATGGAATGAGACATGATGTCCCAGATGTGCTTGATTGGATTCAGGTCTGGGGAACGGGCAGGTCAGTCCATAGCATCAATGCCTTCATCATGCTGGAACCGCTGACACACTTCAGCCACATGAGGCCTAGCATTGTCATGCTTCAGATGGAACTCCAGTCCTGCTGCACCTGCATATAGTCTCACAATAGTTCTAAGGATCTCATCCCGGTACCTAATGGCAGTCAGGGTACCTCTGAAATACCTCCCCACAACATTACTGACCCACTGCTAAACCGGTCATGCTGGAGGATGTTGCAGGCAGCAGAACGTGCTTCACGGCGTCTCTAGACTCTGTCATGTCTGTCACATGTGCTCAATGTGAACCTGCTCTCATATGTGAAGAGAGTACAACCAGAAAAAAATGATAACAAGTGGTGGTTCCAATCAAAGACACAAACCAAGAAAAAATGGACCCCTAAAATATAACTTATAATTTTAGAAACTTTAAAATGAAAAGACCTCAGTCTATATTTCAATAGATACAAATATGTGAAAGACAATAGTGAGTACGATAAGAGTCTTATTCAGGAAAAGTCAAATTACAATATGTATGGACTAATGAGCCCTACAAGCAATCCCTATATTTATCTGTGGTATGGTGCCCCCACTCGTCTTTGGCTCACCCTGTTAACCCTATTGTACCCCAAATATACAGAGTAAAGTAGATATTGTCCAAAAAGCCACCCTGATTGCATATGAGACAGATGTATGTCAGAAAATGTTTAAAAGAAGTGATCAGGCCAAAAGTTCCACAACAAGGAACTGGTTAATATTTTATCACAAACGTCAGTGTGTAAAGCATGATTGGCAGAATAAAAAGATTATTATAACAGAACCATATATAACCATATATTTATCCATATTTGCAATTAATTTGTGATTAGTGAAACTTACCTGTACATTCCAAATTGAATGGATTGTTACTGACATAATCTAAAAAAGAGTCCGCTTCCACTGACATACTGCACTTCACCATGTGAGGAGCAAATGGATTGGAATTGTCAAAAAATATAATGGATCCCATCTGTATATATCAATATTAGTGAGTGCGAGAGAGACTTTTGCTCCCATACAAACTCTGTGTTACTGTAACAAAACAAAAAAAAAAAAATATATATATATATATATACAGTGGGGCAAAAAAGTATTTAGTCAGTCAGCAATAGTGCAAGTTCCACCACTTAAAAAGATGAGAGGCGTCTGTAATTTACATCATAGGTAGACCTCAACTATGGGAGACAAACTGAGAAAAAAAAATCCAGAAAATCACATTGTCTGTTTTTTTAACATTTTATTTGCATATTATGGTGGAAAATAAGTATTTGGTCAGAAACAAAATTTCATCTCAATACTTTGTAATATATCCTTTGTTGGCAATGACAGAGGTCAAACGTTTTCTGTAAGTCTTCACAAGGTTGCCACACACTGTTGTTGGTATGTTGGCCCATTCCTCCATGCAGATCTCCTCTAGAGCAGTGATGTTTTTGGCTTTTCGCTTGGCAACACAGACTTTCAACTCCCTCCAAAGGTTTTCTATAGGGTTGAGATCTGGAGACTGGCTAGGCCACTCCAGGACCTTGAAATGCTTCTTACGAAGCCACTCCTTCGTTGCCCTGGCGGTGTGCTTTGGATCATTGTCATGTTGAAAGACCCATCCACGTTTCATCTTCAATGCCCTTGCTGATGGAAGGAGGTTTGCACTCAAAATCTCACGATACATGGCCCATTCATTCTTTCATGTACCCGGATCAGTCGTCCTGGCCCCTTTGCAGAGAAACAGCCCCAAAGCATGATGTTTCCACCACCATGCTTTACAGTAGGTATGGTGTTTGATGGATGCAACTCAGTATTCTTTTTCCTCCAAACACGACAAGTTGTGTTTCTACCAAACAGTACCAGTTTGGTTTCATCAGGCCATAGGACATTCTCCCAAAACTCCTCTGGATCATCCAAATGCTCTCTAGCAAACTTCAGACGGGCCCGGACATGTACTGGCTTAAGCAGTGGGACACGTCTGGCACTGCAGGATCTGAGTCCATGGTGGCGTAGTGTGTTACTTATGGTAGGCCTTGTTACATTGGTCCCAGCTCTCTGCAGTTCATTCACTAGGTCCCCCCGCGTGGTTCTGGGATTTTTGCTCACCGTTCTTGTGATCATTCTGACCCCACGGGGTGGGATTTTGCGTGGAGCCCCAGATCGAGGGAGATTATCAGTGGTCTTGTATGTCTTCCATTTTCTAATTATTGCTCCCACTGTTGATTTCTTCACTCCAAGCTGGTTGGCTATTGCAGATTCAGTCTTCCCAGCCTGGTGCAGGGCTACAATTTTGTTTCTGGTGTCCTTTGACAGCTCTTTGGTCTTCACCATTGTGGAGTTTGGAGTCAGACTGTTTGAGGGTGTGCACAGGTGTCTTTTTATACTGATAACAAGTTTAAACAGGTGCCATTACTACAGGTAATGAGTGGAGGAAAGAGGAGACTCTTAAAGAAGAAGTTACAGGTCTGTGAGAGCCAGAAATCTTGATTGTTTGTTTCTGACCAAATACTTATTTTCCACCATAATATGCAAATAAAATGTTAAAAAAACAGACAATGTGATTTTCTGGATTTTTTTTTCTCAGTTTGTCTCCCATAGTTGAGGTCTACCTATGATGTAAATTACAGACGCCTCTCATCTTTTTAAGTGGTGGAACTTGCACTATTGCTGACTGACTAAATACTTTTTTGCCCCACTGTATATATATATATATATTTGGCATGGGAAAATAGTTGTAATATAAAATACATTCAACAGCCATAATTAAAAATTCCTTAGGAGGAAGGAAGGAGGATATGTTTCCGGCAGACCAACCAGGTAAATGCCAAGATTTTATTCCAACATGATTAAAAATAAAACATTTAAAAACAACCTGATGTGTTTCTGGTGCTGCAGTGCGCCCTTAATCACCCTAAAATCTTTACTTTTACCTGGTTGGTGTGCTGGAAACAGATCCTCCTTCCTCTGTTTGTTTTGCTCCCCAGCAGGATCGGCACCCACCCCCTTTATACCAGCAACCTCGACAGGATCCTAGCCGCAGGCTTCTTGTGTGGAGACTCCCAGTCCCTCCTCCCTGCCTAAAAATTCTTTAATCTGTGTAGTACTGTATATGTACTATACATCTCTAAATAGTAGGACAGGTATTGGGATGCAATATAATGATGTATAGAAGGATCTAAAGCCACAACATTGCATTTTTATGAACCGCAATCCTGTGACCTTTTAAAATACTTGAACAGTGAGGCCACATTTGTTCTCTTTGCTCTATAACCAAAACATCCACAATTCTTCACTTGCCACTACATAACCACAAGCCTTCCCATGATTGTTTAGAACAACAATCTCCATTTTTGCTTTTAATTCATCTTGTTTAGGACTTTATGCCAGAAAGGGCTCCTGCAGGGGTTTTGTTAGATAAACATCAATGTTATTCATATTCATCACGTTGCTACATATTTTGTTCATTTTATTTTCAGGAACAGGAAAAATATAAGGATGAAGAGATAACCAACAAAGAAGCTTGGAAGAAAACAATTGTAAATAATCAACAAAAGTAAGAAAATATTTATTAAATGTGTTTCAATTATTTTGTGTTCCCAATTGTTGTATTTCTGGTACATGTACGAGAATCTTGTTTAACTGAATCTCGTTAACTTTAATCTCGTATAACTGAATCTTGATGGTCTCAGACCTGAATGATTTACAGTTAGTAGCCAACCTAAGTACATGTGGGGGTTGCCTGGTTGCTAGGGAATCCTCACATGTAATCAAGCAGGCTAGTAGCTGTAAATCATTCAGCTCCGGCGATGAAAACTAAATCTCCGAACACTAACAAATACTCGGAGATCACCCGAGCAACGAGTACACTCGCTCATCACTAGTCAACACATGTTTTGTTGCTTGACAGGTGCAGTAGCTACTTAAGGGGGTTTTACTTAAGGGGATGTTCCCATCTTAAACGCTTCTCACTCTCATAGAACACATACTCCACCTCTACATTCACATCGGGTTGATCTTTATCTGGTACGATAAAATAAACCAAGTGAATAGAAAAATAGAATGGATAGGTGCCAAAAAAACAGGCTTCTGTTTTGCCATTGTCAAAACACTGATTGGAGACATACCAAGTAAGAATGATTGTAATAAATATTGCTGGGAAGTCATCCAAACATTCTTGAAATCCAATGACTTACCACAAAGCCTTGTGCTAACCTTTCATACAGTCTGCCCTTCCATATCTTTATAATAGAGAAAGAGAGAAAGATTCACTTTTCTATTATTCAACTTGCACACGTTATGAACATTTTAAGGGAATGTACCAGTAGGATCAGTCGAGGAAAGCACCACTGAGAAGACAAGAAGACAACTCCAGACATTGACTCTCCACTTTTGGCGCTCCTGCATTGGCATCAGCATTTTGTGTAAGAGCACAAATTTTCATGTGTATCCCGGATGGATATCTTGATGGACAGTCTGTTGGATTATAGGTTGTTTCGCCCCCAGCAGATAGCCCCCAGCAGTTTGCCCCGGGTGCATTTTGCCCTCGAACATTTTGTTTACCTGTCGCAGCTGCAGCTCCTTGGGTCACAGAGTGCAGTCTAGCGGTTCCCCGTGATGTCAGATGGAAACAGTTGATTAACATATGACAAAAGTGCAGCACTCTGTACAGTACTTTTGTGACATGTGGATTGATGATGGACGGGAATTCACGAACAACAAGGACAAACTGGTGAAACATCCGAACACAAAATTCTGGGGGCAAAACAGGGCACAAACAGGGCGAAATGTACCCGGGGGCGAAACATCCAGATCCCGCTGTATACAGGGTCAGCTTTGTACTGACTGCTCCGCTGTAAATCGATCCAAGTAGCAGCTCAGTCTGTAAAGACGAAAGGAGGAAATGCAGGTTTTTTCCGCTACTCACCCTCCACTTCCAGGATGTGACAGGTCTGCGGGGCAAGTAAACATGTGTAATCTATGTGTGTAGTGGCCAGACGTATGGACTGCAGGAGCCACATCTATAATCAAGTTTGCCTAATGTCCCTTAAAGGGAATCTGTCAGCAGGTTTTTGCAACCTCATCTGAGCACAGATGTAGGCAAGAAGAAGCTGAATCCAACGATGTATCACTTAAATTACTGGGTGCAGCAGTTCTTACACAATCAGAGCTTGTAGATTTAGAATGAAGCAGAGCTGAGATGTTCTTATAATGGGGGCGTTGCTGGACTAAGGTAGTCCAGCAATGTTAATCTCTTAGTGATAAATCATGATATATCATTCACAGTTAGTAAACAACAATACACACTTTGACAAGTGACACATCCCTGAGTTTTGTGTTTCTGCCTCTATCTCCTCCTGTCTTCAGATTACATAGCAAAAATCTGCTGACAGATTCCCTTTAAGACCAATTATAGTACATTGTCTACCATTCGTGTGCCGAGTGCAGCCAAAATTTGGACATGAGCTACACCTACTTTGTGAATGACGAAACCTAAACAAGCAGGAATACATGATTTGACGAGGGACCCTACAAATTTGCAAGGTCTACACTAACCTAGGAACTTAGTTATAGTTATGAGATGCATCGCCTCATGTGACATGGCTACTCATTATCATTTTTTAATTATAACGGGGCTTCAGTGACATCTCTGCAAGTGATATTTTTCTAGTTGTATTTTGTAGAATATTATGTCATGTATTATACAGTGAATATAAAAAGGTACACAGCCATGTTAATCCCATATTTACCACCAATGCTAATGTCTTTTTACAGACCTGAGAAATAAGAAAATAACATCCCCGCCTTAAAAAAGGAAAATGCAGCAACTGTCAACTAGACACTATAGCTGATACTTTACTGTGTAATGTGGCTCAGAACAGTAGCCGTGGGTGAGGTACTCTTGCTTCAAGCTGCACGCTACATGGAAATGGGGGTGCTGGCTGGGTGTGTGGACTTTTACTGTGATGGCTATACACCCTTGCAGACTCATTCTGTCAGCCAGGATCTGATGCTACAGAGTTCAGTGAGGGAGACCATAGTTCATAAATAAAATTATTTTTATTAAATAATAATTTATGAGAAACCATGTACAGCAGACAGTAGTCATTCATCTTCATGGAGGTTTCTGTTTTCCCATGGAACAACATCACATACTAACCCTTCTGTTTCCACAAGTCACTTTTCCTTTTTTACCTCCTGGAGCTTTCCCTCTCCGCAAGACTCCGTCTTCACTAGGGAGAAGGCCACCGAATAGCATCCCCTAGGCCCATCCTCTTTCAGGAATCTCACCCACTTCCTGGGTTCTAAGCTGTGCATAGGAGAGGGCAAATAGTCCCGTTTACCAGACCAGTGATTCACACACATGATGTGTCTGGTATGCTCATCCTCAAGGAAGTCGTACCCCTGCATTTTTATCAAGGGACAGGACCATTCTTTGTGTCTGTCGGTGAACCAAACGATCTCCTTCAGGTCCATCAATCCAGGCCTTTGCAGACTCCTCTCTCCTTTTCTCTTCCACTACCATTTGATCCGCCGGTCCCTGGCTGTGTGACCCTCGCCATCGTAGGTGTAGCTTTGTTACAGATTGCTACTTTTAGACTATAAGGCCACTAGCCACTTTGCCCTTTCATGAGTCGCGAACCAGGCCAAGGTAAGAGGCTCGACCTCCAGCTCCAGTCCCGCATTGCACTTCCCTTTAGGGGAATGGGTGACCATCTCCGCTAGATCTCCCGGCCTCATCTCTCCTTCGGACGTCAAGCCTCGGACTCTTGTGCTTCTTTTCAATCCTGGACACACAGAAACACCTTCCTCGGTGGCGTCTATTCCATACCGTCAGCTATGCGGGTCATCATTCCCTCCAATGTGTCATGCTGTAAATATGGCTCCACCAGCTCCATTAACTGACACAAGCAACCTCGTGCTTCCCCAACACCTGACTGTGAACTAGGTACGTTGCCTACCTCACTCTTCTTGGAGTTGTCCTGATCCCCGGTATCCGCTGCTCTCGCCGGCTCCTCTTGGGTCCCTTTTAGGCACAAGGAGAACATAGGCGTCTTCCAGCCCACCACTCCTCCGGGCTTCTTCTGCCATCACTATAATTCTCTCTCTCCTGGTATAGTACTTTTCACTCTCCTTCTCCCAGTAGACTAATGATGCCGACCTCCTTGTTGCTGCACGCTTCCCATCACTGCTTCACCTTTCACTGGGCGGTGCTTTGTTTCACAGTTCATCCCATTTATCTAGTGCCTCTGCCTGTTTTCTCTCGTCACATCTCGATGGGCAGGCATTTCTTTTCCATCTCACCTTCTTATAGCATGCACCTTCCACAATTGGCTGGTCATTCTCAAGACACTCCCTTCTGAAGGTGAAACCTCTGGAGGGCTGAACGATCCTCTGCGTCCTCTACACCTACTCTGGACAGTTTCTTTATGTGCTGTACCACAAACTGCCATCTTGGGATCCATTCCTGGCGCAATCTCTAAACATTCTTTCACTACCATTTTCTATGTTTCTCGAGTCTTCTCCGCATTTCTTAGTTCTTTCTTTTGCAAGACTCAGTTGTGCCAACTATGCCAAGTGTAACGTGGCACGGAGTAGTAGCCATGGGCAAGGTGCTTGTGCTTCATGCCATGGCATGTTACATGGAAATGGGGATCCTGGCTGGGTGTGTGGACTTTAAGGCCGGCCTCACACTACCGTGTTTTACGGACGTAAGAGAGGTGCAGAAAATACGGATTGCATACGGTGCAATGATTCTCTATGCCCCAGCTCCTATCACCCGTATTTTACTGATCCGTATTATACGGTCTTCTATGGCCGTAGAAAATCGCAGCATGCTACGTTTGTCACCGTATTGCGCAAAAAATATGCCAATGAAAGTCTATAGGGGCCAGAAAAATACGGATTACACACAGACCAGCAGTGTGACTTGCGAGAAATATGCAGTGGTGTTCTATAGAAAAGCCGGCAATTCAGTGCCGTGTACAGTAAAATCACACTGACAGCTTACAATAGAATAGGTAGAATAAATGTGTACACATAGAATAGGTATATATATATATATATATATATATATATATATATATATATATATATATATACAGTACAGACCAAAAGTTTGGACACACCTCATTTAAAGATTTTTCTGTATTTTCATGACTATGAAAATTGTATATTCACACTGAAGGCATCAAAACTATGAATTAACACATGTGGAATTATATACTTAACAAAAAAGTGTGAAACAACTGAAAATATGTCTTATATTCTAGGTTCTTCAAAGTAGCCACCTTTTGCTTTGATGACTGCTTTGCACACTCTTGGCATTCTCTTGATGAGCTTCAAGAGGTAGTCACCGGAAATGGTTTTCACTTCACAGGTGTGCCCTGTCAGGTTTAATAAGTGGGATTTCTTGCCTTATAAATGGGGTTGGGTCCATCAGTTGTGTTGTGCAGACGTCTTGTGGATACACAGCTGATAGTCCTACTGAATAGACTGTTAGAATTTGTATTATGGCAAGAGGAAAGCAGCTAAGTGAAGAAAAACGAGAGGCCATTATTACTTTAAGAAATGAAGGTCAGTCAGTGCGAAAAATTGGGAAAACTTTGAAAGTGTCCCCAAGTGCAGTTGCAAAAATCATTAAGCGCTACAAAGAAACTGGCTAACATGAGGACGGCCCCAGGAAAGGAAGACCAAGAGCCACCTCTGCTTCTGAGGATAAGTTTATCCGAGTCACCAGCCTCAGAAAAAGCAGGTTAACAGCAGCTCAGATTAGAGACCAGGTCAATGCCACACAGAGTTCTAGCAGCAGACACATCTCTACAACAACTGTTAAGAGGAGACTTTGTGTAGCAGGTCTTCATGGTAAAATAGCTGCCAGGAAACCACTGCTAAGGACAGGCAACAAGCAGAAGAGACTTGTTTGTGCTAAAGAACACAAGGAATGGACAATAGAACAGTGAAAATCTGTGCTTAGGTCTGACGAGTCCAAATTTGAGATCTTTGGTTCCAACCACCGTGTCTTTGTGCGACTCAGAAAAGGTGAACGGATGGACTCTACATGCCTGGTTCCCACCGTGCAGCATGGAGGAGGAGGTGTGATGGTGTGGGGGTGCTTTGCTGGTGACACTGTTGGGGTTTTATTCAAAATTGAAGGCAAACAGAACCAGCATGGTTACCACAGCATCTTGCAGCGGCATGCTATTCCATCCAGTTTGCGTTTAGTTGGACCATCATTTATTTTTCAACAGGACAATGACTCCAAACACACCTCCAGGCTGTGTAAGGGCTACTTGACCAAGAAGGAGAGTGATGGGGTGCTTCGCCAGATGACCTGGCCTCCACAGTCACCAGACCTGAACCCAATTGAGATGGTTTGGGGTGAGCTCGACCGCAGAGTGAAGTCAAAAGGGCCAACAAGTGTTAAGCATCTCTGGGAACTCCTTCAGGATTGTTGGAAGACTATTTCCGGTGACTACCTCTTAAAGCTCATCAAGAGAATGCCAAGAGTGTGCAAAGCAGTCATCAAAGCAAAAGGTGGCCACTTTGAAGAACCTAGAATATAAGCCATATTTTCAGTTGTTTAACATGTGTTAATTCATAGTTTTGATGCCTTCAGTGTAAATTTACAATTTTCATAGTCGTGAAAATACAGAAAAATCTTTAAATGAGAAGGTGTGTCCAAACTTTTGGTCTGTACTGTATGTCATTGAGACACATATATGTATATATATTAATATTTAATACAGCGCTACATAGCTTTAAAGCCAGTAATTCAATTGCCGGCTTTTGCGATCTCCTTCCTAAACTCGACATGATATGAGACATGGTTTACATACAGAAAACCATCTCATATCCCCACTTTTTTGCATATTCAACACTACTAATGTTAGTAGTGTGTATGTGCAAAATTTGGGCGCTCTAGCTATTAAAATAAAGGGTTAAATGGCGGAAAACATTGGTGTGGGCTCCCGCACAATTTTCTCCACCAGAGTAGTAAAGCCAGTGACTGAGGACAGATATTAATAGCCTGGCGAGGGTCCATGGTTATTGGCCCCCCTGGCTAAAAACATCTGCCCCCAGCCACCCCAGAAAAGGCACATCTGGAAGATGCGCCTATTCTGGCACTTGGCCACTCTCTTCCCATTCCCGTGTAGCGGTGGGATATGGGGTGATGAAGGGTTAATGTCACCTTTCTATTGTAAGGTGACATTAAGCCAGATTAATAATGGAGAGGCGTCAATTCTGACACCTATCCATTATTAATCCAATTGTATGAAAGGGTTAAAAAAAAACACACATTATTAAAAAGTATTTTAATGAAATAAACACACAGGTTGTTTAAATATTTTATTGCTCTCTCAATCCACCTGAAGACCCTCGCTCTGTAACAAAGGAAAAATAAAAAAACAACAATATACATACCTGATAGATAGGAAAACCACTGAAATCTACCTTCCGACGATCTGTCACGTCCCACGATGTAAATCCATCTGAAGGGGTTAATTTTTTTTACAGGCAGGAGCTCTGCTATAATGCAGCTGTGCTCGTGCCTGTAAAACCCTAGCGAATGAATGGAAACTAGGTCAATGACCTGTGGTTACCGTCATTCGCGGTGATGCGCCCTCGGCTGGTTGTACTCATATGAACTCGAGCCTGGGAACTTTTCTGAATATTTTCCCAGCCTCAAGATTAGGGCTGTACTGTCATTACACACATGCATTCCATTTAGCTACTGATCTAAACAATTATGTGCAATTGTTATTTTTAGGAAATGGAACTCATTGCATCCACCTTCTGTGGCATCTCCAATGTAGGTTTCTTTTTGCATTACATTTAAAACATCCATTTCCCCAAATACTTTTAGGGCAGAGGGAGTATTGGTGTGTGTCTCATTGGAGACAGGATAGTTTTCCTAAAAAATATTCGTAAACAATTCTATACCCCTTTGATCCACACTGAGATTTTCCTTTTGCTCTAAGAAGATGAGGGAAAATTAATCTCTTCAGGTCCTAATGGTGAACTCCAATGGTACATGACAAGTTTCAGGATCTCCTTCATATAGGCGTTTACACAACAGCTTTATACGCATACTTCTTCACAAGCAGGATTGATTTACACAAATACTTATACAAATGCATGGATCATATTAAACTATCACTATACTTCATAAATATTTCTAGCCTTTTTCATTTACTAGTCCACTGGCAAGTGTGTTTTATGGGCTGCAGATGTCCAGATGTTACCAGTTAGTAGTCTCCAGATGATACGACGGCCTCCTTCTTCTCTTATTAGCAATACTCCACAGGGTATATGTGACCACAAGTTCTAAGTTTAACTAAATTTGAGGCAAAATGCAACATGTGTTTCTTCTATTTTTCAACAAATCCTGGCATGTGAATACACTGTTACTGACCAGAAGCGCCTATTGAAGGAGCACCTGTCAGGCAAATGTACTGACAATACACTTTTTTTGATGGAAGAGTTAATGGCATTTTCATTATATTAACTTTTTTATTTTCATCCTGCTTCACAGACTTTTCCAACGTCTAGACTCAAAATTGAAAGAGATTTCCAAAATAGCTGGTGAAATAACTCAGAGTGTGTGTTTGTCTCAGGGAATGGAGAGAAAAAATGTTATTCAACACATTCGCAATATGTACAAGGTTGATTTGAGTGCAAGTCGACATTGGCAAGAACTTGTCCAGCAAATGACTCATGACAGGTAAGTAAGTAATTACTAATAGTTGGTTAGAATGCTTTCTTTTACATTACTAGCGGGATATGCTTACAGCACAATAATAAATAGCTGCCATGGGCACAGAAGGTGTAGCCACCCCATTGTCAGCAGTTGTCAGCTTATATATTACAGCTGACTTTCCACTGCAGTGGTCGGTGTTAATCGAGGGTCTTATGCTATACTGAGGAATACAGAAGCTGAAATCTGTAGACATAGAATAGGCCTACACCCACATAGGATCAGACTGGTCCTTCCGGGAACCAGCAGATGCACTGGTGAGCCACTGACTCAAACCATTCCTTGTCCCTAATCAACACCTTAGCGTATACCTAAATATCATCTTCATGCCCTACAGTAATATTTCATCTGAGGCAAGCAGTTGTATACTGAGCCATTCAGAGTTCTCCAGGCGTGTCACTTTCTTATTGCTGAGCTGCGAGAGCTTCTTGAGTGACCGTTTCCTTTTCCTAAGCTAGTGATGCTAGGAATAAATGGTCTGTCACTGCACTAGTTCTGAAGTGTACACTGGTATTTGCAAATAGAGAGAAGTGTCTTGGAACAAGAAGCGTTGATTCCGAGAACTGCTCTGGAAAATTCTATTGCTGATGATTTTGCAGGACTGATAAAAGATCAGAATTTCAGAGGGTGCATGAGGGAGATGATCAGCTAACTGTTGTATAGAAAGCAATGGGATGGAGAGAAGTGTCTGGTACCACACAAGTTAAGTTCCACGCCTGGATTGTAGTTTCTGCTCATATTTGGCAAAGCTCTAGTGGTTAGTTTTCTTGTCAAGAAGCTGTAAACTATGAAAGGGCAGAGACAGACTACTGTATTTCTCGTGGGAGAATCGCATCGTAAAACTCCTACTGGCTGTCGGCTCTCCTGACCTGAGCTTGACAGCTGCATAAAAATACATCACGCTGTCTTGCTCAGGTTAGGGGAGGTGCCAGGCCAGTCTGTGCAGTGTGATGTGATTAACACACGAGTTATACGGCAATGTTGCTCAGCCGTAAGATAAAAGCTCTTGCAGCAGCGGCAGAATAAAAACAGGTCAATTACAAATTTTCTTATTTTCATGTAATCTAAGGGTATGTACCCACAGTGAGTTTTTGCTTGCAGACATTTCTGCAAGGTTTGAGCCTCTCTAGACAGCAAAAACGCTGCAGCAAAAACATGCTTTTTAGGTGCGTTTTTGCATGTTTTTTTGTACAGCAATGATTTTTTTTTAGCTAAATAAAGATATTTGGAAAAAAAAAATTAATGATGTGATTTCCTGGTTCAATTCCTTCTTTTTGCATTCTGAAGCAGTAGTGTCATGGTAATGGGATTAGGGTTTGGTGTCAGCAGCTGTCGCAGACACCAAGCCCAAGGTTTAGTAATAAAGAGGTATCAGCCAAACACCCTTTCTAAACCAGTAAGTAAAGAGTTAAATGCACACACACTGTGACCAGCCAATGTAGGAGCGTTAACAGAATGAACCTATAAAGGCTGTAACGAAACAGCAACTGGCAGAAATCAGCGTGAACAGCGGTACTTAATTTTTACAAAAAATGAAAAAGAAAAATTAAGTGGGCTTCCAATTAATTTTCATAACTAGTAGAGTGAAAGACAATGGCTAATGTTAATATTCTCGGAAGGAGCCAATAGCCATAAAGGTTCCCAGGCTATTAATATCATCTCACAGCTGTTTGCTTAGCCTTTACTGGCTAGTTTATAAGGGGGACTCCAGAAACAAACTTGACATGGGGGTCCCCCTATAAAATCTAACCAGCAGCCACAAAAACCTCTCTGACATATTTTCGTCAGCAGGAAGGACTACAGTTAGCCCATATAGCAAGAAGAAAAAGTATACCCACTCAGAGCAACATACTTAAAAGGAGAAATAGGAGTTGTACTAGGTATATGCAAGGAAAAGTATCAAAATTTATTGAAAGTTCACATGATATATATTCACATACGTTTACAAACATACATAAAGTGATACACGTGCAAGGACAACACACCAGGGTAACCAGGACCCACCAATAGCCCTAGTCCGTTAGTGCCTATCAGTCAGTCTCATTATAAGGTGCATGTGCAAAAAATACTGTGGCACAGGTAAGTATGCCTACCGTCTAAACAGAAACCCTTTGTATGCATATGCCCACAAAGAGGCAATTGTAACCGCATAAATGGTCGGCAGACACTTACCACTGGTAGGGGTAGGAGGGTCCTGGGCCGGGTGTTAGTAAAAGCCCCCCCGACGTGCATTTCGCGTCCCTAATCGACCGCTTTCTCAAGGGAGATGCTTAATCACTTGCCAGTAGTACCTTTTAAGGTCAAAGGATGTGTCACCTGTTAGTTCGGGGCCAATCCGAGTGGCTAGAGAGCGGCGCATGCGCATCGCGTGCCGCAGGTCCTGGAAGTGCAAAGGAGCGTAGAGGTAACACAAATCATACATTGTACAGCTTAATATATTTCAGATAGTTCTCTCTCCGCCAGTTCAAGTAAGAATCCTCTGTCACATACTCCACGACAATTATTTAAGTGGCGCAAGTGGTGTGAAGCTGTATCCAAAGTCCAACTAGGATAGACCATAATCCTATGATTTGTGTTACCTCTACTCTGCATTTGTGCTATCTGTGCCTTTGTATATGTTCTTCATGCTATTATTGGGACTGGTGCTCTGGTTCTTATTATTAGTATTTCCGGTTTCCGGCTTGATATACCAGTTTTCATATCATTCATTGGTGACGCAGTGGTTGTGCGCATGTGCGCCGCGGCCCGGGACTCCTGGTATGCAGCGGCGCGTCTCTCTGCCTTGCTCGCACGCCTGGAGATTTCTTTTACTCCCCACGCGTGCGCAGTAGTGCGCGACGCTCCTTTGCACTTCCAGGACCTGCGGCACGCGATGCGCATGCGCCGCTCTCTAGCCACTCGGATTGGCCCAGAACTAACAGGTGACACATCCTTTGACCTTAAAAGGTACTACTGGCAAGTGATTAAGACACACATCGGGGGGGGGGGGCTTTTACTAACACCCGGCCCAGGACCCTCCTACCCCTACCAGTGGTAAGTGTCTGCCGACCCTTTATGCGGTTACAATTGCCTCTTTGTGGGGATATGCATACAAAGGGTTTCTGTTTAGACGGTAGGCATACTTACCTGTGCCACAGTATTTTTTGCACATGCACCTTATAATGAGACTGACTGATAGGCACTAACGGACTAGGGCTATTGGTGGGTCCTGGTTACCCTGGTGTGTTGTCCTTGCACGTGTATCACTTTATTTATGTTTGTAAACGTATGTGAATATATATCATGTGAACTTTCAATAAATTTTGATACTTTTACCTTGCATATACCTAGTACAACTCCTATTTCTCCTTTTAAGTAAAATCTAACCAGCATAGGCTAGACAGACAATTGCGGGCTGATATTAAGAGCATAGGAAGGGGTCATGGATATTGACCCCCTCCCACACTAAAAACATCAGCTTTCGGCCACCCCAGAAATGGTACATCCATAAGATGCACCAAATCTGGCCCTTAGCCTCGCTCTTCGCACTTGCCCTGGTGCGATTGCAAGTGGGGTGATAATATTGGGGTTTATATCAGCCTTGTAATGTCATATGACATCAAGACCAGAGGTTAGTAATTGTGAGGTGTCTATTGGACACCCCCATTACTAACCCCATAGTCATATTGTATAAAAAACACACCCAGAATTAGGTCCATTATTTGAAAAATTAAACTATACTCGCCGAACGCCTAATCCCAGATGCCCTTTTCTGCTGTAAACAATAAAAAATAATAGACAACCAGATACTCTCCTATCCGCAGTAGTCCACGTATTTCAGAGTGTCCCACGGCGATCTCACTTGTAAAAAAGTCACATTAAGAGATGTGACTGTTTCAGCTGGCTGCTGTCATCGCTCCCGTAGTGTATAGCCCTAAGCTGCCGTGAGAAAGATCACATGAGTTCATCAGCTGATGAACTCCGGTGATCTCACAGCACCACCGCTGCGTTTGAAATGCGATTTCTGTGAGTACTGCGCATGAAAGGGGGTTTCATGTGGGCTCCGGCGATGAGCCCACATCAAATTCGCGACAGGTCAGCTGTTTTGTACAGCTGACATGTGCGCGTAATAAGGGCAGGTGGAACTGCCGCTATTAACTAGTTAAATGCCGCTGTCAAAAGCTGACAGTGGCATTTAACTACCGCTTCCAGCCATCAGGCCGGAAATGCGCGCATCGCCGACCCCCGTCACATGATCGGGGGTCAGCGATGCGTTGGCATGACAACCTGAGGCCTCCTTGAGACCTCTATGATTGTTGATGCCGGCTTGTTGTGATCAGCACCCTGTGGTCGGCGCTCATAGCAAGCCTGTAATTCAGCTACATAGGAGCGATCTGATGATCGCTGCTATGTAGCAGAGCCGATCAGGCTATGCCAGCTTCTAGCCTCCCATGGAGGCTATTGAAGCATGGCATTTAAAAAAATGTTTTAAAAAATATGAAAAAATAAAAAAAATATAAAAGTTTAAATCACCCCCCTTTCGCCCCATTCAAAATAAAACAATTAAAAAAAAAATCAAACCTACACATATTTGGCATTGCCGTGTTCATAATCCCTCGATCTATCAAATAAAAAAAAGAATTAACCTGATCGCTAAACGGTGTAGCGAGAAAAAAATTCAAAACACCAGAATTACGTTTTTTTGGTCGCCGCGACAAGTGGTATCATTAAAAACATCAGCTCGGCACGCAAAAAATAAGCCCTCACCTGACCCAAGATCCCAAAAAATAGAAACGATATAGGTATCGGAAAATGGCGCAATTTTTTTTTTTTTTTTTTTTTTTTTTTTTTAAAGTTTGGAATTTTTTTTCACCACTTAGATAAAAAATAACCTAGACATGTTTGGTGTCTATGAACTCGTACTGACCTGGAGAATCATAATGGCAGGTCAGTTTTAGCATTTAGTGAACCTAGCAAAAAAGCCAAACAAAAAGCAAGTGTGGGATTGCAACTTTTTTTGCAATTTTACCACACTTGGAATTTTTTTCCCGTTTTCTAGTACAAGTCATGGTAAAACCAATGGTGTCGTTCAAAAGTACAACTTGTCCTGCAAAAAATGCGCCCTTACGTGGCCATATTGACGGAAAAGTAAAAAAGTTATGGCTCTGGGAAGGAGAGGAGCGAAAAACGAAAGCGCAAAAACTAAAAAGAGCTGCGTCTTGAAGGGGTTAAAAAATATATACATATATGATGGCAAAAAATATTACACAATACAGATATATTGCAGCTTTGTTAAATAAGCATTGTGTGTGTGTGTGTGGCATTCACACAACAGAAATTATTTTGAAAAATTGGCTAATTTTTTGGTTGAAAAAACAATGCTGCAGCCATATTTACTGTTTTTTTTGTGTGCCATTTTTTACTCTTAGGTACAGTGGGTATGGAAAGTATTCAGACCCCTTTAAATTTTTCACTTTGTTTTATTGCAGCCATTTGGTAAATTCAAAAAGTTCACTTTTTTCTCATTAATGTACTCTGCACCCCATCTTGACTGAAAAAAACAGAAATGTAGAAATTTTGGCAAATTTATTTAAAAAGAAAAACTGAAATATCACATGGTCATAAGTATTCAGTATTTTCCCAAAGACTTTTCTTTCTGTTTAAAATTACATAAAGAATGATATTCATCCTCTGCACTTTTATTACACTATAGGTGTACTTATTTCCATACATATCAAAACCCTGATTTCTTCTCTTCAGAATCTTGAATTTCCTATTTCACTTTGCTTCTTTTTCTTTCTCTTCTGTACTGTCAATACATGATGCATCAGCACAGTATGACATGAGCAGCCTGAGCTAAATTAAAAATGTCTGGGTCTCCATCATGTATGCATGTATACAGCTGCTTACACATTAAAATGAATCTTTTTATAGACACCACTCACCTCTCCAGCCTTTCTGCTATTCACTGTCACCCATTTGGTCGTTGGCGTAACTTCTTCATCATCACAGCTCGTGCTGCAACCCCGGGTATCTGGATGTCCGACTTTAATAGTGTTTGGGGACATTCTGCGCATGCACTTGCAAATCGTGCGGTGATGTCATGACGCTGGGATCTTTTCCACGCTTACGTATAACCCTCCCAGAAGTCAGAAATTCTGGCCCAATGTCAGGGGCCCAGAGATTTTAGCATAAGCACCAGTGTTCTCAAGATTCGGTGAGAATCGGATGGTTGAGTGGGGAGTGGAGCGACTGGTTAAATGATCTGTTAGGTGATTATTAGTGATGAACGATTATACTCCTTGCTCGGGTTTTCCCGAGCATGCTCGGGTGGTCTCAGAGTATTTGTTAGTGCTCGGAGATTTAGTTTTCATCGCCTCATGATTTACGGCTGCTAGACAGGCTGAATACATGTGAGGAATGCCTGTTTGTTAGGGAATTCCCACATGTATTCAGGCTGTCCAGCAGCTGTACATCATGCAGCTGAGGCGATGAAAACTAAACCCCTGAGCACTAACAATGCTCGGAGACCCGAGCAACAATGCTATTCGCTCATCACTAGTGATTATATTGACATCATGCTGCTCTTGGATTACCTAAGTCTACTGGTTTGACCCTAGGCACCCCAGCGTAACACTTTATCCAGGTAATTAATGCAGTGACTAAATATTACCACATTATAGGGAATAAATAATGCCACCGTGCCATGACTGGATAACGGCACCACACTATTATTTTATAAACAATACAATAGGAATATAAAAATCTCCGCCATTTTTTATATATAGTGGTAAGATACCAGGCATACAGTCTGCAAGGTATCATCAAACTGCAGATTGGGCAAATAAAACTTAAAGAGCCATAACTTTTTATTTTTAGATTGACAATAGAAGATAAGGTTGGCACTGCTCTCTGACAAGATAACCGCATGGAGAATAGAGGCAGTATTCACACGGGCGGTGCATCATTTCTGAGAGTTCAATTGTAGGATATTAAAAAGTAGATTGATCGTTTTCTTTGTATGGCCAAGAGGCATGCAAAACACAATATGCAGCTGGTCAGTAGCCTATGGCCATTTCATGCACCAAACGATTACTCAGGGTAAACTGGGAAAAGGCAGCATTAACTGTCGTGTCCCCAGCACCTTTATTACATTACCCACATAAACAGATATTTAGAAAAAGTTTTTCTAAAGCCTATTTACAAAATATAAATGAAGCCTTTGACTAGTCGAGGGGCGTTAGTGTCCCCACACTAATTGGCCTACTTAGCATGTTATCACGCACTTCTGGGCATCATAACATGACTTAGAGTCGGCGTTATCGCTAGCGCTGTACTTGTTTCGCGCATACCTCTTAGCTTTAGAGATGCAGCACACTGCACATGATCAGACGTGCAGAAGACATCTGAAGCCTTCACGCTGCTTCAAAAGATCAATGCAGCAAGAGAAAGAAGCCACGCAAATGTGTGGCGTATGTATAGTGCTCACCAGATCTTGTAAATCATGTTATCACACCCACAGGGGTATGATAACTTGCTTAGTGGGCTGACTAGTCTGGGGACACTAACACCCCATTGACTAGACAAAGACCTCATTTCCATATCATAAACAGATTTTAGAAATACTTTCTCTAAGGATATGTGCACACGTCAGGATTTCTTGCAGAAATTTTCCTGACAAAAACCGGACATTTCTGCCAGAAATCTGCATGCGTTTTTACCGCGATTTTACCGCGATTTTGACGCTTTTTTGGTGCGTTTTTGGTGCGTTTTTTCCCAAATGCATAGAATTGCGGGAAAAACGCCGAAAATCCGCAAAAATAATGAACATGCTCATTTTTTTACCGCGATGCGTTTTTTTCACGGAAAGAAACGCATCCATGTGCACATAACATGCAGAATGCATTCTAAATTATAGAATGCATAATGTATGCGTTTTTAATGAGTTTTTATAGCGTTTTTACCGCGAAAAAAAGCGAAAAAACCTGAACGTGTGCACATAGCCTAAAAATCTGTTTATGTGCATAATGTAATACAGGGACTGATAGGTAGGATATTTACATATGTAGGCACAACTGCTCGTGGTTCTTGGGGCATGGGGGACCTGACAGGTTCCCTTTAAGCCCATATACTCGAGTATAAGCCGAGACCTCTAATTTTGCCACAAAAAACTGGGAAAATTTAATGACTTGAGTATAAGCCTAGGGTGGAAAATGCAGCAGCTACTGGTAAATTTCAAAAATAAAAATAGATACCAATAAAAGTAAAATGAATTAAGACATCAGTAGGTTAAGTGTTTTTGAATATCCATATTGAATCAGGAGCCCCATATAGTGCTCCATACAGTTCATGATGGGCTCCATAAGATGCTCCATACAAAATATGCCCCATATAATGCTCCATTAAGTTTATGATGGGCCCCATAAGATGCTTCATACAAAAATATGCCCCATATAATGCTGCACAAAGGTGGATTATGGCCCCATAAGATGCTCCATAGAAGCATTTGCCCCATACAATGCTGCATAAAGGTTGATTATGGCCCCATGAGATGCTCCACAGAAACATTTGCCCCATACAATGCTGCATAAACGTTGATTATGGCCCCATGAGATGCTCCATAGAAACATTTGCCCCATACAATGCTGCATAAAGGTTGATTATGGCCCCATGAGATGCTCCATAGAAACATTTGCCCCATATAATGCTGCACAAAGGTTGATTATGGCCCCATGAGATGCTCCATAGAAACATTTGCCCCATACAATGCTGCATAAACGTTGATTATGGCCCCATGAGATGCTCCATAGAAACATTTGCCCCATACAATGCTGCATAAAGGTTGATTATGGCCCCATGAGATGCTCCATAGAAACATTTGCCCCATACAATGCTGCATAAAGGTTGATTATGGCCCCATGAGATGCTCCATAGAAACATTTGCCCCATATAATGCTGCATAAAGGTTGAATATGGCCCCATGAGATGCTCCATAGAAACATTTGCCCCATATAATGCTGCACAAGGGTTGATTTTGCCCCATGAGATGCTCCATAGAAATATTTGCCCCATACAATGCTGCATAAAGGTTGATTATGGCCTCATAAGATGCTCCATGGAATATTATGCCCCATATGCTGCTGCTGCGATTTTAAAAAAATGATGTACTCATCTCTTTTCCTGTGCAGGCGGGGACACTGGCACTTGCCATATTCACCTGTCCCCATTCCACTGCTGCACGCCACTGTGTCTATCGATTCTCTGACTGTTCAGGCAGAGGGCGTGCACTAACCACATCATCGTGCCCTCTGACCTGAATGTCACGCAGAAGATCGAGCCCAGCTGTGGAACAGGGACAGGTGAATATCACAATGCTCACCCTCCCCGTCATACTCGCCCTCCCGGCACGGTCCCTGGCAGCTTCTCCAATGCGATGGTCTCTGGCGCCTGCAGCTTGTTCCTGTGTTCAGCGGGCATTGGTACCGCTCATTAAAGTAATGACTATGCACTCCACCCCTATGGGAGTGGAGTCGCGTCCATATTTATTACTTTAATGAGCGGTACCACATGACCGCTGAACACAGGAAGAGCTGCCGGCGCCCGGAGACCATCGGAGAAGCAGGGAAGCGTGCCGGGAGCAGGTAAGTATACTTGTACTCAAGTATATATGGTAGTTTAATTACAGTGCTTAAAACGTAACTGTCATTTTAATTTCTATTTCATAAATCCATAGTACACATGAAACTAAGCAACTGTGTAATATATCTGATCAGAGAAATCTGCTTCTTTCTTCTTCTGGATTAATTTTGTATAAATTCATCAAGAAAATGTGTATTCAGTGAAGACAGACTTTCCTATTGCTGAGATAGAATATTATCAGGAGCAACTGTCAACTATGTAGACAGAAGCGGTGAAGAGGAGCGAGGATTTCTGCTAGTGATGAGTGAGTATACTCGTTGTTCGGGTGGTCTCTTTGTTACTGTTCGGAGATTAAGTTTTCATCGCCGCAGTTGAATGATTTACAGCTATTAGCCAGCTTGATTACATGTGGGGATTTCCTAGCAACCAGGCAACCCCCACATGTACTCAGCCTGGCTAATAGCTGTAAATCATTCAGCTGCCGCGATGAAAACAAAATCTCCGAACACGAACAAATACTCGGAGGTCACCTGAGCGTGCTCGAGAAAACTTGCGCAACGAGTATACTTCACTAATTTCTGCCTCCCACTCCTCCATCCTTCCACCTCCCCTTTCCATAGAATGCGTAGCAGCTCATCTCCTATCTCAGCAGTGGGAAAGTTAGTTTTCATTGAATACATATTTTACCTTAGAAATGCAAATTATCTCATCTGAGTAGAAGAGGACTTGAACTCTAGTGCCACCTATTGGAAATAGCAATCCTACAAGTCAATATCAACCTTTTAACGAGTCTTGCAATATGACTTAGGATAAGAGCTAAATCAGAATCCCAATTTGCAGACATGGTGTTCTGGGCTAATGCCCCTCGTCAGTGCAAAGTATGAGATCTGATTTGCCTATGTGAGAAGCTAAGGCTGGGATGTAAGGGGTAAGGTTTCTCCTTGAGGAGTTTGACAAGCCAGGCCTGGCATGCCACTATGAGGAGACTTAAACGCCTGCATGCAAGGCATTTATGTCTCCTTATAATGGCATGAAAGTCCTGGTTTGTCACACTCCAGAAGGAGAAATCTTACCCCTTAGAACTGAGAATTTTTAAAATAAATGATCAGTTCACGAGGAGAAAAAAGCAAATATCTCTGATAAGATATATTACAAAGTTACATGTGTCCTATTGACCTCCCATGTAAAAATTAAAATGATGCTTACACTTTAGAAAAACACATCCATATAAAGTGCAATGTTCTAAGAACACTGAGCATTCATTGCGGTCATTAAGGCATCTATTTTAATAACTTACTGTAGTTATCCCTACACCTCAGTAATAGTTTATGCTGCTCTCCACCAGAATTTGGCACATACATAAGTTGTATACCAGAAAATCTGAGCCACAATGAATCTCCATTGTGTGTTCTTGTAACATTATTACTCAGGCGTATACATCCTTTTCCTGCTGAAATAGAATTGGTATGTTCATGAAAAGGCTAATGAGATGAATGAGTATTTCAACAGGTTCAGCAGTACATGTGTAATGCAAACTGATAGTGGATGGGAACTGGGTGCAAATTCTGCAACATCGATATTGGAGGATGAGCAGACCTATTTTAGAGTATCCGAAAATGATGTGAGGAGGCAGTTTAAGCCACTTAACATTGGTAAAGCTGCAGGACCAGATGGACTCAGCTCACGTGTCCTTAAAGTGTGTGCAGACCAGCTGTGTACTGTCTTTACGCGCCTATTTAATGGAAGTCTACAAACACAGAGGGTACCGGTGTTATGGAAAACTTCCTGTCTGGTGCCGGTACCCAAGACGACTTCTCCTGCAACCCTAAATGACTATCGTCCTGTAGCCTTAACATCTCATGCTATGAAGGCCTTGGAAAGATTAGTGCTTGCTCACTTAAGACCGAGGGTCAATGCTTTTATTGATCCCCTTCAGTTTGCTTACCGACATAGATTGGGGGTGGATGATGCTATTCTTTCTCTGTTACATAGGCTACATTCATTTCTGGAGAATGACGGAGCCACGGTGCGAGCGATGTTCTTCGATTTCTCGAGTGCATTTAACTCCCTGCAGCCACTTTTACTACACAAAAAGATGACTGATATGAAGGTGGAGGAGGGGATGAGAAATTGGATAACTGACTACCTATCAGATCGGCCACAGTTTGTACAGATGGGAGCAGTGGTGTCAAGCAGATTATTAAGCAGTGTCGGTGCCCCCCAGGGAACGGTGCTTGCGCCCTTTCTATTCACACTGTATACTTCAGACTTTCAGTATAAATCTGAACTTTGCCATCTTCAAAAATTTTCGGATGACTCTGTGGTTGTGGGATGCATTAGGGGAGATCAGGGGGATGAGGAATATAGAAGGGTGGTGTCGAATTTCGTGGATTGGTGCAATGGTAACTGTCTGCAGCTAAATGTTAAGAAAACCAAGGAGTTGGTGGCCAACTATAGCAGGATAAAGTTGGAATGCTTACCGATCACTATTGCTGGTCAGGAGGTAGAGCAGGTGGAGAGTTACAAATATTTGGGGGTCCATTTGGATAGCAAACTGGACTGGAGATGCCACTCAGAGTTTGTCTACAAGAAGGGGATGAGCAGACTGTATTTCCTAAGGAAACTGAGGTCTTTTAATGTGTGTAGCAAAATGTTAGAAATGTTCTACCAATCTGTGGTGGCAAGTGCCATCTTTTTTGCAATCACGTGCTGGGGTAGTAGTGTGCGGGCCTCTGATGCTAATAAGCTGAATAAGATTATTAAGAAGGCAAGTTCTGCTGTGGGCTGCAATCTGGACTCTTTTGGGGAGGTAGTGGAGAAAAGAACTCTGAGAAAGTGTATGACAATTATGAACAATAATGCACATCCATTATATGAGCTATTCATGAGACAGAAGAGCACCTTCAGCAACCGGCTAATACTTCTGAGGTGTAAGAAGGAAAAATATAGGAAATCGTTTGTGCCAACTGCCATGGGAATGTACAACAATAACATTAGGGTTAAACCACCAAGGTGAATGTCTACTTATTTCTCTACATTTCAGTTCACTCGTTGTGTATGACCTATTCTAATGTATAATGTTCTTCTGTCAACAAACTGTCATGTCAACTATGGAATTCCTTTATGATTTTTATGATTTAAGTTGTGCTGCTGTGATACCATAATTTCCCACGGGATCAATAAAGTGTATCGTATCGTATCGTATCGAAAATGAACAAATATAGAGTGTATTGTATCATTCTTTCTGCAGTTAATGAGTTCTTTGACAATATGATTAATGAACTATTCTTAGATTGGCAGTATACTCATTTTGCCACAATCACATTTTGCCATGAACCACATATGGGATTTCTTTTAGGTTTCAATTGTTTTAACCAATTCTATTTTTTCTTACTAAGTGGTTTTTAAGGCTTTTACCCCTATGGAAAGTAACAATAGGGTGAGTACAGATTCTCTCGATTAGCTCCCGATCTGCTTGAATGATATGCCAGCGTTATTGTACTCTTCATTGTGTCTGCTAGTCGACTGAATTGAAGTCAAAAGACAGATCTTTCCATCTCGTTTTACTTTTTTTGAAAGACCAATCAAATAACTATTCAATGCCTCCAAGACACCCTGTTTATCACATCCTCGCAAAATTACCGTAATCTCCCCAACCATTCCAGTGCCTACTCTGTAAAAACATGTTCACTGTTACTATGTCTAGGGAGAACAAATAAGGTGGTGCAGTTTTATAATGGAATGGGTGATAACTCACATAATCATCGGCTCAAAAATCAATCGTTTCATTACCAAATACAGCCGTAAATTGTATATTATTGTTATTAAAATATGACATGAACATATCACATTTTTGCAAGAAGTTAGTTTATAAAGTCAATTCTGCTCACATCGTTTTTTAGTTGCTTCTTTTCTGTTCTTAGGTCTGTTCTGTCGCTCCTAGTTTCCTCTGGTTTGTGCCTGCCATGGATCCCAATTTTGAGTCTGTGAGCAGTCCTGGCCCAGTGTGATTTTTGATGGAGCCATAGTGAGCATGTGTGACCACAGATCAATTCACTGTATTTTGGTGTGGTGGTCTCACATCCTCCTAGTTTTTTGAATCATTTGTGATCTTTGCAACTGAATCCCTAGAGATAATACATTTATCATCTTTTTGGTGGATAGGTTGGATTGTTTATGGAATACCTCATTAAGGAGGGCTTTGATGTATTTTTCTTCAATTTGCTTTGGTTTACTTTATTGAATTATTTTTTCTTGGTGCTGCCAAGTTCTTCTTTAATAGCTGTATTCTAACACGTTCTGTGCATCTTATCTCATAGGGCTGTGTGGTATGACCCAGCATCATATCCAACCTCATTTCAGCTTGATCCAACTGAGGGTCCAAATCGTGAGAGAAGACGTTTGCAAAAATGCTACTTAACAATTCCAAACAAGTACATTCTCCAGGACAGGCAGAAAAAAGAAGGCAAGTTATTTCTTTTCCACTACCTTTCCGTTTTTTTGTAAACTCTCTAACTAATTCTGGGCTTTTTGCTGTTGCTTTTTTTAAAACATTGCTTTATGTGCTCTGCTAGTTGAGGAGCTCCTGTTATGTATTCCTCAGAATATTTCTGTGCCCCATTTAACCTCGTCGCCTTAAAGCTGATTGACAGCTTTTTGTCTATAGAAAGTATAGGCAGAAAGCAGTCGTCCAATAATGTGGGCAAGACTAGCCTGTGCTTACCAATGAAAGAACTAGCAGAGCTGCAGCATTTAAGCAGTGATGTTAGCAAGATTACAGAAAGACAGCTAGTACGTGAAACCACTGGAATCAGCATCTTCGACCCTATCTTATATTGTCCTCAGATAGGGAAGCATAAGCCTGGTGATAGTTTCCCTTTAAGGCTCATGCAGACGAATGTATCAATCGAACATGTGCTTTTCAAGTTTTGATTGGACAGCATCCAATGTTATTCAATAGGGCTATTCAGAAGAGGGATTTTTCTCAGTCCAATTTTCTTTTTGAAAAAAAAATCACAAAATTTACATATTGTTTAGAGGAACATCTCATAATATCTCCACTTCTTGGGACAGAAAGGCTCTTTAGGTACTCCAAGAGCACAGTACACACCAAGCTAGTATGATACAACAGTTTTATTTGTGCTGTATAGTATGCTGTATGTATAGTATTACCAAAAATAAAAAATAATACAGAATAAAAAAAAAAGTAAAATCCTGGACTGCCTAGTTGTTAACAATACAGGTCCTTCTCAAAAAATTAGCATATAGTGTTAAATTTCATTATTTACCATAATGTAATGATTACAATTAAACTTTCATATATTATAGATTCATTATCCACCAACTGAAATTTGTCAGGTCTTTTATTGTTTTAATACTGATGATTTTGGCATACAACTCCTGATAACCCAAAAAACCTGTCTCAATAAATTAGCATATTTCACCCATCCAATCAAATAAAAGTGTTTTTTAATAACAAACAAAAAAACCAACAAATAATAATGTTCAGTTATGCACTCAATACTTGGTCGGGAATCCTTTGGCAGAAATGACTGCTTCAATGCGGCGTGGCATGGAGGCAATCAGCCTGTGACACTGCTGAGATGTTATGGAGGCCCAGGATGCTTCAATAGCGGCCTTAAGCTCATCCAGAGTGTTGGGTCTTGCGTCTCTCAACTTTCTCTTCACAATATCCCACAGATTCTCTATGGGGTTCAGGTCAGGAGAGTTGGCAGGCCAATTGAGCACAGTAATACCATGGTCAGTAAACCATTTACCAGTGGTTTTGGCACTGTGAGCAGGTGCCAGGTCGTGCTGAAAAATGAAATCTTCATCTCCATAAAGCATTTCAGCCGATGGAAGCATGAAGTGCTCCAAAATCTCCTGATAGCTAGCTGCATTGACCCTGCCCTTGATGAAACACAGTGGACCAACACCAGCAGCTGACATGGCACCCCACACCATCACTGACTGTGGGTACTTGACACTGGACTTCAGGCATTTTGGCATTTCCTTCTCCCCAGTCTTCCTCCAGACTCTGGCACCTTGATTTCCGAATGACATGCAAAATTTGCTTTCATCAGAAAAAAGTACTTGGGACCACTTAGCAACAGTCCAGTGCTGCTTCTCTGTAGCCCAGGTCAGGCGCCTCTGCCGCTGTTTATGGTTCAAAAGTGGCTTTACCTGGGGAATGCGGCACCTGTAGCCCATTTCCTGCACACGCCTGTGCACGGTGGCTCTGGATGTTTCCACACCAGACTCAGTCCACTGCTTCCTCAGGTTCCCCAAGGTCTGGAATCGGTCCTTCTCCACAATCTTCCTCAGGGTCCGGTCTCCTCTTCTCGTTGTACAGTGTTTTCTGCCACATTGTTTCCTTCCAACAGACTTACCATTGAGGTGCCTTGATACAGCACTCTGGGAACAGCCTATTTGTTGAGAAATTTCTTTCTGGGTCTTACCCTCTTGCTTGAGGGTGTCAATGATGGCCTTCTTGACATCTGTCAGGTCGCTAGTCTTACCCATGATGGGGGTTTTGAGTAATGAACCAGGCAGGGAGTTTATAAAAGCCTCAGGTATCTTTTGCATGTGTTTAGAGTTAATTAGTTGATTCAGAAGATTAGGGTAATAGGTCGTTTAGAGAACCTTTTCTTGATATGCTAATTTATTGAGACAGGTTTTTTGGGTTATCAGGAGTTGTATGCCAAAATCATCAGTATTAAAACAATAATAGACCTGACAAATTTCAGTTGGTGGATAATGAATCTACAATATATGAAAGTTTAATTGTAATCATTACATTATGGTAAATAATGAAATTTAACACTATATGCTAATTTTTTGAGAAGGACCTGTATATATGAATGCTAACTTATGACAGCTGGGCCTAATGAAAAACTTCCCAAATAAACAGTGCAGTTGCTTTTCTCACTCCTGAGCAGTGCAGGAGATTAGCTACAATCATCCCCAAAAATGCTGGAGTGGCATAATTGAGCAGGGAAATACGCAGATCCCTTGCTAACAACCTATATGGCTGATTCACTTGCACAGAAAGTTCACACTTCCGTCTTTCTTTTTCCGTCACAATACGTAGTTTTGTGAAAAAAAACGGATCCAGCAAATCTTTCTGCTGGATACGTTTTTCTCATAGACTTGTATTAGCGACGGATTGTAATGGATGGCCATCCGTTTCATCCGTTGTGCTCTGGATCCTTCGTAAAATTGATGTCCGTCAGGCAGAGACAACGCACATAGAAACGTTTTTTGTGTACGTTGGAAAATCGCTCAGCGACGGATCCTGCGCTGTCCGTCATTGTATGTAATGGAAGCCTATGGGCGCAGGATCCATCCCTGACTGTCAAAAGCAGAAATCCAGCGACAGATGCCGTCTTTTGAAACTGTGCATGCACTGAAGAATTTCCAGTCAGGGAAATTCTCTCTCTTTCTCTCTCTCTTTACTATTGATGCTGCCTATGCAGCATCAATAGTAAAAAGATATAATGTTAAAAATAATTTTAAAAATCGTGATATTCTTACTTTCCGGCATCCCCCACAGCCTTCCCGCGATCCCCGCAGCCTTCGCGATGCTCCCGGCAGCTCCCGTTTCCAGGTCATTGTCTCGCAAAGCATTACTGAGAACGGGAGCTGCCGACAGCATCGCGAGCATCGGGAAGGCTGTGGGGTCCGCGGGAAGGCTGCGGGGGACGTCGGAAGGTAAGAATATCATGCTTTTTTTTTTTTATTATTTTTAACATGGGTTGTGTTGTGTATTCGTTTTCACAGCGGAAAAACGTGGCGAAGACGCATACACAATGTGTGCACATAGCCTCGACGGATCAGTCCAAAAAATGGACCCAGTGCATCCGCTTTTTGCAATCTGCACAGGATCCGGAAGTGTGAAAGAGGCCTAAGACAGATATGTGGGTGAAATATACACACCAATCACTTTTTCCTTTGTTCAGGTAAAACATACAGAATCATCACACGCAGGTCATAGCATGCATCGGAGCGGTTTCAGTGATCTTTGCACCAGTGGCAGCACAATCACTGCAGCTCCACCAATTAGAATTATTATTATTATTTATTTATATAGCACCATTGATACCATGGTGCTGTACATGAGAAGGTTACATACAAATTACAGATATCACTTACAGTAAGCAAACTAACAATTACAGACTGATACAGAGGGGTGAGGACCCTGCCCTTGTGAGCTTACATTCTACAGGATGGTGGGGGGAGAGACAATAGGTTGAGGGTAGCAGGAGCTCCGGTTGGGGGGGAGGCAGCAGGTTCAGTGCAGGCTGTAGGCTTTCCTGAAGAGATGGGTTTTCAGGTTCCGTCTGAAGGATCCGAATGTGGTTGATAGTCGGATATGTTGGGGCAGAGAATTCCAGAGGATGGGGGATATTCGGGAGATGTCTTGGAGGCGGTTGGGTGAGGAGCGAATAAGTGTGGAGGAGAGAAGGAGGTCTTGGAAGGACCGGAGATTACATTAGGGAAGATATCGGGAGATCAGTTCTGAGATATATTGAGGAGACAGGTTATGGATGGCTTTGTAGGTCAGTATTAGTAATTTGAACTGGATACGCTGAGGGAATGGGAGCCAGTGAAGAGATTTGCAGAGGGGGGGAGCGGAGGAGTAGCGAGGAGAGAGATGAATTAGTCGGGCAGCAGAGTTAAGGATGGACTGGAGAGGGGCAAGGGTGTTAGAGAGGCCGCAGAAAAGGATGTGGCAGTAGTTGAGGCGGGAGATGATTACGGCATGCACAAGCATTTTAGTAGATTGATGGTTGAGGAAAGGATGGATTCTGGAGATATTTTTGGGCTGGAGGCGACAGGAGGAGGAAAGAACTTGGATGTGCGGTTTGAAGGGGAAGACAGAGTCAAGGGTTATTCCGAGGCAGCGGACTTCCGGTACGGGGGAAAGCATGATGGTGTAAATTGCGATAGATAGGTCAGATAAGGAAGATCTATGACATGGAGGAAAGATGATGAGTTCAGATTTGTCCACATTGAGTTTGAGGAATGCTCCTCTCCCACTCTCCACACCTCTTGGTCCTAGCCAGCAACTGCACTGAACTGTGAGGATGACTAGCGCTGCACTCCACCCCATGCAACCCCCCTCCCTATTGGCGCCAGTACAGGGGGTGTAAAATTGGTTGCCACTCTAGGTGCCTAATGGCAAATGTGGACCTGATTATTTTCCACAATCACATGTAAGTTAAAATTCATGCAAGTCTTGTGCAAGGCTTGTTTAAGCATACTGATCTCTGGTCACCCTTTTCAAGGACTGTATACTAAGTGTACAATTATTAGGCACTTTTGTACTTTTGATTATTCATTTTATTACTGAAAAAAACCGAAACAGGTTTATATAAAACATTACATACCAAAAAGATGAGCTTTTGCATTGGGACCCAGTTCTTCAAGTTACTTCACTGAGTAGGGTTATAGAATGTTCATGAATATGGAGGACTAAATGGTGACAAGTATACTAGTTCTCTAGTGATAATTTCCTGCTGATAAAACTATGACTTAATATAAATCCGCACAAGCGGCACAGTAAGTAACACATCTCTGGAATCAGGGTGTCTGTCTCTACATTGTTTTGCTCTCAGATTAGGTGGCAGATTCTCTTTGCTAGTTACTTTAATGTAGACATTTTATAATATTAGAATATATATACATTTGTGTGAAAAAGTGTTTGCCCCTTCCTGATTTCCTATTCTCATGTTTGTCACATTTAAATGTTTCACACAGGGCCCTGTAGGTTTGGGTTTCTTTCTCTCTTAATAATAAAGACCTTCATTTATAAACTGCATTTTGTGTTTACTTGTGTTATCTTTGTCTAATATTTACATTTGTTTGGTGATCTGAAATATTTAATTGTAACAAACATCTAAAGAATAGGAAATTGGGAAGGGTGCAAACTGTTTTTCACAAAACTGTATATATATTTTATTATTATAAAATATTATAATATATATTATTCTCTGCCATTATTATTCCTGTATTTCCTCCTATGGTTTTGTTATTTTGTTGTATTTTTTTATCATATTACAGAATCTGTTAAGCCACCTCTGTCTTACTTTTTTGAAGACAAAACACATTCCTCTTTATCTTCTATTGTAAAAGAGAAGGCCGCAAGTGAACATATAAGGTAAGCATTCTAAATTGTATGTACAAAGCATTGTATGTACAAAGCCTAATTTAAGGCTTCTTTTTCACTAAATTTTCAAATTCAAACTGCACACATTAATAAATAGTTCTATTGTACTCTTTGAGATTGGTATACTTGTTTGAAAAAATCCATATCATATGGCAGGATAATCAATTTTGAAGTTTTACTCCTGATAATAATATGAAAGTCCAGCACTCAAACTTATTTTTATATCAAGGTTATGCAACCATTCTGACATATATTTTCAAAATAAGTATACGTACCAGCCTTATCAGATGTGATCAGTTTACTAATGTATGCAAAGTGTCTCCATCTGCCTCATTATAGTAAATGGTTCAGGGGTTTTGTCTGAATTGCATTTTTGAATCCTCAATGTAGTTGCTCAGCATAGAACACAAGAATGTGATCCAAGCCTTATATGGGAAGAGAAGAAAAAATATGTACCCCAAAATGTTACCAATACAAACCCTAACTTATCCCACACAAAACCAGCCCCCCACTCAGGTCCATCATCTGTCACTCTAAATACAGGAGGTTTTCACATTACTGTAGAACAAAGACTCTGGAAAAGCAACATGTTTCTCGCCCCCTCAAATAAATCCGATGGAACCTGCGCTCCCAAATGCCCCCTCGTTCTAAGCCCCACTGAACCTAAGCCACAGTAAGTGGATACCTGTGTGGCATTACTGTAGTGGAGAGGGTCCATTTAACAATTTACTGAGTCTATGTCTCCAGTAGTATAAGCTGGGCACAATGGGTTGCTCCTAATGCAGGACAATGCCAGACCTCATGTGGTTGGAGTGCGTCAGCAGTTCCTGCAAGATGAAGGCATTGAAGCTATGGACTGGCCCGCGCACTCCCCAGACCTGAATCCGATTGAACACATCTGGGACATCATGTCTCGCACCATCCACCTCTGCAGAAATTGTACTTGTGCGGCTGAGCTTTTGTAAAGTTATGTATAAATTTATCAAGATGAGATGTATTAATTTAACAATAAAGGATATTGGGATGGGGTTGGGGGGGTACTGGGTAAAGGGGCTAGTTCATGTTAAAAGAAATGTATCAATCTGCTTTGTAATTTTGGTATCAGTCTGGAGTTTGTGTCAGACTGTATTACATTTTGGATATATGCCTTAATAAAAAGTACTTGATTAAAAAAAAAATTATGTTGTTAGCTGTCCCTGGAATTGTTGAGACATCATTGTAGGCTAAGAATTGAGGAATCATAGTAGGTGAAGAATAGTTCTCAGGAATCATGGTACCGTATATACTCGAGTATAAGCCGACCCGAGTATAAGCCGACCCCCCTAATTTTGCCACAAAAAACTGGGAAAACTTATTGACTCGAGTATAAGCCTAGGGTGGAAATGCAGCATTTATCGGGGAATTTCAAAAATAAAAATAGATCATTATTTCCCCATAGCTGTGCCATATAGTGCTCTGCACCGTTCATATTTCCCCATAGGTGTGAACCATATAGTGCTCTGCACCGTTCATTGTGCCCCCTAGCTGTGCCATATACGGTGCTCTGCACCGTTCATTGTGCCCCCTAGATGTGCCATATACGGTGCTCTGCACCGTTCACTGTGCCCCTGTGCTGTGCCATATACGGTGCTCTGCACCGTTCACTGTGCCCCATAGCTGTGCTGTGCCATATACGGTGCTCTGCACCGTTCACTGTGCCCCATAGCTGTGCTGTGCCATATACGGTGCTCTGCACCGTTCACTGTGCCCCATAGCTGTGCTGTGCCATATACGGTGCTCTGCACCGTTCACTGTGCCCCATAGCTGTGCTGTGCCATATACGGTGCTCTGCACCGTTCACTGTGCCCCATAGCTGTGCTGTGCCATATACGGTGCTCTGCACCGTTCACTGTGCCCCATAGCTGTGCTGTGCCATATACGGTGCTCTGCACCGTTCACTGTGCCCCATAGATGTTCCACATAAATTTGTGCCGCCGCTGCCGCAATAAAGAAAAAAAAACACATACTCACCTCCCTTGATTGCAGCTCCCGGCGTCTCGTTCCGGCGCCTCCATCTTCCCGGCGTCTCTGCTCTGACTGATCAGGCAGAGGGCGCCGCGCACACTGTATGCATCATCGCGCCCTCTGCCTGAACAGTCAGAGAGCAGAGACGCCGGGAAGATGGAGGCGCCGGCCGGGAAGATGGATCGGCGCCCGGCGGCTGGAACGAGGACAGGTGAATATGCTATACTCACCTAGTCCTGGCGATCCTCGCGCTGTCCCCTCCTGTCTTCGGTGCCGCAGCTTCTTTCTCTATCAGCGGTCACCGGCACCGCTGATTAGAGAAATGAATAAGTGGCTCCGCCCCTATGGGAGGCGGAGCCGCTTATTCATTTCTGTAATGAGCGGTCCCACGTGACCGCTGAAGAGAGGAAGAAACTGCAGCGCCGAAGCCCGTGGGACGGCAGGGACAGCGCGAGGATCGCTGGGACTAGGTAAGTATGCCTCAGCGCCCTCACCCCCTCACCCGCCGACCCCACCGCTACCGTGACTCGAGTATAAGCCGAGGGGGGCACTTTCAGCCCAAAAATTTGGGCTGAAAATCTCGGCTTATACTCGAGTATATACGGTAAGTAAAAAATAGTTCTGAGGCCTCATGGTTGGTAAAGATTTGTCCCGAGGCTTCGTGGTAGTGTGAGGCAATGAAAATAGAAAAAATTGGAGTCAGGTTCAACAGGACTGCATTTTCTTTTTCAAAAGAAAATATAGTGCATACAAAAGAAAAATTTACATGGTCGACATAACCCAGTCGATGCGTTTCGACTGCACTAGGCAGTCTTACTCGTGACTAATGGTCAGATAACAGTCATTTATATATTCTTTTACAAGGTAGAACACAGATGTTCTTAATTCACTTAACAATTGGGTGTTGCATATAGCAAACGATCTAGCAAATACTAGAATGACATTACAAAACGCCAAATTATTAGTGTCCATGAATTTTTCCACCGTGCAGGTGAAAAAATTATATATATATATAAAAAAAGTCACAAACGAAATTATAAAAAACACATGCAATAATGTGATGTTGAAATAAGAAAAATTAAATCATACACCAGAATAAAATCCTCAAAGTGTATTTAACCCCTTTCTGACTTCGGACGGGATAGTACGTCCGAGGTCAGAAGCCCCGCTTTGATGCGGGCTCCGGCAGTGAGCCCGCATCAAAGCCGGGACATGTCAGCTGTTTTGAACAGCTGACATGTGCCAGTAATAGGCGCAGGCAGAATCGCGATCTGCCCGCGCCTATTAACTAGTTAAATGCCGCTGTCAAACGCAGAAAGCGGCATTTAACTACCGCATCCGGCCGGGCGGCCGGAAATGACGGCATCGCCGACCTCCGTCACATGATCGGAGGTCGGCGATGCTTGTACATTGTAACCATAGAGATTCTTGAGACCTCTATGGTTACTTATCGCCGGTAGCTGTGAGCGCCACCCTGTGGTCGGCGCTCACAGCACACCTGATTTTCTGCTACATAGCAGCGAACAGCAGATCGCTGCTATGTAGCAGAGGCGATCGTGCTGTGCCTGCTTCTAGCCTCCCATGGAGTCTATTGAAGCATGGCAAAAGTGAAAAAAAAAAGTGAAAAAAAATGTGAAAAAGATAAAAAAATATAAAAGTTTAAATCACCCCCCTTTCGCCCCAATCAAAATAAATCAATAAAAAAAATCAAATCTACACATATTTGGTATCGCCGCGTTCATAATTGCCCAATCTATCAATTAAAAAAAGCATTAACCTGATCGCTAAACGGCGTAGCGAGAAAAAAATTAAAAATGCCAGAATTACGTTATTTTGGTCGCCGCGACATTGCATTAAAAGGCAATAACGGGCGATCAAAAGAACGTATCTGCACCAAAATGCTATCATTAAAAACGTCATCTCGGCTCGCAAAAAATAAGCCCTCAACCGACCCCAGATCATGAAAAATGGAGACGCTACGAGTATTGGAAAATGGCGCAAATATTTTTTTTTTTTTTTTTAGCAAAGTTTGGAATTTTTTTTCACCACTTAGGTAAAAAATAACTTAGTCATGTTAGGTTTCTATGAACTCGTACTGACCTGGAGAATCCTAATGTCAGGTTAGTTTTAGCATTTAGTGGACCTAGCAAAAAAGCCAAACAAAAAACAAGTGTGGGATTGCATTTTTTTTGCAATTTCACCGCACTTGGAATTTTTTTCCCTTTTTCTAGTACACGACATGCTAAAACCAATTATGTCGTTCAAAAGTACAACTCGTCCCGCAAAAAATAAGCCCTCACATGGCCAAATTGACGGAAAAATAAAAAGTTATGGCTCTGGGAAGGAGGGGAGTGAAAAACGAACACGGAAAAACGAAAAATCCCAAGGTCATGAAGGGATTAATAATGACATGATATAATTATACCATGTTATGAAGGTGAATGTGAATTCTACCAAATTTCTTTTAGATATATATATTAAAAAAATATTTTTATTGAATATATAAAAAATGTGTAATTTTGGTGTTTCAGTTATTTTTGTAATTTTTCAAATTCCTTATTTCAACATTATTAAGTAAGATTATACAGTGAAAACACAATACAAGCATTTATAAATAAATATGAATGCCTCTCATAAAATTGAAAACATTCTTACAAGGCAACATGATCAAGGAAATGTTAATGCCCTAACCGCAAAAAAAAAGAAAAATTTGTTGAAATACCTTATGCAATAAATGTATCATATATACAGTACAGACCAAAAATTTGGACACACCTCATTTAAAGATTTTTCTGTGTTTTCATGACTATGAAAATTGTATATTCACACTAAAGACATCAAAACTATGAATTGTGGAAATATATACATAAAAAAAGTGAAGTGACAGAGTTCACTTATACCGCCATATAGTACCGTCACTTACTAGCTGCGGGTTTTACTCATGCACGGTGGACCCCAGGTTGCGAACGCACCTATTACTTTAAAAATAAATATTGTGCGTTCCGCCAAGCCCTAACAGTAATTGGCTTTAAAAAGCGAGGCTTTTGTATAAGATTTTGTATTAATTTTATATCTAAATATGTGGTTAAAAGTTTGTGCAAAATAAATATGTACGGTATATCTATATATACAATTGTGCCCAAAGGTTTACATACCCCAGCAGTATTTTTGCTTTCTTGGCCTTTTTTTCACAGAGTATAAATAATAGCATCAAAACTTTTTCTCCACTCATGGTTAGTGGTTGGGTGAAGCCATTTATTGTCAAACTACTGTGTGTTAGGACCTGCGGAACACACCAAGTTTAAGATGAAATGGTATTAGGTGCGTTCGCAGTCCGAGGTCCACCATGCAGCTGAAAACCCTGTTGCTAGTAGAGATGGACGATATGGCGGTACAATGTGAATACACACATGGGTTAACTTCACCCTGTGTGAAGGAAGCGAACCCTGTTGCGTCACAAGGCCTCGGTACCGCACCAAGAGCGCAAGCAAGGAGTCTCAGAACTCATAAAGACCTCATGCGCTCGACACCGCTACTGGGGTGTCAGAGAGACAGAAATAATAATATTTAAGAAGCACGAGAGTGCGTGCGGTGCCGCACTGGCGGACGCCACTAACCACCTAGGCTTGGGTCAGGAAAGCGCAGAGAGAGCGCACAGCGCCGCACTGGCGGTCACAGCAATTAGACGCTGTAATGTGTGTAACGTGCTGATGGCTTGGACGGGCGCTAGATAGCTTCCATCATTCGCGAACAGTCAACAACACTAGGAATGGGAATGATTTAGGAGCTTTCATCCATCGACATACATCCATCTGCACACACACACATTATCAAGACAATACTAGCGCATGGCCGTGCGGCCATGCGAGCCTTAAATAGTTGCAGCACGTTTAGGACCTTCAAAGAAGGACCAATGGAGTTGCTGCAGTACCTGAGCATGTGACCCCAGATCTCCACTGAGAGATTTTGCCCTGGGCATGCTCAGAGTGCAAAGCAGGACTTAGTCCTAGCACCTACAAGGACCTTCCAAGAAGGACCAATGACCTAGCTGCAGTATCTGATCATGTGACCCTCGATCTCCACTGAGAGATCTTACTCTGGGCATGCTCAGAACGTGAAAAGCAGGGCTTAGTCCCAGAAGCGTCTGCTCGCCGCTGCCCAGCACTGACTTCAATGGCAGAAGCAGGAAATGCAGCAGTAACTCTTAGCACAGAGTCAGACTGAGCGAGATGCTGGGATCGACGTCTCCGCTGAGCAGGCTCCACTGCGGCAGGAGAAGAATGGGAGACCACAGTGGAGATGGCCCGAGATTCCCCCTGTGCAGAGGCAGGAACTCGAGCCCTAACATTCCCCCTCTCCTCCTTGGGCCTCGCTACGTTCGAAGGCAGCAATGAGCTGCGGAGCCCGAATGTGCTCAACAGGCTCCCAGGGCCATAACCCTTCCAATCCACCAAATAGAATTTTTTACCACGTACTACCTTGCACCCCAAAATAGCGTTCACCTCGTAATCATCCGTAGACGAACCCGATGTCCCGGCAGATGACTCAGAAAACCGGGACATGTATACGGGTTTCAAGAGGGACACATGAAAGGTGTCGGTGATACCCAAGCGTGGAGGAAGGGCCAGACGGTAGACCACAGGGTTAACCTGTTTGAGGACCTTGAAAGGACCTAAGTACCAAGGTGCAAACTTAGTGGACTCAACTTGCAGCCTGATGTTACGGGCGGAGAGCCACACCAAGTTGCCAGTAGCAAAAGTCGGAGCGGGGCGCCGATCTGCATCGGCGGAGGACCTCATTCTCTCCTTGGAAGCCCGAATGGCATCCTGAGTGCGATCCCAAATGTCCCGTGCCTCCACAGCCCAGTCTGCCACCCTAGAATCGGCGGAAGACATGGGCATGGGCACAGGTACCCGTGGATGCTGACCATAGTTAAGGAGGAATGGAGTCTGTCCAGTGGAGTTGGCTACAGCGTTGTTCAGAGCAAACTCCGCCCACGATAGCAAAGATGCCCAATCATCTTGTTTAGCAGAGAAAAATGTTGCAGATATGTGACCAAGGTCTGGTTGGCTCTCTCTACCAACCCATTCGTCTCGGGATGATAGGCAGAAGAGAGATTTAACTCAATCCTGAGAAGATGACAAAGCTCTCTCCAGAACCGAGAAGCAAACTGGGGACCCCGGTCACTGACAATTTTGTCCGGCATACCGTGAAGGCGGAAGATATGTCTAATAAACAACGTTGCCAAGGCCCGTGCAGAAGGTAGCCGAGGAAGCAGCACCAAATGCACCATTTTAGAAAAATGGTCGGTGATTACCCAAATGACGGTACAGCCACGAGACTTGGGCAAACCCACCACAAAGTCCATCCCGACCATCTCCCAGGGCCTGTCTGCCACCGGCAGAGGGTATAACAAACCAGCTGGACGTTGTTGAGGAGACTTATTTTTGGCGCAGGAGACACACGCCAGAACGTAATCTCTGACATCTCGGAGCATATGCGGCCACCAGTACGTCCTCGCCAGCAGCTCAGATGTCCTTTTTGTCCCAAAGTATCCACCCACCCTGGAGGAATGAGCCCAAGAGAGAACCTCCGGTCGCAGATTGATGGGAACAAAAGTCGTGCCCGAAGGCACTGACTCTAGCGAAACCGGAGCTACGGTTCTCAGACTCTCCGAAGGGACAATAAGCCGAGGCTCCTCTTCCTCCTCCTCAGTTGACACAAGGGAGCGAGAGAGAGCGTCAGCACGAATATTCTTCTCCCCGGCGAGATAATGGAGAGTGAAATGGAACCGGGAGAAGAATAAGGACCATCTGGCCTGACGAGAATTCAGCCGCTGGGCTGTATGCAAATAGACCAAATTTTTGTGGTCCGTGAAGACTTGGAAGGGAAACCGCCCACCTTCCAGAAGATGTCTCCACTCCGAAAAGGCCAACTTCATTGCTAGCAACTCCCTATCCCCGATGGAGTAATTTCTCTCCGCTGGTGTGAAGGTCTTTGAGAAGAAGAAGCATGGATGCTTCCGACCTTGAGCATCCTTTTGATAGAGGACTGCTCCAGCACCAACGGATGAGGCATCCACCTCCATTAGGAATGGCTTATCCACATTGGGACGATGTAAGACGGGAGTGCTAGCAAAATGAGACTTTATAGAAGTGAAGGCCATGGAGACCTCTTCCGACCACAACTTGGGATTCTCTCCCTTCTTGGTGAGGGCTACCAAGGGAGCTACCAGAGTTGAGAAGTGGGGAATGAACTGGCGGTAATAATTAATGAACCCCATAAAGCGCTGCACCGTCTTAAGAGAATGGGGCTCCTGCCAGTCCATCACAGCCTGTAGTTTGGCAGGATCCATAGCCAATCCCTGTGCGGAGATGATATAGCCCAGGAAAAGTAAAGACTCCTGCTCAAACATACACTTCTCCAACTTTGCATAAAGAGAGTTTGCCTGTAGGAGGTCGAAGACTCTGCCAACATCTCTCCGGTGGGAGTCAATATCTGGAGAAAAGATGAGAATATCATCCAGATAGACTACGACCGAGGTGGAAAGCATATCCCGGAAGATGTCGTTGACAAAGTCTTGGAAAACGGCTGGGGCATTACAGAGCCCAAAGGGCATCACCAGATACTCATAGTGCCCATCTCTGGTGTTAAACGCCGTTTTCCATTTGTCCCCCTCACGGATGCGAATCAGGTTGTAAGCACCCCGCAGATCTAGTTTAGTAAACACCCTTGCTCAGATATCAAGGGCAAAGGATACTTATTCTTAACGGTGATAGCGTTAAGACCCCTGTAGTTTATGCATGGACGTAGTTCCCCATTCTTCTTCTGCACGAAATAGAACCCTACCCCAGCAGGTGACACTGACTTCCTGATTAACCCTCTTGCCAGATTCTCTTGAATGTACTGAGACATTGCCTCCATCTCCGGGAGAGATAACGGATAGACTCGACCCCGGGGAGGCTCAGCACCAGGCAAGACATCAATAAGACAGTCATAGGGGCGATGGGGCGGAAGGGTCTCCGCCGCCTTTTTGGAGAACACGTCTGCATAAGACCAATATTGCTTGGGGAGAGAGGATAGATCTGCGGGTACCTCTGTAGTAGCAACCTGAACGCACTCCCTCTGACACCTACCCCCACAAGATTCACCCCATCCCAGAATTCTGCCTGAGGACCACTCGATGTGAGGAGAGTGGTACCGTAGCCATGGTATTCCAAACAGGACCTCATCAATTCCCTCAGGAATGACGAGCAGAGATATAATCTCCTGATGGGATGGCAACATGGACAGAGTAAAAGGGATGGTCTGGTGTGTTATCTGTGAGGGCAGTGTCGACCCATTCACCACTCATTCCGTTACTGGTTGAGGTAGCATAACCAGGGGTATTGCGTGACGTTGGGCGAAGGCAGAAGACATAAAATTGCCCTTCGCCCCAGAATCCACGCAGAGCTCTACCGAGTGGGAGGATGAGCCTAACGTTATTGTCCCCTTAAAGGACAATTTGGAGGCAAACGTCGCCGTGTCTAGTGTACCTCCACCTACTACCACTAGACGCTGACGTTTCCTCGACTGCTAGGGACATCTGGTGGCAACATGTTCTGACTGCTGGCAAACATGACAAACCTGGAGTGCACGAGCGGTCCGGGACTTAGATCCCGCTCGTGACACTTCCATGGCCTCATGTGACTCAGGAGCCTGGACTGGAGATTCCAAAGGTTTGGCGAAGATGGGAGCCAGCCAAAACCTTTGCCTACACTGGGCTGGCTCTAACCTCTGCTCGTGAAAACGGAGGTCAATACGAGTGGATACTGCTATGGATACTGCTACGAGTGGATACTCCAGTGTGGCGGGAATCTCCCTAGTGGCCAGGGCGTCCTTAACGTGGCCAGCCAGCCCCCTCCAAAATATAGGAATAAGGGCTTTATCCGACTACTCCAGCTCAGATGCTAGGGTGCGGAAGTGGACGGCAAAATGGCTGACCAAGGACGAGCCCTGAGTCAATGCCAACAGTTGGAGCACCGTATCACGGGTGACACGAGGTCCTAAAAAGGCCTGTATCAGAGTGCTCAGGAATAACTGAGCACTCTGCACCACATGATAGCCACGCTCCCACAGCGGCGTAGCCCACTCCAACACCCTGTCCAACAGGAGAGACACAATTAGGTTACGTTCAGACTAGCGTTGCGCGCTGCTGCGTCGGCGACGCAACGCACGACGCACACAAAAACGCGGCAAAACGCACGCAAAACGCTGTGTTTTGCGACGCGTGCGTCGTTTTTTGCCGAAAATCGGACGCAAGAAAAATGCAACTTGTTGCGCTTTCTTGGTCCGACGCTAGCGGCAAAAAAGACGCAAGTGTTGCAAAACGCAACACACAAAAACGCATGCGTCCCCCATGTTAAACATAGGGGCGCATGACGCGTGCGTCGCCGCTGCGTCGCCCGACGCTAAGGCGACGCACACTAGCAGAACGCTAGTGTGAACGTAGCCTAAACCCCACCTTTGCCCACTCTGTAGGGAAACGAGAGGCCAGAAGCTCGAGATGTATAGAGCACTGACTCACGAAATCCCTACAAGACTTACTATCACCAGAAAATTTTTCTGTTAGCGGGAGGCGAGATAGAGTCGGTACAGGGGTGGCAGTGGACAAGGTAGCTGCAGCCACGCTAGCAGCCTTAACAGCGACAGCAGTGACATCCACAGCTGAGGTTGAACGCTCTAGAGCCACCAAACTTCCCTCCAGCTGCTGGATGTACCACTGTAAACGCTGATTGTCCGCCATTTACTAGCCAGACCTTGGCGCTAGTATTATGATAGGACTGGCAGAACGCACCAAGTTTAAGATGAAATGGTATTAGGTGTGTTCGCAGTCCGAGGTCCACCATGCAGGTGAAAACCCTGCTGCTAGTAGAGACGGACGATATGGCGGTACAATGTGAATACACACATGGGTTAACTTCACCCTGTGTGAAGGAAGCGAACCCTGTTGCGTCACAGGGCCGCGGTACCGCACCAAGAGCGCAAGCAAGGAGTCTCAGAACTCAATCCCAAGACTCAGGATTTGAGTTCATAAAGACCTCATGTGCTCGACACCGCTACTGGGGTGTCAGAGAGACAGAAATAATAATATTTAAAAAGCACGAGAGTGCGTGCGGTGCCGCACTAGGGGACGCCACTAACCACCCAGGCTTGGGTCAGGAAAGCGCAGAGAAAGCGCACGGCGCCGCACTGGCGGTCACAGCAATTAGACGCTGTAAGGTGTGTAAAGTGCTGATGGCTTGGACGGGCGCTAGATAGCTTCCATCATTCACGAACAGTCAACAACACTAGGAATGGGAATGATTTAGGAGCTTTCATCCATCGACATACATCCATCTGCACACACACATTAGCAAGACAATACTAGCGCATGGCCGTGCGGCCATGTGAGCCTTAAATAGTTGCAGCATGTTTAGGACCTTCAAAGAAGGACCAATGGAGTTGCTGCAGTACCTGAGCATGTGACCCCAGATCTCCACTGAGAGATCTTACCCTGGGCATGCTCAGAGTGCAAAGCAGGACTTAGTCCTAGCACCTACAAGGACCTTCCAAGAAGGACCAATGACCTAGCTGCAGTATCTGATCATGTGACCCTCGATCGCCACTGAGAGATCTTACTCTGGGCATGCTCAGAACGTGAAAAGCAGGACTTAGTCCCAGAAGCGTCTGCTCGCCGCTGCCCAGCACTGACTTCAATGGCAGAAGCAGGAAATGCAGCAGTAACTCTTAGCACAGAGTCAGACTGAGCGAGACGCTGGGATCGACGTCTCCGCTGAGCAGGCTCCACTGCAGCAGGAGAAGAATGGGAGACCGCAGTGGAGATGGCCTGAGATTCCCCCTGTGCAGAGGCAGGAACTCGAGCCCCAACATTGGGTTTTCTCTTTTTAAATCATAATGACAACCCAAAACATCCAAATGACCTTGATCAAAAGTTTACATACCCATGTGATTTTGGCCTGATAACATGCACAGAAGTTGACACAAATGGCTTTTTATGGCTACAAAAGGTAACATCCTTACCTGTGACCTGTTTGCTTCTAATCAGTGTGTGTGTGACTTAAAGCTGAGTGAGTTTCTGGGATCCAGACAGACTCTTGCATCTTTCATCCAGCCACTGACGTTTCTGGATTGTGAGTCAAGGTGAAAGCATGAAACAGGAAAGGGATACAAAAAGATATCCAAGGAAATGATCATGCCAGTCAGCTGAGATCAATCTGTTATTAACAAATGGAAAATCAGGGGCTCTGTAAAAACAAAACCACAGTCATGTAGACCAACAGAAAAGTTGTCCACAACTGTCAGGAAAATTGTTCGGGATGCAAAGAAAAACCCACTAACAACATCAGCTGAAATACAGGGCTCTCTGAAACTAGCGGTGTGACTGTTTCAAGATGCACAGTAAGGAGGAACTTGAGGAAAAATGGGCTGTATGGTTGAGTCACCAGAAGAAAGCCATTACTGTCCAATTGCCACAAAGTATCTCCCTTATAATACACAAAACAGCACAGAGACAAGCCTCAAAACTTCTGGAACAAGGTAATTTGGACTGATGAGACCAAAATTGAACTTTTTGGCCACAACCATAAACGTTACATTTGGAGTGCAATCAACAAGGCCTATGATGAAACGAACACCATTCCTACTGTAAAACACGGAGGTGGATCGCTGATGTTTTAGGGATGTATGAGCTACAAAGGCACAGGAAACTTGGTCAAAGTTGAAAGAAAGATGAATGCAGCACGTTATCGGTAAATAATGGAGGCAAATTTGCACTCATCAGCCCGGAAGCTGCGCATGGGACGTACTTGGACGTTCCAACATGACAACGATCCAAAACACAAGGCCAAGTCTACCTGTCATTGGCTACAGCACAACAAATTGAAGGTTCTGGAGTGGCCATCTCAGTCTCCTGACCTCAACATCAATGAGCCACTCTGAGGAGATCTCAAGCGTGCAGTTCATGCTAGACAGCCCAGGAATTTACAGGAACTGGAGGCTTTTTGCCAATAAGAGTGGGCAGCTTTACCATCTGAGAAAAAAAAGAACCTCATCCACAACTACCACAAAAGACTGAAAGCAGTCATTGATGTTAGAGGTGGCAATACACGGTTTTAAGAAATGGGGTATGTGAACTTTTGATCATTGTCATTTGGATGTATTGGGTTGTCATAATTTAAAAAGAGAAAACACTGTAGTTTGATAATAAATGGCTTCAACGAACCACTAACCATGAGTGGAGAAAAAGTTTTGGTGTTATTATTCATATTCTCTGAAAAAAGGCTAAGAAAGCAAAAATTCTGCAGGGGTATATAAACTTTTGAGCACAACTATGTATAATGTAATTGTTGCTACAGTTTAGAAATGCTTTGCTGGAGAACCTTCACCAGTGTATATTGTCACTAAGATCTAAGTTCTATCTAATAATGTTTACAGTTTATATTGTGAATCTACCATCCATGCTTTTCTGTTTATTTTGGTGCCACATTGTAAATCCCTGTTTGTTGTAATTTACGTATCAGAATTTATTTTTTTTGCCTTCAACAATCATCTTAAAAAGTGATGGCTTATGGTCTCCATGGGCTTCACTGTACCCTTGAACAGCCCATAGCTGAGTGCCATTAAGCAGGAAAAGAACATGCATCAGAGCCTCCACATTCTCCAAATCGGTGGGGTTTCCTTTAGTCAAATCTCCAAAATGATGAAGTTAATAAATGGCAACATTGAAAAGGAACTGGGCTGTTGTATTTCAGACCTCTATGATAATCAGACAGCTTTAAAGAAATGTATCATTAAATATTAAGTCTACTTCAAAAAAGTAAATATAATTTTTTTTACCTCCTATTTAGGGTAAATCGAAGGTGCATTAATGTAGCACCATCAAGAGAAACTGTCGGAGAACTATTATTAGGTTAGTGACCTTCAAATTGCATTACGTATTCATTGGACATTGTAAAGCTGTGGGTATATATATATATATATATATATATATATATATATATATATATATAGTACTGTGTAAAAGTTTTAGGCAGATGTAGAAAAAATGCTGCAAAGTTTGGTTTAAAAAATAGAAGTAATAATAGTTTATTTTTATCAATTAACAAAATGTTAATTGAATGAACAAGAGAGAGACCTAATTTCAGTCAATAATTGGATTGACCACCCTCTACATTCAGAACAGCATAATTCTATGTACACTTGCACACAAGTGTATGTCTGCGGCCACACTGAGCTACTTACAAAACAGAAGAATGATTCTGATTAGGGGATACTTTAAGTGATATAAAATTGGAGATTAGTGCGATCACCTAGCTTGTCTGAACCACATACTGACCTTTGCAATTATTAATTTTTTATCCCTCTTAACCCCTTACCGACATCGGACGTAATAGTATGCCGTTGTCAGACTCCCTCCCTTTGATGTGGGGTGCGGCGGTGAACCCCACATCTTTCCTGGGACATGTCAGCTATTAGATACCACGGGTTAACCTGTCTTCTTCTTATAGTAATCTATATGCTTGCAATTTCCTGTCATTTCGGGGTGAATTCATGCGATTGTTGGATAGGTGATGCCACTCTCGCTCTCATTAATAGGCCGTATAGCTTCAGTCAAAATGTCTCCTCTTCCTAAGTTACTTTATTACTTCAAAACCCTACCAGTTAAACTTCCCATGTGTGAACTTAAGGCTCTTCAAGCAGCTACAATGAGGTTCATTTGGAATAATAAGCATCATCGAATATCCAAGCATGTCCTTGTCTCCCATAAACCACAGGGGGATCTTTCTGTCCCAGATGTTGTTAAATATTACTGGGTGGCGCATCTACATAGGATTCCCTCGTGGGTTTCATTATGGGATTACAACAAATAGACAGAGATAGAAAAATTATGGATAGCTCCTATCCATCCAAACTTGTTATTGTGGTCAACTACATCCACCAAACTAACAGTTTCTTTGTTGGGTCCTATGCAGTTTATGAGGGAGATCTGTATTACATGTATGAAGAAGTTTAGCCTGGCTTCCCCTAACTCACCAATGATCTTTCATAAATCAACCTCTGACACCGAACAGTATGGACTCTGCAATAGTCCATCCGTGGATCTCTGCGGGATTATTCAGATATGCAGATTTGGTAGGTGGGGACACGCTGGAGATGGCAATAGCCGTGGGTGAAATTGTGATCCATCCGCCACTATTAACCAGTTAAATGCCGCTGTCAAACTCTGACAGTGACATTTAAATCGAACTTCGGCCATCGGGCCGAAAATACGCATACCAGTGACCCCCGTCACGTGATTGCGGTTCACTGGTGTGTTGGCATGACAACCTGAGGTCTCCTGTAGACCTCTATGGTTGTCAATGCCGACTTGCTGTGAGCACCACCCAGTGGTCGGCCCTAATAGCAAGTGAGTAAATCTGCTATATGGAGGCGATCTGATCCTCGCCTTTATGTAGCAGAGCCGATCGATTTGTGGCAGCTTCTAGTCTCCTATGGAGACTATTGAAGCATGCCAAAAGTAAAAAAAAAATTGTTTGTTAAAATATAAAAAATGTAAAAGTTCAAATCACCCCCCTTTCACCCCATTCAAAATAAACCCCCCAAAAATCAAATCAAACATACATGTTTGGTATCGATGCGTTCAGAATCACCTGATCTATCAATGAAAAAAAGGATTAACCTGATCACTAAACAGCGTAACGAGAAAAAGTCAAAACGCCAAAATTACGTTTTTTTTGTTGCCGCCACCGTATTGCATTAAAATGCAATTACGGACGATCAAAAGATGGTATCTTCACCAAATAGTATCATTAAAAACATCAGATCGTCACGCAAAAAATAAGCCATTACCCAACCAGAGATCACAAAAAATGGAGATGCTACGGGTATCGCAATATGGCGCAAATTTTTATTTTATTTTTTTCACTACTTAGATAAAAAAAAGAACATAGTCATGTTTGGTATCGATGAACTCGTAATGACCTGGAAAATCATAATCGCAGGTCACTTTTAGCATTTAGTGAACCTAGAAAAAAGCCAAACAAAAAAGAAGTGTGTGATTGCACTTTTTTTGTAACTTCACCTTACTTGGGTATTTTTTCTGTTTTCTAGTACACGACATGGTAAAACCAATGATGTCGTTCAAAAGCACAACTCTTGCAAAAAACAAGCACTCACATGGCCATATTGATGTAAAAATAAAAAAGTTATGGCTCTGGGAAGAAGGGGAGCGAAAAACTAAAACGTAAAACTGAAAAAAGCTCCTGGGGATAAGGGGTTTAAATACTGTAAATTTTAGATTTTTTTTGTTTGTTTTTATACTGTACATTTTTATAAAAAATTTTAGTTTAACAATTGGATACAAGTTCGAGCAGACAATGACATTCACTATTATTATACAGAAAGCAATACAATTGAACCAGAGGAGCCACGAGTATGAAGTAATGCTAGACATAAAGGGAAATTCACCCCCTAATGTTGAGATGCTAAATAGTAAAAACAAGCATTAAATTTATGATTACATATATTCATAGGAACATAAACTTCTAACGCCTCTGTTAGCTAGCTCCAATATACAGTGTGCTGAAATTGACAATAAAAATTATATTAGATTAAGTAAAATAAATATAAAATAATAATAATTGGATCTCACGTAGGAAAACAAAAAGACAAGACTCACACAACAAGGATAAGGATGGGGAGATAGATGCAAGTTCCAGAAGAGATAAGAGCAGTTAGAAGAAACCCTAACTACTCCTCTGAGCCCAGTAATAATCCCAAGGGGCCCAAAACAGAGTCAAAAGCATCCACACTCGCTTCCATCAAAGCCGTCATATACCCCAACCTACGAATGTCAGCTATTCTATTCAGCAAGTGATGCTGAGATGGAGGAGAGGACTGCTTCCAGTTAAGGGCAATCAGGCTTCTTGCTGCCATAAGGATATGTAGTAACAGCCTGGTTGAATTTTTCTCCATCCCTTTAGGTGAAACATTAAGCAAATATATAACCGGGTCAAGCCTCACCTCCACATAGAGAACCCTGTTGATTAAGAGACTCTCACTTCATCCCAGAATCCCGGGTTCTCGGGACAAGAACAAAAAATGTGATATTGAGTGCCCACCTCAGACCCACATCGTCAGCACAGGATTGAGAGTTGCGGGTTCAATCTGTGGTAGAGGTCAAGGGTGTAATACCAGAACATCAATATTTTTATACTTATTTTCCTTGTAAAGGGTGCAAATGGAGGGCTTGGACACTTTTTCCCATATGAACCAATAGAGAAACAGTTGGAGGTGAAATTTCCAATATAAATATCATTTATTAATTAAGATCGCAATACAAAAGTAAGAATACAATAATCCACATAGAAGAGAGTACATGTCAGATGGGAACAACCCATCTGTAAAGTGGTGTCGGCAAATAAAGAGACATAATGGGAACGGAACACCGGGGCAAAAAACAGACCTAAAAGATGACACAGGATACTATGTAGGTGTATGGTAGCGCTAACACTAAAAGTGCCCAAAAAAATATATAGAGTGGCACGAAAAAGCGCCCATCAGCTCAAAGTGCCGCTGTCAATACAGTACAAAATCATAAACCAATATAACTAGGATAAAATGGAAGACGGCCTAGAGCATCGGATAGTAAATATTACCTGCGGTCATGTTTGCCCAAGTGTCCGACCCGCACAAGATCACCTCGACGCGCGTTTCACCACGCCTGTGCCGACACCACTTTACAGATGGGTTGTTCCCATCTGACATGTACTCTCTTCTATGTGGATTATTGTATTCTTACTTTTGTATTGCTATCTTCATTAATAAATGATATTTATATTGGAAATTTCACCTCCAACTGTTTCTCTATTGGTTTATATGTATATATGGAGGATTATATTTCCTCTCTTTTGATCTTGGATATCTCGGATATATATATGAGGCGTTCTCTTTAAGTGTATACTTTTTCCCATATGGTCTGCCAACACTGGGCTGATAACCTTCTCCCCAGAATAGATTGCCATCTGCTCACATCAGGATGTTTAAGTTGTTTGCATTCCTGAGGACAATTTAGAATCCTATATAATTCCAAAATGAATCCTTTGGTTGACTTACCCCTTTTGAAAATCCTCTCAAAATCAGAAGGCATAAACACCTTCGATATACCATAAGAAGAGGCAAAATGCCTGACTTGCAAGTACTGGAAGAACTCTTTGTCAGAAATGGCAAATTTAGACTGAATGGCATTAAGCGAAAGAGGCTCCAGCGTGTCGCCACCTACCAAATCTGCATATCTGCATAATCCCGCAGAGATCCACGGATGGACTATTGCAGAGTCCATACTGTTCGGTGTCAGAGGTTGATTTATGGAAGATCATTGGTGAGTTAGGGGAAGCCAGGCTAAACTTATTCATACATGTAATACAGATCTCCCTCATAAACTGCATAGGACCCAACAAAGAAACTGTTAGTTTAGTGAATGTAGTTGACCACAATAACAAGTTTGGATGGATAGGAGCTATCCATAATTTTTATATCTCTGTCTATTTGTTGTAATCCCATAATGAAACCCACGAGGGAATCCTATGTAGATGCGCCACCCAGTAATATTTAACAAGATCCGGGACAGAAAGACCCCCCTGTGATTTATGGGAGACAAGGACATGCTTGGATATTTGATGATGCTTATTATTCCAAATGAACCTCATTGTAGCTGCTTGAAGAGCCTTAAGTTCACACATGGGAAGTTTAACTGGTAGGGTTTTGAAGTAATAAAGTAACTTAGGAAGAAGAGACATTTTGACTGAAGCTATACGGCCTATTAATGAGAGCGAGAGTGGCATCACCTATCCAACAATCTCATGAATTCACCCCGAAATGACAGGAAATTGCAAGCATATAGATTACTTTAAGAAGAACACAGGTTAACCCGTTGTATCTAATAGCTTCAGACTTCCATCTAAACTTAAAATTTTACTTTAAATAGTCCAATACATCAGGTGGAATATTTAATGTTAGGGCTTTTGTTTTAGAAGTGTTCAGTTTATAATCCGATAGATCCCCATACTTTTTAAGATCTTCCATAAAATTAAGTAATGGAATATGGAGTTTAGTTACAGTTAAAAAAGCATCATCTGCAAATAAATCTTAAACACTTTGTTCTTAACCTCAACTCCAGATAGGGTTTTGTCGTTTCATCTCCGCTAATGGTTCAATGCACAAGACGTAGGGTAGAGATTATAGAGGGCATCCCTGCCGAGTGCCATTTGAGATACTAAACGAGGGAGAAGTGTGAAATGGAAGTTTAATTGAGGCCGAAGGAGTACTATATAATGCACCAATGGCTGTCATGAAGGGACCCGAAATTCTTACGAACTTTAAATTGTTTCAAACATGAAGGAACAATTTAAGTGGTCAAATGCCTTTTCCGCATCTAAACTCAATAGGAGGGACTGTGAATTATTTCTATTAGAGACCTCGATTAACCCTCCGTCAGGAACAATATTCGCACTAACTCGTAATGGAACAATGTGCCTGTCAAGTGCAGGCTAGAAAAATGCCTAGAATATCTAATTTTCTCAATTTCAGTGATCTAAAAGTGATCATAGACCTTCATCGGGATGTAATAAAAGAGACTACACATTATCAGGTGCAAAACAAACCCATTTACTCAACATAAAAGTAATAACTTTGATATACACAAATTTCAAAACTCCTGAGAAGCACACTTTCATTTGTAAGAAAATCTGCCTTATTTATATGAAATATCCACAAACCTTTCTCTATCCATTCATAAAACAAGCTAAATAAACAATAGTAATGACTAAAAACATTACATACCAACCTTATAAAGTGTGATGTGTTTGGGACCAATGAGCCTGAGAAGCCAGCACACAGCTATATCTTCCTTCCTGAAGCTCTGCAGACCAACTCTGGTATCAGGTTTCACACAGCAGCTAGAGCCAGGAGAATATCTAGAGGGAGGGGGTTTCCTGAAAATCTGGTGAGAAGGGAGAAATGAAAGTAGAAGAGCTGCGCCTGTCAGATCCATTGTTCCTGACGGAGGGTTAAGGTACCTTCACACATAACGCTATCGTTAACGATATTGTTGCTTTTTGTGACGTAGCAACGATATCGTTAAGGAAATCGTTCTGTGTGACAGCGACCAACGATCAGGCCCCTGCTGGGAGATCGTTGGTCGCTGAGGAAAGTCCAGAACTTTATTTTGTCGCTGGACTCCCTGCAGACATCGCTGGATCGGCGTGTGTGACACCGATCCAGCGATGTCTTCACTGGTAACCAGGGTAAACATCGGGTTACTAAGCGCAGGGCCACGCTTAGTAACCCGATGTTTACCCTGGTTGCCAGCGTAAAAGTAAAAAAAACAAACACTACATACTTACCTACCGCTGTCTGTCCCCGGCGCTCTGCTTCTCTGCACTCCTCCTGCACTGGCTGTGAGCATCGGTCAGCCGGAAAGCAGAGCGGTGACGTCACCGCTCTGCTTTTCGGCCGCTGTGCTCACAGCCAGTGCAGGAGGCGTGCAGAGAAGCAGAGCGCCGGGGACAGACAGCGGTAGGTAAGTATGTAGTGTTTGTTTTTTTTACTTTTACGCTGGTAACCAGGGTAAACATCGGGTTACTAAGCGCAGCCCTGCGCTTAGTAACCCAATGTTTACCCTGGTTACCCGGGGACCTCAGGATCGTTGGTCGCTGGAGAGCTGTCTGTGTGACAGCTCTCCAGCGACCAAACAGCGACGCTGCAGCGATCGACATCGTTGTCGGTATTGCTGCAGTGTCGCTATGTGTGAAGGTACCTTTAAATGTACTGCCCGTCTGGTGTTGTCTCCTCCCTGCTGATTATGTTTAATCTGGTTTTTATTGAAAAGATATTCAGAACACTCAAGTAACAAAGGATTCAGCAACATAATGATTACTGTGCAAAAAGAAAAAGTACAAAAAGAAATCCCAATTGCAATTGTATGTCAAGACCTGTAACCAACAAGTCCCGAAATAATAGAACTTTTAGGTCAAAAGTCATTTTCAATCAAGTCTAACAAAATCTGAAAAGAGAAATAAATCCATGGCGGATGTAGGTATCCCCTATCCAGGGAGACTGTATGACCTTTGGCGATACATATGAAGTATCCGCTGAAAGATAGCGACCCAAACAAGAGAAGTTAGGTCACTCCAAATAATAATGGCATAAACACGAAAGGAAAGAATGAGACGAAGAAGAGGAATAAAGGGGGGACAGAAGAGAGAAAGAAAAAAGGGGGTAGGAACCATGAAATCTGATTTAAAAAGGGGGCAACTTGCACCCCTATAATGACGTATTGTTCAATCTAACTTCCTTATGGCTTAGAAAAGAGGGATTGAAAATCCTGAGAGTCCATATACAAAATCCAAGGACTCCAAACCTGCAGATATTTCTCCATTGAACCATTAATCTCAGCGAACAATTCCTCCATACTTTGAAGGCTGGTCATCTCCTTAACCCATTCAGACATATTCGGAGATTGGGAAGATTTCTAGTGTCGGGATCACAGTGCACGCAGCAGTTAAGCAGTGCTCTCTGACAATTAGGGACAAACCCCACTTGGTCCTTATTGATAAGTTGAAGTAGCTAATAATTAAGCATATAGGCCAGTATGCGGGTGAAAATTTTTAGGTTAGTTTAGTAACACAATTGGGCGATAATTTGAACAGTCTAAGGGATCACTTCCGGCTTTCGGGATAAGAATTAAATAAGAATGTGATAATGTATCCGGGATGGGAGAGCCCTTAAAAAGGAGTTAAACAACTTAACCATATGGGGAGAAAGCTCCTCTAGTAAAGTCTTATAATATAAATGCATCAACCCATCCGGTCCAGAGAATTTGCCCAAAGGAAGAGCCCTCAGATTGCACACAATCTCCTCTTGAGTCACTGGTTGATTAAGAGACAGCAAAGCCTCAGGTTGGAGGATTGGAAGATTTTAACCTGATAAAAAAAAAAATTTCAACATGATATCTCTATCAGCCCTATTTGAAGGAAGGGTATCTTAAAGGTTGTACAATCTGTGATAAAAATCAAAAAATAAATTTGAGATTTCAGTTGGATTGTAATGAATCGTATCATCAACTCCTCTAAAGGGCCTGGGGATGTGAGGTCGAAGCCCTTTCCTTCAATAACGTAGCCAATAGTAAGTGGGCCTTATTACCTTTTTCATAATATTTTTGTGTTGTATAAAGAAGTGGTTTTTTCAACTTTATGCATAGAAAGATCTTTTAGACTATTTCTTTTTTTAAATCAGATATTTTTATTCAACAAGTAAAGTAAATACAACATACCAAATAGCATACGATTAGGCATTTATAAAATTTTAATGGTTTACCCCCCACCACCTACTTTCCCCCAAACCCTCCCCTCCACCCCCTAGTAGACAGCAAACATATTTTCACCCCCTTTGGGAACCAAATCCAAGTTGTGCATTATGTACACCACACTGTAGTAAGCAGCTGGAACAGGACACTCAGGAGCTTTTAGACTATTTCTAATTCCTACTACTTTCTTCAGTACACTCAAAGAGGGTGAAACGGCAAATTTACGTTCCTCTTCGACTAATTGAGAGGTTACTTTGTTAAATTCAAATTTATCATTCTTTTTTAATCTGGAACCTTCTTTAAAGGGAATCTGCTACCCCAAAAATCATACCTGAGCTAAGCCCACCGGCATCAGGGGCTTATCTACAGCATTCTGTAATGCTGTAGATAAGCCCCCGATGTAACCTGAAAGATGAGAAATAAAGGTTAGATTATACTCACCCAGGGGCGGTCCCGCTGCAGTCCGGTCCGATGGGCGTCACAATCCGGGTCCAGCACCTCCTATCTTCATTCAATGACGTTCCCTCTTCTTGTCTTTGGCTCTAGCGCTGGCGTACTTTGTCTGCCCTGTTGCCCTCAATTAGTTAATAATTAGTTGCCAGAAAGGCTGCCTTGCTATGTACTGGCTATTGGGCACGCTGCAGTGAGGGTGATATATAAATATTACAAAATGAATCAATCATAGTATGTACAGAACAATTAGAAAATAAAAGGGATTAAATAAGAAAAACACTTCCTGGGCAAAAACCTCTCTCCTAAAATCAGGTTGAATCTCTTATACCCTCTGCTCGTGACAACACTGAGATGCTGGATACGCCCCAATTGGAAAGTTATGAAAAATCTTCTATTAAACATAACTCTTGGCTGGAAGCTCGCAGAGGGATGATGAAAGTATTACAAGGCTTTTCATGAGATTAGCTTACATTTGAGTCTAAAAATGGGGTGGCTCTTGTTGTGAAAGGTAATTTAGTACCACAATGGACATAGAGGTCAGCGCACATACAGTGACCTGGCAATAACCCAAAAAACAAGAACGAGCTCTGAGACGTGGGAACTCTGTTGACCGCAATCCCTAATCCTCTCCAACCACACTAAAGGCAGCCGTGGATTGCGCCTAACGCTCCCTATGCAACTCGGCACGGCCTGAGAAACTAGCTAGCCTGAAGATAGAAAATAAGCCTCCCTTGCCTCAGAGAAATACCCCAAAGGAAAAGGCAGCCCCCACATATAATGACTGTGAGTTAAGATGAAAAGACAAACGTAGAGATGAAATAGATTTAGCAAAGTGAGGCCCAACTTTCTGAACAGAGCGAGGATAGGAAAGGTAACTTTGCAGTCAACACAAAACCCTACAAAAACCACGCAAAGGGGGCAAAAAGACCCTCCGTACCGAACTAACGGCACGGAGGTACACCCTCTGCGTCCCAGAGCTTCCAGCAAGCAGTAAAAAACAAATAGACAAGCTGGACAGAAAAAAACAGCAAACAAATAGCAAAGAGGAACTTAGCTATGCAGAGCAGCAGGCCACAGGAACGATCCAGGAGGAAACAGGTCCAATACTAGAACATTCGCTGGAGGCCAGGATCAAAGCACTAGGTGGAGTTAAATAGAGCAGCACCTAACGACTTCACCATATCACCTGAGGAAGGAAACTCAGAAGCCGCAGTACCACTTTCCTCCACCAACGGAAGCTCACAGAGAGAACCAGCCGAAGTACCACTTGTGACCACAGGAGGGAGCTCTGCCACAGAATTCACAACAGGCTCTATGACCCAGTTAAGTAGAAATCCACTTCTCGGATTCTGCTGGTTCTGGAACTTCGAAAACGCACGGGAGGGTAGCTCTACCGATGCAAATGCCAAAAATGTAAGTTTCACACCTATATCAATAATCGGTGCCATTATATGTAAGTTTGCAGGAACAAAGAGATTACTGAGTGGGGCAGCTCACAATACATTCTTGAGGGAGGGGGGAAGGAGTGTAGGATTACATGCAGGCAGAGTGAGGGGAAAAGCTGCCTTGTACCAGGCGAAGGGGGCTGTCATCACCCACAGCCATGTGCCTGCAATAGGGGCTTTGCGTTTGTACCAGCAAATGCAGCAGAAAGTTCCGGAAGTGTAATTGGGACAACAAGACATTTTTCCTATTTCCTAACAGAGACCCCTAACGAGCAGTGATATTATGTGTGTCATGGTGTGTTCATGAGGTACTCACAGCATCGAAGAACTTGGAAACTGTCACCTCTCCCAAGACCACCAGTATACAGTTACAAGCCATACTCTCCAGGTTCTCCCGTGTTTCTCGAACAAGAAGCATCAGAACGAATGGGTTGGAGGAAAACATAAGGGCAGGGGAACAAGAAGACAAGACAAGACAAACAAAAGTAAACAATTGCGAACATTTAAAAATAAAGAACCATAATTCCCAGGTACGAATTACCTGGCCCAAAGTTACTCCTGTGGAGCAAAATGAACCCACTAGGAGGACAAAGGAAATAAATCAGCGTAGCCCCAGGAAAAAGGTTACCAGGGGGTGGAACCCAAAGTTTGACCTGCACAAAGGAGAAAAAAGGGAAAAAACACTATGAACCAGGAAAAAAATAATCCTTCCATCAGGGCAGACCATGACTCCCCTAGGCATGTAACATCCCTATTTTGCAAAAATTTACACATAAAGAAACATTATAAAGATAAGCCTGGCTGAGGGTACGTGCACACGTTGCGGATTTTGCAGCGGATCTGTTTTACATAAGTTTACAGTACCATGTAAACCTATGGAAAACAGAAACTGCTGTGCCCATGCTGCTGAAAAAATGCGCGGAAACGCTGCAGTTTACATTCTGCAGCATGTCAATTCTTTGTGCGGATTCCGCAGCGTTTTACGCCTGCTTCTCTATAGGAATCTGCAGGTGTAAAACCGCAGGTGGAATCCGCACAAAATCCGTGGTAATTCCGCAGGTAAAACGCAGTGCCTTTTACCTGCGGATTTATCAAATCTGCTGCGGAAAAATCCGCAGACCTCTAGAATATGTGTGCACATAGCCTTATACTACTAGAGAAAGAAAATGAACTTCAATATGCTGACTTCTGCATATTAGAAAATGGTTAACAAGTTAAGTTAAATCTAACAAGAATTAGCGAAGTCCATTGGTAGGTGATCCTTTCTTGCCACTCCTGGGATCTGGGCCTCCTCGTTCCTTTCTTCTTTTCTGGGACCAGACCGGTGGAGGTGGCAGACCATCAGGACCAGGAGCGTCCCAATCAACAATCTTAGAGATCTGAAGCCCCAGTGAGTCACAAAAAGCTGATAGATCTGTAACAAGGTGGCACAGGGTGGCAGACGTGGGTGAGTCCACTAAGCAACAGTCAGTGAGCACCCTGGCCCTTTGCACATGAAGAGATGAGTACTCACTGTGTCAGCTAGAATCCTAATCCCAGGAAGCACCACAGAGTTGCAATGTTTGTTCCAAGATTAACGTTTCCAAGCGGCAAGGCATCCATCACATCCAGGGGTACATTTCACAGAGGTCAACAGTTTCTATGCTTTCCCTGCTGTCTCTATGGACCATTCGGGTCCCATCTGTTCATCAGCTGATCTTGGGCCCTGTACTCTGCCTGGGGACGATCCCATTGACCCGATGCCTGTTTCCACTGTTCTCCAGTCTGGAGCAGCTGTATCCCTCCACGACCGGGGAACTCTCTGTGTTCAATGAAGCACACGTCCTGCCCTGGGCAAAACTGCCCGGGCTGTTGTGAATTCTGTGGCAGAGCTCCCTCCTGTGGTCACAAGTGGTACTTTGGCTGATTCTCTCTGTGAGCTTCTGTTGGTGGAGGGAAGTGGTACTGCGGCTTCTGAGTTTCCTCCCTCAGGTGATCTGGTGAGGTCGTTAGGTGCTTCTCTACTTAACTCCACCTAATGCTTTGATCCTGGCTTCCTGTCAATGTTCCAGTGTTGGACTTGCTTTTCCCTGGATCATTCCTGTGGCCTGCTGCTCTGCATAGCTAAGTTCTTCTTTGCTATTTGTTTGCTATTTTTTCTGTCCAGCTTGTCTATTTTGTTGCTGGAAGCTCTGGGACGCAAAGGGTGTACCTCCGTGCCGTTAGTTCGGTACGGAGGGTCTTTTTGCCCCTTTGCGTGGTTTTCTTTAGGGTTTTGTGTAGACCGCAAAGTTACCTTTTCTATCCTCGATCTGTTAAGAAAGTCGGGCCTCACTTTGCTGAATCTATTTCATCTCAACGTTTGTCTTTTCATCTTAACTCACAGTCATTATATGTGGGGGGCTGCCTTTTCCTTTGGGGTATTTCTCTGAGGCAAGGTAGGCTTATTTTCTATCTTCAGGCTAGTTAGTTTCTCAGGCTGTGCCGAGTTGCATAGGCAGAGTTAGGCGCAATCCACGGCTGCCTCTAGTGTTGTTTGGAGAGGATTAGGGATTGCGGTCTGCAGAGTTCCCACGTCTCAGAGCTCGTTCTATGATTTTGGGTTATTGTCAGATCACTGTATGTGCTCTGACCGCTATGTCCATTGTAGTACTGAATTGCCATTTCTAACACCGGGCTTCAGCTTCCTATGCAGAAGAACTAGTCTACTGGTTGGGACTCCTTCCTTTAGTCTGCCCTTATTCACACACTGATGTCAACTTTGACACATGGTAAGGTTTTTAATATTAGACAGTGTAGGACCGTCCTGATCAGAGTCACCTTGTCGACGGTGGGATTGCTTTTATGCTATTTTTGAACAAAAACAGTATTACTAAGCACCGTGTGTTATCTAAATGCACTTTTGCTTTTTACTTATTTAGTTAATGCAGGGTTTTTGCTCATATTGTTTCTTGTAGGTTTTGTGTTTTTTTTTAAGTGTGCGGCTAGTGTGGATTGTTGCATGCACTGAAAATAGATGCAGGCACAGCCTCTTTAATGTGTCCGTCTTGGTGGCATTAGTGTTATCCAGCATGCTGGTATGAAGGGTGCTCTAGGCTCGTAGGCTCTAGGCTCGTAATAATTTACGTTGAGATATCACAACCATAATTCTATGTTGTGTATCACTGCTCCTCTACTAGCTTGCACCTCATTCACCACTCCAACTGCATCTATAGTTGTGCAGCCGGTATCAGTGATCACATGTGCTTGCGGCAGGAGCAAGCATAATCTCCCAATCTAGTCACCATGCTGGTATTAGATAACTAGCATTATTGAGCCACCATGCGACCTAATTACTCGCAATCATTTGCGCTGAGATGGTGCACACACAGGCTGTTACTGAATCATTGTTATACACAAGCTGCATTTCTCATATCATAAGGATATGTGCAATGTGCATAGGCAGAAAGCTGCCAATCGGTGGGGGTGGGGTTATACAGAAATCATGCTTATGAAAGAGCATGTTTATTAGTCCTCTAGTGAGGATCTCCTGCTGATCTGCTGATAAAATAGTAATTGTATGAAGAATAGAGCACGCAGCCCAGTAAGTGACACATCGCTGGAATCAGGGTATCTGTTTCTACAATATGTAATCTGCACTAAAAAGAAGATATCATCATAGAAACTATCTGGTTCTACATGACGAGTCAAAAGTGTTTGCACAAGCCTGCATGTCCTGAAGATTTGGGCTTAGTTCTCCAACCTTCTTGGCACTATTTCTTCAAAAACTGTGCGCAAGTGTATCTAAAAGAATTTATGCTTTGATGCTGCATTGAATTCATAGAGTCGTCCCACCATATATTGTATGATTTAGATTCATTCCTCTTATTCATTTGTGTTGCATTTTGTTAATTGAAAAAAAATCAATTATTAACATTGTTAGAGTGTTGTTTTGAAAGCACTCTTAATTTGCAGCACTTTTTTCCACACCTACACTTTACTGTATATTTTTTGTTTCTTCTCTATTCATATTGGTTTTTACTATGTTCCATTTCGGTTTAGGGAAAGCTGGCATGTATTTTGTTGAAGACTCTTCTACTGATACAGTGGAATCCAATGTAAGTGTTATAAACCCTCTTAAATATAAAAGAAAATTGCATTAGCTCTGTTGTAGGTTTGCCACAGTATGTTTCAGGCAAATTGAATATGATAGAAGAGCATACTCTGATCTGGTCACAGGTCAGTGTGCAATAAGGAGAGGAGGAGAAGGTGAGCTGTGACAATCATCTACTACAAACAAAAATAATTCTTTTTTCAGGTGCCAAGGTTTTTTTTTTAATAAATTTAGGGTATTTTGAGGGTGCGGAATTAAAAAATCTCATTAATTTTGCTGACTTGGTTCTAGTTTTTGAGATACATTGGGGAAAATAAGTATTTGATACACCGCCGATTTTGCAAGTTTTCCCACCTACAAAGAATGGAGAGGTACCACATGTAATTTTTATTGTAGGTATACTTCAACTGTGAGAGACAAAACCTAAAAAATATCCAGAAAAGCATATTATATAATATTTACATCATTAACTAGCATTTCATTGCATGAAATATCTCAGAAACTAGAGCCAATCTGGTAAAACTGAATTAGTATTCTTAATATGACACTATAAACTTAACCCCTTCACCCCGGGCCATTTTCCATTTTTGCATTTCCGTTTTTTGTTCCCTTTCTCCCCAGAGTCATAACTTTTTTATTTTTCTATCAATATGGTCATGTCAGGGATTGTTTTTTGCAAGGCGTCAGATGTTGGGAAGGGGTTAGTATAAAACCGTTCAGACATCATTTGCACCAAAATCTCTGTATAAAAATGTTATATATTTTACCCCTTGGAATTAAACATAAGCTCAATAGCACAATCATAATCTGTCACGCTGTGACTCTACGTGATTATGGAAAGCCACCATGAACCGTCCCTATGACTGGGGCACTCACTGTCCCTGCTCCAAAGGTGCCTCTAAAAGTGAGGAGGTTTGGGCCACCAGTCTTACTGTTCTGTTATTCCTTAAGCTCTCTTCCTACCCCAAAGGGCCTCGGACAGGTATGCTAGTGTATAAACACGTAAGACAGACCGGGATAACAGAAAGCAACAAATATACAAAACATTCACCAAAGGTAGAGAAATATATTATAGGGAAGGATAGGAAATGTACCAATCAAATGGGAATAGGACAGTGAGGAAAACATACACACAAAAACAGCATGCAACAATCTCCAGTAGCAACAACGATCTCCAATTTAGCACAGCAACCCCAAGGAGCTAGGAAGAAAAACTTTCACTGGCAAGGAAGAGAAGGTCCGGACAGATTTTATAGGGAGAGGAAATGACCAGGTCAGGAACAGCTGTGAGATGGAGCTGCCAGTTTCTAACCAGCATAGAAAGGGTTGTTAACCTCTGCAGCACCAAAGGAAACAAAATTCATTTATTATGAAACTCAAAACACACAGGGTAAATGGAAGATCTGCAATTCACAATACTTAGTTATTTTCTAACCCCAGATCTCCCAGGAAGATGTGACCCATTTGTGACATAATGTTTGTGTGGGAGCAGCTTTTTTTCAAACACATGAGTTAAATCTCTAGGTGCGGTTTTAGACAGATTAACACATAAGGACATGTATTTTTTCTGACATTCTGGACTCCAGTGTACAATACCACCCAAATGCCAGTCAATAACCAGGTCATGATTATGTAAGCAACACATGCCTAAAACCACAGTGTCTGACATATTTTCTAGAACAAAAAATTAAATGGATTTACTATGTAGGGTACAAATGAGCAGTGACACCTTCTGGGTGGCGAACTTCACTACCACCTGGGTGACAGGTGTGTTATCAATGGCAATAACTTTCCTAGAAAGACATATTTTCAGTAGTAGTAGATCAAGTTTTTTGGCTACAGTGGCATCAATAAAATTGGGGGCCAAACCAATCAATAAAGGCCTTACGCAACATGGTTTTATCAAGATAAAAAAACAGGGAGCAATAATTGAGAAGAATAAAAGGGAAATACCTGTGCGCACAGGTGGGTGATTTGGGCAGACACGTGTCTGATGACCAGCTTCCCCACAATAAATACAAAGGTCCAACTCTCGACAACCTTTGCGATTGTTGTGACCGAGTACCCTAATCTGCATGGGGGCCTCAGCAGGTGTAGCAGCAGCCTTTATTTTAGGAAGTGGAGCTGGGTCAGTCTGGCTATCTAGTCTGTACTCCATCCTGATGCATTGTCAGGCACATGGCCAGCGTTGGACTGGAGCACCTTAGGCCCACCACAAGAAATCATTCTTGGGGCCCACTATGTAGCTATATAGAAATAAATACAAGATCACCAATTGTTTGGTAAAACACGCTAATATCAGGGCATAACATAGGGTAGTACATGTCTTAATGATATAGCAGAGTTTGGTGCCCACATTTTGGTGCAAATTCAATGATAAATGTGTTGTAGCACCAGTGTAGTGGACAAGATTTCATGACATCTCGTCTATACACTGAGAAAATCCACAGCGGGAATTGACTGATGCAGATTTGGCAACGTGTCAATTTGTGCTGTGCATATTTACCACCGATTTCATCCTTTGCAATACAGTGGATCAGGTCTGTGGTAAAGGTGTATCATTAGATAGCAGTAAATGCAGCAATATCTGCACAATATCTGTGTGTATATTTCCGCTGTTAATTTACTGTGGTATTTCCATTGTAGAAATTCTGCAGCAAATATATTACGTGAAAGTCCTCTTATATTGATGGGGGTCCTAAATCAGTTATGTATGACTTTGGAGTAATATTGAAAGAGCTTTCCCTCACATCCTCCCATAAAACTTTTTTACAGAAATCTCTCTGCCACCTATAAGGCCATAACTTATTATGAAGGGCCTCATTTTGTTTTAGTAGGGGAAGAAAAGTTTTAGTCAGGGGTGATAAAGGGGAAGAGGGGCTCAGTCAGGGTGATACAGAAGAATGTGGCGCAGCCAGTGGTGATACAAAGGGATGTGGTGCAGTCAGGGGTGATACAGGGGGAGATGGGCTCAGTCAGGGGTGATACATGGAGTGGTGGCGCACTCAGGGGTTATACAGGGAGATGTGATTTAGTCAGTGAGGGTGAAAGAAAGGGAGGTGGCTAAGTCACTGGTGATACAGGGGGAGAGGGGCTCGGTCAGGGTGATACATAGGGAGGTGATACTGGAGGAGCATGCTCAGGTAGGGGTGATACAAAGGAGGGGGCTCAGTCAGGGGTAATATAGAGGGAGGGGTTTCAGTCAGGGGTGAAACAGGGGGAGGGGACTCGGTCAGATGTAACAGAGGGAGGGGGCTCAGTCAGGGGTGAAATGGGGAGGAGGCTCTGTCACAGGTGATACAGGGGAGGGGGCTCAGTCAGGAGTGATATAGGGGGAGGAGTCCAGTCAGTCAGGGGTGAAAGGAGAGATGAGATAATGGGGCCCTTATTCATCCCTAAGTAACCTAGCCCCTCCCCCTCTTACGCACTGTTAGGCTGGCAGGGAAGCCCTTTTTCAACCATTGCAGTTGTAGCTGGGAGTCATCTATCGCCCTCTGCTGCTTACGCAGTGGGTGAGGGGAGTGTGTGTTATGGATTATTTGAGCTGTGCTGTACAGCCGGAGAGAAGAGGACACAAGCAAAGCTATCAGTGTTAGCCTCATCAAGAGCTGCACCGCTCTCCCTGCTTGTTAAACACAGGGAAGAACGGTAACTTAAAAAGCCATCAGGGCGCAACAGTGCTCTTGTTACTTACAAATAGTGAGCCGCAGTCTTCAACAGGCGAGCTTGTTAGCTGTGTTATCGGTGACACGCGCACTGCTCTCTGACTAGCTCTGAGAGGAGCCACGAGTAGTGGTGACGTACATGCTGGGAGGATGTGCTGCTCGTGGCTCCTCCCAGAGTTGCGTTCTGATGACTTTTTATGTTATTGCTCCACCCAGTCGGTATGTGCATTGCTGGCACTCGTTACTTATGTTCACTGTGCCGGCAGATGCCACCGCCTGAGCCCACTGGAGAATCCGCTGGTCCTCCGTTGGGCAATAACGACCCTGGACATGGCTGTATCATGAAAGTCTGGTGCTGTAAATTGAACCAATGAATCCTTTATCTGATTCCATAGTCCAATACTCTGAGTCAGGACCCACCCAGTTCCGTTAAGAGAAGTGGTTTTATTCAACACACAATGTGTTTCAGGGATAATCCTTCCCCTTCATCACGTGATTACCTGATGAATCTACCCTGGCGTGCGTTCTGTGTTGAATAAATCGACTTCTCTTATCTGACCTGGGTGGTTCCTGACTCAGAGTGTGGCGCCCTGTGAAAATCCACCGCCATTTTTCATTGTTTTTTAAATTCTGCTGGTAACGTCAGCAGACACTTCAGCAAAGAGACAAGAGCCGATGAACATGAACAGAGCTTCTCACTAAGGATATTGAGAGAGGCAGAAAAACATTCAAAATGGTGAATGCCTTTCTCTTATTTTCCATAATGCCCAAATGTGCTACATATTTAGTAAATAATATGTATATACTCTCATACTAATCCGTCGTAGGATCGGCAGGCAAGTATATTACTTTTTTTTTATAGGAAATAAAAGAGAGGAATGGAAAACCTTCTCAATCTCTCTTTAATTTCACCCATAATTCGTATTGGGAGGCAGTTGTCTATTCTTCCAGTATGAGATATGTAATCTTTTGCTTCTGTTGTGGTTCTTCCAGTATGAAATATGTAATCTTTTGCTCCTGTTGTGGTTCTTCCAGTATGAGATATGTAATATTTTGCTTCTGCTGTGGTTCTTCCAGTATGAGATATGTAATATTTTGCTTCTGTTGTGGTTCTTCAAGTATGAGATATGTAATCTTTTGCTTCTGTTGTGGTTCTTCCAGCATGAGATATGTAATCTTTTGCTTCTGTTGTGGTTCTTCCAGTATGAGATATGTAATCTTTTGCTTCTGTTGTGGTTCTTCCAGTATGAGATATGTAATCTTTTGCTTCTGTTGTGGTTCTTCCAGTATGAGATATGTAATCTTTTGCTTCTGTTGTGGTTCTTCCAGTATGAGATATATAATCTTTTGCTTCTGTTGTGGTTCTTCCAGTATGAGATATGTAATCTTTTGCTTCTGTTGTGGTTCTTCCAGTATGAGATATGTAATCTTTTGCTTCTGTTGTGGTTCTTCCAGTATGAGATATATAATCTTTTGCTTCTGTTGTGGTTCTTCCAGTATGAGATATGTAATATTTTGCTTCTGTTGTGGTTCTTCAAGTATGAGATATGTAATCTTTTGCTTCTGTTGTGGTTCTTCCAGCATGAGATATGTAATCTTTTGCTTCTGTTGTGGTTCTTCCAGTATGAGATATGTAATCTTTTGCTTCTGCTGTGGTTCTTCCAGTATGAGATATGTAATCTTTTGCTTCTGTTGTGGTTCTTCCAGTATGAGATATGTAACATTTTGCTTCTGCTGTGGTTCTTCCAGTATGAGATATGTAATCTTTTGCTTCTGTTGTGGTTCTTCCAGTATGAGATATGTAATCTTTTGCTTCTGTTGTGGTTCTTCCAGTATGAGATATGTAACATTTTGCTTCTGCTGTGGTTCTTCCAGTATGAGATATGTAATCTTTTGCTTCTGTTGTGGTTCTTCCAGTATGAGATATGTAATCTTTTGCTTCTGTTGTGGTTCTTCCAGTATGAGATATGTAATCTTTTGCTTCTGTTGTGGTTCTTCCAGTATGAGATATGTAATATTTTGCTTCTGTTGTGGTTCTTCCAGTATGAGATATGTAATATTTTGCTTCTGTTGTGGTTCTTCCAGTATGAGATATGTAATCTTTTGCTTCTGTTGTGGTTCTTCCAGTATGAGATATGTAATCTTTTGCTTCTGTTGTGGTTCTTCCAGTATGAGATATGTAATCTTTTGCTTCTGTTGTGGTTCTTCCAGTATGAGATATGTAACATTTTGCTTCTGCTGTGGTTCTTCCAGTATGAGATATGTAATCTTTTGCTTCTGTTGTGGTTCTTCCAGTATGAGATATGTAATCTTTTGCTTCTGTTGTGGTTCTTCCAGTATGAGATATGTAACATTTTGCTTCTGCTGTGGTTCTTCCAGTATGAGATATGTAATCTTTTGCTTCTGTTGTGGTTCTTCCAGTATGAGATATGTAATCTTTTGCTTCTGTTGTGGTTCTTCCAGTATGAGATATGTAATCTTTTGCTTCTGTTGTGGTTCTTCCAGTATGAGATATGTAATATTTTGCTTCTGTTGTGGTTCTTCCAGTATGAGATATGTAATATTTTGCTTCTGTTGTGGTTCTTCCAGTATGAGATATGTAATCTTTTGCTTCTGTTGTGGTTCTTCCAGTATGAGATATGTAATCTTTTGCTTCTGTTGTGGTTCTTCCAGTATGAGATATGTAATCTTTTGCTTCTGTTGTGGTTCTTCCAGTATGAGATATGTAATCTTTTGCTTCTGTTGTGGTTCTTCCAGTATGAGATATGTAATCTTTTGCTTCTGTTGTGGTTCTTCCAGTATGAGATATGTAACATTTTGCTTCTGCTGTGGTTCTTCCAGTATGAGATATGTAATCTTTTGCTTCTGTTGTGGTTCTTCCAGTATGAGATATGTAATCTTTTGCTTCTGTTGTGGTTCTTCCAGTATGAGATATGTAATCTTTTGCTTCTGTTGTGGTTCTTCCAGTATGAGATATGTAATATTTTGCTTCTGTTGTGGTTCTTCCAGTATGAGATATGTAATATTTTGCTTCTGTTGTGGTTCTTCCAGTATGAGATATGTAATCTTTTGCTTCTGTTGTGGTTCTTCCAGTATGAGATATGTAATCTTTTGCTTCTGTTGTGGTTCTTCCAGTATGAGATATGTAATCTTTTGCTTCTGTTGTGGTTCTTCCAGTATGAGATATGTAACATTTTGCTTCTGCTGTGGTTCTTCCAGTATGAGATATGTAATCTTTTGCTTCTGTTGTGGTTCTTCCAGTATGAGATATGTAATCTTTTGCTTCTGTTGTGGTTCTTCCAGTATGAGATATGTAACATTTTGCTTCTGCTGTGGTTCTTCCAGTATGAGATATGTAATCTTTTGCTTCTGTTGTGGTTCTTCCAGTATGAGATATGTAATCTTTTGCTTCTGTTGTGGTTCTTCCAGTATGAGATATGTAATCTTTTGCTTCTGTTGTGGTTCTTCCAGTATGAGATATGTAATATTTTGCTTCTGTTGTGGTTCTTCCAGTATGAGATATGTAATATTTTGCTTCTGTTGTGGTTCTTCCAGTATGAGATATGTAATCTTTTGCTTCTGTTGTGGTTCTTCCAGTATGAGATATGTAATCTTTTGCTTCTGTTGTGGTTCTTCCAGTATGAGATATGTAATCTTTTGCTTCTGTTGTGGTTCTTCCAGTATGAGATATGTAATCTTTTGCTTCTGTTGTGGTTCTTCCAGTATGAGATATGTAATCTTTTGCTTCTGTTGTGGTTCTTCCAGTATGAGATATGTAATCTTTTGCTTCTGTTGTGGTTCTTCCAGTATGAGATATGTAATCTTTTGCTTCTGTTGTGGTTCTTCCAGTATGAGATATGTAATCTTTTGCTTCTGTTGTGGTTCTTCCAGTATGAGATATGTAATCTTTTGCTTCTGTTGTGGTTCTTCCAGTATGAGATATGTAATCTTTTGCTTCTGTTGTGGTTCTTCCAGTATGAGATATGTAATCTTTTGCTTCTGTTGTGGTTCTTCCAGTATGAGATATGTAATATTTTGCTTCTGTTGTGGTTCTTCCAGTATGAGATATGTAATCTTTTGCTTCTGTTGTGGTTCTTCCAGTATGAGATATGTAATCTTTTGCTTCTGTTGTGGTTCTTCCAGTATGAGATATGTAATATTTAGCTTCTGTTGTGGTTGCTTTCTGGTGAGTCTATGCATACAGATTCTTTGTTACTACTAGGTGAGGAAATGTTATCAGATTTTTGTCTCATCATTTATTTACTAAACTATTTTTGACATTTCTTTACTGCTGTTAATTATTGTTTTTCCATGCCTAACTTTACCAATTGTGTTTTATTTTGGCATTCCCTTCTGACCATTCTAACCATATGTGCTGTATATTCAGTGCCTTCAGTACTTTAAAGGGAGTCTGTCAGCCTAAACCAACAGTATAAACTAAACACATAGGCCCGATTCATTAAAGCTTTAATGCTAGAATTCTGTCGTAAAAGACTCTGAAAAGTCACAAAATGTTTGCGCAATGCAGAGTTGCACAATAATTTTGTTTCTTTTGGGGTTTTCAGCCCAGTTTTGGACAGCTCTGCCAAAATGGGCATAGCTAGGGTGGGATGGGAATAGTATGTGTTGTGATGGCACAGCTAATCTAATTTATGACAAGCTGTGGTGTTCCTTACCCCAGAAAGTTGACTTTAGACACCTCCTAATGAATCAGAAGCTTTTGACTCCAGCATGTCCCTTCTTTAAGACCGTCTTGATAAATAGGGCCTTAGCTTAGCACAGGCTATAGCCCGTATAAAAATCTCACCTTCCTGTTTTTATCAATGCTTATTACTGCCTCTGTGTTGCAGAGGATGATGTATAATAAGGTACCCAGCTCAGTGTACCTTTCCACCCACTTATTTTGCCAGTCTTTTCCACCTCACTCACTTGGGGGTTAATTGCTCTGACTTGCTTGGACCAAACTGTGTCCCCAGAGAACTCTCAGAGGCAATCACTGGGATGTGCAAAACCAGTGTGATGCCCTGAGCCTTTAAGCTATGCCAAAATGCACTGAGAATCATAATTACCAAATCTGGTAAACTTCAGGATTTGCAGAACAGAGTCTGATCACTAAAGTTGTTATTTTTAATGGGCTGTTTCTCCTACAAGGCTATGTGCTAAGTACAGACTGACAGACTCCCTTTAATTTCTTTACAAAAAATCTTCAATTTACTGTAGTATATGACTATATTACAGACTGTCCCTGGTGAATCAGAACCTGCATCGTTTTCCTGGACTTATGAAGAAATAAAAGAAGTCCACAAACGCTGGTGGCAGTTACGGGATAATGCTTTAGAAACTTTCTTAACAAATGGTAGAACCTTGTTGCTGGCTTTTGACAGTACAAAGGTAAGTGTATGGCATTACTGACACAAAGTTATTTTTTTCTTTTAAATGAGTTAGAAGACATCAGAATTCTTTGTACGTACAGTACATAATGTTCATATAAAAACATATAAGCAAATCAGGCAGTAAGTGCACTTGAAAAACGCAGCCCAAAATCATTGACATGTCCCAAGTGTACTTCAAGCCTGATATTGGCTTCTACGCTACATTTCTCATGAGAGCACAAGGAGACTCTAAGTATCATTTTTACAGGGTGCACAAGCCCTATACAGCTAGTGTATACTGTTACTCCCATATGTGAAAATGTGCATGCACCTCTTAGGCTACTTTCACACTGGCGTCGTTTTGAATACGTCGCAATGCGTCGTTTTGGTGGAAAAACGCATCCTGCAAAATTGCTTGCAGGATGCGTTTTTTCTCCATTGACTAACATTAGCGACGCATTGCGACGCTTTGCCTCACGTCGCAACCGTCATGCGAGTGTTGCGGCGGACCGTCGGCTGCAAAAAAGTTACATGTAATGTTTTTTGCTGCCGACGGTCCGCCATTTTGCTGGAACTCCGCCCCCACCTCCCCGCACCTCACAATGGGGCAGCGGATGCGCTGGAAAAATGCATCCGCTGCCCCTGTTGTGCGGCACATTCATTGCTAGCGTCGGTACGTCGGCCCGACGCACTGCGACGGGCTGAGTACGACGCTAGTGTGAAAGTAGCCTTAATGAGGCAGGTGCATCTATCTGCAGCTTTAATTGTGGGCTGGCGTACATTTTTGGCATAAGCTGCTTAAGTTTTGTGGCTTACATTATGATTACATTTTTGGGAGCATTTGGCCATACCATGTCCCACTTGTGTTCTGCCCACTTTTTAAAACGTTGCCGTAACTAGTCGGGACTGACATAAAAATGCCAAAAGTCACAAAAATTGCAACATTTACATTAGAATTGTGGCAAAAACTTGATGAATTGGGCCCATAGATGTACACAGAGGAGAAGGAGGTTGGGAGGCAGATGCAAGGGCCGTACATTATTAATGGTGGGATAAAAGTGAGATACAGATATTGGAAAGAATGATTCACATTTAGGTACAAAAATACTTTTTTCTATCATTAAATTGCATCTTAAGACATGTGCACACAACCTCTCAAGTCAGATTCTGGTTGGAACCCACATGAAAAAGCACAAAAAAAATCACTACAAGGGATGAAGATAATGCATAGCAATGTCAAAATGACTTGCTGTGCACATGTTTCGACTTTTGGAGCTTCTTTTAACCACTACAGGCTTTGAAAGCCATGAAGCAGCTAACAGAAGGAAGCTGTGGATTTTCCGGGAAGAAGCTGCTCACTATTTATAGTTACTATTTTATTAACAAAAGACAACCCGCAAAAATGACTGACAAGATGCTGGAGAAGAGGCTTCAGGGAAAAGACTGCCAGCATTTTCAGGAAGCGTCTTCGGCTTGAAAACCTCAGCGGTTCCACAAGTGTCTTAAAGAGTTTGTCCAGGTTTCGCATGAAATTCTGGGGTCAATATGTGACTGCAGACTTGTAAATCCTCAAATCACACACAGTGCCCGTTGTCAGGATTCACCGCCACTGGGTAGGGCCACATTACGACTAGACGTGCGTGGCATTGCTCAGTTCAGTCTAGTCATAATGTAGCAGGGAGTATGTACCGTATATTGCATACTTGCGGCTTCACCACTGGCTCCGGGGAATCTTGACAGTGCACACTGTATGCGATGTAAGGGTTCACAAGTCTGCAGTCACATAGTGTGACTGCAGACCTTGGTGCCAAAACTGCACAATCCCTTTAAAGATCTCATGTTTGCATACCTTTAGATAACTTTTTCCTATCTTTGTATTAAAATACATTATTAGCTTTTGAAAATGCTTATTACCCAAGTTGTATGTTTTCTCTTCAAGGTTCGAGATGATGTTTTCCAGAAAATCTTGTCCAATGATCTTCCTAATCTGTTGGAGTATGGAAACATTACCGCTCTGACACAACTCTGGTGTTCTGGACAGATAACCAACTTTGAGTACCTGACTCACCTGAACAAACATGCTGGACGATCTTTCAATGACCTAATGCAATATCCTGTTTTTCCGTTCATACTCAGTGATTACAGCAGTGAAACACTTGACCTTAGCAGCACCTTAATATACAGGTATTTATGTGATTAGCCATGGCAGTTAAAGTAGTTGTCTGGTGAAATCAAGTTATCATCTGTCCACAGTACAAGTGATAGCTTATTGACTGGTGAGGTTCAGATCGCTTATCAGCAGAACAAGGAGCCAGTGATTGACTAATTCCCTACAGGGCTGCCGAGCGCTGCACTTGGCTTTCTCCTGAGAATGAATGAAGCAGCTGCTAGACATCCTATCTGCCTTTCCATTTTATAACGGATAGAGATTCCCCATTCTACAAATGAAGGTGGTCTCAGCATTTGGACCCCCATTGTGGATAGGTGATAACTTTTCACCAGACAACCTTTTTATGGTGTGTCTCCTTATCATGTAATTAATGAAACCTTGTAATATATTTTTCAGACAAATTTGATTCTTTCTCCTCTTGGACTAATCTTTCACCCGTAATTCATGGTAAAATCTATATACACTAAAGACAGATTTTTCCACTGCTGAGATAGAAGACGACAGTTGGTTCTTATAAGATTCTATGGAGAAGGAAGGAGAAGTGAAGAGCTAGAGATAGGCACTGACATTCTGCTGCAAAGTACCCGCAAAGACAATTACAGTTTTCCCCATTACGTTATGAGCATCAACTGTCCTCTTCTATTTCCTTAAGGGGAAAAATCGGTTTTACCCGAAGATGGATTTTATAAATGAACTGAGAATTTTGAGAATGAAAGACCAGTTCAGAAAGAGAAAGAAGGGGATTTCTCTAATAAGTTGTATTAATTTTGCTATTTTTACGTGTACTATTGATTTCTGAAAAAAGGTGTATTAAAACATCAGGTGCTATTTAAGACTGGTGTCTTATATGCCAATCATATTGAATCGAGGGCTATAAGAACTCAATTCTGCTGTTTTAATTTTATTTCTCATAGCATTTACTGATTGTTTCTTTCTATAGTTTGACAGATCAAATTTTTGCAGAGATAGTGACACCATGCAAATTTTTTTTAATTCTTAATTTTTAATAGGAGAAAAGGGGGCTTTTAACACATATATATATATATATATATATATATATATATATATATATATATATGTATATATATATATATATATATGTATATACATATTTTAGGGCATTTTTGTACTGTACTTATTAATTCTCTTAGGAGACTTGCAGCTCCACTGTCTTTGTCATTGCAGGCACTAGGTACAGCAATACCACAGTACAGCTGTATATAGTAAAAATTACAGTCTCCTATAAAAGCAAGCCATGGCCTGGCATTGACAGGAGTACCTTCATGACAGGCACGGGGATCTTCACCAGACCCTCAGCTGTCACGATAGCGCATGGGCACCCTGCAAGCAAGTCATGAGGATGCTGATGCTCCAGCTTTTATTCCCGTAGGAGGCACCAGGGATTAAATAAGAAAAGAAACTGGCTACTTTTTTTCCTCTATAAAGGGGTTGTCCGGTCCAAATCGATAAGTCTGCAGTTACGCTGTGTGACTGCAGACTTATGAATCTGCCCAGTGCACGCACTCTGCACTGCGAGATTTCACTGATTTCTGACCCAGGACTGAGAGGGTACATTTGAGTTATACATACCCCCCGGCCTTGCTTCATACACTTATATTGGGCTGAGGCTGCGCCTGACTGGTGACCCGGCCGTCCAGTTGGCGTGACAGGTGAATGGAGAGGGAGGCTGCGCTCATTGGCCGGTAGCATGTCTAAGTGACGGTCTGCTGAATGACTGCTGACTTTTCAAGTTGGGCCGCACAACCCCTTTAAGCTTTGAGCCCTCTAATGCCTTCTAATATTAAGATGATTTCCGACCTTGTTCCAATCGACCCAGGGCAGCTAATAGGGAGTTGCAGAAATCTATTTCTGTCTGAAGGTACATGGACACATAGCACATTTTTCCATAAGGGTTCTTTATACATTTGCTAGTCTGCAGGTATATTGACATGCAGGTTTTGCCGAGGATGTCAGCGCTCACAATGTAAAAGGTAATTTGTGTGACAGACTGAGCATGTTACCATCTGACACTTCAGCAGCAGGCTCTTATATCTATTATAAATATACTGGAACATCTTGGGATCTTTATTTGAGTTTGTGTCTTCTATATACTTGATTTTTTTTATTTTTTTTGTGCTGAAGGAATCTTGTGAAGCCTATAGCTGTTCAATCAAAGGAGAAAGAAGATCGTTATACAGATAATTACAAGGTACCTAAGACAATCTTAAATGTCCCTCTAATTCTCGCACACCTTCAGTGAAAACTGAACATTTTTTTTATAATCCAAACTAAGAAATTGTTATTTTGTTATTGTGTAATTGTTGCTCTTGCTTTGTGTTATATCACTATTGCAAAACAAGAAACAAAAAATCTAGAAAGCGTTGTGCACTGAGATGTACGTTATGTATAGAGCCGAATGTTGTCAGGTGCTGCAGCTTTTATTGAGGTAAAAGGGGGCTGAGATGTAGTACGTAGACAGTAACAATCATCAGAAATGACACATTTTTTAATATATAGCAAATTAAAAAATGAAAACTTTCCTAAATATAATGAATTAAAAATTTGCTGGACAAAGGCAATTGCATAGCAAAAGGAAAATCCTGGACCAACAGCAGGCAGGGATGTGCAGGTGCGGAATTTTCGGCCTCACACATATCATCAAAGGGACATATGAAGAGAAGGGAAGGAGAAATCTTGTAGAATGAAGAGGCAGTCTAATCTTCCAGGCAGCATATGCCCCATAGCCTGGAAGATCGAAGCTAGGATTTTTACTGAACAAGGCCACATCTATGAGGCCTACAGGTAGGACTAATTTCACCTGTATCCAACTGATTCCCAAAAATGTACAGATCTTTTCCTGTAACTTGTGAAATATTTGTAAGACTTCGATAATAGAATTTGTACCTAACTCATTTTTATATAATTTTAGTATTTGGAAGATGAGTATTGCAAAACAGATAGAGAAGATGACCCAATGCCTCCAGTGCAGCCATATCATTATGGATCACACTATTCAAACAGTGGTACCGTGCTTCACTTTTTGGTCAGATTGCCTCCTTTCACCAAAATGTTCCTTGCATACCAAGGTAAGTTTTTTAATAAAAAGCTGGAAGGAAAGTAAAAGCGCAGTAGGGTCTTATCTGGGTATTAAAAGATACCTCTAATCAGATTTTACTCACCAGATAGAGCCCAAACACAGGCTTATAGAAATATTAGCTGCTGCAGATCCACCGGTCTCCTCGTGACTAGCCAGAGTAAAAAAAGGGACTAAAAAGGTGGATTAACTCCCCGCTGCTTGAAAGATAGAAGTTCAGATGGATATTCAGATGAAAAAGTGGCTTTATTCAATGCGTTTTGGAGTACTATGTCACTAATCATCAGGAAACCACAAAGAAACCACCAGAGAAATGTTTGTGTTAAACCATACTGAACCAGATCGTTGTATCCTGAGCGGGCGGATCCCCGTAGGCATATGGACTGTGCTATACTTTATCTTTTGTTTTCTCATTATGCCAGAAAGGCCAAATTTATTTTGTTGCACTGGATATGCCGTGTTTTAACTCCTTCCCGACCTGTGACGCCATGTAGGCGTCATGAAAGTCGGTGCCAATCCGACCTGTGACGCCTATTTGGCGTCATGGCAGGATCGTGTTCCTGCAGATGGGGTGAAAGGGTTAACAAAAATTTCACCCAACCTGCAGGGACAGGGGGAGTGGTACTTCAGCCCAGGGAGGGTAGCTTTGCCCCCACGTGGCTACGATCACTCTGACTGGCTGTTGGAAGTGAAACAGCCAATCAGAGAAATTTGTAACATTTCACCTATGAAACTTGGTGAAATATTACAATCCAGCCATGGCCGATGCTGCAATATCATCAGCCATGGCAGGAGACTGCGATCTGCCCCCTCCACCGACTGACAGCGGCGATCTGCCGCCATAAGTCTTTCCTCCCCTCCGCTGCCCTCCGCCCCCCCGTCCTCCACTCTGCCCCCCCGCTGTCCGATCCCACCCCCCATACTTACCAAGTCCCGGTGTCCGTCCATCTTCTGCGATGGGCGCCGCCATCCTTCAAAATGCCGGGCGCGTACGCAGTGCGCCCGCCGAATCTGCCGGCCGCCAGATTCATTCCAAGTACATTTTGATCATTGTGATAATACCTATCACAGTGATCAAAATAAAAAAAAAAATAGTAAATAAAGCCCCCCTTTATCACCCCCATAGGTAGGGAAAATAATGAAAAAAAGAAAATATATTTATTTTTATTTTTCCACTAGGGTTAGGGCTAGAATTAGGGTTAGGGTTGCAATTAGGGTTAGGGTTAAAATTAGGGTTAGGGTTAAAGTTAGGGTTAGAATTAGGGTTAGAGTTGCAATTAGGGTTAGGGTTAGAATTAGGGTTAAAATTAGTCAATGTTCACACGTTGCGGATTGGCCGCTGCGGATTTGTGGCAGTTTTCCATCACGTTTACAGTACCATGTAAACCTATGGAAAACCAAATCCACTGTGTCCATGGTGCTGAAAATACCGCACGGAAACGCTGCGTTGTATTTTCCGCAGCATGTCAATTCTTTGTTCGGATTTTGCAGCGTTTTACACCTGTCCCTCAATAGGAATCAGCAGGTGTAAAATCGCAGGTGAAATCCGCACAAAAAACTAATTTTTCAAAAACGGTGCGGAAAAATCCGCACACGAATCTGCAATGTGGGCACATAGCCTTAGTGTTAGGGTTGAAACTAGAGTTAGGGTTGGAATTAGGGTTAAGATTAGGGGCGTGTTGGGGTTAGGGTTAGGCTTGTGGTTAGGGTTATGGTGAGGGTTGGGATTAGGGTTGGGGGTGGGTTGGGATTGTGGTTAGGGTTGTGATTACGGTTATGGTTAGAGTTGGGATTAGGGTTAGGGGTGTGTTGGGGTTTGTGTTGGAGTTAGAATTGAGGGATTTCCACTGTTTAGGCACATCAGGGGGTCTCCAAACATGGCGCCACCATTGATTCCAGCCAATCTTGCATTCAAAAAGTCAAATGGTGCTCCCTCCCTTCCGAGCCCCGACGTGCGCGCAAACAGTGGTTTACCCAAACATATGGGGCATAAGCGTACTCAGGAAAAATTGTACAACAACTTTGGGGGTCTAATTTCTCCTGTTACCCTTAGAAAAATAAAAAATAGGGGCTAAAAGATTATTTTTGTGGGAAAAAAATGAATTTTTATTTTCATGGCTCTGCGTTATGTAATTCCGTGATGCACTTGTGGGGGTTCAAAGTGCTCACCACACATCTAGATAAGTTCCTTGGGGGGGGTCTAGTTTCCAAAATGGGGTCACTTGTGGTGGGTTTCTACTGTTTAGGTACATCAGGGGCTCTGCAAATGCAACATGACGCCCGCAGACCATTCCATCAAAGTCTGCATTTCAAAACGTCACTACTTCCTTCCGAGCCCCAACATGTGCCCAAACAGTGGTTTACCCCCACACGGGCTAGAAAATAATTTTTGAGGAAAGAAAAATTATTTTTTATTTTCATGGCTCTGCGTTATAAACTTCTGTAAAGCACTTGGGGGTTCAAAGTGCTCACCCCACATATAGATAAGTTCCTTGGGCGGTCTAGTTTCCAAAATGGGGTCACTTGTGGGGGAGCTCCAATGTTTAGGCACACAGGGGCTGTCCAAACGCGACAAGGTGTCCGCTAATGACTGGAGCTAATTTTTCATTCAAAAAGTCAAATGGCGCTCCCTCCGTTCCGAGCCCTGCCGTTTGCCCAAACAGTGGTTTACCCCCACATGTGAGGTATCGGTGTACTCAGGAGAAATTGCCCAACAAATTTTAAGATCCATTTTATCCTGTAGCCCATACGAAAATGAAAAAATTGAGGCTAAAAGAATTTTTTTGTGAAAAAAAAGTACTTTTTCATTTTTACGGATCAATTTGTGAAGGGCTCACTATGCATCTAGATAAGTTCCTTGGGGGTCTAGTTTCCAAAATGGGGTCACTTGTGGGGGAGATCCAATCTTTAGGCACACAGGGGCTCTCAAAACACGACATGGTGTCTGCTAAAGATTGGAGCCAATTTTTCATTCAAAAAGTCAAATGGCGCTCCTTCCCTTCCGGACCCTGTTGTGCACCCAAACAGTGATACCCCCACATATGGAGTATCGGCATACTCTGGACAAATTGTGCAACAACTTTCAGGGTCCAGTTTCTCCTTTTACCCTTGGGAAAATAAAAGAATTGTTGCTAAAAGTTCATTTTTGTGACTAAAAAGTTAAATGTTCATTTGTTCCTTCCATGTTGCTTCTGCTGCTGTGAAGTACCTGAAGGGTTAATAAACTTTTTGGATGTGTTTTTGAGCACCTTGAGGGGTGCAGTTTTTAGAATGGTGTCACGTTGGGGTATTTTCAGCCACATAGACCCCTCAGACTGACTTCAAATGTGAGGTGGTCCCTAAAAAATTGGTTTTGTAAATTTTGTTGTAAATATGAGAAATCGCTGGTCAAATTTTAACCCTTATAACTTCCTAACAAAATAAATTTTGTTTCCAAAATTGTGCTGATGTAAAGTAAACATGTGGGAAATGTTATTTGTGAGACATGCAGGGGAAGGAGAGTACAACGGCCGTTTCACGATTACTCGCTTCTTCCCGCTTATTTTATTTTGTAAAAAGTAATATAAGCAACTTCAATTTTAACTGGAGCTTATGATTTACTAGAAATAGGCCCGATGCTATTGCATCGGGAGTGCGGGGAAATTAAAATCTGTGTATGCTTAGCGGTGCTGACAGGAGCAGCAGACATGTCTCACACCATGTGCACTTTCCAACATAACTTACAGTTGTGGCTGTTAATGCACATGCACGGGAATAGCGGTGACGTGAATGTCACTTGTGCAGGCGCAGTTCGTGGCTACAAATTGAGGCTGCGCAATTGACGCTGCAGCGGTGCCTTATGGGATTTGGGGACAGCGGCCGGATGTCCCAATTGGTGATTATATATGTAGATACCAATGCAAACTTTCCAGCTGCAAGTAATCCTTACCTAGGTAATTTAAATGTATTTGGTTTTTCTTCTATATCTAATTTGTACTGTGACTGTATTTTGCACCCTTAAAGCATGTCCGTCTGGGCAAAATTACATTATGAATTAAGCAATGTCCACGTATACAAGTTCTCCAAAGAAGCATACCTGTAGTGCTGCTGTCCGTGGACTACTTTTAAGGAAGGATAGATTTGCATGTTACTTTATAAATAGATGTTCATATACGCAGATGAGGCACCAAATATTCCATCTTACACGTGTTTGTTTGGACCAACTCCTCATATGTGCCTCATTAACCATCTCAGGTTCTCTACAGGCTGGTGCATTCACATAGTAAATTGTAAATAAATCACAAGAGCAAAAGAATTGGAGCACTCACACGATCCTTGATTATGTATATCTTTAATCCACAATTAAGATGACATCAAAATCATATTAAAGGGAACCTGTCACCCCCAAAATCGAGGGTGAGCTAAGCCCACCAGCATCAGGGGCTTATCTACAGCATTCTGGAATGCTGTAGATAAGCCCCCGATGTATCCTAAAAGATGAGAAAAAGAGGTTATATTATACTTACCCAGGGGCGTCTCGGTCCCTGTCCAGTCCGATGGGTGTTGCGGTCCGGCGACTCCTATCTTCATCAGATGACGTCCTCTTCTTGTCTTCACGCTCCGGCGCAGGCATACTTTGTCTGCCCTGTTGAGGGCAGAGCAAAGTACTGCAGTGCGCAAGCGCTGGGAAAGGTCAGAGAGGCCCGGCGCCTGCGCACTGCAGTACTTTGCTTTACCCTCAACAGGGCAGACAAAGTACACCTGCTCCGGAGCCGCAGCGTGAAGATAAGAAGAGGATGTCATCGTAAGAAGATGGGAGGCCCCGGACCGGACCACGACGCCCATCGTACTGGTTACGCCCCTGGGTGAGTATAATATAACCTCTTTTTCTCATCTTTTAGGATACTTCAGGGGCTTATCTACATATTACAGAATGCTGTAGATAAGCCCCTGATGCTGGTGGGCTTAGCACACCTTCGATTTTGGGGTGACAGGTTCCCTTTAAAGTGTGGTCCGTCAGGCTCTTTCTCCTACTAAACGCCCAACTCCCCTGCCACCTGCACACCGCACTGTAATATGATTTCGATGTCATCCTATTTGTGGATTATAGATACACATCATCAAGGATCTGGTGAGTGCTCCAATCCTTTGGCTCTTGTGATTTACTTTTTAGCTAGCATTCTTGAAATGTTGCCAGACCTTTCAGAACTCTGGGTATGCTATTTGTCAGGGAAATGTACCATAAATGAAGATACGCTAACTTCATAACTTAATATTGCACTGACACACTTCTTTTATATTGCTTCCATTTCAGATCAGAGCTTTGATATTCCTGACAGAACCTTTCATTCCATGAATACAACATGGCGATTGTCTTCTTATGAATCGATGACTGATGTAAAAGAGTTGGTTCCAGAATTTTTTTACTTACCAGAATTTTTAGTAAACAGAGAAGGTATGTTAAATAATGAGGGTATTATTCATCATTACTAAAAGGAACTAGGCCCACACTTAATACATTACTCTCTGCCGATCACTATGTGTGGGTTGCTGCCAATATCGCTGAAAAACAGGATTCTGATGAGAACTCTCCAACAGTAACCCGATGGAGCCATTCACTCCAGTTATTTCTACGGAGTCACTGTGGACAATGTCTGGCCTCCGTTCTGGTATTACTTGTCTTTTTTAGACATGCACCAAAACATGGCTGTCACGGCCGCTACTCACCGCTCCATTCCTGGGTCTCGCCGCGCTGTCCCCGCTTCTTCTGCTGTGGCCGCTGCTCTCGTTCCCCTCGGCCGCTCGTCCTCCAGGTCACGGCGCGCTGTTCCGTCTTCCTCCATCGCTGCTCGTCCCTGCAGTCCGGCTTCCGGTGGGCGGTACGCTCATCCTCGGCGGGCCCCTCCTCCACGTCTTAGGGGCTCTGCTTCTGCGCAGGCGCGCAGGATCCTGCGTTAGGCACTCCTACCTATCCTGGGTCCTCTGATACCGGATGTGATTCTCCGGTGTGCTGCAGCCAATCCAGGTAGTGTGCTTACTATTTCAGGCCGCCTCCCCTGCTAGGAGGTGCCTGAGTGTCTTTAGCTTTTGCTTTTGCCTCCGGTCACCTTGCTTCTGTGTCCCAGTAGTTCGTGCTGGTTTCCCTCTCACCCTACAGCTCCGTCTCTGTTCTCCCACTGTTCTAGCCCGTCGTCCCTACCTTCGCTCATCATCTCTCCTCTCTCTCCCTACAGCTCCGTCTCTGGTATTCCACTGTTCCAGCCTGTCGTTCATCCCCGTGTCCTCTGCTTCAGGTCCCATCGTCCTTGTTTCTGGTTTTCTGTTTTCCCCTTCTTCTGAGCCGTCCCTCTTGATATCTGCTACCGTGGATAGGAGACCTCTGGGCCTGCTCCTGACAGCCCCTGTATAGGGGTTGGTTAACATCTGGTCTACTCGCCCAGGGGTAGGTCTACCACGGTCCAGAGGATCCACTCTCGTTCTTGCCTCAGTAACGTTATAGTACACTCAGGCCATGGACCCCGCAGGTGCCGCGTTCTCTGAAGGAGCTAGCACATTTGCGCGATAATCAACAGCGCATCATGTCCTTCATGAAAAACATGGAGTCTCGCCTGACTTCTTTACAAACTTCCGACCCAGTTAACGCTACTCAAATTGCAGGCCTGCAGCAAGAGCTCTCCCAGCAGCGCGATACGCAGGCACGTATGCTGTCTTATATGGCTTCCATAGACGACCGCTTATTTAATTTGCAGTCAGTCTCCGCGGCTTCTGCTCAAGGTTCGCAAGACTCTAATTCTGCTCCTTCGCCCCATCCGCCACCTCGTCTTGGCAAACCTCCTAGGTTTGGTGGTGACCCCAAACTTGGTAGGGGATTTCTAAACCAATGCCGTCTCCACTTTGAACTCCATCCTCAACAATACCCTACCGATCGGGCCAAGGTGGCTTTCATAGTGTCTCATTTAGAGGGTGAGGCTTTGGCTTGGGTCAATCCCCTGTGGGAGCGGGATGATCCCGTAGTGTCCCAATTAGCTTTTTTCCTTGAGACTTTCCGCCGGGTTTTTGATGAGCCCGGGCGCCTAGCCTCCACGACCGAGTCACTTTTCAACCTGCAACAGGGCTCTCTTACTGTTGGTCAGTACGCCATCCGCTTTCGCACCCTAGCCTCTGAGTTAGGGTGGAACAATGAGGCTCTGGTTGGCGCTTTCTGGCGAGGTCTGTCTAGTCGGATAAAGGATGAGTTGGCAGGACGGGATACTCCAACCTCGTTAGAGGATCTCATATCCCTGTCAACACGCATTGACCTGCGCTTCCAGGAGCGAACTCGTGAGTCCGCTAGAGAGAGGAGGCTTGTTCGTTCTTCACCATCTGTCCGCAGGTCGGGGACTCCGCGGCCTTTGTTGTCCTCTTCGGCATCCATACCAGAACCTATGCAGGTAGATCGGGTCAAGCTGGCTGAGCAATGTCGTCGGGAGAGACGTTCCCAAGGACTCTGCTTTTATTGTGGTAGTGCTTCTCATCTACTGCGAGCATGCCCCGAGAGACCGGAAAACTCCTCCGCCTAGGACAGGTAAGAGAGGCCTCCCTAGGTGTTTCTGATTCCTCTCAACCCTTGTTTCTGTCTGTCCTGCTTGTTCTTAATCAGAAACGTTTTTCTGAGGTAGCGTATGTGGATTCGGGTGCGGCAGGCAATTTTATCAGTCTTGAGGCAGTTCGGAGGCTTCGCGTTCCAGTTCTCTCATTGGACTCTCCTCGTCTGATCGCCTCTGTGGATGGAAGACCCTTGCAGGATGCCATTACCTTGGTTACGGAAGAGATTGAATTACGGATCGGGGCCCTACATCGTGAGAAGATCACTTTCTATGTTCTGCCTAACCTCGCTCATGCTTTGCTTCTAGGATTGCCTTGGCTCCGAACGCATGAACCTACTCTTGACTGGCGTTCAGGTGACGTACTCCGTTGGGGATCCACGTGTCAAAAACAGTGTCTATTGTCTGTTTGTCCTGTGGCTCCGCCTTCTGCAGTTTCCGTTCCCTCTGGTCTACCTTCTCCATACTGGTCCTTCATTGACGTTTTTGATAAGAAAGAGGCTGAGAGTCTTCCTCCGCATCGTGCCTACGACTGCCCGATCGAACTCCTTTCCGGTTCCACCCCGCCTAGAGGAAGAATTTACCCACTCTCTCCTGCTGAGACTAAGGCCATGTCCGAGTATATCCAAGAAAATTTGTCCAGAGGATTCATCCGAAAGTCTTCTTCTCGCGCAGGCGCGGGATTCTTCTTCGTCAAGAAGAAAGACGGGTCACTTCGTCCTTGTATCGACTACAGAGGTCTGAACAACATTACGATCAAGAACAAGTATCCTCTGCCTCTCATTCCGGAGCTCTTTGATCGACTAAGAGGGGCGCGAATTTTCACTAAATTAGATCTTCGGGGTGCTTACAACCTTGTCCGAATTCGAGCCGGTGATGAATGGAAGACCGCATTTAACACTCGAGATGGTCATTATGAATACCTAGTCATGCCGTTCGGTCTCTGCAATGCTCCTGCAGTTTTCCAAGAATTCGTTAACGACATCTTCCGTGACCTTCTTTACTCCTGTGTTGTGGTGTATCTAGATGACATCCTGGTCTTTTCGGTAGACTTACCGTTCCACAGAAGAAGTGTCCGTTTGGTTTTGCAACGTTTGAGAGAAAATCGCCTTTATGCCAAGTATGAGAAGTGTCTCTTCGAACAAACTTCTTTGCCCTTTCTTGGATACATCATTTCGGATGCCGGTCTCAAGATGGATCCTGAGAAGGTGAATACCATTTTCAATTGGCCACGTCCCTATGGAATAAAAGCCATCCAGTGGTTTTTTGGATTCGCTAACTACTACAGGCAATTCATATCCCATTTCTCCTCTATAATTTGGCCTCTCTCTGCTCTCACCCGCAAAGGTTCCAACCCGAAGACTTGGACCCCGGAGGCCGAGAATGCCTTTGTACTCCTGAAGAAGTCCTTTTCTTCCGCTCCAGTACTTCACCATCCAGAGGTTAATAAGCCATTCGTTCTCGAGGTGGATGCCTCTTCCACGGGTGCCGGAGCGGTGCTCTCCCAAAGGTCTCAAATGGGTCGATTAGTACCGTGCGGTTTCTTTTCTAAGATGTTCTCTGCATCTGAACGTAATTATACCATTGGGGACCGTGAACTTTTGGCCATAAAGCTTGCTTTGGAGGAATGGAGGCATCTTCTTGAAGGAGCTGTTCATCCTTTTGTGATTTTCTCTGACCACAAGAATTTGGCTTACCATCAAACTGCGCACAGACTTAATCCACGGCAGGCTCGATGGTCCCTGTTCTTTGCTCGCTTCGATTTCGAGCTCCGTTTTCGGCCTGGTGACAAAAATGTCAAGGCAGATGCACTGTCCAGACTTTCACAGCCAGAAGACATCGACGAAGAACCTGCGCATATCCTAGATCCCTGCAAAGTCGTCACGGTGGCTCCTCTAAGGATGATCCGTCCTCCTCCGGGTAAGACACTAGTGACGGAGGATGACAAAAAGAGCGTGCTTCGTTGGGGACATTCCTCTAAATTGGCAGGTCATGCCGGGATAAAGAAGACCTTCCTTCTCATCTCTCGCTACTATTGGTGGCCTTCGTTACGTCGGGATATCAAAGACTTTGTCGCCTCTTGTCCTTCCTGTGCTAAGTACAAGGTGCCAAGACAGTTACCTCGTGGGAGTCTGCTTCCTCTTCCCGTACCTTCTTGTCCGTGGCAACATATCGCCATGGACTTCATTACCGATTTACCAAAATCCTCTGGTTGTACTGTCATCCTTACGGTCGTAGATCGGTTTTCTAAAATGGCTCATTTTGTTCCTCTGCCTGGATTACCCTCGGCTCCAGAATTGGCGAGAACTTTTATTTCTAATATTTTCAAACTTCATGGTTTTCCTCAAAACATCGTGTCTGACTGAGGAGTTCAATTTACGTCACATTTTTGGAGGGCGTTATGCAAACTCTTGAAGGTGTCTCTGGATTTTTCGTCTGCTTATCATCCACAAACTAATGGTCAAGCTGAGCGTACGAATCAGATTGTGGCTTCCTATCTTCGTCATTTCATTAACGTCCACCAAGATGATTGGGTCAGCCTTTTGCCTTGGGCCGAGTTTGCCTATAATAATCACTCTAATGAGTCCTCTGCTAAATCTCCTTTTTTCATTGTCTTCGGTCAGCATCCGAATATGCCCCTCCCAATTTCTTCCGTGTCTGGAGTTCCGGCAGCAGATTCTTTATCTTCTAAATTTTCTGCAATTTGGGGTGAGGTTGAGGAGACACTCAATTTGGCCTCTGCTAAGATGAAGAGACATGCCGACAAGAGGCGTTTAGATTCTTCTCCATTTTTTCCTGGCGATAAGGTTTGGCTTTCCTCGCGTTACATTAGGCTCAAGATTCCATCCTATAAACTTGGTCCTCGCTACATCGATCCTTTTGAGGTTCTGAGTCAAGTCAACGATGTCGCCTACAAGCTGAAGTTGCCTGCCTCGCTCCGTATTCCCAATACTTTCCATGTGTCCCTGCTCAAACCTGTTACTCTTAATCACTTCCATTCTTCTTCTGGTACCTCTCCTCAGTCTGTCTGCGCCGATAACATTTTTGAGGTGAGGGATATTTTAGCCATGAAAAGGGTTCGTGGGAGAGATTTTTTCCTGGTGGATTGGAGGGGTTTTGGTCCTGAGGAGAGATCGTGGGAGCCTCGGGAGAATATCAGTGCTCCTCGTCTTTTTAACAAATTCCTCTCCGGGATTGGGAGAGGGGATTTTAAGGAGGGGGGTACTGTCACGGCCGCTACTCACCGCTCCATTCCTGGGTCTCGCCGCGCTGTCCCCGCTTCTTCTGCTGTGGCCGCTGCTCTCGTTCCCCTCAGCCGCTCGTCCTCCAGGTCACGGCGCGCTGTTCCGTCTTCCTCCATCGCTGCTCGTCCCTGCAGTCCGGCTTCCGGTGGGCGGTACGCTCGTCCTCGGCGGGCCCCTCCTCCACGTCTTAGGGGCTCTGCTTCTGCGCAGGCGCGCAGGATCCTGCGTTAGGCACTCCTACCTATCCTGGGTCCTCTGATACCGGATGTGATTCTCCGGTGTGCTGCAGCCAATCCAGGTAGTGTGCTTACTATTTCAGGCCGCCTCCCCTGCTAGGAGGTGCCTGAGTGTCTTTAGCTTTTGCTTTTGCCTCCGGTCACCTTGCTTCTGTGTCCCAGTAGTTCGTGCTGGTTTCCCTCTCACCTTACAGCTCCGTCTCTGTTCTCCCACTGTTCTAGCCCGTCGTCCCTACCTTCGCTCATCATCTCTCCTCTCTCTCCCTACAGCTCCGTCTCTGGTATTCCACTGTTCCAGCCTGTCGTTCATCCCCGTGTCCTCTGCTTCAGGTCCCATCGTCCTTGTTTCTGGTTTTCTGTTTAGCCCTCTTCCTCTGTTTTCCCCTTTTTCTGAGCCGTCCCTCTTGGTATCTGCTATCGTGGATAGGAGACCTCTGGGCCTGCTCCTGACAGCCCCTGTATAGGGGTTGGTTAACATCTGGTCTACTCGCCCAGGGGTAGGTCTACCACGGTCCAGAGGGTCCACTCTCGTTCTTGCCTCAGTAACGTTATAATGGCACACCTACTGTAGTTCTTAGGACACCTTCAATGGGCCAAGCAGAAAGCTGCTAACATAAAGCTAATTTGCTTTGGAAGACTGACCATCTCTGTACTGTTGTGAGAAAAACTAAGTAACCCTTTTTGAATTGTATGGTTTACAGAATATAATTTAAAAAAAAATATGAAGGGTATATACAGTCGCAGATGAACATCAACACATGATAAATTGCACTGCAGAGCAGGCCATCAGTCACAGTGCCAGGGTGTGATTACATCTGCACTCACTTTATAGTGATAGGTGACTAACCACTCCCTGCAACTCCCCAGTGTGTGGAAGCGAGCAAAGGGAGACTAAAACTGAATTTTCTCTCTGCAGCCACTGCTCTAGTAAGGGGGCTACATAAGGTATAAACCTTATTTACCTGCATATTAACTGTATATCTGCAGGTAAATCATGTTTCTGGAAATGAACAGTTCTCATATGGTTTGTGTATTTCTCTGACAGTACCCCAATGGAGCCATTCACTTAATTTAAGTCTAAGGAGTCTCTGCAGACACTGTCTGGCCTCTGTTCTTGTAGTACTTATCTGTTGCTCTTCTTTAAGTATTTATTTTCAAATTACACAGGCTTTGATTTTGGAATTCGTCAAAATGGAGAACGTGTAAATCATGTTAATCTACCAACTTGGGCGCGAAATGATCCTCGCCTTTTCATCTTGATTCACCGACAAGCCCTTGAATCAGAATATGTTTCTCAAACTATTTGTCATTGGATTGATCTGGTTTTCGGCTATAAACAAAAAGGACGTGCTGCTGTTCAAGCTATCAATGTGTTTCATCCAGCTGTGAGTATAACATTGGTTACAAATAATCTGTTAAAATCCATATTATCAATATTGGAATTTTAGTAAATGTTCTAAGCAAAATCTTAAAATTATAATTCAGTTGTTAGCCTCTTTCCCTTTAATGGCAACATATGATGTCTCAGGTCTCATCCATGTCTCTGTATTGTGTTGGAGTGTTGTAGCCTGACACATTTATCACCTGTTCACTGTATAGGTAATGCATGCTAAATTGAGGGTAACTTTTGTATGCTACTTATTTATATAGCGCACGGTAAGAATAATGATAGCCAGAGCCCAGGGCAGCTCAGACTGTGTGTACAGTAACGTGACAAGTGTCATCATCAAAACAGATTATTTTTGAACAATAGCTACTGAAAGAAACTATAACTTAACCTAGATATTCCAAAGGGGAAAGAAGTTGTATACATACAAAATGATAAGAGAGGTGATGTATATATTAGTAGGGTGCTAAACTGGCGGTCCTTACTCTGAATGCGGAAGATGGTCTATACAGTTAGGTGTTCCACAGCAGGCAGCTGTTACAGGAGCACTGTGCGCTGTGCATATTGTTCAGCTCTTGGTATTCTGGGTGTTCTGCCCCTTAGGTAGCCTGGTCGTGAGAAAGTATTTAGGTTACATGGTTATGCAACCAAAGTTATATTAATGGAAATGGAAATTTTGCTAGCATCGTGTCAAATGCCTCTGCACAATGTGTGCCCCTCCACCTTGGAAATTTTTTATGATTCTAGCAAAATTTCCAAGCTGGAGGGGCACAGTATGCAGGTGTATTTGCCCCTTGTAGTTTCAGCCACTCCCATCCCCAACATTTTTTACACAATAAAAGTCCTCTTGCCCTCAGATACAGAGCGCCACTGCATAATCTGCTTCTGTGCATTTATACTACTGGGAATTTTGCTTGTATCATGCATTTATATAAATACCTGATGCTAGCAAAATTTACAAGGTAATGGGCACAGTGTGCAGGGGCATTTGCCCCATGTAGTTTCAGTCAACCCTCATCCTCCTGTGCAGGGAACTTGAGTAGAGAGACCAGGCAGGCACGGTAGCTTCTCACTCATTCTTCAGGTGTGCGTGGAGCCGACAGCGCCAGCAAGCTCCTTCTCATGAGACTGTAGGCGTTGCTTCAGCAGACGTACATGCACTCTATATGCTGGGTATGTCCTACCAGACGTCATGCAGCAGTGCGGGCCCAGCATTACTTAAATGACCTGTGGCTGTGGAAGAACCCTGTGCATATTATAAGTGGCCAATTGCTTTTGGACCATGGACCTCTTCGGCCCCGAGCAGTAGATCAGATTGCCCTCATTATAATCCTCCTATGACATAGCACCATCATAATTAACCCCTTAGCGACCGCCGATACGCCTTTTAACGGCGGCCGCTAAGGGTACTTAAACCACAGCGCCGTTAATTAACGGCGCTGTGGAAAAAGTGAATAGCGCCCCCCAGAGTCGGATTTTCTCCGGGGTCTCGGCTGCCGGGGGTAGCCGAGACCCCAGAGAACATGATTCGGGGGGTTTTTAACCGACCCCGCATTTGCGATCGCAAAAAAAAAAAAACGCGATCTCTTTTTAATTTCTCTGTCCTCCGATGTGATCGCACATCGGAGGACAGAGAAAAGGGGTCCCAGGTAGCCCCCCAATACTCACCTATCTCCCCCGATGCTCCTCGTGTCTCCCGGTGGGCGCCGCCATCTTCAAAATGCGCCCGCCGGCCGGCACCGGGAGAATCTTTGGGGTCTCGGCTGCCGGGGGTAGCCGAGACCCCAAAGAACATGATCGGGGTCGGTTTTACCGACCCCTGTTTTGCGATTGCCGGTAATTAACTGTTTACCTGCGACCGCAAAAAAAAAGTAAAGTGTAATTCTCTGTCCTCTGATGTGATCGCACATCAGAGGACAGAGAAATAGGGGGATTCGGGGACCCTAGCATACTCACCTGTGTCCCTGGGTCCTCCTGCTGCTCCTCCTGGCTGCCGGGGAAAAGAAAATGGCGGGCGCATGCGCAGTGCGCCCGCCATCTGTCTCCATCTGCTGGCCGGCAGGTGAACAGCAGTTGGGGCTAAAATTAGGGTTAGGGGTAGGGTTAGGGTTAGGGGTAGGGTTAGGGGTAGGGCTAGGGTTAGGGGTAGGGCTAGGGTTAGGGCTAAGGTTAGGGCTAGGGCTAAATTTAGGGTTAGGGTTGGGGCTAAATTTAGGGTTAGGCTTCTTTCACACTTACGTCGGTACGGGGCCGTCGCAATGCATCGGCCCGACATACCGACGCACGTTGTGAAAATTGTGCACAACGTGGGCAGCAGATGTAGTTTTTCAACGCAGCCGCTGCCCAATCTATGTCCTGGGGAGGAGGGGGCGGAGTTACGGCAACGCATGCGCGGTCAGAAATGGCGGATGCGACATACAAAAAAACGTTTCATTGGACTTTTTTTGTGCCGACGGTTTGCCAAAACACAACTGATCCAGTGCACGACGGACGCGACGTGTGGCCATCCGTCACGATCCGCAATACAAGTCTATGGGCAAAAAACGCATCCTGCGGGCACATTTGCAGGATCCGTTTCTTGTCCAAAACTACGGATTGCGACGGATGCCAAACGACGCAAGTGTGAAAGTAGCCTTAGGGCTAGGGTTAGGGTTGGGGCTAAAGTTAGGGCTAGAGTTGGGGCTAAAGTTAGGGTTAGATTTGGGATTAGGGTTAGGGTTTGGATTAGGGTTGGTATTAGGGTTAGGGTTGGCATTAGGGTTACGCTTGGATTAGGGTTAGGTTTGGGATTAGGGTTAAGGTTAGGGTTGTGATTAGGGGTGTATTGGGATTAGGGTTAGGTTTGAGGTTAGGGTTGAGATTAGGATTAGGGGTGTGTTGGATTTAGGGTTTTGATTAGGGTTATGGTTAGGGTTGACATTAGGGTTGTTTTGGGGTAAGGGTTGTGATTATCGTTAGGGTTAGTGATTAGGATTATGGATCAGGTTGGGATTAGGGTTAGGGGTGTGTTGGAGTTGGGTTGGAGCTAGAATTGGGGGGTTTCCACTGTTTAGGTACATCAGGGGGTCTCCAAACACGACAGCCAATATTGCGCTCAAAAAGTCAAATGGTGCTCCCTCCCTTCTGAGCTCTGCCGTGCGCCCAAACAGTGGGTTACCCCCACATATGGGGCATCAGCGTACTCGGGATAAATTGGACAACAACTTCTGGTGTCCAATTTCTCTTGTTACCTTTGTGAAAATAAAAACTTGGGGGCTACAAAATCTTTTTTGTGAAAAATATATATATATTTTTTTTATGACTCTGCATTATAAACTTCTGTGAAGCACTTGGGCATTCAAAGTTCTCACCACACATCTATATAAGTTCCTTGGGGGGTCTAGTTTCCAAAACGGGGTCACTTGTGGGGGGTTACTACTGTTTAGGTACATCAGGGGCTCTGCAAACGCAACATAACGCCCACAGACCATTCTATCAAAGTCTGCATTCCAAAACGGCGCTCCTTCACTTCCAAGCTCTGCGGTGCACCCAAACAGTGGTTTACCCTCACATATGGGGTATCGACGTATTCAGGAGAAATCGCACAACAACTTTTGTGGTCTAATTTCTCCTGTTACCCTTGTAAAAATAAGAATTTGTGGGCAAAAGATCATTTTTGTGTAAACAAAAGCGATATTTTTATTTTCACGGCTCTACGTTATAAACTTCTGTGAAGCACTTGGGGGTTCAAAGTGCTCACCACACATCTAGATAAGTTCCTTAAGGGGTCTAGTTTCCAAAATGGTGTCACTTGAGGGGTTTCCACTGTTTAGGCACATCAGGGGCTCTCTAAACCTGACATGGCGTCCCATCTCAATTCCAGCCAATTCTGCATTGAAAAAGTCAAACGGCGCTCCTTCACTTCTAAGTTCTGCGGTGCGCCCAAAAAGTGGTTTACCCCCACATATGGGGTATTGGCGTATTCAGGAGAAATTGCATAACAAAACTTATGGTTACATTTATGTTTTTACACATGTGAAAATAAAAAAAATGGTTCTGAATTAAGATGTTTGCAAAAAAAAGTTAAATGTTCATTTTTTTCCTTCCACATTGTTTCAGTTCCTGTGAAGCACGTAAAGGGTTAATAAACTTCTTGAATGTGGTTTTGAGAACCTTGAGGGGTGTAGTTTTTAGAATGGTGTCACACTTGGGTATTTTCTATCATATAGACCCCTCAAAATGACTTCAAATGTGATGTAGTCCCTAAAAAAAAATGGTGTTGTAAAAATAAGAAATTGCTGATCAACTTTTAACCCTTATAACTCCCTAACAAAAAAAAATGTTGTTTCCAAAATTGTGTTGATGTAAAGTAGACATATGGGAAATGTTATTTATTAACTATTTTTCGTGACATATCTCTCAGATTTAAGGGCAAAAAAATACAAAGTTTGAAAATTGCAAAATTTTAAAAATTTTCGCCATATTTCCATTTTTTTCATAAATAATCGCAATTAATATCGAAGAAATGTTACCACTAACATGAAGTACAATATGTCACGAAAAAACAATCTCAGAATCAGCGGGATCCGTTGAAGCGTTCCAGAGTTATAACCTCATAAAGTGACAGTGGTCAGAATTGCAAAAATTGGCCCGGTCATTAAGTACCAAATTGGCTCTGTCACTAAGGGGTTAACAGCGCTATACAGACATTGTTATCACTGTGCCTACTGGGGCTCGCAATCTAAATTTCCTATCAGTATGTCTTTGGAGTGTAAGATGGAACCGGAGGAAACACATGCAAACACGGGGAGAACATACAAACTCCTTGCAGATGTTGTCCTTGGTGGAATTTGAACCCAGGACCCCTGAGCTGTAAAGCAACAGTGCTAACCACTGAACCACAAAATTCCCAATCCTATAGCGATTATTATTGATTGTTTTAATTTTTTACTTTTTCATCATGCTTATTACTTTTACTAACACAGAACCTATTTCAGTTACTGAGAACGAAATCTTCAATTGACAACCCAAAAATTGTCATGTCCGGAAAAATGTGCATTTGCTTCTATTGGGCGGCACATTTAATTGTGTATTTAGTCTTTTTTTCACCTGGTTCCCACCCGTTCTCAGACTGCTACCTCAATCTAACAGTCACAGAAGGCATAATAATGCCACATCCCAACAGTAGTTCATCTAGGTTTTTTGCTGAGATAACCTTATTAATAATGTACATCAACTGATTTAGGCATAAGAATTATTTTTTGAATTTCCCTCTAGACTTATTTTGGAATGGATGTTTCAGCAGTTGAAGACCCCGTACAAAGGCGGGCTTTAGAAACGATGATAAAAACATATGGGCAAACTCCACGCCAACTTTTCCATTCATCCCACGTGAATCGCACAGGATCAAAGCTTCTGATGGAAGGAGAACTCCCTGCAGCCATGGGGTTGCTAGTTCAATTTGCTTTTCGGGAAAGCAGAGAGCACACCAAGGAACCTACCTTCCCTGTATGTAAAAAAGTCATTTAATTTAATTTGATTGTTTGTAATAATTCCTCTTAGCAAAACAGTTGCTTTAACTATTCAATTATAATTAGTGCCTTTGAGATATTCCTAGACAGTGTAATTACTAGCTCTTGCAGTCGAATAGTCCATAAATTTACCATATTTTTTGGATTCTAAGACCCACTTCTATGAACCCCAAAATTAGGGGGAAAATGGGGGTGCATCTTATAAACCGAACATTGATCTTACTGAGGGGTCAATGCTGCGGACCCGGAGCTGGGGGTGTTGCGGAGTTCCTGCTGTGTGCCATGGTGGTACGGCAGCGAGCGGTGGACCTGTGGTGGTAGTACTGGTGGTGAGCGGTGGTGGTATGGCAGCGAGCAGTAGCCCTGCTGCGGCATATGGCAGCCGCCATTCTTCTTCCGGTGTCCGGCTTCTCACTCAGACAGGTGCAGATGGAGGAAAGCAGAGATCTCCATCTGCGCCTGCCTCTGCGCGATGTCTCCAGGAAAATGGCCATGGCGCAGGTGAAGATCTCAGCACCAAGATCTTGGGAGATGAGATCTCGGCACCAAGATTTCCATCTGCGCATGCACCGCCCCAGCAGCCATTTTCCTGGAGTCCACCACATAGTAAGCAGTGTGGGGGTTCTGGGCTTTCACAAAATGTCAGCAGAGCACCCACACCACTGAACACCCGCAGCGCCCCTCTTGGCTCTTCCAGCAGTGACTCTGGGACCCTGTTCCACTGCGGCCTGCACCGCCGAACAACCGCAGCACCACTCTTGCCTCCTCCAGCAGCGACCCTGGGACCCTGTTTCACTGCGGCCTGCACCACCGAACACCCGCAGCGCCACTCTTGCCTCCAACAGCGACCCTAGGATCCAACTTCACCGCAGCCACCACCCCAGTAAGCAATAAGATGCCTGGATTGTAAGAAGCATAATAAATATAAGATGAATGACCTCCCCAAGGTCATTCATCCTTATATTTATAGTCCTTTTACTAGGCACTGCTCCTAATAGCCAGTTTCCTACTCCACACTGATGAGGGGCAAATACCCCGAAACAGCTGTCTGTGGATGGATACCATGTTTTGGCATAGGTGGTTTTCCCTTTTGGGATGCTGCCCTTCCCGTGGTTGTTCCTTCCCGGTGAAAGACCTGGCTATTTATTGCTTGCATTGAGAAACACGTGATGGTGTCTCCGCGGCTTTTCTACATGGATTGTAAGAAACACCACCATTTTATTAAATAAAAGTTTTTTTTCCTATTCTTCTCCTCAAAATTTGGGGTGCGTCTTATAATCTGCAAAATACGGTAACTATTTGTCCACTGTATTTTATCGAACGAAATGTATTGTGCTATTAGTGCAGTGGCCTTGCACCCCCCCCCCCCCCTTCCCTCCCACTACACTGCCTTCACACAGACTGACATAGTATGGCAACAAGATAAATCAATTCTCAATCAGCGATATTAAGCAGAACCACTCTCTATGGCAAGATTTGGTTATAACAGGTACAACTCTGTACAAAAGCTTACACAAGTTAACCAGCCACTGCTCCTCCTTGTGCAGGTTATGCATGATGGCATCTTTAGTGAATCCATTGGAGCATAGAGGCAAAGAACCACACGGCACAGCTGGAAAGAATGAAGGTTCATAGGCAGATCTATGGCCACTTTATTGACAAACAAGTGCCTTAATAGGACATATTTATAACTCTTAAATAGTGTAATTGTAAGGTATGCGGAAGTACAAAGAGGGAAAGGTGGAAAAAACCAAGGCCAAAAAAGGAACACTGCCGATTTTGCAAGTTTTCCCACCTACAAAGAATGTAGAGATCTGTAATTTTTATCTTAGGTACATTTCAACTTTAAGAGACATAATCTAAAAATTAAACACAGAAAATCACATTTTATGATTTTTAAATGATTGCATTTTATTGCATGAAATGATCACTTGATCACCTTCCAACTAGCGAGATTTCAAGCTCTCAAAGACCTATTAGTTTTTCTTTAAGATGCCTTTCTACTCTGCACTCATTACCTGTTTGAACTTGTTACCTGTAAAAAATACACATGTCCACAAAATTAATCACACTCCAATCTCTCCACCATGACCAAGACCAAAGAGCTGTCTAAAGGACATCAGGGGCAAAATTGTATTCCTGCACAAGGCTGGGGTGGACAATAGGCAATCAACTTGTTGAGAAGGCAATAACTGTTGGCACAATCATTAGAAAATGGAAGAAGCATAAGATGACTGTCAATCAATAAAGGCAATACAGAGGAGACATGACATCTGGTTGGAATCCTGGATAAACCTTACATCAATTACAATTATTCACAGTAGTGGGGATGTAATAGTTTACAGGCACACAGATATGACATTGTTCTGAGCTGAAGTTGATCACAGGAGTTTTATTCAAGCGTCTTTTCATCACACAGAATCACTTCTCTTCGTGCAATGCTGCATCAACATATATGAAAGTCTCTTCACAGATAACTTCTCTTCATACACAGTGTCTTAACCTAAACATAAATGTACCTTGTTCATTCCGTGAAGTGGGGGGAAGGTGGGATGAGTCCAGTGCTGTAGCTCTCTCACTTCACTATCTTGAGATAATAAAGATGTTCCCGGCTGTCCTGACTGCTTATATGATTACAGCAATCTCTTCCCAAGAAGAACTAGTCTATACAGCTTGTCTGATTTCAGTCTAACAGTAGACTCTCTGGCTCACACCTTACTCTTGGATGTCCAGGACACAACAACTTTCTCAGTATTCCCTGGGGCTGAGCTAAACACTCCCTGTCTGCTATAACCAATTTATCCTCCATAGTTGCTGGATGATTCTAAATCAACAGTTCAGCTTCTATCTGTCACACTCTTCCCTCCTAATTTAATGTCGCCCCCCAAGCTTCGTCTAATTTCTAGTTGATCTAAACAATCCTAGGAGCTATTCTCCCTTAACTGTCCTTTTGGAAGAGATGATGAAAGTCATGTAACACTGTGTATATATTAAACATCATTCATTTAGCATTCAATTTTAAAACATTAACAACAATCTTATCCTCACTAACTCTTGCTTGTAGGTCTCCTGCAAGAAATAAAACAACCTAAACAATCACCATCTGTCCAGCTTGAGATTTTCATCCGTCTTCAACCAGCTAAGGCTAACTAGTCTGTAGTACATATATCATTCTTTGTTATTACAAAGTCTATTAGTTTAAGTTAAGGCAAAGAGTTAACTCACTCAGGTAAAGTCTTTTGTTAAGTACATCACTGGGAGATACCAGGTTGGCTTACCTGGTCCGCAGGCAGCAATACCTGTGTCAACTCGACAGTCCTTGGTACTCTATCTCGGTTCATCTAGTGTATCATAGGTCAGCATTACTGGTCTTCTTAATTCTCAAGTCGAAGTCCTCCTGCAGGGTGGTTCCTCTGATACTACTGATTCTTCTGTTTCAAGGGTTTCTTCCTCCACGTTCATTTCCAGTATTTGTTCCGATGCTCTTGGAACAACATCAGTAGGTTTTTGTTCTTCTGTCAGATCATCCATTTCTGTATGGTCTGGTGATTCCTCTAACCCTAGGTTCCTATCAATATCTTCGGCTACTGGTGTTTGATCATCAGATTTGAAATGAACCTCGGTTGAGTTTCTTGGTACGAACTCTGGAGCTTCAGGGCTTAGTTCACTTTTATGAGAATAGTCATTTTCACTTCTTATCGGTATGCAAAGTATAAAAGTCTGGCTTCCTTCCTCTGGACTCTCAAAGTCAACGTCCACCTCAGAATCTTCAGTCTGTTGTAGTCTAGGCTGTCATCAGACTTCCTCTTGATGACCACATACACCTTGTCTATCCAGTACGATCAACATTTTCCTGACCACCCTTTTCACGTACATTTTTGACTGGCCCACGACTTCCAGGTCATTCTTTGCTCTTGTTTTGCCCTTCTGTGACAACTTTTGATGCTATGTTGTACCCTACATAGGGTGTGTCTTGTAAGTTTCTGAAACTGGAGCATCGGACATTATATTGATTGGTTTGTAGATTGTGAGCCCTCGTGGGCAGGGTCCTCTCTCCTCCTGTACCAGGTGTGACTTGTATTGTTTAAGATTATTGTACCTGTTTTTATTATGTATACCCCTCCTCACATGTAAAGCGCCATGGAATAAATGGCGCTATAATAATTAATAATATTAATAATAATTGGTAGTCTTGCAGATCAACCAAAATGGAAGGATGGTGAATAACCCATTGCTTCACTCTTGGTACAATTGTAGTCATGCACCACTTTTGATACATAACTCTTCCAATCTTTCTTCTCATCAGCTGTTAAAGTTCTCAACATTAACAGTAACTTATGGTTGAAAAGTTCCACTTGTCCATTGTTTTCGGGATGATAGGCTGTAGTATGAGATCTCTGGATCCTACAATATTTCCCTAACTTGGCAAAGAGCTGGTTCTCAAATTCTCTTCCCTGGTCATGGTGTAGTCTTGTTGGGAACCTAAACTTCTGAGCGAAGTCATTGAAAATATTCTATTAACAGACTTATTGGTGGTAGCATATGCTTTCCACTTTGCAATTTCCTGGCCTGTACTTGATACTGAAGTTGAAGTCTGCTAGTTCAGCCACCCATCTCTGGCCTGTAGCATTCAGTTTGGCTGTAGTGAGGATGTAGATAAGACGGTTGTTGTCAGTGTACACCTCAAAATCTTTGGTGTAGTAGAGAAAATCTCTAAATCATTCGCAGATATCTTATTTCAATGCTAGGAATTCTAGTTTTCCAGAATGTAGATGGCAATTCTTCTCGGCATCTGTCAGCGTTCTGGAACTATAACCGATGATTCTCAATTTACCATATTGATGCTGATACCGGGCAGCTCCAATCCCACTTGAGATGCCTCACAATGCAGGACAAATGGTTGGTTGAAGTCAGGATATCACATTATGGGTGGTTTTACTAGGTAATCCAATGAAGTGGCTGGATCTGTTGTTCCAACCAAGAGTTGGTATAACGGAGCTGCAATCCGGGAAAAGTTCTTTATGTAAGTTCTGTAGTAGGTAAGGAATCCTAAGATCTTCCTCAGCTTCCCCACATTAGACGGATGCTTGTCTTTTAAGGCCATTACTGGCGCAATTTCCTCTAAGTCCATGGTGTATCCATCTTTTGACACGATTTTTCTCTGGAATCAAACTAGTCTTTTGAACAGTTCACACTTCTTTGGCATTAGCGTGACTCCATGTATGGTCCTAACGTGTTTAACATGCTCGGCGAATGTCTTGCTGTGTACCACTTTGTCATCTAGGTACAGCTGGCAAATATGATCCCTTAACCCCAGACATGCTTCCATGGTCATCTCAAATTCTGACAGGGCAGATCTGAGCCCAAATGGTATACAGATCCACTCGTACAATCCCCATGGTGCAATGAAGGGGCCAGGGGTTTACTGTTTTCTTCGACAAAACCTTAGAGGTATGCTATACTGTAGTGCTCCGGCCGGCGGGTTCTGTCTCCCAGGTACAGGAAGTTTGGGTTTCGGAGGTCCGCAGGGATGCCCCTGGTCCCCGCAGTCTGTCTTACCGTGTACGCGCTCCTTCTAGGTCCCCTATGACTGTGGCGTCCTCCCGGTATGTCTCCTCCGCACCTTTACTTCCTGATTTTGGAGACGCGAGCATAGGGCGTGCGAGCGCTGCTGCAAGTGATTTAAAAGGCCAGTGTGAAGAAACCAGATTGTATCTTAATTTCCCAGACAACCATGTTTTTTGCAAACCAAAAGAACTGGCTTTTTATCTGTATATTGGCTTGTGAATTTAAGTGCTTATGTCTGGTGGGTAAAGAAGACAGACTCGCCAACTGATATACTATCTAACATACTGTGTAAAGGTACCTTCACACATAACGATATCGTTAACGATATCGTTGCTTTTTGTGACGTAGAAACGATATCGTTAAGGAAATCGTTATGTGTGACAGCGACCAACGATCAGGCCCCTGCTGGGAGATCGTTGGTCGCTGAGAAAAGTCCAGAACTTTATTTCGTCGCTGGACTCCCTGCAGACATCGCTGGATCGGCGTGTGTGACACCGATCCAGCGATGTCTTCACTGGTAACCAGGGTAAACATCGGGTTACTAAGCGCAGGGCCGCGCTTAGTAGCCCGATGTTTACCCTGGTTACCAGCGTAAAAGTAAAAAAAACAAACACTACATACTTACCTACCGCTGTCTGTCTCCGGCGCTCAGCTTCTCTGCACTCCTCCTGCACTGGCTGTGAGCGTCAGTCAGCGGGAAAGTAGAGCGGTGACGTCACCGCTCTGCTTTCCGGCCGCTGTGCTCACAGTCAGTGCAGAGGAGTGCAGAGAAGCTGAGCGCCGGGGACAGACAGCGGTAGGTAAGTATGTAGTGTTTGTTTTTTTTACTTTTACGCTGGTAACCAGGGTAAACATCGGGTTACTAAGCGCGGCCCTGCGCTTAGTAACCCGATGTTTACCCTGGTTACCCGGGGACCTCGGGATCGTTGTCGGTATCGCTGCAGCGTCGCTGAGTGTGAAGGTACCTTTAGTCTGTAATAGTGACTGTACATAGGGTGTGTTAAGCTTTGTTTATTGATGTGTGCTTATATGCTAATAGTGCTACTTAATCCCATCACCATTGTTTACCTTATCTTGATGTTGGACTGAAGGACCCTGGGTAATTCTAAAAGTAGCTTACATGCCTTGGGTATAAAAAGACTCAGAGATCACATCCTGGGAGACTGAAGTAACACAGAGCTACCAGCCAGACATTCTGCAAACCACCCCAACAGACAAGAGAACGGACTGCAGCCAATTCATCATGGCACCATCACGAGGGACACTGATCTATGATTCTATAGGAAACAACCTAGGGGTTTTCGGCTCCAGTTGGAAGGACACAGATCTGATCCAGTGACCATCTCTGAACCATGGATATGTTTGGAGAAAGCCAGGTTTGGGACTCGCTGGTCGCCTGGTTCCATGGAGATGGTCAGATAAGCCAGGTGGTGACTCTCATGTCAACTGGCTTTGGACCTTGTATGGACTCTATGGACAGTTCTTGGTCATCTACCTATGCTTGTCGTTACCTCTTCTCTGTGCGTGCATCCACAGATGAAGTAGCGACCCTGGGAGCTCTGACATCGTGTCAACTGGCTTTGGACCTTGTATGGACTCTATGGACAGTTCTTCGTCATATCCCTATGCTTGTCGTTACCTCTTCTCTGTGCGTGCATCCACAGATGAAGTAGCAACCCTGGGAGCTCTGACATCATGTCATACTGGAAATACGTGGAGACGCAGTGATCTTTTATATGCGCCCATGTAATCAAGCCATATTGGGATTGTTCTGTTTGCTATTGTGTGTTGTGGTTCAATAAAGTATTGCCACACTGTTTTACCTTAACCCTGTGTTGTCTGTGTAGTGTATTGCTCACTAGGAGATAGAGCGGGCATTCAGTGGTATGAGCCGTGGTCCATGCAGTCTTGCTAAAGACAGCCGGGCCAGCAGATGAGAGCACCCATTGACCCCGTTTCTCCACAGCCAGTGTACCTTTTTCCCTGTAATCTTCACTCAGCCAATCGCCGAGAGATCTATGTGTATTTAAAATCCTCACTTCCCTTGGATGGTGCCTGTGATGGCATACATCCTATATCAGAGTCCTCCTCTGAGAACGTGTGACACACTCTTCCCTTAACATCTGTTTTGCTACTGCTAGATCTTCGGTACTCGGGTGTTTAAGGGGTACTGGAGGGTCGCAAACTCCTGAGGTTGGTCGTGTGGTTCTCTCATCTGGGCACACTTTGCTCCTTTGTACGGAAACTGAATTTACTGCGGAAACTTGAACTGGCCTCACACTGGCTGTATATACCATCTTAATGGTTTCAGTGTGGCCTAGCACAGTCTTAGAGTTCAATCTAACTTCATGCTTCCTTGTATTGATCACCGGCACTGTCACTTGGGCCAAACCACTAGTAGGAATCGTAAGTACAGTCTCACCTTGGATGAGACTCTTGGGAAGTTCTGATGAGTCTCTCAGCACAAGCAAACTCCTCTGGAGTTTTCTTCCCTGTTCCACCCGAACTCCACACCTCACTCCCACCATTCTGTTTGCAGGGATGATGGTTGGATGCAGGCCTACCTTTACTTTTTTCATGTCTATTGTGTTCTGTGCTTTTCTTATCCTACGGTTCACGTTTTCCGCCATGACATTTGGTATGGCCAGAGATATAGCTACCACCTCCACCACGCATGTCCCTGATTTATATTTCTTGATAACCTCACACTGCAACCCAGGATAGGTTCTTGATCACTGATGACACATTCTGATCACTGGTGACAAGAAAGACTTGGTACAATGACTCAGTGGCATTTCTGTTCTTCGTGGCGCTAAGTTGAAATGTCACTTCCACCCAGCCTTTGAAAGGGATTTCGGTCTGATTGACATCTTTACCATGGAGTTCCTCCAGTCGTAAGAGTTATTTTAGTGGACAAAGACAGGTGTGTGGCAGATGGCACCTTCTCCATTCTTCATTTTGGAGGATCATTTGGGCACCTGTGTCCCACAGCGTTTTCACCAGGAGTTTATGTTAACTTGCACTGTATGAAGCACCTTTCAACGATTAGGTTGATGAGGCTATCCTTACTGACCGAGGAATTCTCTTGTTCCCAGGAAGGCATATTCTTGACTTCCGCACTGGGCATTAAGTAGCTGATGCCCCTGGCTCTTTTACAGTTGCTGAAGGTAGTCACATACCTGCGGATAGTGCTGATGCAGCCGTTTCATGTCAGAAGCGGTTCTAGGAATTGGGGATGTTTGTGTTTGCTTCTGGGGCCTCATCCATGTTGTGGTTTCCAGTCGCCCGCACTGGCAACCTTCTGCCTTTTAACACAACGAATCGTGACTTTTGAAATTCATTGGCATAATGTCCTTCTTCAACCACACCTTAGACAATGGACAGCATTGTAATTTGACGTCTGTCAAGACTCGCAAGCAGGATATCTTCAATTTTGAAACTCACCCCTGGGTCTAAGCGGTCTGGGCACTAGCCTGGTGCAAATCAACATCTTCACCTGTCAACTCAGCTCGGAGTTCTCTAATTACCTCTTTCCAGTCAGCGCTGGCTGTTTTCTCTTTCACTGGTGATTTGGGGTTCACTCTGGGTAGTGATGATGGAGAGTTCCCAGGATAATCTTTATAATCTAATAAATTATGTTCACTCACTGACTCCAAACTGGCTGCCTCATTTATCTTTTCAATTAAGACTTCATAAACAATGTCAGTATCTTCAAGGTACTGTTTCATCCACAACTTGATGTCTTTGCTGATTAATCCTGTTCCTAAAGATCTCCAAAACTTCTTCTGAACTAGCCCGGCATCAAACGTTTCCTCCTCCTCTACATCACGGGATGCAAACAATAATCCTTAAGTTGAATTGCTCTGAATAAAAAACTTTGAGACTCCTTATGGTCCTGTGAGATGTTAATGAGTCGGTGGAACAGTACTGAAGTGCTTTCTTCTTTATAGTGACATTTAAAATCATCTTCAGTTGTGGTAATGTCAAGTGACTTTTAATTTCTATCATATTTCGGAGGTTCAATCCTCGGTTGATAGCTTTCACCACCCCTTCTACGATCTCATCTGGCTCTGGCTGGTAGCCTTTCTGTAATCCTGCGTGAATCTGGTGCAGCAAGTTTGTATAAGACTGTTTCTCCTTCTGTTCTGGCTCCCCAATCTTTCCAAGGATCTTAAAATCTTTCCTTATGGTGATTTGCAATGTTAGAGAAGTCTTCCTTCCATGTTTACCTAACCCAGTTGAGCTACAGGTTCTGTCTTAAGGTACCGTCACACTGAACAGTTTAACAACGATATCGCTAGCGATCCATGACGTTGCAGCGTCCTGGATAGCGATATCGTTGTGTTTGACACACAGCAGCGATCTGGATCCTGCTGTGACATCGTTGGTCGGAGCAGAAAGGCCAGAACTTTATTTCGTCGCTGGATCTCCCCCAGACATCGCTGAATCGGCGTGTGTGACGCCGATTCAGCGATGTCTTCACTGGTAACCAGGGTAAACATCGGGTTACTAAGCACAGGGCCGCGCTTAGTAACCCGATGTTTACCCTGGTTACGAGTGTAAATGTAAAAAAAAACAAACACTACATACTTACATTCCGGTGTCTGTCCCCCGGCGCTCTGCTTCCCTGCACTGTCAGCGCCGGCCGGCCGTAAAGCACAGCGGTGACGTCACCGCTTTGCTTTATGGCCAGCCGGCGCTCACAGTCAGTGCAGGAAAGCCCTGCGCTTAGTAACCCGATATTTACCCTGGTTACCCGGGGACTTCGCATAGTTGGTCGCTGGAGAGCTGTCTGTGTGACAGCTCTCCAGCGACCACAAAGCGACGCTGCAGCGATCGGCATCGTTGTCTAGATCGCTGCAGCGTCGCTAAATGTGACGGTACCTTTAGTCTGCTACATCCATAGCTGCTGGTTCTGCAATTGTGCTTTTGCAATGCTGGTCCCCTTTAACGCCTTCCCAACCAATGTAGTATATATACATAGTTACATAGTTATTAAGGTTGAAGGAAGACTATAAGTCCATCTAGTTCAACCCATAGCCTAACCTAACATGCCCTAACATGTTGATCCAGAGGAAGGCAAAAAAATCCCATGTGGCAAGAGTAAGCTCCACATTGGGAAAAAAATTCCTTCCCGACTCCACATACGGCAATCAGACTAGTTCCCTGGATCAACGCCCTATCAAGGAATCTAGTGTATATACCCTGTAACATTATACTTTTCCAGAAAGGTATCCAGTCCCCTCTTAAATTTAAGTAATGAATCACTCATTACAACATCATACGGCAGAGAGTTCCATAGTCTCACTGCTCTTACAGTAAAGAATCCACGTCTGTTATTATGCTTAAACCTTTTTTCCTCCAAACGCAGAGGATGCCCCCTTGTCCCGGTTTCAGGTCTATGATTAAAAAGATCATCAGAAAGGTCTTTGTACTGTCCCCTCATATATTTATACATTAACATAAGATCACCCCTTAGTCTTCGTTTTTCCAAACTAAATAGCCCCAAGTGTAATAACCTATCTTGGTATTGCAGACCCCCCCAGTCATCTAATAACCTTGGTCGCTCTTCTCTGCACCCGCTCTAGTTCAGCTATGTCTTTCTTATACACCGGAGACCAGAACTGTGCACAGTATTCTAAGTGTGGTCAAACTAGTGACTTGTATAGAGGTAAAATTATGTTCTCCTCATGAGCATCTATGCCTCTTTTAATGCATTCCATTATTTTATTTGCCTTTGTAGCAGCTGCCTGACACTGGCCACTGAATATGAGTTTGTCATCCACCCATACACCCAGGTCTTTTTCATTGACGGTTTTGCCCACAGTTTTAGAATTAAGCACATAATTATACATCTTATTTCTTCTACCCAAGTGCATGACCTTACATTTATCCCCATTAAAGCTCATTTGCCATTTATCAGCCCAAGCTTCTAGTTTACATAAATCATCCTGTAATATAAAATTGTCCTCCTCTGTATTGATTACCCTGCAGAGTTTAATGTCATCTGCAAATATTGAAATTCTACTCTGAATGCCCCCTACAAGGTCATTAATAAATATGTTAAAAAGAAGAGGGCCCAATACTGACCCCTGTGGTACCCCACTGCTAACCGCTACCCAGTCTGAGTGTGCTCCTTTAATAAACACCATTTGTTTCCTATCCCTGAGCCAGCTCTCAACCCACTTGCACATATTTTCCCCTATCCCCATTATTCTCATTTTATGTATCAACCTTTTGTGTGGCACCGTATCAAAAGCTTTTGAAAAGTCCATATACACTACATCCACTGGGTTCCCTTGGTCCAATCCAGAACTTACCTCTTCATAGAAACTGACCAAATTAGTCTGACATGAACGGTCCCTAGTAAACCCGTGCTGATACTGGGTCATGAGGTTATTCCTCTTCAGATACTCCAGTATAGCGTCCCTTAGAATTCCCTCCAGGATTTTACCCACAGTAGAGGTTAAGCTTACTGGCCTATAATTTCCGAGTTCAGTTTTTGTCCCCTTTTTGAATATTGGCACCACATTTGCTATACGCCAGTCCTGTGGTACAGACCCTGTTATTATGGAGTCTTTAAAGATTAAAAATAATGGTATATCGATGACTGTACTTAATTCCTGCAGTACTCGAGGGTGTATCCCATCCGGGTCCGAAGATTTGTCAATTTTAGTGATTTTTAGCCGCCGCCGCAATTCCTGCTGGGTTAAGCAGGTGACATTTAATGGGGAATTTTTATCACTAGTCATTTTGTCTGCCATGGGATTTTCTTGTGTAAATACTGATGAAAAAAAGTCATTTAGCATATTGGCTTTTTCCTCATCCTCATCCACCATTTCACCCACACTATTTTTAAGGGGGCCAACACTATCATTTTTTAGTTTCTTACTATTTATGTAGTTAAAGAATATTTTAGGATTATTTTTACTCTCTCTGGCAATGAGTCTCTCTGTCTCAATCTTTGCTGCCTTGATTTGCTTTTTACAGAATTTATTTAATTTTTTGTATTTATTTAATGCCTCCTCACTACCTACTTCCTTTAATTCTCTAAATGCTTTATTTTTGTCACTTATTGCGCTCCTTACAGCTCTATTTAGCCATATTGGTTTCCTCCTATTTCTAGTATGTTTATTCCCATACGGTATATACTGTGCACAGGTCCTATCCATTATGCTAATAAATGTCTCCCATTTTCTTTGTGTATTTTTGGGTCTCAGGATATCGTCCCAGTTAATTGCACCAAGATCCTCTCTCATCCGTTGGAAATTTGCCCTCCTGAAGTTTAGTGTCCTTGTAACCCCTCTATTACACATCTTTTTAAAGGATACATGAAAACTTATTATTTTGTGATCGCTATTACCCAAGTGACCCCCAACCCTTATATATGATATGCGGTCTGGCCCATTGGTTAATATTAGGTCTAGCAGTGCCCCCCTTCTTGTTGGGTCCTGAACCAGTTGTGAAAGGTAATTGTCTCTCATAGTTGTCAAAAACCGATTACCTTTGCTGGAACTGCAGGTTTCTGTTCCCCAATCTATTTCAGGGTAGTTGAAGTCCCCCATAATAATGACTTCTCCTTGAGTCGCAGCTTCATCTATTTGCTTTACGAATATATTCTCCATTGCTTCCATTATTTTTGGAGATTTATAGCAAACCCCTATCAGTAATTTATTATTTTTCCCCCTCCCCTTATCTCCACCCGCAGGGATTCTACATTTTCATTAAATTCACCTATATTATCACGCAGGATGGGTTTTAAGGATGATTTTACATATAGACACACCCCACCCCCTCGCTTATTTGTACGGTCAGTTCTGAACAGACTATAGCCCTGCAAGTTAACAGTCCAGTCATGGCTCTCATCCAGCCATGTCTCAGATATCCCCACCATGTCATAATTATGTTCCAACAACATTAGTTCTAATTCATCCATTTTGTTTGCGAGGCGTCTGGCATTAGTATACATACATTTTATGTATCTCTCTGCACCTCTATTCTTTCTTAAATTATTAACTGTTCTAACCCCACCCCCCATGCCACTGCCACCCCCAACTTCCTTATTTGTGCCCAGGTCTCTATCTGCACTATCTTCCCCTCCTTTAAAATGAATACCCTCCCCCCCAATTCCTAGTTTAAACACTCCTCCAACCTTCTAGCCATTTTCTCCCCCAACACAGCTGCACCCTCCCCATTGAGGTGCAGCCCGACCCTAGCGTAGAGCCTGTAGCCAACTGAGAAGTCGGCCCAGTTCTGCAGGAACCCAAACCCCTCCTTCCTGCACCAATTCTTGAGCCACTTATTAACCTCCCTAATCTCCCGTTGCCTCTCTGGCGTGGCACGTGGTACAGGCAGTATTTTGGAAAATACCACGTTGGAGGTCCTTGCTTTCAGCTTGCGGCCTAATTCCCTGAAATCATTTTTAAGGACCTTCCACCTACCTCTAACTTTGTCATTTGTGCCAATGTGTACCATGACCACTGGGTCCTCACCAGCCCCTCCCAATAATCTGTCCACCCGATCAGCGATAAGTCGGACTAGAGCGCCAGGAAGGCAGCACACTGTTCGACGATCCCTGTCTTTGTGACAGATTGCCCTATCTGTTCCCCTAATAATTGAGTCACCCACTACCAGCACCTGTCTGGCCTGCACTGCTCTCCTATTTCGCTCCTTACTGGAGCAGTCACTCCCCCGGCTTTCAGAGGACATGCCTGGCTGCAGCAGTGCTACCCCTGTACTGGCACCCCCCTCATCTGCCAACTTAGCAAACTTATTGGGATGTTCCAGATCAGGACTAACCTCCTTGGCACTCTTCCCTCTACCCCACTTCCTAACTGTCACCCAGCTTGCTACTTCATTGTCCTGCATCTCCATCCCACCATCCCCCCCTCATCTGTCCCATTGAGCATCTGCTCCGTGAGCAGAAGACTCCTCTCCATGTTGTCTATGGATCTCAGTGTTGCCAGCTGCACATTTAGATTCAGAATCTGGTTTTCCAAATGCACAACGTGCTCACATCTCGCACAGCAGTATGCACCCTCGATCGGCTGCTCAAGGACTGCATACATGTGGCAAGATGTGCACTGGATGGCATTAACAAGAGTGGAGCACATTTCCTAATGGGGATTGCACCAGACAGAAAAGTTAAATAAAAAAAAATAAAAAATAAATACAAAGTATTAATAAAAAAAAAAAAAAACAGACAGCAATTCAGTACTTCCTCCCTTGGAAACTCCTTGACTCCGAAGTCACTGAATCACAAGTCACACTTACCGCCGTTCACACTTACCGCCGTTCACACTTACGCTCAGATCACACTCAGCTCGCTCACACTCGCTATGCTGAAGATTTATAGATTTTTTTTCTCTATTTCCCTTAACAGCAATCCATCCACAGCGATCATCCACACACAGGAGGGCTGTGCGCGGGCGATCGCCAGTTGGTGTCAGCTGATTCTGACAGCTGACACTTGGCTGTCAGTGCCAGGAGCAGGCAGAGGGAAGAAAGCCCCTCTGCCCTTGCATCGAAGACCCCGCGATAACCCTTCAATGTTATCGCGGGGTCCCTACCGTAACAATGGTGACCGGATGTCATCATTGTTAGTTTCCAAATGGTATCACTTGAAGGGGGTTTCCACTGTTTAGGCACATCAGGGGCTTTCTAAACGCAACATGGTGTATGCTAATTATCCCAGCAAATTTTACATTCAAAAAGTCAAATGGTGCTACTTCCGAGCTCTGCCGTGTGCCCAAACAGTGGTTTTCCCCAGATATGGGAAATCACATGCTCAGGAGAACTTGCACAGCAAATTTTCAGGTCCCTTTTTTCCCTTTTACCCTAAATAAAAAATTGGGTCTAAAGTAGATTTTTTGTGACAAAAAGCTAAATGTTCATTTTTTCCTTCCACATTCCAAAAATACCTGTGAAGTACCTGAACGGTCAATAAACTTATTAAATGTGGTTTTGAGCAACTAGAAGAGTGCAATTTTTAGAATGGTGTAATTTTGGGTATTTTCTGTTATATAGTCCCCTCAAAGTCACTTCACATATGATGTGGCCCATAAAAGAAAATGGTTTTGTCAATTTTGTTGAGAAATCGATGGTTAAATTTTAACTTCCTAAAAAATAATTTGTTTCAAAAATTGTGCTGATGTAAAGTAGACATGTGGGAAATGTTATTTATTAACTATTTTGTGCGATATTACTCTCTGATTTAAGCTCATAAAAATTAAGTTTGAAAATTGGAAAATTTCCATTTATTTTACACAGAAACGCAAATCATATCGAAGACAATTTAGCACTAACATGAAGTACAATATGTCATAAAAAAACATTCTCAGAATCAGTGGGATCTGTTGAAGTGTTCCAGAGTTATTACTGTAGCTACAGTGTTAATGTCAAGTCGACAATATGCGTTACTGTTACAGCCAATCACTAAACTCCACAGCTCGTAAGGTGTATATCAGCAGAGCTTCTGAGCTCAACCATTGCTCTTGATGTGAGCTTTTAATGTGACATCACCAATACAGCCAAAACACTGAGACTGGAGCAGTGGAGGAGAGCCAGGGCTAGACCAAGGAAGGTTCAGATCCTGGTCTCTGTTATAATGTGTACATACCGTAAGTATTTGGGTCCACTTTTCTTAACGTGGAAAACCTCTTTAGAAAAAAAAAAAAAAGCGGTAAACAGCAGCACTGTTTTTTTTACCCAAAACATGTCATAGCAAAAGAAATGCAGGCCATTATTATTGTGTAGCTCTAGCTTCTGAGTTAGGCGATGGTGCCAACTGTATAGATATTAGATTGCAGGACTGTGGAGTTGGACTCCCTCCTTTTGATATGGGCTTCGGCAGTGAACCCATATCTTTCCCGGCACATGTCAGCTGTTTTGATCAGCTGACATATGCCCGGAACAGCTATGGGTGGATTCACGATCCACCCGCAGCTATTAACTCATTAAATGCCGCTGTGAAGCGCTGACAGCGGTATTTAACATGCATTTGCGGCAATCGCGCCATAAATCCACCCATTAGTGACCCCTGTCACGTGATTGCGGATCACCGATGGGTTGGCATGACAACCAGTGGTCTCCTGGAGACCTATATGGTTGTCACTGCCGGATCGCTATGAGCACCGCCCGATGGCCGGCGCACATAGCAATTGAGTAATTCTGCTGCATACATGTGATCTGATCATCGCCTGTATGTAGCAGAGCTGTGGAGACTATTGAAGCATGACAAAATTGAAAAAAAATGTTTGTAAAAATATAAATAAAATAACAAAAATAAAAGTTCAAATTACCCCCCTTTTGCCCTTTGAAAATAAAACAATAAAAAAAATCAAGCATACACATATTTGGTATTGCCGCATTCAGAATCGCCAGATCTATCAATAAAAATAACCTACTAGATGGTGGCCCGATTCTAACGCATCGGGTATTCTAGAATATGTATTTATGTATGTATATAGCAGCCACATAGTATATAGCACAGGCCACGTAGTATATAGGAGCCATGTAGTATATAGCAGACAAATACTACATGGCCTGTGCTATATACTATGTGGCTGCTATATGCATACATACATATTGTAGAATACCTGATGCGTAAATACAGGCCACGCAATATAGAACAGTGGCCACGTAGTATATAACACAGCCCAAACAGTATATAACCCAGCCCAAATACTATATAACACAGCCCATGCAGTATATAACACAGGCGACGTAGTATATAACACAGGCCACGCAGTATGTAACACTGGCCACGCAGTATATAACAATGGCTACATAATATATAGCACAGCCCACGCAGTACATAACACAGCCCATGCAGTATATACCACTGCCCACGTAGTATATAGCAGCCACATAGTAGATAACACAGGCCACGCAGTATATAACACTGACCACATAATATATAGCTCAGCCCACGCAGTACATAACACAGCCCACGCAGTATATAACACTGCCCACGCAGTATATAGCAGCCACATATATAACACAGGCCACGCAGTAAATAACACTGGCCACATAACATATAGCACAGTCCACGCAGTACGTAACACAGTCCATACAGTATATAACACTGCCCACATAGTATATAGCAGCCATGTAGTATATAACGCAGCCCACGCAGTATAGAACACAGCCCACATAGTATATAACACTGGCCATGTAGTATATTGCAGCCACGCGGTATCTAACACAGCCCACGTAGTATACAGCAGTGTGGGCACCATATCCCTGTTAAAAAAAATAATTAGAATAAAAAAGTTATGTACTCACCCCTAGGATCCAGCGAAGCTCCGGCGATACGCGCGCGGCTGCTGCCATCTTCCGTTCCCATGATGCATTGTGAAATTACCCAGATGACTTAGCGGTCTAGCAATGCATTTTTAACATTAGATCTTTTTACTATTGATGCCGCATAGGCAGCATCAATAGTAAAAAGTTGGGGACACACAGGGTTAATAGCAGCGATAACGGAGTGCGTTACCTGCGGCATAACGCGGTCCATTACCGCCGACATTAACCCTGTGTGAGCGGTGACTGGAGGGGAGTATGCGGGCACCGGGCACTGACTGCGGGGAGTAAGGAGCGGCCATTTTTCCGCCGGACTGTGCCCGTCGCTGATTGGTCGTGGCTGTTTTGCCGCGACCAATCAGCGACTTGGATTTCCATGACAGACAGAGGCAGCGACCAATGAATATCTGTGACAGAAAGACAGACAGACGGAAGTGACCCTTAGACAATTATATAGTAGATATGTTACATTTAGGTTATATATTTTTTTTATTTCTTTAAACTTGATTTTTCATGTGAGATAAACAGCTTTAACTTGTGTATTAAAGCTCAATTTCTTGAAATTACAGAGTCCATTACCTTGGATACGAGGACTGAAATGGGGGGAATTTGTTGGTTCTCCAAGTGCTCCAGATCCCACTGTCTGCTTCAGTCAGCCTCATGGAGAAATATTTGGATCGTTACAGGCTTTACCCACTAAAGCTATATGTGGACTATCAAGAAAATTCTGCCTAATGATGAGTTACAGCAAGGAACAAGGTAATTATAATGTTTAGTTTTTAGCCTTTTGTGATCTGGGAGATTTTTGTGTTCTTAGCTGATCTGTCAACATATTAGACAGAATGCATTAATAAATAGAACTCTGAGACCTGATGAGACTGGTGTGTTTACTTTGAAAATCCATGACAAAATGGCTCAACATACAAAAACGCCATATACCTCTATGTACAGAAAGATGAAAAAGTTAGGGGTTCAGAGGGTTCATGTACAAAGAAAATATGACATTACAGAGTAACACCTATTTTAACACATATCAAGAGGAGTGAGTCCACAACCTTACTACCTATAAGGAAGTAGGGGTGAGATAAGGTGATAAGCTGTAATGGGCTGGGTGGTGGAACCACTGTGCCGAAGCCCAAGGAAGACCTGAAGGGACGTGACTAGGACCCTCACCTAATATGATTCTGGATACACAGCAGCTAACAACACCAAGATCCGAGAAGAGGCAAGGGAGGTGGTCCAGGTGCTACTCCAGGACTGACCTTAGGTAGATGGCAGCTGACCCCTAGCATTGGTTAGCTGGGGCGGCCTGAGGAAATGTCCAACAGATGCAAGCAGAGAAGATGACAGGAACTACAGGTGCAGACAGGACAGGCTGAGAGAGAGATGAGCACTGGCAGGTGTAGCAGACCCAGGTGAAGTGAGCGCTGGCGGGTGCAATTGGACCGGCTGCCATTGAAGTGAGCAATGGCGGGTGCAGTGGACTCGGCTGCCATTGAGGCGACAACTGGCGGGTGCAGCTGGCTCAGCTGCCATTGAGGTGAGCACGGACACGTGCAGTAGGCTCAGGTGCCGTTGAGGGGAGCACTGGTGGGTGCAACTGGCATGGCTACCGCTGAGGTGAGCACTGGCGGGTGCAGCAGACTGAGATACAAGCACTGGGACCTGAGAACTGACAAGAGTGTTAGGAACAAATTCACAACATTGCACAGACAATAGTAAGTCTCCGCCAGCTATTGGCTTGGGACAGTTTAGAGGAACGCGCGTGGCCCCTGTAAGAAAGAGGAAGTGTGCGCGCGCACGCTCTAAGCACAGTAACCGGGAACCTGCTTGCGGTGCATGCATTCCGGGCAGCAGCAGACCCAGAAGGAACAGGACGGGGGCCGTGATAGTGAGTACGCTGGTGTCTCTGGAGGAAGAGAGGGACTGCAGGCAGAGATGCGGGTGCTACATAGGCCAGTCAAAAGAAATTAATTTTTAAGGCTTGTTTAACTTCTTCACGACATGCGCCGTGCCAGTACGGCGCATGTCGTGTCTCTCCCTTTGACGTGGGCTCCGGCACTGAGCCCCACATCTTTCCCGCCACATATCAGTAGTTTTGAACACCTGAAATGTGCCTATAATCACGATCCACCCGCCACTGTTAACTAGTTAAATGCTGCTGTCAATCTATGTCAGCGACATTTAATGTGCGCTTCCGGCAAGCGCGCTGGAAGTCCCGCCTATCGGTGATCCCATCACGTGATCGCGGGTCACCGATGGGTTGGCATGACAACCAGAGGTCTCCAGCAGATCTCTATGGTTGTCACTGCCGGATTGCTATGAACAATTTTGCTACATACAGACGAGCTGATCGGATAGTGGCAGCTTCTAATGTCCCATAGAGACTATTAGAGCATGCCAAAAGTAAAAAAAAAAAAAATGTTTTTAAAAATATAAAAAAAATAAAAGTTCAAATCACCGAGGGGTGATTAATCGTTTCACCCCATTAAAAAAAACAGTAATAAAAAAATCAAACATACACATATTTTACATATTTGGTATCGCCACGTTCAGAATCGCCTGATCTATCAAGATATGCAAAGAACTATTCCGATCTGTAAAAGGCATAGTGAAAAAGTCAAAAAACGCCAGAAAAAAGTTTTTTGTCGACGCAACATTGCATTAAAATGCAATAATGGGCGATCAAAAGAGTGTATCCACACCAAAATGGTATCAATAAAAACGTCAGCTCGGCACACAAAAAATAAGCCCTCACCCAACCCGAGATTTACTTTTTTTTTTAACAAACTTTGGATTTTTTTTTCACCACTTAAACAAAAAAAGAACCTAGACATGATTGGTGTCTATGAACTCGTAATGACTTGGAGAATCATAATGGCCGATCAGTTTGGTTAACATGGTAAAAAAAATCCCCCAAAAAGTTGTGGCATTGCACTTTTTTTTTTGCAATTTCACCGCACTTGGAATTTTTTTCCTGTTTTCAAGTAAAACCAATGGTAATACCAATGGTCACGTTCAAAAGTACAACTTGTCTTGCAAGAAACAAGCCCTCACTTGGCCATATTGACGGGAAAATAAAAAAGTTATGGCTCTGGGAAGATGTTGAGCGAAAAACAGAAATGCAAAAATGAAAAAGGGCTCCGTCATGAAGGAGTTAAAACTGTGGATACTGGGAATTGACTAAATTGTCCTGATTAGTGCTTCCATAGAACTGATATACTGTACTTACCGTAGTTAACATGTTTTTTGGTTAAAATAAAGATGCAAAAGCCATCCCGCCTCGTCACGGCGACCATAGTTGGGACAGTCCTAACTCTAATATTAACCCCTTGGCGACATGCGCCGTACTAGTACTGCGCTGCCGGCACTGCATTTGTGCCAGCAGCAGTACTAGTACGGCGCACCGATCACCGCGGTCTTGCGCTGAGCGCCGCGGTGATCGGGTGCGGGTGTCAGCTGTATATGACAGCTGACACCCCGCAGCAATGCCCACGATCGGCGGTAGCGCCGATCGCGGGTATTTAACCCCTCTGATGCCGCTGTCAGTAGTGACAGTGGCATAGAGGGGGATCGCGCAGGGACGGGGGCTCCCTGCGCTCTCCCACCGGAGAAACGCGATGAGATCGCGTTGCTCCGGTGACCCGGAAGGAGTCCCCGGATCCAAGATGGCCGCCGCACTCCTTCCGGGTCATGAAATGACCTGGCTAGCCGGCGCCTGCTGAGAGTTGCTGAGAGCAGGCGTCGGAAAGCCACCTAAGCTTGTCTGTCAGATCGTTGATCTGACAGAGTGCTATGCACACTGCCAGATCAACGATCTGATCTAATACAGTGATGTCCCACCCTGGGACAATGGTAGAAAGTAAAAAAAAAAAATAGAATGTATAAAAAAAAAAAAAAAAAAAATCCCCAAATAAAGAAGAAAAAAAAAATTTCCCAGTAAATCCATTTATTTATGTAAATAAAAAAAAAACAATAAAAGTACACATATTTGGTATCGCCGCGTCCGTAACTACCCGCTCTATAAAACTATCCCACTAGTTAACCCCTTCAGTGAACACCGCAAAAAAAAAAAAGAAAAAAAAACAAGGCAAAAAACATTGCTTTATTATCATACAGGCGAACAAAAAGTGGAATAACACGCGATCAAAACGACGGATATAAATAACCATGGTACCGCTGAAAACGTCATCTTGTCCCGCAAAAAAAAAGCTGCCATACAGCGTCATCAGCAGAAAAATAAAAAAGTTATAGCTCTCAGAATAAAGCGATGCAAAAACAATTATTTTTTTATATAAAATAGTTTTTATTGTGTAAAAGCGCCAAAACATAAAAAAAATTACATAAATGAGGTATCGCTGTAATCGTACTGACCTGAAGAATAAAGCTTCTTTATCAATTTTACCACACGTGGAACGGTATAAACGCCCCCCCTAAAAGAATTTCAGGAATTGCTGGTTTTTGTTCATTCCGCCTCATAAAAATCGGAATAAAAAGCGATCAAAAAATGTCATCTGCCCGAAAATGTTACCAATAAAAACGTCAACTCGTCCCGCTAAAACAAGATCTTACATGACTCTGTGGGCCAAAATATGGATAAATTATAGCTCTCAAAATGTGGTGATGCAAAAACTATTTTTTGCAATAAAAAGCGTCTTTTAGTGTGTGACAGTTGCCAATCATAAAAATCCGCCCAAAAAAACGCTATAAAAGTAAATCAAACCCCCCTTCATCACCCCCTTAGTTAGGGAAAAATAATAAAATGTAAAAAAAAATGTATTTATTTCCATTTTCCCATTAGGGTTAGGGCTAGGGTTAGGGCTAGGGTTAGGGTTGGGGTTGGGGCTAGGGTTAGGGTTACCATTCGGATTAGGGTTAGGGGTGTGTTTGGATTAGGGTTTCAGTTAGAATTGGGGGGTTTCCACTGTTTCGGCACATCAGGGGCTCTCCAAACGCGACATGGCGTCCGATCTCAATTCCAGCCAATTCTGCTTTGAAAAACTAAAACACTGCTCCTTCCCTTCCGAGTTCTCCTGTGCGCCCAAACAGTGGTTCCCCCCCTCCCCAACATATGGGGTATCAGCGTTCTCAGGACAAGTTGGACAACAACTTTTGGGGTCCAATTTGTCCTGTTACCCTTGGGAAAAAAAAAACCTGGGGGCTAAAATATCATTTTCGTGGAAAAAATATATATTTTTTATTTTCACGGCTCTGCGTTATAAACTGTAGTGAAACACTTGTTGGTTCAAAGCTCTCACAACACATCTAGATAAGTTCCTTGGGGGGTCTAGTTTCCAATATGGGGTCACTTGTGGGGGGTTTCTACTGTTTAGGTACATCAGGGGCTCTGCAAATGCAACATGACGCCTGCAGACCAATCCATCTAAGTCTGCATTTCAAACGGCGCTCCTTCCCTTCCGAGCTCTGCCGTGCGCCCAAACAGTGGTTCCCCCCAACATATGGGGTATCAGCGTTCTCAGGACAAGTTTGACAACAACTTTTGGGGTCTAATTTGTCCTGTTACCCTTGGGAAAATAAAATGTGGGGGCTAAAATATCATTTTCGTGGAAAAAAAATATTTTTTATTTTCACGGCTCTGCGTTATAAACTGTAGTGAAACACTTGTTGGTTCAAAGCTCTCACAATACATCTAGATAAGTTCCTTTGGGGGTCTAGTTTCCAATATGGGGTCACTTGTGGGAGGTTTCTACTGTTTAGGTACATCAGGGGCTCTGCAAATGCAACATGACGCCTGCAGACCAATCCATCTAAGTCTGCATTTCAAACGGCGCTCCTTCCCTTCCGAGCTCTGCCGTGCGCCCAAACAGTGGTTCCCCCCAACATATGGGGTATCAGCGTTCTCAGAACAAATTTGACAACAACTTTTGGGGTCTAATTTGTCCTGTTACCCTTGGGAAAATAAAAACGTGGGGGCTAAAATATCATTTTCGTGGAAAAAAATATTTTTTATTTTCACGGCTCTGCGTTATAAACTGTAGTGAAACACTTATTGGTTCAAAGCTCTCACAACACATCTAGATAAGTTCCTTGGGGGGTCTAGTTTCCAATATGGGGTCACTTGTGGGGGGTTTCTTCTGTTTAGGTACATCAGGGGCTCTGCAAATGCAACATGACACCTGCAGACCAATCCATCTAAGTCTGCATTTCAAACGGCGCTCCTTCCCTTCCGAGCTCTGCCATGCACTCAAACGGTGGTTCCCCCCAACATATGGGGTATCAGCATACTCAGGACAAATTGGACAATAACTTTTGTGGTCCAATTTCTCCTGTTACCCTTGGCTAAAAAAATTTTTTTTAATTTTCATACCGCTACATTCTAAACTTTAGTGAAACAATTGGGGGTTAAAAGTGCTCACCACACATCTAGATAAGTTCCTTAGGGGGTCTTCTTTCCAAAATGGGGTCACTTGTGGGGGGTTTCCACTGTTAAGGCACGTCAGGGGCTCTCCAAATGCGACATGGGTTCCGATCTCAATTCCAGCCAATTTTGCATTGAAAACTCAAATGGCGCTCCTTCCCTTCCGAGCTCTGCCATGCGCTCAAACAGTGGTTTATCCCCATATATGAAGTATCGGCGTACTCAGGACAAATTGCACAACAACTTTTGGGGTCCAATTTATCCTGTTACCCTTGGGGAAAAAAAATTGGGGGCAAAAAGATCATTTTTTGTGAAAATTAATAAGAATTTTTTTTTACGGCTCTACATTATAAACTTCTGTGAAGCACGTGGAGGTTCAAAGTGCTCACCACACATCTAGATTAGTTCCTTAGGGGGTCTACTTTCCAAAATGGTGTCACTTGTGGGGGTTTCCACTGTTTAGGCACGTCAGGGGCTCTCCAATCGTGACATGGGCTCCCATCTCAATTCCAGCAAATCTTGCATTGGAAAGTCAAATGGTGCTCCTTCCCTTCCGAGCTCTGCCATGTGCCCAAACAGTGGTTTACCCCCACATATGGGGTATCAGCGTACTCAGGACAAATTGTACAACGACTTTTGTGGTCCAATTTCTCCTGTTACCCTTGGTAAAATGAAACAAATTGGACCTGAAGTAAAAATTTTGTGAAAAAAAGTTAAATGTTCAATTTTTTTTAAACATTCAAAAAATTCCTGTGAAGCACCTGAAGGGTTAATAAACTTTTTGAATGTGGTTTTGAGTACCTTGAGGGGTGCAGTTTTTAGAATGGTGTCACTTTTGGGCATTTTCTGTCATATAGACCCCTCAAAGTCACTTCAAGTGTGAGGTGGTCCGTAAAAAAAATGGTTTTGCAAATTTTGTTGCAAAAATGAGAAATCGCTGGTCAACTTTTAACCCTTATAACTCCCTAACAAAAAAAAATTATGTTTCCAAAATTGTGCTGATGTGAAGCAGACATGTGGGAAATGTTGTTTATTAACTATATTGTGTGATATAACTTTCTAATTTAAGGGCATAAAAACTAAAAGTTTGAAAATTGCTAATAATTCATAATTTCTGACAAATTTTTGTTTTTTTCACAAATAAATGCAAGTCATATCGAAGAAATTTTACCACTTTCATGAAGTACAATATGTCACGGGAAAACAATGTCAGAATCACCAAGATCCGTTGAAGCGTTTCAGAGTTATGACCTCATAAAGTGACAGTGGTCAGAATTGTAAAAATTGGCCCTGTCACTTAGGTGAAAACAGGCTTTGGGGTGAAGGGGTTAAAAACCTTACTGTTTGTAAAGTGACATGCAGGTTCATAAGGGCTGGGAGGGACTGAGCCCAACTAGTGGACACACAGTCAAGGGAGACCACATCAATAAAGCCCGGTTCAAAAGAAAGGCAGGCCACACCTTTATATGCACACGATGCAAACAGACAGAAAAAACACAAAGGTATGAACTGGGATATAAATTGGTGTGTAAGCGCATGTCCACACTAGCCACTGTGCACAATCCTGCTGACAGGTTCCATTTAAAAATAATGAAAAAAATAAAATATATGTGTTTGGTATTGCTCAATTCTTAAAAGTCTGATTTTATTAAAATATGAAATTACTTAACCGATCGATAAACACTGTAAAGAGAAAAAAATCAAAACGCTAGAATTTCGTATTTTGGGTCATATCACCTCCCTAAAAAATGTAATAATAAGAAATCAAAGCATCTTATGTACACAAAATTAGTATCAACAAAAATGTCAGCTCACTGTGCAAAAATCAAGTGCTCACTCAGCCTCATCAATGGAAAAATAAAATGTTATGGGTTCTTAGTTAATTTAAAGATTCATTTTGTGTTTGCTTGTGGTGTTTGTATCTTTTTAATAAACATATCTGGATGAAACATTTTATATGGCAAATTAGCAAAAATAGGAAGGCAAACAATTTTCTCACAGAAAAACAAATATGGGGAGTAAGCCCTCTCCAGTGTTGAAACCGCGAGAGTGTCTTTAAAATCTGGATATCAAGGCAGATATAATAATTAAAGTAACTTAGTAATATATTGACACAACTTTTTATCTCGGGTGACAACCCATTTATGTGGGTGAGAAGAGATAAGATATGATTTAAATTGAAAAGAGTGTCTTTAGCTGTTTAATACTGTATTTTCTCTAGCAATGTTGTAATATATATTGCTGTGAAGGATACTATCCTCTGTGATGTACTATTATAATGCAGTTTGTGAATAACTTTGACTTGAATGCACATTTTTCCAAAAGCAGAGGGAAATAAACATGGGATAAGACTTGGTTTATATTGCACATATTCTATCTCATTTTTTAGAATAGTCATAATAAACCAGTACTTCACAATAAAACATTATTCTCATTGTTTAGGTGTTCGAAGCATGCATAGCACCGATATCCAATGGTCTGCAATACTAAGCTGGGGGTATCCTGATAATATTCTGAGACTGAAAAGCAAGCAGAGTGAGCCTCCCGTGAACTTTATTCAGTGTTCAGAACTGCATAAGGTAACATTTTTACTTTTACCTACTTTTTAAGGCAAATTCCAATTTTTACCAGCTTTTATGGTGGGTAGGTCAGAGATGGGCGGGATGCCTACCCACCATATCTCAACCTTTAGGGCGTGGCTGCAGGGAGTTAAATGTCTAGCCAGTTGTTTTTTTCTCTGTCTCCACACTGAAGCTCCTGTGAGAGCAGCCATAAGTGTTGTCCCAGAAGTACTGGGCTGGACTGTGTACGAGCATTTTACTTTCTTTTGAGCCAGACAGGCTGTTTTCTGTTACCATTTTGGGATCCTTGTTTAGGAGGCAATAAACCACCCAGAGTCTTTAACCAAACGTTGTCCGGTGTCTACCTCGAGGAGCAGCTAATAAAGGTACCGTCACACTGAACAACAATACAACAATAACGATAGCGATCCGTGACATTGCAGCGTCCTGGATAGCGATATCATTGTGTTTGACACGCTGCAGCGATCAGGATCCTGCTGTGACATCGCTGGTCGTCGCTGAAAGTCCAGAACTTTATTTCGTCGCTGGATCACCCGCTGGCATCGCTGGATCGGCGTGTGTGACGCCGATCCAGCGATGTGTTCACTGGTAACCAGGGTAAATATCGGATTACTAAGCGCAGGGCCGCGCTTAGTAACCCGATGTTTACCCTGGTTACCATTGTAAATGTAAAAAAAAAAAACAACACATACTCACATTCCGGTGCCTGTCACGTCCCCCGGCGTCCGCTTCCCTGCACTCCTCCTGCATCCTGTGTCAGCGCCGGCCGGCCGTAAAGCAGAGCACAGCGGTGACGTCACCGCTCTGCTTTACGGCCGGCGCTTACACAGGATGCAGGAGGAGTGCAGGGAAGCCGACGCCGAGGGACGCGACAGACACCGGAATGTAAGTATGTGGTTTTTTTTTACATTTACAATGGTAACCAGGGTAAACATCGGAAACATCGGGTTACTAAGCGCGGCCCTGCGCTTAGTAACCCAATGATTACCCTGGTTACCCGGGGACTTCGGCATCGTTGGTCGCTAGAGAGCTGTCTGTGTGACAGCTCTCCAGCGACCACACAAGGACTTTCCAACGATCACAGCCAGGTCGTATCGCTGGTCGTGATCATTGGAAAGTTGCTGAGTGTGACGGTACCCTAAGCGTGTCAACCCCTCACAGTGTACATAATAAATAGAGTGCCATACCCTAATGTGTCTGAATTACATACTGGAAAGAAAAAAGGAGAAAAAATCTACCCTCCTGCGGCTTCGGTCATGGAGTCCGTGATCAGCGCTGCTACAAGCTGGACTGTAGGCAGAGTCTTATCTTGCTGCTCTAATCCAGAGAAACTAAGGAAAGACCTGTCCACAGGCAGCCCAGTTGCACAAACATGTTCAAACATCTCTCTCTGTGACTTTCTCTTTTTGTCTCTCTGTGTCTGTCTCAATGTCTCTGTACTGTCTCTCGGACTCAAATTCAGGTAAGCTTTATTGGCAGGACCAAAATATCATTAGTGTTGCCATAGCAAGAAAAAAAAGGTAACTGGGTAGTGAATTGGGGTTATGAGGATGGGATGTTGGGGGGCACAGTTTGGGCAGTAATAGTCCATTGGTGACATGTGGTGACATATTGGGCGGCCATCTCCAAAATTGATTCCTCTTCCCCCAGTAGGATTCAGTTTCCTCTACTTGTCCATGGATGGGAAGTCCAGGAAGTGAGGAGAGAGTCTCAAGAAGTAGGAGGCCCTCACTGCTGAGTATCTGTTGCAGTACAGCAGGAAGTACACTTTGTCCTCCAGGGCCCCTTGCTTGCAGTACTGGCATAGTCAGTTGTCCCGCGGCTTGTATGTCTGACGGTGCCGCTCTGTTTCCACCTCTTGGCTGTGGGCACTCAGTCTGTACAGACTCAGGGTCTGCCTATCTTTGGAGTGGCATAACCTCTCCAGATATGGAGCCAAAATATAGTCCCTCTGCCTTGACCGATAGATGGTGATTTTCTGGGCGTTCCCGAATTCATTTTTCCATCCCTTTATGGCACGGGTATCTCGTTAACTGAGGACTTCTAACACTGATTACACAAGAACCACAAGACTGATTTCTTCACCCCCGGTATTCTCTTGCTTATTCTTATTTTATGTTTTCATAAACGTTTTCCTAGAAATTCCATTGGCAGTAAAAACAAAAAAAGGGCTTTGTTTACGCTCCCTGGGTCCAGCATCAGGTCTGCACCTCGGTGTCTGTTGTTTGCATTTCTGATGACATGTCCACACCGTGGCAGTCAATGAGTGACCAAAGTTGTTTGTGACATCTAGCTCGGCAGAGCCACTCAGCTCGGTCTGCAGCTATGTTGAAATGACATCAGCACTGCAGACAATAAAAGACCCTGGGACAGCTAAGGAGACACAGCATTGGGCAAGGGAAGGGGAAGTAGAGAACTGTTTCTTTTTATTACTACTAACAGAGCTTATAGTAAAAATGTTTTTCATAGTTGACAAGCCACTTTAAATTTACTTCCAATAACTAGTATTTGCATTCCTTACACAGGTCACAAGTTGTGCTTGGGTACCGGACAGCTGTCAACTCTACACTGGGAGCAAATGTGGTGTAATCACTGCATACTTAAATCGTTTCACAAATGCCATGGTATGTTTATCTTCATATACACTTATCAGTCATCAAGTTATAGCTACTTGCCTTATATTGTGTACAGCAGGCCATAGACATTAGATGGCTGTTGGTCCACAGCCATCTTAGTCGACTCTCTTATACACACGAGTATTCATAGCTCCTATGTCTCTATAAGAAAACCTTATCTTATCTCCAAGAAAATGATGCGATTAGCAGTCTGAAAATGGACATGGAGATCTACATCTTCTCGTACAGCTGTCCAGAGCCCCAATACACATTAAACTGTCTGCTGAACCCGTCAATATCAGAAGGTTTGGCCGAGATTAGTCTGTGTGTGTGGATCTTTAGTTTCCCTTATGTCACACTGAACACATGAGCTGCAAAAGATGGTGTCCTGTGATTACCTGGCAGCAGGTCATTTCAAGAGGTTGTTCTTATCTAAAATGAAAAGTCTGCAGTCGCTTTGTGTGACTGCAGACTTTTGAATCCCCTACGCACACACTATGTGCTATGAGGATTCGCCAGTTTCTGAGCTGGGAATGGCGGTGATGAATGTAATATGGATACTCCCGGGGAGAAGCCGTCTATTGTGCATGGCCTTGCTCCATAGAAGTGCATGGAGCGAGGGGCGCAGCCATCCAGAGGGCACGGCCTTGCTAAATACACTTGTATGTAGTGACCCATGCTAGATTGAGGCCGCGCTGAAGTGAGATTGCTTCGGCCCAGGAGTATATATATCGCATACATCACCGTTGTTCCCTGCTTAGAAACCAGCAAACAATGCATGCTCTGGGGGGGATTTCATTTTAGACTGAACAACCCCTGTAAGTAACATAAAGACCTTCATGGACACACATCATATCTGGTAGATTACTTTTTCTATGTAGGAGGTAAACAGCTATAGAAAAGTCAAAATTTCAACCTGTATTAAATAACAACATTACCTGTAGCCTTAGTAGAAAATAAAAAGTGAGTCACTAACATGGAATGATGACACACTATTAACATAATAGGTACTCAAAAAAGGCACAGCTCAAAAATGCTTATCAATTTCATCAATAGAATACAAAGTTTAGGTAAAAGAGCAATCAAGGCTGAGTGACTCTATAGAGAGAACTATCCATAGTCCTCCTATGAGAGCCGCACCCACCCCAACAAGGGTATTGGCTCTTGCCATCTTCCAGGGGCGTGGTGTCACATTGAACAGAGCATAACATACAAGAATAAACCAGCATGTAAGATTTGTACCAAAATACTAACTCAATTATAGCATATTGAATATAAGAGGACCAGAGTTTTTAGTATTAAAAAATATAATTTATTAAACACAAAAAACATAAAAAATACAGAGAAACTTAAGTATCATATATAGTATATAAGCATGAAAATATAAAGGATAGTGTGATCCTATAGTGCAAAAACGCCAAGGGGTCGTAATCCTGGACTACAAGAGGTAGCGATGCACAATGTAAGAATACAATAACTGGCATGGATACAAGTAAATATGAACACCTATACTAACAGGTAAGACAATGTCCTTCCTAGTACTCCGTCAAATAGTTCCAGCCGTGCACCGATACTTCTATGTCATCAAGGGCACTTATTGCCCACAACCAAAGATTGCATAGTAAAAGGTTAATTACCCATAGTCCGTATGATGCCGTCCAGGACACGACCTCTCTCCCCGACGCGTGTTTCGCGAGAGTAAATCTCGCTTCCCCTTGAGGAAGAGCATGTCTCTTAACTAAAAAACCATCCAAAGACCAATCAGAATAAAGAGCTAATAATACCAGGTATGATAAATTGCTAGTCATTTTGCGGTGGATAAAGTGGTTCTGTCACAGACGCCTGTGTACACTAACAAAGTGTCAAGTGGGAAGCATCTTTGGGGGTGTGAATGGAGTCATGATCACATGAGAAGTCAGGTGAGCCAGAGTCTGGTCACACAACCCAAGAAATCTATAGATACATGTCAGTGAGTATCGCCCACAACGGTAGCCATGCGTGTGTATTTGAGGTAATTATGTACAGTAAAATACCAAGATAGGGAATAAAGAATCAAAATAATCCAAACTATAACATAGTATCAATCATAATGGTTATAAATATAAATTGCTCTGTTCATAAAGGCATGATACAGTGAAAAATTATCAAAAATACATTTTTTATTTTAGAACCAAAAAGTAGCCATAAGAAGCCATGAAGATACAATGAATACTTCATAAAAATAAGAAAATTGATAATAACAAATAAAATATATATATATTAAGGGTCTTAGAGAAAAGTAAAAACATTAACCTTTTATGAATAACAACATTACATGTAGCCAAAGTAAAAAATAATGCACCACAAAAACACCCATGGTCATCACCAATTACATAATATAATATAAGCAACTCATTTGCAAACACCTAAACTGGGAGGAAGCAAAGTCAAGAATTTGTATAGCAAGAGGATTTAAAACACTTAAAAAGGTTCACAAAGGAACCGAAAAAAAACAAGCAAGTCATGCACTGTCAAAAAGTAAGAGACCACTGCACAGTTTTATAAAATTTGCTTCTCTACATGTCTGACAGCCATTCCATTCCAGTGTCAGTTGAATTCCCACCAGAGTACACCTCATTCTACTTAATGTGCTTCTGATTAGGGGATCACCTGAACCAAATCTTATTTAACGAAGGAAAGTATAAAAAACCCTGCTGTGATGTAACAATCTTCTTGCAATAGGACAAGCTGGATGGCAAAAAAAGTGCTAGTAATATCCCAAAATTAAAAGGAATGAAAAAATAACTTATAACCATGCCAAAGGAGTTGTAAAGAAAATTCTTGAGTGAGGAAAAGAAGGGCTCAATTCTGGCTTTACTACTAACAGAGGGACACAGTGAGCATCATGTTGCCTCCATCCTTAACATTTCTAAGACAGCAGTCCATTGCAACAAGGTCAAGCAGCAGACATTTGGGACAACAAAGCTACAGACCGGCAGAGGGCGAAAACAACTCTCCACAGACCGGCATTACCGTCATCTTTTCGAATATCACTCAGCAACCGCAGGATGACGTCAAATGACCTACAAAAGAAATGGCAAATGGCAGCTGAGGTGAAGTGCATGGCAAGAACAGTTTGTAACAGGTTTCTAGAGGCAGGACTTAAATCGTGTAAAGCTAGAAAAAAGCCTTTCATCAATGAGAAGCAAAGGAGAGCGAGGCTGAAGTTTGCCAAAGACAATAAGGATTGGACCATAGAGGACTGGAGTAAGGTAATCTTCTCTGATGCGTCTAATTTTCAGCTTTGCCCAACACCTGGTAGTCTAATAGTTAGACGAAGACCTGGAGAGGCGTACAATCCACAGTGTCATGTACCCACTGTGAAATTTGGTGGAGGATCGGTGATGATGCTTCAGCAAGGCTGGAATTGGGCTGGTTGTTTTTTGCGAAGGACGTATAAATCAAGCCACAAACAAAGCTATTCTGGAAAAACAGTTGATTCCCTCTGCTCAGGCAATGTTCCCCAATTCTGAGGACTAGTTTTTCCAGCAGGACAATGTGCCATGCCACACAGCTAGATCAATCAAGGTGTTGATGAAGGACCATCACATCAAATCCCTGTCATGCCCAGCCCAATCTCCAGACCTGAACCCCATTGAAAACCTCTGGAATGAAATCAAGAGGAGGATGGATAGTCACAAGCCATCAAACAAAAGAACTGCTTAAATTTTTGTACCAGGAGTGGCATAAGGTCACCCAAAAGCAGTGTGAAAGACAGGTGGAAAGCATGCCAAGACGCATGAAAGCTGTGATTAAAAATCATGGTTATTCCACAAAATATTGATTTCTGAACTCTTCCTGAGTTAAAACATTAGTATTGTTGTTTCTAAATGATTATGAACTTGTTTTTTTGCATTATTTGAGGTCTGCAAGCAATGCATTTTTTTGTTATTTTGACCATTTCTCATTTTCAGAAAATAAATACAAAATTTATTGCTTGGAACTTCGGAGACATGTTGTCAGAAGTTTATAGAATAAAAGAACAATTTACATTTTACTAAAAAATGTACCAATGAAGAGAAAAATCAGACAAATTGAAAACTGCAGTGGTCTCTTAATCTTTGCCAGAGCTGTATGGGCACATGGTGTCTTATATGCGTCGAGGTATCTGCATAATTTTCAAAGGAGAAAAACAGTGTTTTTCCTGAAGTTGTTTTGCTATTATTTTCTCCGTTTCTACTTCCACCAATGTTGTTTGTTTTATTTTTTCAGAAGTCACTTTAAAAATGGTAAGGTCAGTTTTTAGCCACTTTATGACTTTCGGATCGTGAAGCGGTTAAAAGAAGTTACAAAAGGCTGACTTATTTTTTTATAACTTTCTATGCTACCTTTTTCAGGTGGGTTTCTAGTTAAATCTGTTTGAAAAAGGCATTGTGTGCATATACTCTTAGAGGCTGATGACTCTTCACTGACGGTACAGTTTTTAGGGATCTGCTGTTAATTGCTACAAGTTGGGTGGGTTTGTCAGGGGACATTTTAGCAGAAAGTCGTAAAAGGTTATATAAGGTAGACATTTATATAGCAGGCTGATCAGAGTCTCTTTGTATTTTTATTTTACCCACAACACTGATCTGAGTGTGACCTACTCCCGAGACTTGACCCTGCTGTGACCAGGCAATGTCTGTCTTATTGCATTTGTTTCAGTGGACGATGCAGCAGTGGAGAATGAATTTTAAATAAAAAAAGAAGTCACAAAAATTGTATTTATTATACCATACCTAAATTCCAGCCCTGGACTTAACTGGACTCTCCCAAAAAATCCAAAGCTCCATCTTTTCCTGCTGGTATTTATGGAAACACATATTTTATTTGGTTGTTCATTAATTCTTCTAAATTTATGATTATTTTATGCAGCCAATGGAAATTGAAGTAGAATCACAGGTACAATTATATGGCCATTCTGGACAAATAACCAGCCTGTTTGTTTGTAAACCATTCAGTATACTGATAAGTGTCAGCATGGATGGAACATGCATCATATGGGACCTAAACAGGTATGTTCTACTTTCTTGGTTTGTTATGTATTGGGTTCACGTATGTTATAGTACATTGAATTCTTGATCAGGTTAGAACATCCTTACTTGTGATCAATATATTTATAAAAATATAATGATTTATTAAGTTTCCGTTACGGAGGTTAAAACAGTGGCTGTAAAATACAGATTTCTTGTACTATTTCAGCAGTTACATACTTCAGCTGTCTTTGTCAGTTCTGATTGTGTCATGTTTGAGATCTAAGCCCCCTCTCCAAGATACGAAGTCTGTCTTTTCTGTTGTAACCAATCCCCACCTGTCACACTGGCAAAGATGTGACAACCTATTTACACTGTTGAACAAAAGGGTAACAATGTTTTGAACTTTTGACTTTTAGGCTCCATATCTCACCATCCACTACAGCTTCAAATGTGAGACGACTTATCATTTTCTAGACAAACATTTGGGTGTTTCATACATAAATTTGACTTGCAACTATTTAGCATATGATTAGTTATGCAGATTTTTCTCATGTCACTGTATTGTTAGGCTATGTGCACACGTAGAATGGTCCACTGTGGATTTTTCTGCAGTTGATTTGATAAATCTGCAGGGCAAAAGCGCTGCGTTTTTGCTGCAGATTTATCGCGGATTTACCGCGGTCTTTCTGCGGATTTCACTGCGGTTTTACAACTGCGGTTTTCTATTGGAGCAGCTGTAAAACCGCTGCAGAATCTGCAGAAAGAAGTGACATGCTGTGGAATGTAAACCGCTGCGTTTCCGCGCGTTTTTTTCTGCAGCATGTGCACAGTGTTTTTTGTTTCCCATAGGTTTACATTGTAATGTAAACTCATGGGAAACTGCTGCGGACCCGCAGCTGTGGAAACGCTGCAGATCCGCAGCAAAATCCCCAGCGTGTGCACGTAGCCTTACTGTTTTGCTCCTGAAAATCTAATTTTAATTTTTATTATTTTGTTTCTGTTTTGTAAATCCACTTTTTGGCTTTCAACACTGCCTGAATCCTTCAGGGCATGCTTTTAATCAGATTCAAGCATGTATCGACTGAAATATGATACCAGGTCTGTTCAACATGTTCACAATGCTGTTGCATATTAATCAACTCACTTGTGTATGTATATTTTTCTTCAACTCTGCCTACAAGTGTTGGATTGGGTTGAGGTCTAGGCACTGTGGGAGCCAATCCAGCACCTCTACTTCGTTGTCATTTAACCATTTCTTCACCAATCTCAACGTATGATTCAGATAATTGTCATGCTTGAACACTATTGTTCTTTTCATACTTATAGTACTATAGTCCATCACGGTCAACTATCCATCACCTATGGCTTCGAAACAACCCCATATTGTCACGCTTCCTCGACTGAACTTGACAATTCCTTCAATATCTCAATCCGCTAGCCCCTTTTTCCCTTGTTTCTTCCAGACCCATTGGCACCCATCCGAGCCTAGTCAATTGAATTTTGTCTTGTTGCTACAAATCACCTGTTGTCTATCTTCTACTGTCTACTTTTTTGTATTATTTTGAAACCTTGAGCCAATGCTTCTAATGACATTATTGAAGTTGAGTTGCAAAATACTCCGGTCACATGGAAGCGCACAGGACACAGATGAAAGGATTAAAAGTTTCTTTGTTTATTGAAATCCACAACGCGTTTCAACGGAACAGCTCCGTCTTCATCAGGTGGCAGTATACAGAGAGTGGGCCAGAGTGAGTATATAAAGGAGCACCAACCAATGAGATTTAAGGAGCAATTGTTCAGAACACATGATTAGGTGGGATCACATGATTAATTAAGATACAAGTCGCAAACGCAGTTTAAAAACATATATATCAAAAAAGATAAAAAAACCGGATACAGCATAATAATATAAAATCAACTAAAATAAAACCAATAAAATGCATAAAAATAATAAAAGAACAGGGCAAAAATGCAGCTATTATGAGACCTTTTCAATGATGAGATTTAATCCCTCAGGTGCCAGTGTGCCGAGTTTAAAAATCCAATAACTTTCTCTTCTTACTAAATTGGTAAAGCGGTCAGGCATATCCTTTGGTATCTGATCTATGATGGTAAGTTTTAGTGAACTTAGGTTCCTATTATGTACTGCGAGGAAGTGTTTTGACAGACTATGCATTAAATACCCATTCCGGATGTTCTGACGGTGTTTATTCATCCTTGCATGCATAGCCTGTATCGTCTGCCCGACATATTGCAGCCCACAACCACATTCGATCAGATAAACTATATAACTAGAGCGGCAATTTACATGACAGTTAATATTAAAACTGATGCCCGTAGTGTATGACCGAAATTCTTTCGCTCCATTACTGATGGAACCACAACATAAACACTTAGCTGCCCTGCAAGCAAAGCAACCCGGATTATGGTGTGTCCGGCAAGTAGATGTGGATGCACACTCACAAGTTACGTTGCTGGGAGCAACGATGTTACAAAGGGTGCGATTTTTTCTGAAGATGGTTCTAGGTTGCGCAGGAATATGTGTTGATAAAACTGGATCCCCTTTCAAGATGAACCAATATTTTTTCAAAAGGTTTCGTACAACCCCATGTGATTGGTTAAAGGTAGTTATAAAACTCCATTTAGTGAAATCAGAGGGTTTAACAGACCTATTATTCTTATTTTTAATCTGTTCAATGCATTCTTTTTGTGTGAAGGCTCTGGCTCTTGTGAATGCATCAGAAACTAATTTTTTAGGGTACCCTTTACTCTTAAAACGATGTTTCAGGATATCGGCTTCTTTGAAGAAATCACTGTCTTTAGTGCAGTTCTTCCTGATCCTCCAGTACTGCCCATAAGGGATATTTAAAATCCAATTAGGGAGGTGACCACTGCTAAAATTTAGATAGCTATTTACGTCTACCCTTTTGAAATGTGTGGATGTTGAAAAGTGACCATGTGGGTCAACATGTACCAATAAATCTAGAAATTGGATTGCTGTACTAGATAAGTTGGCTGTGAATTTTAGTCCCCAAGAATTTATATTCAGGGACTGAACAAAATCCAGTGCTTCTAGTTCGGAACCCGTCCAGATAATAAAAAGATCATCAATAAAACGGCGGTAGAGGGCAATTTTGCCAACCGCCAGTGGGGACTGCGCGATGAAGACACTCAAATGCCCCCATGAACAAATTAGTGTAACTGGGGGCAAATCTCATCCCCATCGCGCAGCCCCTCACCTGGCGGTAGAAAGCCCTTTCAAAAGAAAAAACGTTATTGCTAAGGACAAACATTACCGCTTTTTTTAGAAACTCAATTTGCATAGGAGGTAATTGGCCATCAGTCAGCAAAAATTGAGTTACCGCTTCAAGGCCTAAATCATGAGGGATATTTGAATAAAGGGCCTGTACATCAATGGTTAGTAAAATGCAACAGGGGACATTGGGTAGAGATAAAAGATGGTCAATTAAATGAGAGGAGTCTCTAAGATAAGAATCTAGGTCCATAACGTATTTTTGCAAGAACAGGTCTACATAATGTGAGAGATTACTGGTGATGGAGTCGATACCCGAAATGATGGGCCGGCCGGGGGGATTTTTTTGGGGGGTCCTTATGAATTTTGGGTAAAAAAATAAAAAAAGGGGGTCTTGAATCTGGAGATGTTGAGGAATTTGAACTCCTTTTTATTCAGAATCCCAAGGGACCAAGCTTCTTTGATGAACCCAGTATATTGGGAAAAGATTGTAGCCGAAGTGTCATTCTCTATTTTAGCATAATATTCGGAGTCACTCAAGATTCTAATGCCCTCATTGACATACCAAGCCCTATCCATGATAACAACCCCACCCCCCTTATCTGCATTTTTTATGATTATATTATTGTTAGCTCGTAGAGATTTGAGGGCCATTTTTTTCAGCGAAAATAAGATTGGAAGATTTTTTAAAAATGGGGGAGGGAGCGGAGCTCTTTGAAAATTAACTGCTGGAAGGTTTCAATATGGGAGCCCTTGTGATGGATGGGGTAAAATTTACTAGAATTAATTTTCGGATTAACATGTAAGAAGTTGTCAGCATCATTAGTAGAAGAGGATACCGAAGTACTGGAGAGGAACTTATTCTTTTCTTCAATTATGAAGTGGCGTTGTGTAGTCAGTTTTCTGATGAACTCATTTAGATCTAAAAACAGATTAAAGGTGTTGAGTGGCGCTTCCGGACAGAAAGATAATCCCCGTTCAAGGAAAGATTTCTCTGTGTCAGAAAGTATGTAATTTGAGAGATTAAAAACACTGGATTTTTCAATTAGGTCACTTGTGCCAGCACAAGTTTTTTTACTTTGGAGTTTGAATCTGACTTTTCCTCTGCCTCTGCTTCCTCGCTTTCTCTTTTTCTTTTTATTTTGGAAGAGTGGCCTGGGGCCAGCCGAAAAAACTGTGTGATTTTGGTATTACCAGAGGTATTATTAGTGACTGTCCGTGTATGGCCTGGGAATGGAGACTCAGGGGGTACTGGACTCAGTGGGGGGGGGATCTAAAAGTGGGGAAAATGTTTTTACACGGGATGAGACCACCAAATTGCTCCTCAGCATATCGGTGGACTCGATAGTTTCAATTATAGGAAATGAGGGGGTGACAGTGGAGGGAAGAGCGAGAAATGAAATAGAATGTGTAGAAGATTGTGACGACAGGTGGTCATCATGCATAGTAAACTGTGTAGAAGATTGTGATGACAGGTGGTCGTCATGGATAGTAAACTGTGTAGAAGATTGTGACGACAGGTGGTCGTCATGGATAGTAAACTGTGAAAGGCCACCTGCGCCATCAGCCTCACTGAGGGCTGGAAGCATTGGAACAGTGGGTAAGATCTCGAGTGATCCTTCCATAGGAGGGTCACAAGATGACTCATTAATCAAGATCCTAGTGGTAGGTGGGGCCAATACACTGGAGGGATCAGGACAAGTGAATTCGTCCTCACATGATGTCCCCAGGGCAGGCTCCAGTTTATTAGCACATTCCTTAAGAGTGCTCTTATGTTGCTCGTAATATAGTTCCTGCTGTTTATTTCCAAAGACACAGGTGGAGTCCTTTCGTTTCTTTATAGTGGATGGTATCTTAGTGAAAGATTCAAGCATAAATGATGCTGGAGTGAGACTATTGGTGTCTCTATCTGGGGCAGTAGCTGTTAACTGATCAGTTCCTCTGTCCCTATGGAACTTGTTCGCTTTTTTCTTGATCAGATCCTCTTCAAACTTGCTCAGCCTATTGAAGAGTTTCTGGTCAAGATCATGAAAGTCAATGAAGGTGGAATACTGTGATAACTTCTGTTTGAGATCAATTAATTGGGATAATGCATTATTAGCTAGAGATTTCCTCTTGGCGATTAATAGTTCCATCAGGGCTGAGGAGCATTTCAAGCGGATGGCATCCCATAGTTTAGTGAACTCAGGGTCATTCTGAGACTGCTGAGCAATTACCAATCCTTTAGGGACTAGACCTTCCAGAATGTAATGCTGAAGGAAAAGTACATCAATGTGATTAGTAATTTTGGTTTTGCTATAATTCTCATAATCTAAAAAAAGCCTAATCATATTTTTCTTATCATCATCATTCAATTTAAGGACAGAGGATTGTGACGGAAAAAGGTTTAAAAAATCTTTCAATCTCATTTTCGCTGAAAAAATGGCCCTCAAATCTCTACGAGCTAACAATAATATAATCATAAAAAATGCAGATAAGGGGGGTTGGGTTGTTATCATGGATAGGGCTTGGTATGTCAATGAGGGCATTAGAATCTTGAGTGACTCCGAATATTATGCTAAACTGGAGAATGACACTTCGGCTACAATTTTTTCCCAATACACTGGGTTCATCAAAGAAGCTTGGTCCCTTGGGATTCTGAATAAAAAGGAATTCAAATTCCTCAACATCTCCAGATTCAAGACCCCCTTTTTTTATTTTTTACCCAAAATTCATAAGGACCCCAAAAAAAAAATCCCCCCAGCCGGCCCATCATTTCGGGTATCGACTCCATCACTAGTAATCTCTCACATTATGTAGACCTGTTCTTGCAAAAATATGTTATGGACCTAGATTCTTATCTTAGAGACTCCTCTCATTTAATTGACCATCTTTTATCTCTACCCAATGTCCCCTGTTGCATTTTACTAACCATGGATGTACAGGCCCTTTATTCAAATATCCCTCATGATTTAGGCCTTGAAGCGGTAACTCAATTTTTGCTGACTGATGGCCAATTACCTCCTATGCAAATTGAGTTTCTAAAAAAAGTGGTAATGTTTGTCCTTAGCAATAACGTTTTTTCTTTTGAAAGGGCTTTCTACCGCCAGGTGAGGGGCTGCGCGATGGGGATGAGATTTGCCCCCAGTTACGCTAATTTGTTCATGGGGGCATTTGAGTTTGTCTTCATCGCGCAGTCCCCACTGGCGGTTGGCAAAATTGCCCTCTACCGCCGTTTTATTGATGATCTTTTTATTATCTGGACGGGTTCCGAACTAGAAGCACTGGATTTTGTTCAGTCCCTGAATATGAATTCTTGGGGACTAAAATTCACAGCCAACTTATCTAGTACAGCAATCCAATTTCTAGATTTATTGGTACATGTTGACCCACATGGTCACTTTTCAACATCCACGCATTTCAAAAGGGTAGACGTAAATAGCTATCTAAATTTTAGCAGTGGTCACCTCCCTAATTGGATTTTAAATATCCCTTATGGGCAGTACTGGAGGATCAGGAAGAACTGCACTAAAGACAGTGATTTCTTCAAAGAAGCCGATATCCTGAAACATCGTTTTAAGAGTAAAGGGTACCCTAAAAAATTAGTTTCTGATGCATTCACAAGAGCCAGAGCCTTCACACAAAAAGAATGCATTGAACAGATTAAAAATAAGAATAATAGGTCTGTTAAACCCTCTGATTTCACTAAATGGAGTTTTATAACTACCTTTAACCAATCACATGGGGTTGTACGAAACCTTTTGAAAAAATATTGGTTCATCTTGAAAGGGGATCCAGTTTTATCAACACATATTCCTGCGCAACCTAGAACCATCTTCAGAAAAAATCGCACCCTTTGTAACATCGTTGCTCCCAGCAACGTAACTCGTGAGTGTGCATCCACATCTACTTGCCGGACACACCATAATCCGGGTTGCTTTGCTTGCAGGGCAGCTAAGTGTTTATGTTGTGGTTCCATCAGTAATGGAGCGAAAGAATTTCGGTCATACACTACGGGCATCAGTTTTAATATTAACTGTCATGTAAATTGCCGCTCTAGTTATGTAGTTTATCTGATCGAATGTGGTTGTGGGCTGCAATATGTCGGGCGGACGATACAGGCTGTGCATGCAAGGATGAATAAGCACCGTCAGAACATGGGTATTTAATGCATAGTCTGTCAAAACACTTCCTCGCAGTACATAATAGGAAACTAAGTTCACTAAAACTTACCATCATAGATCAGATACCAAAGGATATGCCTGACCGCTTTACCAATTTAGTAAGAAGAGAAAGTTATTGGATTTTTAAACTCGGCACACTGGCACCTGAGGGGTTAAATCTCATCATTGAAAAGGTCACATAATGGCTGCATTTTTGCCCTGTTCTTTTATTATTTTTATGCATTTTATTGGTTTTATTTTAGTTGATTTTATATTATTATGCTGTATCCGGTTTTTTAATCTTTTTTGATATATATGTTTTTAAACTGCGTTTGCGACTTGTATCTTAATTAATCATTTGATCCCACCTAATCATGTGTTCTGAACAATTGCTCCTTAAATCTCATTGGTTGGTGCTCCTTTATATACTCACTCTGGCCCACTCTCTGTATACTGCCACCTGATGAAGACGGAGCTGTTCCGTTGAAACGCGTTGTGGATTTCAATAAACAAAGAAACTTTTAATCCTTTCATCTGTGTCCTGTGCGCTTCCATGTGACCGGAGTATTTTGCAACTCACTGTTTATTCCTCTCCTGAGGCACCCGGCAGGAGCTGCATCGAATCTTTCTCAATCAACATCTGCCTTGACCGCCAGCCTGGCACTCCGTTAGCCTGTCCTTTCTGTATCTATTTGCATTATTGAAATTGAGGCACCTTCACTTTTTCTGGACACCATTCCATCACATGGCCTTTGCATAAACATCTGTAACCTAACTATTACGAAGCATACAAGCCACATCCAGTGCTGTGTTGTCACGACTCTGTTGTTGTGTTTCCTGGGACAAGGGGCGCCATCTTTGTCCCTATCGCTAGGGGTGCCCTAGCTCGTCCTGTTCCCTGGATTACTTCTGATGGTAAAGATGCCGGGACCACGTACTTTTGCTTGGCTCATGAATCCGCCCTCAGTCTGTACCCTTCCTCCACCTAGTGAAGAGGGGAGTAGTTGTGTACCTTAATATACCAACCAGACTAGCAAGGTAGTACGAAGGGGGGTTACGAGACATACCAAACATACAAATATACCGATACATACAATAGAGAAATGCACTGTGGGAGTGGAGGATGGGGGTTAAACCAAAGTAGCAGAAGAAAGGGAATAATCACACACTCAAAACCAACAGTCACAGATAAATCCTCCAAATGCCTTCTCTAATAACAACCTCCAGCCATGTAGCAAAAGCTAGCTCTGACAATGAGTCCTAGCCAGGACCCAGATTATATAGGAGATGGCAGTGGCTAGCGGAGAGCCTTAATGCAGGAAAACTGCCAGGATCTCTCATCTGAACAGATTAACCCCTGTAGTGTCAAAGGAAATTTTCACTATTTAATATGAAGGTAAAGTTCTTCTAGGAGTAGGAAAAATTATATGCTGCAGTCTCCTGGCTCCTCTTTGTCGCGGTAAACCTGTGACAGTATCCCCCTTCTACGAGGGACCTCCGCAACCTCAGATCCGGGGTTATCAGGGTGTTCCACGTGACAAGACCTGATCAGCCTGGCTGCATGCATGTCAGTTGCTGGTACCCTCATCCTCTCTTCAGGACCATATCCCTTCCAGTGTACCAGATACTGAAGCGACTGACAAACTACGCAAGAATCAGTGATCTTATCTATCTGAAACTCCAAATTTCCATCCACAATGACTGGAGATGGCAGAAGCGGTGATGGTACAGAGGACATAACATATTTTTTGAGTAGAAATCGATGAAACATGTTATGGATCCTAAAAGTGGGCGGTAAAGCAAGGCGGAATGCTACGGTATTGACGATGGCCTCAATCTTATAAGGACCGATGAACTTGGGACCCAGTTTCAAAGTGGGAGCCTTCAACTTAATTTTCCTTGAGGACAACCACACCCGGACAGAACACACAGATCTGGACCCACCAAACGTTTCCGATCAGCCATACTCTTATATTTGGACCCCATCTTCCTCAAATTATCAAGAACCCCTTACCACACAGACATAATTGATGATGAAAACTGTTCCTTTTCAGCTATTTCAGAAGAACGATTCCTATTAAATGGGCAGAACTGAGGATGAAACCTGTATGCCTCAAAAAACGGGACTTGCCAGTAACATAGTAACATAGTAACATAGTTAGTAAGGCCGAAAAAAGACATTTGTCCATCCAGTTCAGCCTATATTCCATCATAATAAATACCCAGATCTACGTCCTTCTACAGAACCTAATAATTGTATGATACAATATTGTTCTGCTCCAGGAAGACATCCAGGCCTCTCTTGAACCCCTCGACTGAGTTCGCCATCACCACCTCCTCAGGCAAGCAATTCCAGATTCTCACTGCCCTAACAGTAAAGAATCCTCTTCTATGTTGGTGGAAAAACCTTCTCTCCTCCAGACGCAAAGAATGCCCCCTTGTGCCCGTCACCTTCCTTGGTATAAACAGATCCTCAGCGAGATATTTGTATTGTCCCCTTATATACTTATACATGGTTATTAGATCGCCCCTCAGTCGTCTTTTTTCTAGACTAAATAATCCTAATTTCGCTAATCTATCTGGGTATTGTAGTTCTCCCATCCCCTTTATTAATTTTGTTGCCCTCCTTTGTACTCTCTCTAGTTCCATTATATCCTTCCTGAGCACCGGTGCCCAAAACTGGAGACTCATGACTATGATTATTTATCGCAAATTCAGCTAGAGGTAAGTAGGAAACCCAATCCTCCTGATTCTCAGACACAAAACACTTAAGATAAGTCTCAAGATTCTGGTTAACCCATTCAGTTTGCCCATTAGACTGCGGGTGAAACGCTGAAGAGTACAATAAATGGATCTTGAAACGACTGCAAAACGCCCTCCAAAATCTGGAAGTAAACTGCATCCCCCGATCAGAAACAATATCAGTATGGGTCCTATGTAATTTTACATTCTTTCTGATGGACATTTAAGGTCTTGCTTTGTGTTGGTTAAAGCGGGTAGCACAATAAAATGTGACATTTTACAGAATCTGCCCACCACCAAAATTACAGTATTACCTGCCAATACAGGTAGATCAGTGATAAAAATTGACCTATAAATGAGTCCAAGGTCTACTGGGAATCACAAATGGTTCGAGAAACCCAGACGGACGAGTACGAGAGGTTCTAGAACATTCTCAGACACTGCAAGCAGCTACATACTCCGGGACATCCTGATGACCACCAAAAATGCTGAGTAAGAAAATCTGTGGTGGATTTATTACTGGGATGTCCAGCCTAGACCGAACCATGATGTACACTAAGAACTCTCAGACAGAGATTCAGAGGCACAAACAGTTTACTTAACAGACAGCAAGAACCTACCCCTGAGCGTCAATAACCTCTTTTTCAAGATCGCAGCATGTTGACGCGATAACCACCCCTTTTTGTAGTATAGGAGTAGGTTCAAAATTATTTCCACCCCCAGGAAAACAATGAGATAAGGCTTCCGCCTTAATGTTCTTGTTCCCTGACCAATATGTAACATAAAAATTAAACCTTGTGAAGAACAATGACCATCTTGCCTGTTGAGGAGTTAGATGTTTTGCAGACTTTAGATATGCGAGATTTTTATGATCCGTTATTACTGTAACTGGATGAATTGCCTCCTCCTGAAAATAGTGCCATTCTTCAAAGGACCCACTTGATTGCCAAGAGTTCCCAGTTACCAATGTCATAATTTCTCTCCGCACATGACAGTTTTTTTTAGAAAAGTATGCACATGGACACCATTTACCAGGCGACACACCTGCGACAATACAGCTTCTACCCCATTTCAGACATGTCGGCTTCTACAATAAAAGACTGAGTGACGTCAGGCTGTATGAGAATCAGCACAGATGTAAAACACTTCTTCAAGGTATCAAATGTCTCCCTGCCTGGACTAGACCACTTGGAAAAGTCTGTCCCTTTCCTGGTCATATCCATCAGAGGTTTGGCCACTACCGAAAAGTTATTGATGAACTTACAGTAGTAGTGGGCGTAACCTAAAAACCTTTGTAACACCTTAAAATCCTCAGGACGATCCCAATCAAGTACCGCCCAGACTATTGCCGGATCCATGCATGAGGGATAAGGAGGGTCTGATATGACCCTTTGCCAAACTCTTCCTGATATAGTCCTTCATTGCCTACCTCTCTGGGTCAGAAATATTATGTAGCTCTTAGGCAGCTAGGCCCCAGGATCAAGATTAATGGCTCAGTCATAAGGATGATGGGGAGGAAATTCTTGGCACCCCTGCACTGAGAACACGTCCCCAAAGTCAGACAGGTATTTAGCCGGGTGCCCAAGCAGTGTTCTTGACAATACTCACTCCACTTTACCACTTTCTGAGTCTGACAGTCTAACACAGGGTTGTGCTAAGGAAGTCCAAAAACCACAGGAGAGGGCAGACCTTCTAGCACATAACAGTCAATACCTTTTGAGTGCATGGCCCCTACGTGTAGATTTAACCCTCGGATGACGTGAGTAAAACACCACTGTCTCAACGGTGCGGAGATTGCGATTATAGGTATAGGTCTGGACAGTGTATGTGGTGCGAGATCCTGGACCTGGATGAACCTAACGTTGATCAAACTAATCCCTGCCCCACTGTCTAGAAAGGCAAAAATAACCACCTAAATTTTTGCCCTGATGGATTTTAGCAGGCAGAAAAAATTGTGTCGTACCCAAGGAGGAGATATGTACAAGCGGGTTGCTAACTTCCCTGTAACCTAGGCTCCTTAGTTTTTCTGTGGCTGTTTACCATGAGATTGGGAAGGACACGTGTCTCCAAAGTGCCATTTTATACCACAGTAAATCATACTCCCCTTTTGTCGTCGAGTAACCGACTGCTTTCCAGGATGAGTTGCCCCAACTGCATGGGTTCCGCAAATGACTCAGACCAAGTTTCCTTTGGCTCCGGACCTCCTGCCTCCTGCACATTGGAATGTCTCTTTATGTCTCTGGCGAAGACGGTGATCCACCCGGATAGCCCGAGATATGGCTGCCTCAAGGGAAACTGGAGTCATATACAGGACTAAAGCATCCTTCACCCTTACAGATAGCCCTTTGCAGAACTGCCTATGGAGCCCTGGGTTATTCCACTCAGTGTCAGTGGACCACCTTCGAAAATTGGAGCAATACTCCACCACCGGATGGTCTCCCTGCTGAAGCTGATGTAGTGTGGTCAGGGTCGTCGAATATATGACCCAGCGCCAAAAAATATTGTGCTATACAGTGTATACAACATGAGAGACTTGAGACTGCTGTAAACATCACATAGCATGCATGGAGACTGCTGTATAAATCGCACAACAGACATGAAACTGCTGTGTACATCACATAGCAGACAGAGTGGTAATGCTTCCCATTTTATGTAACGGTGTTAGCACCACGCCGGAGTCCTGCTCTGACAGGCAGGGTCTCTGGCGTGTCACTTCACTCACCCCTGCTGTGGTCAGTTCTTCCCTTCCCTATGCTCTGATTGCTTCCTGCCGGTCCTCTAGCCATGTCCTTAGAGCACGCGCGTGTGCACTCACGCCCTCTTAAAGTGTCAGCGCTTGCACTTGTTGTTTCCTCCCCAGCCAATAGCTGTGGTTCTTATGTATATATTGCTTCCTCCCCACTGGGGAGGTGCCTTAGCAGCCTTCCTATTTTGCAGTCTAAGTTGTGTAAAGTTGCATACCAGTCCCCGTTGCACTCAACTGCAGACCCTGCTTGCTGCACTCTGGTGCAAATCCTGCCTTCTGCACTCTGGTGCAAATCTTGCCTGCTGCACTCTGATGTAGATCCTGCTTTCTGCATTCTGATGCAGATCCTGCCTGCTTCACTCTGATACAAACACTGCCTGTTGCACTCTTGTTCGAACTCTGTCTGCTTCATTTAAATTCTGCCAGCTGCTCACTCCAGTATGTCCTCTGGGTCCAGCTGCTGCGCGTCCATTTGTCTGTCCTGGAGTGGCACCTGGCGCCAAGTCTAACCTCACCATCAGAGGCTCTAGTGAACAGTCAGGTATTCGCTTAGTCACGCCCTTCCAGGTTCTCCACGGTCTGTGGCATAGTGAGTCCACAAACCACGTTCGTGACAAAGGGATATACAAGAACTGATTGTGATCATTTCCTATACAACTGAGGAAAGCTGGATGCTGCCAAAACCCATCGTGTTTTTTAAACACAAAAGTTTTATTTTTTATTACCATTGTTTTATATACACTCATTGGATTTATTTGCATCTTTCCATCTCATTGGGAGCGCTCTCTATTTGTTTTTGTTTTTCACTTCATAGCTTTCACTGAGACTGCTATGCACTGTGTGCAGAATTTTTGACCATATCCTATTTTTTATGCATATTTCACAAATCTAAGATGTTTATATAAAATTGAATGCTAATTGGATGAAGCATATCAGGTAATGTATGCTTGTGTATTTAGGGAGGGTGTGGCCTAAGGATATTAAAGGGAACCTGTCACCCCGAAAATCGCGGGTGAGGTAAGCCCACCGGCATCAGGGGCTTATCTACAGCATTCTGTAATGCTGTAGATAAGCCCCCGATGTTACCTGAAAGAGGAGAAAAAGACGTTATATTATACTCACCCAGGGGCGGTCCCGCTGCTGGTCTGGTCGGATGGGTGTCTCTGGTCCGCTGCGGCGCCTCCCAAAGTACTGCAGTGCGCAGGCGCCGGGCCTCTCTGACCTTTCCGGCACCTGCGCACTGCAGTACTTTGCTCTGCCCTCAACAGGGCAGAGAAAGTACGCCTGCATCGGAGCCGTGGCTGAAGATCAGAAGAGGACGTCTTGGAATGAAGATGGGAGGCGCCGCAGCGGACCAGAGACACCCATCCGACCGGACCAGCAGCGGGACCGCCCCTGGGTGAGTATAATCTAACGTCTTTTTCTCCTCTTTCAGGTAACATCGGGGGCTTATCTACAGCATTACAGAATGCTGTAGATAAGCCCCTGATGCCGGTGGGCTTACCTCACCCGCGATTTTCGGGGTGACAGGTTCCCTTTAAGCTGTGCAGAATAATTAGGTAGCTTGTTTTCCAAAAAGAAGATTTAGCTCACTCTGAGAAGTATGGTATGCAGCATTATTGATATTGCGAAGATATTGGGACGTGATGATAGAACTAACAAAAGTTTTGTCGCAAATAGTCAACCAGGTTGCAAAAAAGTGTATAAACAAAAAGGTGCATATTAACCCCTTTACCTCCGAGGGTGGTTTGCATGTTAATGACCAAGCCAATTTTTACAATTCTGACCACTGTCCTTTTATGAGGTAATAACTCTGGAACGCTTCAATGGATCCCGGTATTCTGAAAATATGTTTTTTTCGTGACATATTGTACTTCATGTTAGTGGTAAAATGTCTTTGATATGACTTGCAATTATTTGTGGAAAAAATGGAAATTTGGCAAAAATTTTGAAAATTTTCCAATTTTCCAACTTTAAATTTTTATTACCTTAAATCACATATATTTCACAGAAAATACTTAATAAGTTACATTTCCCACATGTCTACTTTACATCAGCACAATTTTGGAACCAAAATTTTTTTTGTTAGGAAATTATCAGGGTTAAAAAAGTTAAACAACGATTTCCAATTTAGGGCTTAGTGAGATCCGATGAGATGCCCGCTAGCACGGTGACCTGTGAGCGCTCACGGTGCTAGTGGGGATCTCACCGCAGCTTAGATGGCTGGGAACGGAGCGTAGTGACCGGAGGTAACCTCTATGACATCACCCCCAGTCACTGACCCTGCGTTCCCAGCAGCTCATTCACCAATAGTTCTCAGCCTGGACGGTCGCACCTTGGCACCATCTAGGTTGAAAACTAATTATCCCCCAGAAATGGATTACGACGTGGGACAGACAATGGACAGGTATGGTATAGTGTTGTTTTTTTAATTTTATTTTTATTTCAGGAGAGCAAGCGCTACGGTGGAATTAGGTGAGGTCATAAGTATGGTTTAATTGAGAATATTAAAGGAGTCTGTGTCATTTTTTCAATTTAAGCACTTTATTCTGGCTGTGTCTTTATTTACCATACTAGACTGTGGCCCGATTCTAACGCATCGGGTATTCTAGAATATGCATGTCCCCGTAGTATATGGACAATGATGATTCCAGAATTCGCGGCAGACTGTGCCCGTCGCTGATTGGTCGAGGCAACCTTTATGACATCATCGTCGCCATGGCAACCATTATGACATCTACGTCAATACTGTGCCCGTTGCTGATTGCAATCAGAGACGCGGGATGTCTACGTCCTTTATGACATCATCGTCGCTGTGCCCGTTGCTGATTGGTCGAGGCCTGGCGGCCTCGACCAATCAGACGCGGGATTTCTACGTCCTTTATGACATCATCGTCACTGTGCCCGTTGCTGATTGGTCGAGGCCTGGTGGCCTCGACCAATCAGAGACGCGGGATTTCTACGTCGATGCTGTGCCGGTCTCTGATTGGTCGAGGCCTGGCGGCCTCGACCAATCAGAGAGCCGGGATTTCCAGGACAGACAGACAGACAGACAGACGGAAAAACCCTTAGACAATTATATATATAGATAACTATAGGAGTAGTAATGGAGAGGTGTCTTATAGACACCTCTCCATTATTAAGCCGTGGGATTGATCACAAAGCAAAGGTGACATAGACCCAACAAATATGAACCCCACTTGCGACCCAACAAATATGAACCCCACTTGCCACTGCTACAGGGCAAGTGAGAAGAGCCGGACAAAATGCCAGAATCTAATATATAATTGCCTAGAATACTACTTCCTGCAATTTGTGCCAACTTCCGTGGCTTTGTCCGGAGCTAATGTCCGGAGCTAATGTCCGGAGATAAGTGACGTCAACAGTGTCCAGTGTCTGATTGGTTGCCGCCTGCTGCGAGCGACCAATCAGTAACGTGCCGTACTGTGACACACTCCGCCCGCCATTTTGGTGTGATTTTTGAATTTTTACCTCACAGCAAGTTTCTACTGCGTGGAGGCGGGCCCAGTGACGTTGCTCTTCAAGCTCCTGCCGAATTTCGTCAAAAAAATGATAATACCATTTACCAAAACTATATATATTTAGTTGTGAAGTGGTTCAGTGACATTTTCAAACCAATTTTGAACTTTTGTTTGGTGTTTTCTCCATATACTGCCTATTATTTTTGTTCTTTCTTACTATTATTTATTAATTGTATTATTCTTACATTTGAATAAAGTATATATGGATTCTAGACTCCCGATTCTTTAGAATCGGGCTGCCATCTAGTTGATGATAATATAATAGATGTGCCTTTTCTGGGCAGTTGCGGGCAGCTCTTTTTAGGCTGGGGATTAATATCCATGGCCCCTTACCAGCCTGAGAATACCGGCCCCCAGCTGTGAGCTTTAGCAAGGCTGGTTGTCAAAAATGGGGGGGAAACCCACACTGTTTTTTAAATTAAAAAACAGTGTGGGGACCCCTCTATTCTTGATGACCAGCCTTGCTGAAGCTGACAGTTGAGGATTGCAGCCCCCAGCTGTGAGTTTTGCCTGGCTGGTTATAGTAAATACAGGGGAATCTACGCCATTTTTTTTCATTTATTTTTTTATTTATAGTGCAGGCGGCGGCTGATAAATGCCCTCATCAGCCACTCCTGCTGTCACAGTTATTAGCAGCAGTAGGGATAGGCTGATGGCAGTAATAGTCCCATCAGCCGCCACCTGCTGTCTCTTTTGTCACTTAAATGTATCTCTCATCATTCTCCCCTGCTTGCGACAATCGCTGGCAGAGCAGTGGAGAATGATGAGAGCTGTGTTCAGCACCCGGCGCTGGGGAACAGCGCTGCTTACTATAAGGGTACGTGTCCATGTTCAGAATGGCTGGCGCTTTGGAGGGAGCGGAAAACTCGTTCCGCCCTCTTCGTAGACGCGATGATGCCGGATGTGTTCATTGCACACATCCAGAATCATCGCACCCCACACATAGGGCCCTGTGTTTTCCCTTGCGGCGGCGCAGCGTCGCTGCTAGGTAAACGGACATGCTGCGACCTAAAAAGACGCGCCGCATGTCCGGAATCGCAGGGCCGCCGGATGAGTGTTACCACGCATAGTGGAGACGGGATTTCATAAAATCCCCTCCACTATGCTGTAACATCTGGACGCTGCGTGTTTGACGCTGCAACTCAACGCAGCGTCAAACAAGCAGCGTTTCCTGAACGTGGAAACATACCCTAACGCTTCTTCCCTAGAGCCCGTCCGTGTGGTATTGATGCTGCACACAGATGCCGCAAGTATTACACACAGAGACATTGACATCTTCGGTACCAGAAATATCAGGACGCGTGAAAGAGACCTTATAGTGGGTTTTTATGTTTGGCTGCTGTCACACACTAAAAGACTCTTTTTATTGCAAAAATATTTTTTGCATCACCACATTTTGAGAGCTATAATTTTTCCGTATTTTGGCCCACAGAGTCAGGTGAGGTCAAGTTTTTTGCTGGGCGAGTTGACGTTTTTATTGGTACCGTTTTTGGGCACATGACATTTTTTGATCTCTTTCTATTCTGATTTTTGGGAGGCAGAATGAACAAAGCCAGCAATTCATTAATTTTGTGGGGGGGGGGGGGGGGGGGGGTTATACCGTTCCATGTGTGGTAAAATTGATAAAGCAGTTTTATTCTTCAGGTCAGTACGATTACAGCGATATGTCATTTATGTAGTTTTTTTATGTTTTGCCGCTTTTATACAATAAGAACTATTTTATAAAAAAATAATTTTTGCATCACTTTATTCTGAGAGCTATAACTTTTTTATTTTTCTGCTGATGGAGCTTGTTTTTTGCAGAATAAGATGACGTTTTCAGCTGTACCATGTTTATATACAGTATAGACCAAAAGTTTGGATACACCTTCTCATTTAAATATTTTTCTGTATTTTCATTACTAGGTTCTTCAAAGTAGCCACCTTTTGCTTTGATGACTGCTTTGCACACTCTTGGCATTCTCTTGATGAGCTTCAAGAGGTAGTCACCGGAAATGCTCTTCCAACAATCTTGAAGGAGTTCCCAGAGATGCTTAGCACTTGTTGGCCCTTTTGCCTTCACTCTGCGGTCCAGCTCACCCCAAACCATCTCGATTGGGTTCAGGTCTGGTGACTGTGGAGGCCAGGTCATCTGGTGTAGCACCCCATCACTCTCCTTCTTGGTCAAATATCCCTTACACAGCTTGGAGGTGTGTTTGGGGTCATTGTCCTGTTGAAAAATAAATGATGGCTCAACTAAACGCAAACCGGATGGAATAGCATGCCAGTGCAAAATGCTGTGGTAGCCATGCTGGTTCAGTATGCCTTCAATTTTGAATAAATCCCCAACAGTGTCACCATCCGTTCACCTTTTCTGCGTCGCACAAAGACACGGGGGCGGAAGAAGCTTATTGCGAAACGTGCGTTGGGGTGAGGAGGAACGCGGTGGTCAGCACAAGGCTAGCTTTATTTTCATCACTACTTCTGGTAAAGTATTTTGTCTATTACATGTGCATACTTAGGTAGCCTCTATTAGATTGGAACATAGATCTTTATGCACATTATGTGCATCTTATGGGGTATGTGTATATGTGCTTCCTGTGTGCTATAACCTAGCGTCCCTCTTGGTTAGGGCGCTCTTGTTTGTTTCTTGATGTTATTTAAACATTTTTATTAATAAAGCAACTGATTTTTTTACATTATTCTGGATCTCTTTGTTTGGCTATGTTATGTAAGTCTGTATATGGTGTTTAACTATTGCTTGAAGTGCCAGTCTGTGATGACTTTTTTGGACATTTGTGAGTTTCCTCTTAACAGTTGTTGTAGAGATGTGTCTGCTGCTAGAACCTTGTGTGGCATTGACCTGGTCTCTAATCTGAGCTGCTGTTAACCTGCGATTTCTGAGGCTGGTGACTCCGATAAACTTATCCTCAGAAGCAGAGGTTACTCTTGGTCTTCCTTATCTGGGGCGGTCCTCATGTGAGCCAGTTTCTTTGTAGCGCTTGATGGGTTTTTTTCCATGGCACTTGGGGACACTTTCAAAGTTTTCCCAATTTTTCCCAAAGTAACGATGACCACTCGTTTTTCTTTACTTACCTGCTTTTTTCTTGCCATAATACAAATTCTAACAGTCTATTCAGTAGGACTATCAGCTGTGTATCCACCAGACTTCTGCACAACACAACTGATGGTCCCAACCACATTTATAAAGCAAGAAATACCACTTATTAAACCTGACAGGTCACACCTGTGAAGTGTAAACCATTTCCGGTGACTACCTCTTGAAGCTCATCAAGAGAATGCCAAGAGTGTGCAAAGCAGTCATCAAAGCAAAAGGTGGCTACTTTGAAGAACCTAGAATATAAGACATTTCAGTTGTTTCACACTTTTTTGTTAAGTATATAATTCCACATGTGTTAATTCATAGTTTTGATGCCTTCAGTGTGAATTTACAATTTTCATAGTCATTAAAATACAGAAAAATCTTTAAATGAGAAGGTGTGTCCAAACTTTTGTTTTTTACTGTATATATATATATCCATCTTTTTTTTATTGCGTGTTCTTCCACTTTTTGTTTGGCGGTATGATGATAAAGCATTGTTTTTTGCCTTTTTCTTTTTATATTTTATGGTGTCCAATAAAGAGGTTAACTAGTGGGACAGTTTTATAGGTTGGGTCGTTGCGGATGCGGCGATATCAAATATGTGTACTTTTATTGTTTAGATTTTTTTTCATTCAAATATTTATTTAGTGATAGAATATATATATTGATTTTTTAATATATATTTTTAGAATTATTTAAAAAAAATTCTAACCTTTTTACTTAGTCTCACCATCATTTTTTCAGGCTGATCGCTTCTATAGCATGAATATGAAGCACCATCGCCATGCCATAGAAGCTGTCAGCGCTGTACTTACAGAGAGACTTGCTGATAATGCACTGCTCATGATCAGCAAGTTTCCTCCTTCTGGTGACATTGGGTCACCATGGCAATGATCGTAACCCCTCATTACGCCGCAGGGTCTCTGATCCAAAGGCAGAGGAGCTGTCGTCCCTGTGCCGGCTTCAGGAATGATGCGATCATGTTCGATCACAGCATTTAAAGGGTTAATGTGCCGGGAGCGGTCTGTGCTGTGAGCGCGGCTGATCGTTCAGACGTAATATTCCGTCCATGGTCAAATAGGCCCAGGTCACATGGACGGAATATTACATCTGATGTCAGAAAGGGGTCTGACAAAGATTTAGAAGAATTAAATGTGAAGTGACAAGGAGCCCATTATCCTCCAGTGCTTTCATATTCTTGAACTGCTCAGAAGTAGGTGTTCAGTGCACAGAGACATGACCACTGTAAGGTAGGTGTCATGGCTTGGACAGGGTTAATGCCCTACCCTCTCAGGGTTAATTGTGGTCTCCTTTTGGATCTGGGAAGGATATTTATACACATGCTGGACTAGGATTCTCTGTCAGTTATACTTTCCTTTTGTCTGTGTGCCTGACCCCCTGGTGTACGTGTGCATACTGTGTTGTTTGTTTGCTCTCCGTGCTTGGTGCTTGATCTGGTCTGTTTGAGCCTCTCAGCTTCTCTGCTTTGTGTTTCTATTCATTCGCTTACTTGGCTTTCTGACCTCTGGCTTCCAAACCTCGCTTGTCCCCTGGTTATTGACCTCAGTAGGTTTGACTACTCTGCGGCACCGTTTGCCTCGAGTACCTGGCTCTGCCCTTGTCCACTCCCCTTCTGTCACATGGTTAAGGTCCTGCTTGCTACCCGGTGAGTTCTCTGCCGTTCTGCTCTGGCCTGCCTTACTGCGGCCAGTAGCCTCCCAGCAGTAGTTACTCCCGGGAGCCTTGACATTATAACTGACCATACAGTCTTTTCCAAGTGGTTAGGTGAGAGTTTATTATGGATCCGGTACGGACTCTCGTGGAGCAGGTTAATGAGCTCTCTCAACTTATGCAGAAGCTGTCTATAGAGCAGCAAGCCCTGGTTCACTCGCACCAACGGGTGCAGAGAGATGTGGCGCGCGCTCTACAGGGTCCTGTTCCATTGGGGACTCTGGATGGGGACCCCACTGATGTATCCCTAGTGGACCCCGAACCACCGGTAAAGTCACCTGACAATTTTTCTAGAAATAAAAAATTGTTTAGGGTTTTTAAAGAGAGGTGCAAGTTGTTTTCTGAGTTACGTCCCCGAGCTTCTGGTAATGAAAGGCAGAGAGTGGGGATCGATATGTCCTTGTTAAGGGGGGCTCCACAGGCATGGGCTTTCTCTCTCCTTCCCGCTGCTCCTGAAGTATGTCGGTGAACTTGTTCTTTGAGACTTTGGGGCACATTTATGATGAGCCTGAGTGTATCTGGAAGAGGATAAGGTGATCAGTGTGACATAGGGGAGGCACTCAGTCGAATGGTTCTGCTCAGAGTTTAGACGCTCGGCCGCTGAAGTATCTTGGAACAACGCTGCCCTGAGGGGGTTGTTCCGCAAGGGGCTTGTCTGACCATTTACAGGACGCTCTGGCATTACACTCTTCCCTGATACCCTGGAGGACGCCATGATGCAGGCAGTCCGTATGGATCGGAGACTGATACAGCAGGAGACCTCATTATACTCCAACCTGTGTGACACTGCGTCCATTCCTGAGCCCATGGAGTTTGGGGCTATCTCGCTGATGGAAAGAGAGAGGAGACACCACAGAGACAACCAAATAAGCTTTTACTGTGGTGCCTGTGGACATTGGAAAAGGGACTGTCCCTCTTGTCCTTCTTCTACTAAGCCGTCGGAAAACGCCTAAGTCTGGGTAACGATCAAGGAAGTTACTCAGACTACAGGTACATTTTTCCTCACTTACTAAAATTTTGCTTCAGGTGGAATTGGAACTTGCTGGCTGTCCTGTCATGACCACCACCCTTGTTGACTGCGGCTCTCCCATTAACGTGATCGATGCCTGGGTGGTGACTCTTAATAATATAGGGACAATGAGGCTTAAAGATCCTGTTAAAATTGTGGCTGTTGACTCATCTCCTCACACCCGGGACGGAATTTGTTTCATGTCTGAAGTTTTTTCTCTGAAAGTGAGTTCTACTCATGTGCAAAAATTAAGTTGTTTTGTTCTAGATAATTTGCCTGCTGGACTGGTACTAGGAATGTCTTGGCTTCAATGCCATAATCCTATCATTGGTTGGGTGACGGGGGAGATCACTCAGTGGGGATGTAAGGATAACAGTATATGTTGTAACCTGGTACCTCTTGTCACCCCTGTGAAATCTGTATCTGTCTCGTCTGTCGGTCTGGAGGGTATTCCGGAATACCTAAAGAACTTTGAAGGGACTCTGTCACCTGAATTTGGCGGGACTGGTTTTGGGTCATATGGGCGGAGTTTTCGGGTGTTTGATTTACCCTTTCCTTACCCGCTGGCTGCATGCTGGCTGCAATATTGGATTGAAGTTCATTCTCTGTCCTCCATAGTACACGCCTGCGCAAAGCAATCTTGCCTTGTGCAGGCGTGTACTATGGAGGACAGAGAATGAACATCAATCCAATATTGCAGCCAGCGGGTAAGGAAAGGGTGAATCAAACACCCGAAAACTCCGCCCATATGACCCAAAACCAGTCCCGCCAAATTCTGGTGACAGGTTCCCTTTGAAGACGTGTTTTCCGAAAGCGAGGCTGAGGCGCTTCCACCACATAGACCTTTCGATTGTGCCATTGATTTTGTCCCGGGAGGCAAGTTACCCAAGACTCACCTGTTTAATTTGTCCGGGCCTGAGCATCAAGCCATGAAGGAGTACATAGTCTCCGCAAGGGACATATTCGGCCTTCTGTTTAACCCGTAGCAGCGGAGTTCTTTTTTGTAAAAAAGAAAGATGGTGGTTTTCGGCCATGCCTTGACTTTCAGGAACTGAACAAGATTACTGTAAAAAACACGTATCCTGATCTCCGATTTATGTAACCAACTCACGGGGACCAAATGGTTCTCTAAGCTCGATTTGCGAGGAACTTATAACCTTATAAGGGTCTGGGAAGGGTATGAATGGAAAACAGCGTTCCTGACGACTGAGGGGCTGTTTGAAAACTTAGATATGCCCTTTGGTCTCACTAACCCTCCTGCCGTTTTTCAAAATTTCATTAATATTATTTTCTCTGACCTAATTGGGCGTTATGTGGTCATCTACCTGGATGACATTTTAGGCTATATTCACACTTTGCGGATTTTGCTGCGGATCCGCAGCGGATTTGACCGCTGCGGATCCGCAGCAGTTTCCCATGAGTTTACATTTCAATGTAAACCTATGGGAAACAAAAAACGCTGTGCACATGCTGCAGAAAAATCCGCGCGGAAACGCTGCGGATTACATTCCGCAGCATGTCACTTCTTTTCTGCGGATTTTCACCTGCTCCAATAGAAAACTGCAGATGAAAATCCGCAGAAGAAAACGCAGTAAAAACCGCGATAAATCCGCAGTAAAAACCGCGATGGGTTTTCACTGCGGATTTTGCAATTCTGCTGCGGAAAAATCCGCAGTGGAATCTGCAGAGTGTGAACATAGCCTTAGTGTACTCAGTGGACAGTGAAACACACTTGCACCATCTGCGTATGGTTCTTAGGAGACTCAGGGAGAATCTATTATATGTTAAACTGGAAAAATGTTCATTTTTTGTGCAAGAACTGTCTTCTCTGGGTTTAATTTTGTCAGGGGAGGGATTCCGCATGGATCCTAAAAAGGTCCAGGCCACTACAGATTGGGTGCAGCCTCATGACTTGAAGGGGTTGCAGCGATATTTGGGCTTTGCTAACTTCTATAAGAATTTCATTAAGGGTTTTTCACAAGTGGTAAAGCCTTTGACGGACCTCATCCTCAAGGGGGCTGATGTGAAAAATTGGTCCGTGGCTGCAAAAAATTATTTCATGACACTAAAAAAATGTTTACTTCAGCTCCTGTGTTGGTACAACCCAATCCGTCAAGACCCTTTATTGTGGAGGTTGACGTTTCTGAGATGGGAGTGTGGGTCCTTCCACACTCAATGATGTCGGCAATAGGGAATTGTTGGCAGTTAAGTTGGCTTTTGGAGAATAGAGGCATTTTCCAGGAGGGGGCCGTCCACCCCATTACAGTTATCGCTGATCATAAAAATTTGGCCTTTATCAAGTCTGCAAAGAGATTGACCCCCAGACAGGCTTGGTGGGCGCTTTTTTTTCTCATTTTCAATTTACCATCACACTCTGCCCGGGATTTAAAAATATTAAGGCTGATGCTTTATCCAGAAGCTTTGATTCTGTGTCCCCTCCAGAACCTCCGTCCTCCATTCTTCAGCCAGGAGTACTGGTGGCTGAAATCTCATCCAATTTGCAGAGAGAGATTTTGGAGGCCCAAACTCGGGCTCCTGGTAGTAAACCTACAGGTAAATTGTTATACCGGATCGGTTCAGTCACAGACTCCTACTGGAGTTTCTCACTTCTGTGTTAAGTGCCCATACTGGGATTGTAGCTACGCGTGAGGCAGTTGCTAGAGGTTTCTGGTAGCCCTCTATGGTATCAGATGTTAAAAAGTTTGTGACTGCATGTGTGGTGTGTGCCCGTTCCAAGAGTTCTCATACCCAGCCGGCCGGGGAATTGGTGCCTTTGCCAATTCCGGATAGGCCATGGACAAACTTGTCCATGGACTTTATCACAAATCTCTCTCCTTCCAGGGACAACTCAGTGGTAGGAGTGGTGGTGGATGGGTTCTCCAAATAAGCCCACTTGGTACCTCTACCCGCATTACCGTCTGCTGAAACCTTGGCCCGCAGCATGTTGTACAGCATGTTGTTCGGTTGCATGCAGTACCTGAGAATGTGGTGTCGGACAGAGGAGTGCAGTTTGTGGCCAGGCTTTGGAGGGCTTTTTGTAACAAGCTGGGGATTATGCTGTCTTTCTCCTTTGCATATCACCTGGAGTCTAATGAACAGACTGAACGCACAAACGAAGCCTTGGAGCAAATTTTGAGATGCCTGGCCTCTTCCTGACAGGAAGACTGGTGTGAAGTATTGCCCATGGCAGAATTTGCGTTCAACTCTTGTGTGAGTCAGTCCATTGGAAAGTATCCCTTTCAGGTCAACTATGGGTTTGACCCACATTTTGGGGAATTTTCCCCGAATGAATTCAAGTTGCCCTCTTTGGAGGGAGGTTCAGACTAACATCTCTACACCATGTTCCAAATTATTATGCAAATTACATTTTTCTAGGATTTTCCTAAATGGTCGGGTCAAATGAGTCAGTCTAATAAAAGTCATCACCCGTTAGACTATACATCAAATTTTTTGAAGAAACCTCCAAATGAAAACAGTATAATCTCCAAAATGAATAAAAACTCAAAATGCACTGTTCCAAATTATTAGGCACAGTAGAATTTCTAAACATTTGATATGTTTTAAATAACTGAAAATGTGCATTAGTAGGTCACATTCACTGAACAAAAAAGCTATTTAACTCCAAAACATCCTAACAGGCCAAGTTACATGTTAACATAGGAACCGTTCTTTGATATCACCTTCACAATTCTTGCATCTATTGAACTTGTGAGTTTTTGGAGAGTTTCTGCTTGTATTTCTTTGAAGTCAGAATAGCCAGAGCTGCTGTTTTGATGTGAACTGCCTCCCACCCTCATAGATCTTTTGCTTAATGATACTCCAAAGGTTCGCTATAGGGTTGAGGTCAGGGGAAGATAGTGGCAATACCATGAATTTATTTCCTTTTATGCCCATAGCAGCCAATGACTCAGAGATATTATTTGCAGCATGAGATGGTGCATTGTCATGCATGAAGATTTTGCTCCTGAAGGCACGTTTCTGGTTTTTAGACCATGGAAGAAAGTTGTAAGTCAGAAACTCTATTTACTTTGCAGAGGTCATTTTCACACCTTCAGGAACCTTAAAGGGCCCTACCAGCTGTTTCCCCATGATTCCGGTCCAAAACTTGACTCCTCCATCTCCTTGCTGATGTCGCAGCCTTGTTGGGACATGGTGGCCATCCACCAACCATCCACTACTCCATCCATCTGGACCATCCAGGGTTGCTCGACACTCATCAGTAAACAAGACTGTTTGAAAATTAGTTTTGAAGTATGTCTGGGCCCACTGCAACCGTTTCTGCTTGTGAACACTGTTTAGGGGTGGCCGAATTGTAGGTTTATGCACCACAGCAAGCCTTTGAAGGATCCTACACCTTGAGGTTGGAGGGACTCCAGAGGCACAGCAACTTCAAATAACTGCTGCTTTGTAATGGTATTTTGGCAGCTGCTCTCTTAATCCAATGAATTTGTCTGGCAGAAACCTTCCTCAGTATGCCTTTATCTGCATAAACTCTGTCCTCTGTTTCAGTCACAAATCTCTTCACAGTATGATGATCACTCTTAAGTTTTTGTGAAATATCTAATTTTTTCATACCTTGTCCAAGGCATTGCACTATTTAACGCTTTTCAGCAGCAGAGAGATCCTTTTTATTTCCCATATTGCTTGAAACCCGTGGCCTGCTTAATAATGTGGAAAATCATTTTTAAGTAGTTTTCCTTTAATTAGAATCACCTGGAAAACATTATCACATGTGTTTAAGATTGATTTCAGTGATCCATTGAGCCATGAGACACAATACTATCCACGAGTTTATTGGAAAAATAAAACAGTTAAATCTTTATGACACTTAAATCCAATTTGCATAATAATTTGGAATACAGTGCAAAGCCCAGAAAAGGTACTAACGATTTGCAGACAGGAGGGTACCAGGTCCGGCATTTGTAGTAGGGGAGAAGGTGTAGTTATCCACCCATAATATCAAGCTTAAGATACCCTCTATGAAGCTGGGCCCCAAGTTTATTGGTCCATACAAAATGGTGGAGGTAGTCAATCCGGTGGCCTACAGATTACAGCTGCCCTCCTCCTTCAGAATATCTGATGTCTTCCACAGGTCCCTGTTAAAGCCAGTGGGGACGGTTAGGGAAGATTCCTCATCTGATAGTCCACCAGTATTGGTAGAGGGACAGCTGGATTACGAGGTAGGGCGCATCATTGACTCTCGGTGGGTACGCCTGAAGCTCCAGTATCTGATACATTAGAAAGGGTACTCTCTTGAAGATCAGTAATGGGTCACGGCCAGTTCGGTGGGGGGTGCTGTCATGGTTTGGACAGGGTTAATTCCCTGCCCTCTCAGGGTTAATTGTTGTGGCCTCCTTTTGGATCTGGGAGGGATATTTATACCCATGCTGGACTAGGATTCTTTGTCAGTTATGCTTTCCTTTTGTCTGTGTGCCTGACCCCGTGTTGTGCGTGTGCATACTGTGTTGTTTGTTTTCTCTCCATGCTTGATCTGGTCTGTTTGATACGCTCGGCTTCTCTGATTTGTGTTTCTATTCATTCGCTTACTCGGGCTTTCTGTCCTTCGGCTTCCACCTGACTATCCTTCTGTCTCACCCTCCAGTACCTCGCTTGTCCACTGGTTATTGACCTCGGCACGTTTAACTACTGTCTGGCGAGGTTCGCCTCTGGTTCCTGGCTCTGCCCCTGGCTACTCCCCCTCTGATACTTTGTTCAGGTACTGCTTGCTACCCGGTGAGTTCTCCACCGTTCTGCTCTGGGCTCCTTAACTGCGGCGAGTAGCCTCCCGGCAGTAGTTACACCCGGGAGCCTTGACAGTAGGCTGAACCCCAATCACCACTCAACAAGACACAGAAGTGGACACGTCAAGGCTGGGCCAACAAATATCTGAAGGAAGATTTTTGAAAGGTTTTATGGACTGATGAGGTGAGAGTGACTCTTGATAGACCATATGGATGGGCTCATAGCTGGAACAGTGATGGGAACAGACCTCTGCTTCGACTCAGATGTCAGCAAGGTGTAGGTGGGGTTCTCGTGTGAGTTGGTTTTATTAAAGATGATCTAATCGAACCTTTTTGGGTTGCAAACTGACTTAAAATCAACTCCCAAACCTACTGTCAGGTTTTCGAAGACACTTTTTTCAAGTGTCTTGTAGGCCCTTCTTAAACATTTATGATGAAGGAAAACAGCACACCTCTTTGCATATTTGAACAGTGTCTGGGAAGCTGCAGTTGGTGCTGCCGAAAAAGTTGATCATCAACAGATTAAGAAACTAACAGATTCCGTGGATGAAAGGCTTTTGACTGTTTGTGAAAAGAAGGGTGGTTATATTGGTCACTAATTTTTATTATTATTTTTTTAAATGCCAAAAATGTATTTTTATTTTTATTAATTTTGAGTGGTTTGATTGTTATTCATAGCTGTGTTCCACCCCGGCAGGTAAGTCCCCCAAAACTTCCAGAGACTTACCCCTCAAATGGGGGGTCAGGTACTTGGCCCACTCATCTGAGGCCAGATGGTGCTGTTGGCAGGTCTGCTCAAAGGCTTGCAGAAAGGAGTCCAGATCTCCATCCTTCTCCAGCAAGGGGAAGTCCTCGGCTCGGACCTTGGCTGTCTTGGGTTCCAGAGGTGCTGTGGTGAGCGGTAGGAGACCCTGCCGGGCCAACTCCAGCTGATGCTCTCGCCAGGCTTGGCGCTCTGCTTGCGCCGCCTCTCGATCTGCCTGGTGCTCTTCCACCTCTCGATCTGCCTTGCGCTCTGCTGCTTTCAGGAGGGCTGTGTAGGCTTCCTCACGCTGCGCCTCGAGACTCGCCAGGGCAGCTTGAATGAGGGCCTCCGATCTGAGCTGTCCGGGGAGAAGGGCAGTAGGAGGGTGCCCTCCTGCGGCAGGGTAGTGCACTGGTGGTGAGGCACTTGGGGCATCCGGGCAGGACCCTCCCTGGTTCACCTCTTCTTTGGAACCAGTACAGTCATTCTCCACATTACGGGCTAGCTCTGCAGCCATCATTCTTGTCCGACTTCGAGTACTTGCACCCAGTCTTTTCAGCCCCTGGTCACGGACACAGCGGCAACCCGTGCACCCACACACCTACTGTACTTTGCACTTGGACTGTCTAGTGCTGAGCTGATCTTAGGACTCCAGCTGCATAAGCTACTGCTGTTAGTCCTTAGTGTCTGGGAGTAGGGATCCCACGCACACTATTATCTGGATCCCACCGTGCTGCCACCAATCTGTAAGGGATCTCACAGGGGAAGGGGGCATTGCCTTCGCTCACCTCAGGGGAGGGGAGAGAAGGGCCCAGCAGAGGTCGCTCTCTGGCGCCACCACTTGCCTCAGGTCAGTCAGGGAACTGCACTGAGGGCAAATAGTCACCAGAAAGGCTTCCCTTATAGGTACGAGTTAGTGAGGCACTCCCAATGAGGGGGAATATATATCACCAGTTCAGGCTGGGGATACATATCTAAACCTCCCAGCCGTCACTGCCAGAGTTCCTCACTAAAATAATACGGTATTCTGCCACCAGTTCCTCATTTAAAATAAGCGCTGTCTGACATCAGGCTTAGATCGGGTCAGGAACCAACCCTGGGGTAGCGTATAATATAACCAACAGAGCGTGCAGATGTAGGGATTCGTGGATCGAGATAAAAGAGCCACCCAAGATTATTTTTATATTTAATCGCCGAAGAGGCGCACTAGAAAATACAGCTATACGTACAAGAGCAAATATTGACAGTCAGGAGCGTAGTACAAGGATAGGGTATAGATAAGTTGCATTTACCTTGTTATGTAGTATGTGACCACAGGGAGGCACTGATGGATCACAGATCCAAATCTTAGTTACATGTTTTCCGGGCTGTGTCAGCAAACGTATACTCCGGCCATCAGAAAACCCCTGTCCCAAATGAGGGGCTGCCTTATACAGTGGGGCAAAAAAGTATTTAGTCAGTCAGCAATAGTGCAAGTTCCACCACTTAAAAAGATGAGAGGCGTCTGTAATTTACATCACAGGTAGACCTCAACTATGGGAGACAAACTGAGAAAAAAAAATCCAGAAAATCACATTGTCTGTTTTTTTAACATTTTATTTGCATATTATGGTGGAAAATAAGTATTTGGTCAGAAACAAAATTTCATCTCAATACTTTGTAATATATCCTTTGTTGGCAATGACACAGAAAACGTTTGACCTCTAAGTCTTCACAAGGTTGCCACACACTGTTGTTGGTATGTTGGCCCATTCCTCCATGCAGATCTCCCTAGAGCAGTGATGTTTTTGGCTTTTCGCTTGGCAACACGGACTTTCAACTCCCTCCAAAGGTTTTCTATAGGGTTGAGATCTGGAGACTGGCTAGGCCACTCCAGGACCTTGAAATGCTTCTTACGAAGCCACTCCTTCGTTGCCCTGGCGGTGTGCTTTGGATCATTGTCATGTTGAAAGACCCAGCCACGTTTCATCTTCAATGCCCTTGCTGATGGAAGGAGGTTTGCACTCAAAATCTCACGATACATGGCCCCATTCATTCTTTCATGTACCCGGATCAGTCGTCCTGGCCCCTTTGCAGAGAAACAGCCCCAAAGCATGATGTTTCCACCACCATGCTTTACAGTAGGTATGGTGTTTGATGGATGCAACTCAGTATTCTTTTTCCTCCAAACATGACAAGTTGTGTTTCTACCAAACAGTTCCAGTTTGGTTTCATCAGACCATAGGACATTCTCCCAAAACTCCTCTGGATCATCCAAATGCTCTCTATCAAACTTCAGACGGGCCCGGACATGTACTGGCTTAAGCAGTGGGACACGTCTGGCACTGCAGGATCTGAGTCCATGGTGGCGTAGTGTGTTACTTATGGTAGACCTTGTTACATTGGTCCCAGCTCTCTGCAGTTCATTCACTAGGTCCCCCCGCGTGGTTCTGGGATATTTGCTCACCGTTCTTGTGATCATTCTGACCCCACGGGGTGGGATTTTGCGTGGAGCCCCACATCGAGGGAAATTATCAGTGGTCTTGTATGTCTTCCATTTTCTAATTATTGCTCCCACTGTTGATTTCTTCACTCCAAGCTGGTTGGCTATTGCAGATTCAGTCTTCCCAGCCTGGTGCAGGGCTACAATTTTGTTTCTGGTGTCCTTTGACAGCTCTTTGGTCTTCACCATAGTGGAGTTTGGAGTCAGACTGTTTGAGGGTGTGCACAGGTGTCTTTTTATACTGATAACAAGTTTAAACAGGTACCATTACTACAGGTAATGAGTGGAGGAAAGAGGAGACTCTTAAAGAAGAAGTTACAGGTCTGTGAGAGCCAGAAATCTTGATTGTTTGTTTCTGACCAAATACTTATTTTCCACCATAACATGCAAAAAAAATGATAAAAAAAACAGACAATGTGATTTTCTGGATTTTTTTTTCTCAGTTTGTCTCCCATAGTTGAGGTCTACCTATGATGTAAATTACAGACGCCTCTCATCTTTTTAAGTGGTGGAACTTGCACTATTGCTGACTGACTAAATACTTTTTTGCCCCACTGTATCTCCTAGGCTGCTACCTCACACATCTGCTCCCACCCCTGGGTGGTGCAGCCTCTCTCCTCCCATGTCTGAGAATATTATTTTCTGCCTAGAACCGTGTCTTGCCCATATCTTTGTGCCCGAAGCTCTGAATGGGGTGGTTGTACCGCCACTGGATTCTGCTGGATTTTATCTGCGCATAGAGACTAAATATGACTACCGTATGCAATTATTGCTAGCTATGCGTTATAACTCTATGATCCAGAGTGCTACAGGTGGATAACTAATATGTGCACGTGGGGAAAGGGACGCCGATTCGGAATATGTGCTTGGTTCATATTAGACATATTGCATTTTGTTATTATAAGTCATTTCCCATATTCAATACCTCCTAGCCTTACTTTTCCATGTGCTTGGTCACACAAAAAGGTTCAGGTTTCCACAGCTGCACAAGAGTTCACACCCTTGTGTTAACAACTTCAAAAGAGCTTTTCCTACCTCCTTTAATTAAAAGAAAACAAAGAGCCTGTGGAATCCCAAGGGTGGGGGCACATTTCAGGAGTGGAGGTAGACTTAAAATCCAAAATGGATTCTCCCTTGTCCCTCACACAAAGGTTTTATCGACTGATGAGGTGAGAGTGACTCTTGATGGACCATATGAATGGGCCCATAGCTGGAACAGTAATGGGAACAGACCTGTGCTTCGACTCAGATGTCAGCAAGGTGCAGATGGGGTTGTGATGTGAGTTGGTTTTATTAAAGACGAGTTAATTGAACCTTTTGGGGTTGCAAACTGACTTAAAATCAACTCCCAACCCTACTGTCAGGTTTTAGAAGACAATTTTTTCAAGCAGTGGTAATGGAAAAAGACTGGCTGGATCTTTCATGAAAACCATGATTTATAAGCAGGACAATGCTCCATCATATGCATCAAAGTACTCTACTGCTTGGCTGGCCAGTAAAGGCCTTGAAGATTAAAATATAATTACATGGCCCTTTCCTCACCTCACCTATACCCTATTGAGAACTTGTAGGCCCTTCTTAAACATTTATGATGAAGGAAAACAGCACCCTTCTTTGAATATCTGAACAGTGTCTGGAAAGCTGCAGTTGGTGCTGCCGAAAAAGTTGATCATCAATAGTTGTTCAATAGCTTTACACACGTGGATATTCTCATTAGAAAAACAAAATCTAATTTTTTCTTTTTTAAATATTCAGGTTTATTAAACTTCTGGATTGACCCACAGCACTGTAGCTATTCAATAATAAAATAAATAATCAAAAATTCAAATTGCTTAATAATTGCCCAGACAGTATATATACATTATATAGGATACACTGAAACTCTCCCGTATACATCACATAGCATACACTAAGACTGCTGTGTATACATTACTTAGGAGACACAGACTGCTGAATACATCACATAGGAGACTTTGAGACTGCAGTTTACATTATCAGGGAATTATGACTGCTGTATATACAACATAGCAGACTTGAGACTGCTGTAAACGTCACATAGCATCCACTAAGACTGCTGTATGAATAGCGTAACAGCCATGAGGCTGCTGTATGCATCACATAGCAGACATGAGGCTGCAGTATAAATCACATAGGAGTCATTACACTGCTGTATATACATCACATGCAAGACACTGAAGCTGCTGTATGTACTTTACATAGGAGAAGTGAGATTGCTTATATAGCCTCAACTAGACTCTGGATATGCCGAGCAACGGATCTATAGAGCTGAGATGGCAGGAGCAGGACAGGAGGGCAAAGTGCGCTAACTCAATCCACAAAGAATATTCTGGCTCTAGTACTTGCTTTTTGCTTTTTTATTTGACTGTATTTAGTTGTGTTGGTTTGACACCCTCAGTGCCTGTTCATTTTGTTTCCAATATGCTAAAAGCTCATTTACACTATCCAGCCTGCGGCTGTAAATTACCAGCAATCATTTAATTGCTTGTTTAGACAGGCCGACCACACTTCCTATATGCACAAAATCATTGGAAAGAGATTATTCTGTGCACATGGAATATTAATGATCACAGAAGCGCATGTCCTATTAGTTTAAAACTAATTTCATTTGAAACAAGCATTACTAGAAACACTTGTTCACGATTATCGGTCAGTATGAATGCACCCTAACTCTCCTTCCCTCTCCTGTAGTGTTTTGCATGTTGTAAATGCTTTGAAAATATTAAAGAGGTATTTCTAATATATGAGCCTATTCCTCCAATTAGAAATGTTGTATATTTTTTTTATTTGCTATGTCTCTTTTCTCATGTGCAGCCATTGCTGGACTTTATGTATCTATGGTTACGTCCACTAGCAACTAGGTAACTAACTGTCACTATATCAGTGGTCATAACCATAGATACCTAACTTCCTGCAAGCAAGTAAACAGTTAAAAAAAAAACAACCTCCAACCCCTTTTAAGACATAAGTGTGGGATTGGGCACATCGATTATGGTGTGGCTGTGTTTGGACCTAAATCCTTAAATGTGCCCAATTAAAAAATGTCTTATTAATTACGTGTATATGTTCAAGGAATTATTAATTTATTTTTTTTTCCTTTTTAAGATTATGCTATGTTCAAAGTCTCACTGGCCACAAAAGTCCGGTAACAGCAGTGTCCGCTAGTGAAACAACAGGAGACATTGCAACAGTCTGTGATTCAGGTAAGTTGTATGTAACTATGTATTGAAAGTGCATTTTACATTTATCTTTGGCTTTGAAAGATAAAATATTCAAAACTTTAGGAAAACCTTCACTTAATACACTACCGTTCAAAATTTTAGGGTCACCCAGACAATTTTGTGTTTTCCATGAAAACTCATACTTTTATTAATCAAATGAGTTGCCAAATGAATTGAAACTCTAGTCCAGACATTGACAAGGTTAAAAAAAAAAGATTTTTATTTGAAGTAATAATTTTCTCCTTCAAACTTAGCTTTTGTCAAAGAATGCTCCTTTGCCGCAATTAGAGCATTGCAGACCTTTGGCATTCTAGCAGTTAACCCCTTTCTGCCAGCTGACGGAATAGAACGTCAGCTGGCAGATCCCCTGCTTTGAGGTGGGCTCCGGCGGTGAGCCCACCTGAAAGCCGCAACATGTCAGCTGTTTTGTACAGCTGACATGTGCGCGCAATGAGCGCGAGCGGAATCGCGATCCGCCCACGCCCATTAACTAGTTAAATGCCGCCGTCAAGCGCTGACAGCGGCATTTAACTAGCGCTCCCGGCCGCGCGGCCGGATGTTCTCGCACCGCTGACCCCCGTCACATGATCGGGGGTCAGCAGTGCATTGCCATAACAACCAGAGGTCTCCTTGAGACCTATATGGTTGTTGATGGCCGATTGCTTTGAGCGCCACCATGTGGTCGGCGTTCAAAGTACACCTGCATTTCTGCTATATAGAGGTGATCTGTACTTCACCTCTATGTAGCAGAGGCGATCGTGTAGTGCATGCTTCTAGCCTCCTATGGAGGCTATTGAAGCATGCTAAATTTAAAAAAAAAAGTGTTTAAAAATATTAAAAAAAATAAAAAATATATAAAAGTTCAAATCACCCCCCTTTCGCCCCAATCAAAATAAAACAATTAAAAAAAATCCAACATACACATATTTGGTATCGCCGCGTTCAGAATCGCCCGATCTATCAATAAAAACAAAGGATTAACCTGACCGCTAAATGGCGTAGCGAGAAAAAAAATCAAAACAACAAAATTACTTTTTTTGGTCGCCGCAACATTGCATTAAAATGCAATAACGGGCGATCAAAAGAACGTATCTACACAAAAATGGTATCATTAAAAACGCCAGCTCGGCACACAAAAAATAAGCCCTCAACTGACCCCAGATCACGAAAATTGGAGACGCTACGGGTATCGGGAAATCGCGCAATTTTTTTTTTTTTTTTAGCAAACTTTTGAATTTTTTTTCACCACTTAGATAAAAAATAACCTAGACATGTTAGGTGTCTATGAACTCGTAATGACCTGGAGAATCATAATGGCAGGTTAGTTTTAGCATTTGGTGAACCTAGCAAAAAAAGCCATACAAAAAACAAGTGTGAGATTGCACTTTTTTTGCAATTTCATCACACTTGGAATTTTTTTCCCGTTTTCTGTTACATGGCATGGTAAAACCAATGGTATCGTTCAAAAGTACATCTCGTCCCGCAAAAAATAAGCCCTCACATGGCCATATTGACGGAAAAATAAAAAAGTTATGGCTATGGGAAGGAGGGGAGCGAAAAACGAAAATGAAAAAAAACGGAAAAAGCTCCGGGGGTGAAGGGGTTAATTAGCTGAGGTAATCTGGGGAAATTTCACCCCATGCTTCCAGAATCCCCACCCACAAGTTGGTTTGGCTTGATGGGCACTGCCATACGGTCTAGCTGCTCCCACAACAGCTCAATGGGGTTGAGATCTGGTGACTGCGTTGGGCACTCCATTACAGATAGAATACCAGTTGCCTGCTTTTTCCCTAAATAGTTCTTGCATAATTTGGAGGTGTGCTTTGGGTCATTGTCCTGTTGTAGGATGAAATTGGCTCCAATCAAGCGCTGTCCACAGGATCTGGCATGGCATTGCAAAATGGAGTTATATCCTTCCCTATTCAAAATCCCTTTTACCTTGTATAAATCTCCCACTTTACCAGCACCAAAGCAACCCCAGACCATCACATTACCTCCACCATGCTTGACAGATGGCGTCAGACACTCTTGCAGCATGTTTTCAGTTGTTCTGCATCTCACAAATGTTCTTCTGTGTGATCCAAACAACTCAAACTTGGATTCGTCTGTCCATAACACTTTTTTCCAATCTTTCTCTGTCCCATGTCTGTGTTCTTTAGCCCATATTAATCTTTTCCTTTTATTAGTCAATCTCAGATATGGCTTTTTCTTTGCCACTCTGCCCTGAAGGCCAGCATCACAGAGTCGCCTTTGCATTGTAGACGTTGGCACTGGCATTTTGCGTGTACTGTTTAATGAAGCTGCCAGTTGAGGACCTGTGAGGCGTCGAGTTCTCAAACTACAGACTCTAATGTACTTGTCTTGTTGCTCAGTTGTGCAGCGAGGCCTCCCACTTCTCTTTCTACTCTGTTAAAGCCTGTGTGTGCTTTCCTCTGAAAGGAGTAGTACACACTGTTGTAGGAAATCTTCAGTTTCTCAGCAATTTCTCGCATGGTATAGCCTTCATTTCTAAGAACAAGAATAGAGTGTCGAGTTTCACATGACAGTTCTTTTTTCTGGCCATTTTGAGAGTTTAATGGAACCAACAAATGTAATGCTCCAGATTCTCAACTAGCTCAAAGGAAGGTGAGGTTTATAGGTTCTCTAATCAGCCAAACTGTTTTCAGCTGTGCTAACATACTTGCACAAGGGAATTCTAACCATGCATTAGCCTTCTTAGACAGTTAGCAAACACAAAGTAGCATAAGAACACTGGAGTGATAGTTGTTGGAAATGGTCCTCTATACACCTATGAAGATATTGCATTACAAACCAGACGCTTGCAGCTGGAATAGTCATTTGCCACATTAACAATGTATAGAGTGTATTTCTGAATCATTTAATGTTAGCTTAATTGGAAAAAAACGTGCTTTTCTTTCAAAAATAAGGAAATTTCTAAGTGACCCTAAACTTTTGAACGGTAGTGTATGTTCAAAGGAAATGGTCAACACTATCTGTCCGAAAAACCCTTTTTCAGGGGTCCTTCTTCAATGTCAACCTCATTATTTATCCTATTAAGTCTCTGACAAATATCAGCAACATATTCCTATCTTTTTAGTGATATCTGCACACTAGATAGGGTTTTTTCTATTGGCAGGAAATACCAATCTTAGGTTTGATCTAACTATATTCAAATCTACTAAACACTCCACTTCAGCTTCTAGCAACAGTGACACCACTACAGTGCTACAACTTTTTCAAAGCCTGTGCAACATTTAAAACAAACTTTTTATTTTATGTTCAAAGGAAATAGTCCATCCTCCTTTCTGCTACCTCCTACTCCAGGGATCCTAGTTCGATGTCAACCTCACTGTTGTCTAATATTATGTCCCTAGACCGCAAAAGAGGGATAGGGTGCACTACACAATCAATACAGGTATAGTAGGTGTAAGTATAGAGGAAGGATGTTGCACAATGCATGAAGGAGTAAATAGAATTAAAAAAGAGAAAAAGACCAATGCGTATAATATGTGCACACTTAAGTATAGGAAAAGTAACAAAATATTTTATTAACAACCAAAAACACACAATTAATAAAAACCATTAAAAACAGGAGAATAACAATACAACACCTGAGATGTCAGTATGGTCCATGTGGCCAAATATATGTAGTTAAACCAGAAATTGTAATACATACATGAATAACAAATTGCCACAAAGATACAGTATGATGGGGCTGTCCCTGGATATGGTGAGAACAGGGGGAGCTATACAAAATACATATTATAGGTATGATAGCATATAAACAGCCAAAGTTGGGCATTCCCAAGATTGGTATAAAAAAGGCCTGATAATGGAATAACCCCTTAAGTGACTAGATGTGTAATATAACAAAAAAAGACTGGTATATTAATATATTAGTATGTATACATAGTTACGCGAAAGGGGGCAACAAAGTAGAGATCCTTATGGTGTGCTGTCCTATAATAGACATAAGGATGAATGACCTCGGGGAGATCAAAACATCCAACACCGCGGAGACACCATCACGTGTTTCTCAACGCAGTGATCCAGAACACTGCCCCCATCCCTTATGGGAAATATGCAAATGCATGTAGAAAAGCCGCGGAGACACTATCACGTGTTTCTCAACGCAAGCAATAAATAGCCAGGTCTTCCACCGGGAAGGAACAACCACAGGAAGGGCAGCATCCAAAAAGGAAAACCACCTATGCCAAAACATGGTATCCATCCACAGACAGCTATTTCGGGGTATTTGCCCCTCATCAGTGTGGAGTAGGAAACTGGCTATTAGGAGCAGTGCCTAGTAAAAGGACTGTAAACATAAGGATGAATGACCTTGGGGAGATCAAAACATCCAACACCCCGGAAACACCATCACGTGTTTCTCAACGCAGTGATCCAGAACACTGCCCCCATCCCTTATGGGAAATATGCAAATGCATGTAGAAAAGCCGCGGAGACACCATCACGTGTTTCTCAACGCAAGCAATAAATAGCCAGGTCTTTCACAGGGAAGGAACAACCATGGGAAGGGCAGCATCCAAAAAGGAAAACCACCTATGCCAAAACATGGTATCCATCCACAGACAGCTGTTTCGGGGTATTTGCCCCTAATCAGTGTGGAGTAGGAAACTGGCTATTAGGAGCAGTGCCTAGTAAAAGGACTATAAACATAAGGATGAATGACCTCGGGGAGATAAAAACATCCAACACTGCGGAGACTGTTATGGCTGGCAATCAGGCAACACAGCGTGCAGTAATCAGCGCACATACAGAGATCTGGCAATAACCAAAAACAATAGGACGAGCTCTGAGACGTGGAATCTCTGTAGACTGCAGTACCTGATCTATCCTCACACAACTATAAGCAGCAGTGGATTGCGCCTATAACTACCTATGCAACTCGACACTGCCTGAGGAGCTGACTAGCCTGCAGATAGAAATACAAGCCTGACTTACCTCAGAGAAATACCCCAAAGGAATAGGCAGCCCCCCACATATAATGACTGTTAGCAAGATGAAAAGACAAACGTAGGAATGAAATAGATTCAGCAAAGTGAGGCCCGATATTCTAGACAGAGCGAGGATAGCAAAGAGAACTATGCAGTCTACAAAAAACCCTAAAACGAAAACCACGCAAAGGGGCAAAAAGACCCACCGTGCCGAACTAACAGCACGGCGGTGCACCCCTTTGCTTCTCAGAGCTTCCAGCAAAAGATAATAGCAAGCTGGACAGAAAAAACAGAAAACAAACTAGAAGCACTTATCTAGCAGAGCAGCAGGCCCAAGGAAAGATGCAGTAGCTCAGATCCAACACTGGAACATTGACAAGGAGCAAGGAAGACAGACTCAGGTGGAGCTAAATAGCAAGGCAGCCAACGAGCTCACCAAAACACCTGAGGGAGGAAGCCCAGAGACTGCAATACCACTTGTGACCACAGAAGTGAACTCAGCCACAGAATTCACAACAGTACCCCCCCCTTGAGGAGGGGTCACCGAACCCTCACCAGAACCCCCAGGCCGACCAGGATGAGCCACATGAAAGGCACGAACAAGATCTGGGGCATGGACATCATAGGCAAAAACCCAGGAATTATCTTCCTGAGCATAACCCTTCCATTTGACCAGATACTGGAGTCTCCGTCTAGAGACACGAGAATCCAAAATCTTCTCCACAATATACTCCAATTCCCCCTCCACCAAAACAGGGGCAGGAGGCTCCACAGATGGAACCATAGGTGCCACGTATCTCCTCAACAACGACCTATGGAATACATTATGTATGGAAAAGGAGTCTGGGAGGGTCAGACGAAAAGACACCGGATTGAGAATCTCAGAAATCCTATACGGACCAATAAAACGAGGTTTAAATTTAGGAGAGGAAACCTTCATAGGAATATGACGAGAAGATAACCAAACCAGATCCCCAACACGAAGTCGGGGTCCCACACGGCGTCTGCGATTAGCGAAAAGCTGAGCCTTCTCCTGGGACAAGGTCAAATTGTCCACTACCTGAGTCCAGATCTGCTGCAACCTGTCCACCACAGAATCCACACCAGGACAGTCCGAAGACTCAACCTGTCCTGAAGAGAAACGAGGATGGAACCCAGAATTGCAGAAAAATGGAGAGACCAAGGTAGCCGAGCTGGCCCGATTATTAAGGGCGAACTCAGCCAACGGCAAAAATGACACCCAATCATCCTGGTCAGCGGAAACAAAACATCTCAGATATGTTTCCAAGGTCTGATTGGTTCGTTCGGTCTGGCCATTAGTCTGAGGATGGAAGGCCGAGGAAAAAGATAGGTCAATGCCCATCCTACCACAAAAGGCTCGCCAGAACCTCGAGACAAACTGGGAACCTCTGTCAGAAACAATATTCTCAGGAATGCCATGTAAACGAACCACATGCTGAAAGAACAAAGGCACCAAATCAGAGGAGGAAGGCAATTTAACCAAGGGCACCAGATGGACCATTTTAGAAAAGCGATCACAGACCACCCAAATGACCGACATTTTTTGAGAAACGGGAAGGTCAGAAATGAAATCCATCGAAATATGTGTCCAAGGCCTCTTCGGGACCGGCAAGGGCAAAAGCAACCCACTGGCACGTGAACAGCAGGGCTTAGCCCTAGCACAAATTCCACAGGACTGCACAAAAGCACGCACATCCCGTGACAGAGATGGCCACCAGAAGGATCTAGCAACCAACTCCCTGGTACCAAAGATTCCTGGATGACCGGCCAGCACCGAACAATGAAGTTCAGAGATAACTTTACTAGTCCACCTATCAGGGACGAACAGTTTCTCGGCCGGACAACGATCAGGTTTATTAGCCTGAAATTTCTGCAACACTCTCCGCAAATCAGGGGAGATGGCAGACACAATGACTCCTTCCTTGAGGATACTCGCCGGCTCAGATAACCCCGGAGAATCGGGCACAAAACTCCTAGACAGAGCATCCGCCTTCACATTTTTAGAGCCCGGAAGGTACGAAACCACAAAATCAAAACGAGCAAAAAATAACGACCAACGGGCCTGTCTAGGATTCAAGCGCTTGGCAGACTCAAGATAAGTAAGGTTCTTATGATCAGTCAAAACCACCACGCGATGCCTAGCACCCTCAAGCCAATGACGCCACTCCTCGAATGCCCACTTCATGGCCAGCAACTCTCGGTTGCCCACATCATAATTACGCTCAGCAGCAGAAAATTTCCTGGAAAAGAAAGCACATGGTTTGAACACTGAGCAACCAGAACCTCTCTGTGACAAAACCGCCCCTGCACCAATCTCAGAAGCATCAACCTCGACCTGGAACGGAAGAGAAACATCAGGTTGACACAACACAGGGGCACAGCAAAAACGACGCTTCAACTCCTGAAAAGCTTCCACGGCAGCAGAAGACCAATTAACCAAATCAGCACCCTTCTTGGTCAAATCGGTCAATGGTCTGGCAATGCTAGAAAAATTACAGATGAAGCGACGATAAAAATTAGCAAAGCCCAGGAATTTCTGCAGACTTTTCAGAGATGTCGGCTGAGTCCAATCCTGGATGGCCTGAACCTTAACCGGATCCATCTCGATAGTAGAAGGGGAAAAGATGAACCCCAAAAATGAAACTTTCTGCACACCGAAGAGACACTTTGATCCCTTCACGAACAAGGAATTAGCACGCAGTACCTGGAAAACCATTCTGACTTGCTTCACATGAGACTCCCAATCATCTGAGAAGATCAAAATGTCATCCAAGTAAACAATCAAGAATTTATCCAGATACTCACGGAAAATGTCATGCATAAAAGACTGAAAAACAGATGGAGCATTGGCAAGTCCGAACGGCATCACCAGATACTCAAAATGACCCTCGGGCGTATTAAGTGCCGTTTTCCATTCATCTCCCTGCCTGATTCTCACCAGATTATACGCACCACGAAGATCAATCTTAGTAAACCAACTAGCCCCCTTAATCCGAGCAAACAAGTCAGATATCAATGGCAAGGGATACTGAAACTTAACAGTGATCTTATTAAGAAGGCGGTAATCAATACACGGTCTTAGCGAACCATCCTTCTTGGCTACAAAAAAGAACCCTGCTCCCAATGGTGACGACGATGGGCGAATATGTCCCTTCTCCAGGGACTCCTTCACATAACTGCGCATAGCGGTGTGTTCAGGTACGGACAAATTAAATAAACGACCCTTAGGGAATTTACTACCAGGAATCAAATCGATAGCACAATCACAATTCCTATGCGGAGGTAGGGCATCAGACTTGGACTCTTCAAATACATCCTGAAAGTCCGACAAGAACTCTGGGATGTCAGAAGGAATGGATGACGAAATAGACAAAAATGGAACATCACCATGTACTCCCTGACAACCCCAGCTGGTTACCGACATAGAGTTCCAATCCAATACTGGATTATGGGTTTGTAGCCATGGCAACCCCAACACGACCACATCATGCAAATTATGCAGTACCAGAAAGCGAATAACTTCCTGATGTGCAGGAGCCATGCACATGGTCAGCTGGGCCCAGTACTGAGGCTTATTCTTGGCCAAAGGTGTAGCATCAATTCCTCTCAACGGAATAGGACACCGCAAAGGCTCCAAGAAAAATCCACAACGTTTAGCATAATCCAAATCCATCAGATTCAGGGCAGCGCCTGAATCCACAAACGCCATGACAGAATATGATGACAAAGAGCACATTAAGGTAATGGACAAAAGGAATTTGGACTGTACAGTACCAATAACGGCAGAGCTATCGAACCGCCTAGTGCGTTTAGGACAATTAGAAATAGCATGAGTAGAATCACCACAATAGAAACACAGTCTGTTCAGACGTCTGTGTTCGTGCCGTTCTACTTTAGTCATAGTCCTGTCGCACTGCATAGGCTCAGGCTTACTCTCAGACAATACCGCCAGATGGTGCACAGATTTACGCTCGCGCAAGCGACGACCGATCTGAATGGCCAAGGACATAGACTCATTCAAACCAGCAGGCATAGGAAATCCCACCATTACATCCTTAAGAGCTTCAGAGAGACCCTTTCTGAACAAAGCCGCTAGTGCAGATTCATTCCACAGAGTGAGTACTGACCATTTCCTAAATTTCTGACAATATACTTCTACATCATCCTGACCCTGGCATAAAGCCAGCAGATTTTTCTCAGCTTGATCCACTGAATTAGGCTCATCGTAAAGCAATCCCAGCGCCTGGAAAAATGTATCAACATTACTCAATGCAGAATCTCCTGGTGCAAGAGAAAACGCCCAGTCCTGTGGGTCGCCGCGCAAAAAAGAAATAATAATCAAAACCTGTTGAATAGGATTACCAGAAGAATGAGGTTTCAAGGCCAAAAATAGCTTACAATTATTTCTGAAGCTCAGGAACTTAGTTCTGTCACCAAAAAACAAATCAGGAATCGGAATTCTTGGTTCTAGCATCGATTTCTGATCAATAGTATCTTGAATCTTTTGTACATTTACAACGAGATTATCCATTGAGGAGCACAGAGCCTGAATATCCATGTCCACAGCTGTGTCCTGAAGCACTCTAATGTCTAGGGGAAAAAAAAGACTGAAGACAGAGCTAAGAAAAAAAAATGATGTCAGGATTTTTTTTTTTCCCTCTATTGGAAATCATTGGATAGTCTCCTTGTACTGTTATGGCTGGCAATCAGGCAACACAGCGTGCAGTAATCAGCGCACATACAGAGATCTGGCAATAACCAAAAACAATAGGACGAGCTCTGAGACGTGGAATCTCTGTAGACTGCAGTACCTGATCTATCCTCACACAACTATAAGCAGCAGTGGATTGCGCCTATAACTACCTATGCAACTCGACACTGCCTGAGGAGCTGACTAGCCTGCAGATAGAAATACAAGCCTGACTTACCTCAGAGAAATACCCCAAAGGAATAGGCAGCCCCCCACATATAATGACTGTTAGCAAGATGAAAAGACAAACGTAGGAATGAAATAGATTCAGCAAAGTGAGGCCCGATATTCTAGACAGAGCGAGGATAGCAAAGAGAACTATGCAGTCTACAAAAAACCCTAAAACGAAAACCACGCAAAGGGGCAAAAAGACCCACCGTGCCGAACTAACAGCACGGCGGTGCACCCCTTTGCTTCTCAGAGCTTCCAGCAAAAGATAATAGCAAGCTGGACAGAAAAAACAGAAAACAAACTAGAAGCACTTATCTAGCAGAGCAGCAGGCCCAAGGAAAGATGCAGTAGCTCAGATCCAACACTGGAACATTGACAAGGAGCAAGGAAGACAGACTCAGGTGGAGCTAAATAGCAAGGCAGCCAACGAGCTCACCAAAACACCTGAGGGAGGAAGCCCAGAGACTGCAATACCACTTGTGACCACAGAAGTGAACTCAGCCACAGAATTCACAACAGGAGACACCATCATATGTTTCTCAGCGCAGTGATCCAGATCACTGCCCCCATCCCTTATGGGAAATATGCAAATGCATGTAGAAAAGCCGCGAAGACACCATCACGTGTTTCTCAACGCAAGCAATAAATAGCCAGGTCTTTCACTGGGAAGGAACAACCACGGGAAGGGCAGCATCCAAAAAGGAAACCCCGAAACAGCTGTCTGTGGATGGATATCATGTTTTGGCATAGGTGGTTTTCCTTTTTGGATGCTGCCCTTCCCGTGGTTGTTCCTTCCCGGTGAAAGACCTGGCTATTTATGGCTTGTGTTGAGAAACACGTGATGGTGTCTCCGCGGCTTTTCTACATGAACTGTCCTATAATAGAGGCATAATTAAGGAGACCCAGCAAGAAGGAATACATGCAGGTAAGCCAAAGATGTAGTTTAGAGAAGCGCTATAAGTCACCATATAGGGCAGTCAAATCATAAGGCCAGGTCGTCAGGGGTTGCCATGGTGGGTAAAGAGAAAGTCCCGGGATCAGGGGTGTGTGGGAAGCCACATGCATATCACTGCCAGTGCAGCTTCGTCTGGTGAAATATGATTACGTTCTTAACACACCTCAGCAACTCTTGCAGGAGCAGGAGATTCCTTCTTTTTGATGCAACTATTGATAAATTTACCAGACACCCCAAATCAACTTTTAGCACCCCCGATATCGCCACATTTCCATAACTTCTTCAAAATTATAGCTTGAGTAACATCTGGAAAGAACTTCAAGGACTTCTACTCCAACCGTCATCCATTTTTCTTTCGTATAGACCATGCCTTCTCAAATTACTTTTTTTCCCCTCTAGTATCATCCACTTCAGTTTTTCAGTTTTATTTATCATATGGCTAGACCATAAGAATATTTTTGTTTCATTCTCTACCATGCTTTCTGCTCCCACTACTTCCACATTACAGGATACCACCAAAGTTATTCTAAGAAACCACCTGATCGAGCCGCTATCTCACACTAAAAAGCTTAGGAGCACCAAAGTATCCACCTTACAATCACAATTTGACACAACAGAAAGAGCATGAAAAACATATCCTTCTCCACATCTTAAATCCGAGTTTGATATCCTAAATGTCGCGCTCAGCCTCTTGATCATTGCAAATGTAGAAAAGCATATCTACTGGACTAATCTGTGTTTTTACTCTCATTGTAATGAGCCAGGCCCACTATTAGCAAAATAACTCCTCTCTTCGCCATCCGATAAGACTTAGAAATATAGATGGCTCCTATACAGCCAATGTTGTCTGTACTGTTCAAATATTCAAAAACTATTTAAACCACATTTAGAATATTTTTCAACCTCAATTGTAGGTTTCTTTACAAAATCCCGATGACAGGTTGTTTTTAAAGTAAGACGTTGAAGTAATAGAAAGTATGTTGCTAAACAGATCCAATATATACAAATACTGTCCCATTAAAGTGGTTATAATCTATTTATATAAACTTACTTGTTGATATATAGATGTAATGTGTTCTTTAAAGCAATATGTATTAGATAGTGAACAGCAAATATTTAACGTGCCTTGTAGTGCCGCTGACAAATAATGTCCATTTGACTGCAAATAAAACAAAAATCATATCATCACTACATCATCGGCATTATATGGGGGCTATATGATGCCTTGTTGTCCTGTCTATATACCCTTTTGCTTTCTTCCCTGCCCAGGAGCTGTGGTATGATCAGACCATGTTCCTGCACGGTCAGACACAGCCATAACACAGTACACAGCAGAGGCACATTTATAAGGCTAGTTTCACACTGGGGTTCGGCAGGGCTGCAGATGGCAGTCTTCTTCCTGCATGGCCTGCGTACCCAATGTTAAAGATAGGGTACGTAGGACGCATGCAGACGTAGGCGGAGCTGAAGGAAGAGGTGCGGCAGTGGGCGGGGCTTAACGGAGGAAGAAGGCTGCCATCCGCAGCCCTGCCGAACGCTAGTGTGAAACTAGCCTAAGATCTCAGCACAGAAACATTTATTTAACACATCTGATTGTGGAAATTATTTTTATGCCAAGATCTGTTGATTAAAATATACTTTGTTCTGGGGAAAACCCCTTTAAATTTTATTTTACCTTTTAGCTTTAGGTTGAGATCACATAGTGCTTGTAAAAAAGGTCCTGGAATTATATGTGCTTTAAAACCAAAATATGTAATCACAATACATGTATTATACAGTATAACCATGCAAATTCAGATAAAAATTAATTCTTTTGCAAGACAAGATTTTCAGGCAATAGCAGGAACAAAATTGAAATATCCAATCCCTAATACTATGAATACTTGCTGTGACATGTCCGCAGCAGCCAAACATTTTATTACTTGTCGTAAATGTGACGTGGTTTCATCTCAGACTTTTGGTATTGAAAAAGTGAAAAACCCTTTCTGGGGAGGAGACATGCGGAGACGTCTCCTTAATCGAGAGGCGTTTTGGATATACAAGCTTGGAACCAGATGCCTTGGTGGTCTTACCAGATGTAATGAGATCATGTTTCATTATTGATATTTCAATTTTTTCTTGCTATTGATTGAAAGTCTTGTCTTGCAAAAAATTGTATTTTGATCTGAATTTCTATGGTTAAGTATTACATGTATTCTCGTGATTATGTATTTTGGTTTTAATGAACAGATCATTCCTGGACGTTTTTTTTACAAGCACAATATGATCTCGACATAAAGCTTTGATTGGTCTATTTATATGTACAACATATACGTGGATTATATAAACTGAGACTTTAGCTGGGATAAAGACCGCAGTTGCAGTCGAAACGCATTGCCTCTTTCCTCTGGTCTCTGTTTCTCTATTTTTCTGTCAGTATGTATTATCTACTACAGCCTTAGCGCTGTGCTATTTGTAGCAAATTTTTTGCAATGAAAAACAAATTTAAAATTTTCATTGAAGCTGGAGTTGCTTTTTATTTTATTAATTGATGGTGGTTAAAGCCAATTAGTATAAGCCTCTATTCGTATCCATAAAATGTAGTAGGCACGTAGTATAATATATAACCCATCCAACCCATATATGACTGTATGTCCATTGTGTGCTATAATTGGTAATGAATCGAGGCTTGGAGTCCTGCGGTCTAAAGGTGGTAATCAGCAGCAAGTCCTGTGTATGTGACTTGGCACGTTGATAGGCCGATGAGATGTATTTTCTAGGAGAGCCCCTGCTCCTGAATATATCCATCAGTTCTTGTGCCTGGATGCGAAAGTCTGTATCCCTCTAGCAATTTCTTCTAGTCCTCAGAAATTGCCCAATGGGCACCCCTTTTGTGTATGTAGGGGTTGGAGGCTATGGTACCCCAACAGACTATTCGTTGGGTTGGGTTTATGATACAAGTTAGTCATCAAATGACCATCCTGCACTGATATGGTGAGGTCCAAAAAATAGCTGAAAAGGGAGACATAGAATTGGTAAGGAGTATATTCAGAGAATTCTGATTCAAAAATTCTAGAAACATGAGGCATTCTAGTTGCATACCTGACCAGACAAAATAATATGTCGTTGACATAACGTAGCCAGTGTTGAACTTTATCCATGAACCACCGTGGACTCCCACCATCTCAAGAAAAGGTTCGCAAAGGCTGGGCCCCAATGGCCACTCCTGAGGCCTGTAGATAGCAAGACCTATCAAACAAAAAATAGTTGTGTCTGAGGACAAAATCAAGAAGATTGATAACAAAAGGAATCATGCATTCTGTCAGAGTTCAATTGTTGGTCAAGGAAATAAGTGACTGCTCTCATCTCATCAGAATGGTTGGTGTTGGAGTAAAAGGACTCCACATCACATGTAACCACAAATGTCTGGGTAGGAAGAGTGATGTCTCGACAGATCTTAATAAAATGTGATGTATCTTTCATGAATGAGGGAAACCACATAACTAGCAGCTGCAGAAAAAAGTCTACATATGTACTGGCCTTCTCACACAGGCTGCCAATACTGGACACTATAGGATGACCCGGAGGTTTTGAGATCTTTTTGTGCACTTTGGGTAGCTTATAGAACGTAGATGTTACCGGATGTTGTACCCATATGAACTTTGTCTCTTGAATGTTTAAAATGCCCATTTCATAAGTCCTGTCCAACAGGCACCTGAATTTGGTTGCAAAAGGCCCAGTCGGGTCAGAGGGGAGTCTGCGGTAGAACTTGGGAACATTGAGCTGTCTATGTGCCTCCTCCAAATACATGTGATGTGGCTACAAGACCACATTACCTCCCTTATCAGCTTTTATAAGAAAGGTGGGGGAAGCTTGTACTATTCTTGTACTCCAACATCACAACAGCTTCTTATTGATACAAATAGAGTCTTATACTAATTGGCTTTTACCACCATTATTATATATGTTTCATTGTTTTTGTCTGCTTTCTTTGCCTGCTGGTATTATATCTAGATAGGTGGATGCAGGTTGTGCGGCTCCGGTGTCACCAGCCGGCTGTTGCTGCCCTCCGACCAACACAACCCTCTTTCTCGCTCCCTTTATACGTTCTGTCCTCTTTCACCCAATTCTGTATTCTTCACGGTTAACTTTGATTTCCACACTGGCAGTAATGTGCACACACACAGAGGCACAGTGCATAGACTCTGACACTGGAGGAGATATACAGCCCACCCCGACACCTCTACCCTCCTGTATGTGCCCGACTTCCAAGCATGGTCTGTCTTTTGGCCATATACACCACCTGCTGCGTACACTCTGCAGATATAAACAATGGAGCCTGTGACACTGCTGATGCAAATACATACTAATGGTCACAACTTTGATTTGGATCCGCACAACATTTATCTCTTTATTAACCACTCAGCCTTGTTTCATGAGAACACCATGTACATCACTATGTCCAACGACGTGTCGCCTCCTCTCATTCTGTGGGTGAAATACATGTTTTTAATCTTTTTTCTAGATAGTGTCTTTGTGTGTTTTTTTCTCTCCATTTTTGAGTGGGGTTATTCGCATATGGACTGATCAGGTCAATAGCTATTTATACCCCTATACCCTGATCTGTTCCTGTGTCCTTACTATATGCGGCTGTATGCCTTATCTTGGCTCCCGGGAGCCACGTATGCACTCTGCTTGCCCACAACTGCGCTGTATGCTGCATTGCAGCCGTCTGCTCTCTTTGCTATTCTGTACAAGTGGCTTGTTCTTTGCTCATTCGCACTAATCATTTCAGGACAGAGACATCTGCCCTTACTGACACAGCGCGTCATGAGGCATTTGCTTCCACTTCTGTTTCTGTATAGCAGCCTCTCTACTGTCACCAGTACGTAATGACACTTATTTAGACTTGTGTTCACTTTCTGGCTGGTGGGACGCCACTTCCCTGGCGAAGCCTTGCTTGACACGGTGATAAGCGTGGTGCCATGTCCCTGGTCCTTTCATGTTCCCTCTCTCCATGTGCTTCTATGATCATTTGAGGATTTCCTCACTTTGGGTGCCAGCAGGTATTTTTCCTTGTACTTAGATCATCTTCATCATGTCTACATATCTCATTAAGGGCTGATCTTTAGCATCATCAGCCCCATCGCACATTATCCCAGTCGTTCACCCAGTCTGAACACTTCTTTATTTCTTAGTGCCAAGGTTCTTGCTTCCCCAGTACCTTATAAGCCTTTATTTCTTTTTTATTGTGGAGCACATTTCTGATTTTGCACATTTATATCTTTGTAGAGCATTAGGTCCTGGACCATTGTATGGTTTTACTTGTTTTTAAAAGTATATCTCTTTTTGCCAATAAACATTGTGTTTTGTTTGCATGTTCATGAGTGTGCACATTATTATGTATTTCTTTCTTTTTACTCTTATTATGTACTTTTGTCCTAACTACTGGATGTAGCAGCCGTATTTTTATTAAACATTATTGTAGTGCACCCTGCTCACATTATTTTTAATGTTAGCTAGATAAATGCCACTGTCAATTTCTAACAGTGGCATGTAGCTCGCATTTACCGGAAGCACATCACTAATCTCGCCCATCAGCGCCTCTGTCACATGATCACAGGGCGCTTATGGGTTGGCGTGACAATTGGGGGTCTGCAGAAGACCGTGGCCGGTATCCATAGACCGCTGCTGTTAATCAGTAAGATCTCGCTGTCAGTTTCTGATAGCAGGATTTAACAGCCAGATGCACGTCACAAATTCCACCTATAAGCACCCCCATCACGTAATCAAGGGGGGGGGGTACGATGGGTTGTCATGACAGCTAGGAGTCTACAGAAGACCCCCTGTCAATATGAAACTCCTGTGACGCTGAAAAAAATTCCTCTAATCAAATGTTCATTTGTAGTTAAGATGTAGCATATCTTAATGCTCAATTAACACTAACTAGAATCAGACTGCAACGTCCTAATGAGGTGTTATGCTGCTGCCCCTCCTCTTGTTTCAGTTGCTGTCTAGAACTAGGCAACATTCTTCCTACCTGGTGGACCTGCTCCAAACTAACAAGCTTTTGGTCCATCATTTTTTGCATGATACTGCAGCGCCCCAGAGACCTGGTCGTTGCAGTAATGTCGTTCTGCCACTAAGTGGAGTGATGGTACGTCTGATGGCACTAAAGGAGTTCATCTGACCAGTTATCACAAGCACACATTACACTTCACACTCCGGCCACTAGGGGGAGCAAAAGGTTTTATTTATTAGGCCACTCCTCACACTGGTAAAACTAGGGGTTGGATAGGAAGTTAGGCAGAAGCTGACTGGGTTTTGCCCAGGCGACATCCCGTGGCAGGGTGTGTTGCGGGGAAGACTTCAGGGGAGTCCCTGTCAGGCGTGGGAACCTGGCAGAGATTTAGCGACAAGGACAGATCGTTACAGAGCCGCGCCTGCACTACCTTGCGGCGGCATCTAAAGAAAAGACACGAAGCGAAGGATATTGTGGACAGTGAGAAACGAGATCAAGCACAAAGGAGAGCCAGTAGGAGTCGTGCCCCGAGAACGGCAACATCCTACTGAGGTGCTTAGCTGGTGCCCGGAACACCGAGGAAGAAACTGACTTTATGCCTTACTTCAAATACCGCAGGACAGTTAATTATAGGTTGGCTGTCTACCTTACATCACCTAAGCAGACATAGGGGGGCAACCGTGGAGAGGGGCGTCTCTAGGGTCCCAGAATAGCTCCGAGCCTTCCCGTCAAACGGGTGCGTCCTAGCCATAACAAACTTGGGGGACGGAGAATAGAAAGAACGAGAAAGAACTAGAAAGAACGAGAACAGAAGTTGTGAGGACTATCCCGAATGCTCAGCAGGGAAGAACTACAACACACAGGCGCTAGTGGTAGGCACTGATTTCCACCTGCAAAGGGAACTCTGGATGTGCCTTCGGACCGGCCGGTCTCAGACAGCCCTGTTAACAGTGCTCTGGATTGAGGATCCTGAAGCCACCAGTAAAGAGGTAAAGAGACTGCAACCCTGTGTCCTCGTTATTGTCTGCACCTCACACCATCACCATCTACATTACTGGGAAGCCCTGGGAACATACTTCACCTGTGGGAAGGTATACCATCTAGCTGCCATCACATCACCCCAGTGGACCCCAAGCAGCGTCGGTCACCCTGACCGAATACCACAGGTGGCATCACGAAGCCTTAGCTGACTTTCATCACCCCTTTTATTGGACGCCCCTTAGCAGGGTCACGGACCGGGTCCAGCCACCGTGACAACCCCAGAACAGAGCCAGAGAGGACCGGTACTGAGTAACCCGCGGCCCTGCGTCTGGGGGCACTCCAATACACACCCTCTTTAACCCCTTACCGGCATCGGACGTACTATACCGTCCGATGCCGGCTCCCCTGCTTTGATGCAGGGCTCCGCGGTGAGCCCGCACCAAAGCCGGGACATGTCAGCTGTTTTGAACAGCTGACATGTGCCCGTAATAGGCGCGGGCAGAATCGCGATCTGCCCGCACCTATTAACTAGTTAAATGCCGCTGTCAAACGCAGACAGCGGCATTTAACTACCGCTTCCGGCCGGGCGGCCGGAAATGACGTCATCGCCGACCCCCGTCACATGATCGGGGGTCGGCGATGCTTGTGAATGGTAACCATAGAGGTCCTTGAGACCTCTATGGTTACTGATTGCCCGTCGCTGTGAGCGCCACCCTGTGGTCGGCGCTCACAGCACACGTGCAATTCTGCTACATAGCAGCGATCAGCAGATCGCTGCTATGTAGCAGAGCCGATCGTGCTATGCCTGCTTCTAGCCTCTCATGGAGGCTATTGAAGCATGGCAAAAGTTAAAAAAAAAAAAGTTTAAAAAAATGTGAAAAAAATAAAAAAAACATAAAAGTTTAAATCACCCCCCTTTCGCCCCAATCAAAATAAATCAATAAAAAAAATATCAAATCTACGCATATTTGGTATCGCCGCGCTCAGAATCGCCCAATCTATCAATTAAAAAAAAGTATTAACCTGATCGCTAAACAGCGTAGCGGGAAAAAAATTCGAAACGCCAGAATTACGTTTTTTTGGTCGCCGCGACATTGCATTAAAATGCAATAACGGGCGATCAAAAGAACGTATCTGCACCGAAATGCTATCATTAAAAACGTCATCTCGGCACGCAAAAAATAAGCCCTCAACCGACCCCAGATCATGAAAAATGGAGACGCTACGAGTATCGGAAAATGGCGCAATTTTTTTTTTTTTTTTAGCAAAGTTTGGAATTTTTTTTCACCACTTAGATAAAAAATAACCTAGTCATGTTTGGTGTCTATGAACTCGTAATGACCTGGAGAATCATAATGGCAGGTCAGTTTTAGCATTTAGTGAACCTAGCAAAAAAGCCAAACAAAAAACAAGTGTGGGATTGCACTTTTTTTGCAATTTCACCGCACTTGGAATTTTTTTTCCCGTTTTCTAGTACACAACATGCTAAAACCAATGATGTCGTTCAAAAGTACAACTCGTCCCGCAAAAAATAAGCCCTCACATGGCCAAATTGACGGAAAAATAAAAAAGTTATGGCTCTGGGAAGGAGGGGAGCAAAAAACGAACACGGAAAAACGAAAAATCCCCCGGTCATGAAGGGGTTAATGTCATTCTTTGCCGTGACACTTGGATCATCATTTACACCATAACATACCGGATCTCATCTGCACATAATTTGGACTCCTCACTTTATTTTTTGCTGACAAACTACTGTATTGTGCACTGATGACAGTAAAGATCTGTTCCTTTACAAGAAGTTAAGACTAGATATCATAAAATAATTTGGGTATTCTAGGCATATATCAGCATGAACAGTGTATTATAAAAGGTTTATTTTCTTTCTAGTTGGCGGTGGCAGTGACCTGAGACTTTGGACTGTAAATGGTGATCTTATTGGACATGTACATTGCAGAGAGACTATTTCCTGTATTGCATTTTCAAATCAACCAGAGGGAATATCTGTTAATGTTGTTGCTGGAGGACTGGAAAATGGTGTTGTGCGGTAAGATTGTACTGTAAATACATCTGTTGTACTGAAATGTATAGGATGATTTCAAGTGGAGTGAAACCCATTTTGTCTTCAATGAAAGTAATTTTGCTGCTGTCTTTGTATTTTTTACGATATTTACAATTTGATTTTATTTTAATATTTTAAAAGCTCAATCTTGTGGTTTTTTTTGCGTACATTAATTTAACCCCTTCATCCCAAGGCGATTTTTCATTTAGTTTGTTCTCGTTTTTTCTTTTCCGTCTCCCAAGAGCCATAACTTTTCCATTTCTCCATCCACATAGCTATATGAGGACTTGGTTTTTACAGGACGAGTTGAACTTTTGAATTACATTATTAATTTTTTTGTATGATGGACTGGAAAACGGGAAAAGAATTCCAAATGTGTTGAAATTGCAAAGAAAATGCAATTTCCCAATTTTTTTTTTTTTTAAAGGGATGAGGGGTTTATTTGCCATGTTCACTATACTGTAAAACTGATATGATTCTCAAGGTCAGTATGATTATGCAAATAAAAATTATGAATTATTTTTTTAAGTAATGAAAAAAATTCAGAATTTTTCATTGTTTTTTTCATATTTTTAAATACTTTTTAAAAAACTTTTTACTGTATTTACCGTAATAATCCTTTAAGAGGAGTTGAAGCTGCGATCATCTGATCACGTGCTTTACATTGTAAGATGGCCGCCAGACAGGTCTTTGGGGGGGATATGTATCATCGAAGCTGGTAGCCCGGTGATGTAAGTTTGGAAAAGCAGGCTCCAGCACATATAGTGCTGAGAGAGTTAATAGGGTGTGTCAAGGGCCGTGTTTATGAGCAGTAAAAGAGATGGGTGGGACTGGCTACTCACATATCCCCACACTGGAGCGTGGTTCAACAGATATAGTGAAATGCAGCTGTATCATTAGTACATAGTGCATGCAATGGTAAAATATCTTGCTTGTGGGGCTCAGTCTCAGCTAGAGGCTGAGTGAAGGTCTGACGTATAAATGGTTTAGCCCGTGCTATATATGGACTGGTTATTTTCCATTTTGGTTCTGTTCTACCTTTTGTACCCAGAAGAGGTTATTTTGTTGTGTTAAATTGGACGGTTTATGGATATTTAATAAACCGCACGCTTGTTTGAACCAACTAATTGGACCCTTATGTGTGCATCAATTGTTGTGAATTCTGTGGCTGAGTTCACTTCTGTGGTCACAAGTGGTATTGCAGTCTCTGGGCTTCCTCCCTCAGGTGTTTTGGTGAGCTCGTTGGCTGCCTTGCTATTTAGCTCCACCTGAGTCTGTCTTCCTTGTTCCTTGTCAATGTTCCAGTGTTGGATCTGAGCTACTGCATCTTTCCTTGGGCCTGCTGCTCTGCTAGATAAGTGCTTCTAGTTTGTTTTCTGTTTTTTCTGTCCAGCTTGCTATTAACTTTTGCTGGAAGCTCTGAGAAGCAAAGGGGTGCACCGCCGTGCTGTTAGTTCGGCACGGTGGGTCTTTTTGCCCCTTTGCGTGGTTTTCGTTTTAGGGTTTTTTGTAGACTGCATAGTTCTCTTTGCTATCCTCGCTCTGTCTAGAATATCGGGCCTCACTTTGCTGAATCTATTTCATTCCTACGTTTGTCTTTTCATCTTGCTAACAGTCATTATATGTGGGGGGCTGCCTATTCCTTTGGGGTATTTCTCTGAGGTAAGTCAGGCTTGTATTTCTATCTTCAGGCTAGTCAGCTCCTCAGGCAGTGCCGAGTTGCATAGGTAGTTGTTAGGCGCAATCCACTGCTGCTTATAGTTGTGTGAGGATAGATCAGGTACTGCAGTCTACAGAGATTCCACGTCTCAGAGCTCGTCCTATTGTTTTTGGTTATTGCCAGATCTCTGTATGTGCGCTGATTACTGCACGCTGTGTTGCCTGATTGCCAGCCATAACAGTACAAGGAGCCCTTCAATGATTTCCAATAGAGGGAAAAAAGAAATCCTGACATCATTTTTTTTTCTTAGCTCTGTCTTCAGTCTTTTTTTTCCCCTAGACATTAGAGTGCTTCAGGACACAGCTGTGGACATGGATATTCAGGCTCTGTGCTCCTCAATGGATAATCTCGTTGTAAATGTACAAAAGATTCAAGATACTATTGATCAGAAATCGATGCTAGAACCAAGAATTCCGATTCCTGATTTGTTTTTTGGTGACAGAACTAAGTTCCTGAGCTTCAGAAATAATTGTAAGCTATTTTTGGCCTTGAAACCTCATTCTTCTGGTAATCCTATTCAACAGGTTTTGATTATTATTTCTTTTTTGCGCGGCGACCCACAGGACTGGGCGTTTTCTCTTGCACCAGGAGATTCTGCATTGAGTAATGTTGATGCATTTTTCCAGGCGCTGGGATTGCTTTACGATGAGCCTAATTCAGTGGATCAAGCTGAGAAAAATCTGCTGGCTTTATGCCAGGGTCAGGATGATGTAGAAGTATATTGTCAGAAATTTAGGAAATGGTCAGTACTCACTCTGTGGAATGAATCTGCACTAGCGGCTTTGTTCAGAAAGGGTCTCTCTGAAGCTCTTAAGGATGTAATGGTGGGATTTCCTATGCCTGCTGGTTTGAATGAGTCTATGTCCTTGGCCATTCAGATCGGTCGTCGCTTGCGCGAGCGTAAATCTGTGCACCATCTGGCGGTATTGTCTGAGAGTAAGCCTGAGCCTATGCAGTGCGACAGGACTATGACTAAAGTAGAACGGCACGAACACAGACGTCTGAACAGACTGTGTTTCTATTGTGGTGATTCTACTCATGCTATTTCTAATTGTCCTAAACGCACTAGGCGGTTCGATAGCTCTGCCGTTATTGGTACTGTACAGTCCAAATTCCTTTTGTCCATTACCTTAATGTGCTCTTTGTCATCATATTCTGTCATGGCGTTTGTGGATTCAGGCGCTGCCCTGAATCTGATGGATTTGGATTATGCTAAACGTTGTGGATTTTTCTTGGAGCCTTTGCGGTGTCCTATTCCGTTGAGAGGAATTGATGCTACACCTTTGGCCAAGAATAAGCCTCAGTACTGGGCCCAGCTGACCATGTGCATGGCTCCTGCACATCAGGAAGTTATTCGCTTTTTGGTACTGCATAATTTGCATGATGTGGTCGTGTTGGGGTTGCCATGGCTACAAACCCATAATCCAGTATTGGATTGGAACTCTATGTCGGTAACCAGCTGGGGTTGTCAGGGAGTACATGGTGATGTTCCATTTTTGTCTATTTCGTCATCCATTCCTTCTGACATCCCAGAGTTCTTGTCGGACTTTCAGGATGTATTTGAAGAGTCCAAGTCTGATGCCCTACCTCCGCATAGGAATTGTGATTGTGCTATCGATTTGATTCCTGGTAGTAAATTCCCTAAGGGTCGTTTATTTAATTTGTCCGTACCTGAACACACCGCTATGCGCAGTTATGTGAAGGAGTCCCTGGAGAAGGGACATATTCGCCCATCGTCGTCACCATTGGGAGCAGGGTTCTTTTTTGTAGCCAAGAAGGATGGTTCGCTAAGACCGTGTATTGATTACCGCCTTCTTAATAAGATCACTGTTAAGTTTCAGTATCCCTTGCCATTGATTTCTGACTTGTTTGCTCGGATTAAGGGGGCTAGTTGGTTTACTAAGATTGATCTTCGTGGTGCGTATAATCTGGTGAGAATCAGGCAGGGAGATGAATGGAAAACGGCACTTAATACGCCCGAGGGTCATTTTGAGTATCTGGTGATGCCGTTCGGACTTGCCAATGCTCCATCTGTTTTTCAGTCTTTTATGCATGACATTTTCCGTGAGTATCTGGATAAATTCTTGATTGTTTACTTGGATGACATTTTGATCTTCTCAGATGATTGGGAGTCTCATGTGAAGCAAGTCAGAATGGTTTTCCAGGTACTGCGTGCTAATTCCTTGTTCGTGAAGGGATCAAAGTGTCTCTTCGGTGTGCAGAAAGTTTCATTTTTGGGGTTCATCTTTTCCCCTTCTACTATCGAGATGGATCCGGTTAAGGTTCAGGCCATCCAGGATTGGACTCAGCCGACATCTCTAAAAAGTCTGCAGAAATTCCTGGGCTTTGCTAATTTTTATCGTCGCTTCATCTGTAATTTTTCTAGCATTGCCAGACCATTGACCGATTTGACCAAGAAGGGTGCTGATTTGGTTAATTGGTCTTCTGCTGCCGTGGAAGCTTTTCAGGAGTTGAAGCGACGTTTTTGCTGTGCCCCTGTGTTGTGTCAACCTGATGTTTCTCTTCCGTTCCAGGTCGAGGTTGATGCTTCTGAGATTGGTGCAGGGGCGGTTTTGTCACAGAGAGGTTCTGGTTGCTCAGTGTTCAAACCATGTGCTTTCTTTTCCAGGAAATTTTCTGCTGCTGAGCGTAATTATGATGTGGGCAACCGAGAGTTGCTGGCCATGAAGTGGGCATTCGAGGAGTGGCGTCATTGGCTTGAGGGTGCTAAGCATCGCATGGTGGTTTTGACTGATCATAAGAACCTTACTTATCTTGAGTCTGCCAAGCGCTTGAATCCTAGACAGGCCCGTTGGTCGTTATTTTTTGCTCGTTTTGATTTTGTGATTTCATACCTTCCGGGCTCTAAAAATGTGAAGGCGGATGCTCTGTCTAGGAGTTTTGTGCCCGACTCTCCGGGGTTATCTGAGCCGGCGAGTATCCTCAAGGAAGGAGTCATTGTGTCTGCCATCTCCCCTGATTTGCGGAGAGTGTTGCAGAAATTTCAGGCTAATAAACCTGATCGTTGTCCGGCCGAGAAACTGTTCGTCCCTGATAGGTGGACTAGTAAAGTTATCTCTGAACTTCATTGTTCGGTGCTGGCCGGTCATCCAGGAATCTTTGGTACCAGGGAGTTGGTTGCTAGATCCTTCTGGTGGCCATCTCTGTCACGGGATGTGCGTGCTTTTGTGCAGTCCTGTGGAATTTGTGCTAGGGCTAAGCCCTGCTGTTCACGTGCCAGTGGGTTGCTTTTGCCCTTGCCGGTCCCGAAGAGGCCTTGGACACATATTTCGATGGATTTCATTTCTGACCTTCCCGTTTCTCAAAAAATGTCGGTCATTTGGGTGGTCTGTGATCGCTTTTCTAAAATGGTCCATCTGGTGCCCTTGGTTAAATTGCCTTCCTCCTCTGATTTGGTGCCTTTGTTCTTCCAGCATGTGGTTCGTTTACATGGCATTCCTGAGAATATTGTTTCTGACAGAGGTTCCCAGTTTGTCTCGAGGTTCTGGCGAGCCTTTTGTGGTAGGATGGGCATTGACCTATCTTTTTCATCGGCCTTCCATCCTCAGACTAATGGCCAGACCGAACGAACCAATCAGACCTTGGAAACATATCTGAGATGTTTTGTTTCCGCTGACCAGGATGATTGGGTGTCATTTTTGCCGTTGGCTGAGTTCGCCCTTAATAATCGGGCCAGCTCGGCTACCTTGGTCTCTCCATTTTTCTGCAATTCTGGGTTCCATCCTCGTTTCTCTTCAGGACAGGTTGAGTCTTCGGACTGTCCTGGTGTGGATTATGTGGTGGACAGGTTGCAGCAGATCTGGACTCAGGTAGTGGACAATTTGACCTTGTCCCAGGAGAAGGCTCAGCTTTTCGCTAATCGCAGACGCCGTGTGGGACCCCGACTTCGTGTTGGGGATCTGGTTTGGTTATCTTCTCGTCATATACCTATGAAGGTTTCCTCTCCTAAATTTAAACCTCGTTTTATTGGTCCGTATAGGATTTCTGAGATTCTCAATCCGGTGTCTTTTCGTCTGACCCTCCCAGACTCCTTTTCCATACATAATGTATTCCATAGGTCGTTGTTGAGGAGATACGTGGCACCTATGGTTCCATCTGTGGAGCCTCCTGCCCCTGTTTTGGTGGAGGGGGAATTGGAGTATATTGTGGAGAAGATTTTGGATTCTCGTGTCTCTAGACGGAAACTCCAGTATCTGGTCAAATGGAAGGGTTATGCTCAGGAAGATAATTCCTGGGTTTTTGCCTCTGATGTCCATGCCCCAGATCTTGTTCGTGCCTTTCATGTGGCTCATCCTGGTCGGCCTGGGGGTTCTGGTGAGGGTTCGGTGACCCCTCCTCAAGGGGGGGTACTGTTGTGAATTCTGTGGCTGAGTTCACTTCTGTGGTCACAAGTGGTATTGCAGTCTCTGGGCTTCCTCCCTCAGGTGTTTTGGTGAGCTCGTTGGCTGCCTTGCTATTTAGCTCCACCTGAGTCTGTCTTCCTTGCTCCTTGTCAATGTTCCAGTGTTGGATCTGAGCTACTGCATCTTTCCTTGGGCCTGCTGCTCTGCTAGATAAGTGCTTCTAGTTTGTTTTCTGTTTTTTCTGTCCAGCTTGCTATTAACTTTTGCTGGAAGCTCTGAGAAGCAAAGGGGTGCACCGCCGTGCTGTTAGTTCGGCACGGTGGGTCTTTTTGCCCCTTTGCGTGGTTTTCGTTTTAGGGTTTTTTGTAGACTGCATAGTTCTCTTTGCTATCCTCGCTCTGTCTAGAATATCGGGCCTCACTTTGCTGAATCTATTTCATTCCTACGTTTGTCTTTTCATCTTGCTAACAGTCATTATATGTGGGGGGCTGCCTATTCCTTTGGGGTATTTCTCTGAGGTAAGTCAGGCTTGTATTTCTATCTTCAGGCTAGTCAGCTCCTCAGGCAGTGCCGAGTTGCATAGGTAGTTGTTAGGCGCAATCCACTGCTGCTTATAGTTGTGTGAGGATAGATCAGGTACTGCAGTCTACAGAGATTCCACGTCTCAGAGCTCGTCCTATTGTTTTTGGTTATTGCCAGATCTCTGTATGTGCGCTGATTACTGCACGCTGTGTTGCCTGATTGCCAGCCATAACAATCAATGTCTACCAGAGAGCCGATCCCTTAGAATTGGTGCTTCTAATGCAGGCAGAGATCCAAGAGGAAACAGGTGATTGCTGTCTGGAAACTACTTGTCCTAAGTAAGGACAGCCTGACGCAATGGAGGAGCTAATCAAATAGTTGGTTCAGGCTAACATGTAGCAGCAAGTCCAGCAGGAGACCAACAAACTCCTGATTCAACACGTGCAACAGCAGCAACGGCAGATGGAACGCCTGGCAGAGGCTGTCCGCGGCAGGGAAACCACCCTACCCGCAAGTCATGGAGATGATTCACAAATGAGAAAGATGATAATGAGATCTTTGCAAAAGATGACTTTGGGTGATAATAATAATAATTTTATACAACATATTCCGCAGCGCTTTACAAATTATAGAGGGGACTTGTACAGACAATAGACATTACAGCATAACAGAAATCACAGTTCAAAACAGATACCAAGAGGAGTGAGGGCCCTGCTCGCAAGCTTACAAACTATGAGGAAAAGGGGAGACACGAGAGGTGGATGGTAACAATTGCTTTAGTTATTCGGACCAGCCATAGTGTAAAGCTCGGGTGTTCATGTAAAGCTGCATGAACCAGTGATGGGTAATGATGTTGAGGCATTCTTGATAGTGTTTAAAAGGGTCGTGGAACGAGGGAAACTGCCTCCAGAGCTGTGGGCGGAGGTTCTGCTGCCATATCTTACATGGGAACCGCAGAAGGTCTATTATGACCTGGTCATGCATGATGCAAAAGAATGCACCAAGTTGAAAACTGAGATCTTGGAGTACTGAGGAGTAACTCTGTCAGGGCACAACAGGTGCACCACTGGGCCTATCACATTGACAAGCCTCACCAGTCCCAAATGTTTGACCTATTACAACTGGCTAAAAAGTGGTTGTAACCGGAATCCTTGTCCCCAGTGCACATGATGGAGCAGATTGTCATGGACAGGTTCATACACTCTCTTCTAAGACTTGTGCAACACTGGGTTGCCAAGGGAGATCCCCGGAATGCTCATGATTTGGTGGGCCTGGTGGAAAGGTAACAGGCGGTTGAGAGTTTCTTGGGGGAAGCAAGGGATCTTAATCTCTCTCTACTGGGGTTCCCATATGGAGCTGACACCAAAAATGAGGAAACTAGAGTCACATACAAGGGGTCTCCAAGGTCCCAGGAAGCATCTGAGCCTCAAAGGCCCTTCTAGTAGCGTTATCTCTTGGCGGTGTTATGCCCCAGGTCACATAGCCGCCCTTTATCCCACATCTCTCGAGCCTATGGACTGCAGCATAGGACAGCACTGCTCATATTTTGCAAACCCTGCCTGCAGTGCTGACCCTCAACCCGGCGAGAGGCCGTAGGCATTTCCTGTATCCGTGATCGGAGTGGCAATAACTGATCTATTAGGCTCTGGGAAGTTTGGTAACTCTTGTGAGGGCCACACTTCTTCACCGGATGATTCCTGTTAAGATGGTGGGCGTCCACTGTTTACACCGGGATGCTAAAAGACTGCCCTTTGGCTCGAGTGGTCATTGACACAAACTGTAGCACTGAGTCCCATGAGGTTGGAATAGTCAATAACCTATTACACCCTATTATAATAGGGCGGGACTTTGCCTTGTGGGTTGCAGGGGAAAGTGGAATTGCTTGGTTACAATAGCCAAGTCACCCTCAAAGAAAGCTCAATGCAGCACAATCTGACAGGTTTCCCTTTTGTGTGTTGGTTGGCGATGAGGATGAGGCAGTATCCCGAGTCCAGCTCTTAAAGGAGCGAATGATAATGTGTCTGTACTTAATGGCATTGCTCAAAAGTCAGGAGCTGACATCCGATATCCATATTTTGCAGTAAATTGGGAGTTATTATATTGGGTCACCAAGTAGAGAGGCGAGGTGATCGAGCAATTACTGGTGCCAGAGCTGTACAGATGTAAGGTGTTAGAACTGACCAATGCTCATGTGTTAAGTGGTCATGTGGGGGTAGACAAAACCAGGAATGGACCCTCCATAAGTTCTACTGGCCCAATTATCACAGAGAAATCATGAACTATTGTAGGTCCTGTTTCACTTGCCAGCTGATCTCCCCAGTGGCTCACTTCGGTAGTCCCTTAGTGCCGTTGCCCATCATTGAGGTCCCATTTGATTACATAGCCATGAATGTGGGACTCCTGGTCAATTCTGCCAGTATAACCCGTGGTCCTGGACTCTGCTACATGGTATACGGAGGCCCGTACCATTGTGAAACTCCTTTGTTAAAGGGAACCGTCACCCCATTTTTTCAATATGAGCTAAAAATAGCATTAAATAGGGCCTGAGCTGTGCTTTACAATAGTGTCTTTATTGTCCCCTGATTCCCCACCTTTGCTGCCAAAATACCTTAGTAAAGTCGCCGTTTTCGCCTGTCAATCACGCTGGTCTGGTCAAATGGGCGTTGTGAAATTGCTGTTTCTCCCCCATCTCTTGTTTTTCCCTAAGAAATTTCTTACCGGCGTTGGTGTAGTGTTTTGCGCCTGCGTAGTAAAGTCTAATTTCGCGCCTGCGCATTATGCTTTGCCCAACTGTGGGCATAGCATACAGCACATCACTGCGCATGCGCGGCTCTTCAATGTAACCTGTGTGCCACGGAAGTCTGGATATGCAAATTTGCATACCGAGACTTCCGGGGCACAGAGGTTACAGTAAAAAACCGGCGCATGCACAGTGATGTATTGTATGCTTTGTCCACTGTTGGGCAATACATACTGCGCATGTGCAAGAGCCGAATGTACTGCGCAACTGCAAAAAAAGAGCGCGATCAGTGCTATTCACAGATCGAGTTACGTCAGACACGCCGAGGAGCGGGGGGAGAAACTGTGATTTCACAACCCCCATTTGACCGGACCAGCGTGATTGACAGGCGAAATCGGCGACTTTACTAAGGTATTTTGGCAGCAAAGGTGGGGAATCAGGGGACAATAAAGACACTATTGTAAAGCACAGCTCAGGCGCTATTTAACGCTATTTTTAGCTCATATTGAAAAAACGGGGAGACAGGTTCCCTTTAAGGGTATACCTCGGGAGTTGGTCCGTATCTTTTCCAGGACTGGGTTGTCTAAAAAGTAGACCTAGGGACCTAATGGACCTAGCGACTCCATTCATGTTTAAGATAATGAGATGTTAAGGATGTAAAGAATTAATGATGATATACAAAGTGAACATATACAAAAATCAAGACGGCGATTGCGTCCTGAGCCACACCTGTGTTAACCTAGAAGGCATCTGTGGACTGACATGTTTGCTCCAACATGTTCTGCTTTTTGTTAATAAAGATTAAGTAATTCAGAACAGAATTGAGTATGTCACCCAAATGTAAGAAAGCATTGCTGAAGTGATGCCTATTGTGAGAAAACACCTACTCCAAGCGGGGAAAAGTACATTCATAGGTATACAACCGATCAGCAAGGGTGAGACAGTTCTGCCCTGGAGATCAGGTACTGGTACCCAAGGTAGAGGACAAATTTCTAGCCAGATGGCAGGACCCTAACAAAGTGATTTAAAAGATTGTCAAGGTCACTTATAAAGTCTACCAACTGGGGAGAAGGAAGCCCAACCAGGTATAGCACATCAATTGATCAAGCCATGGTGAGATAGAGACCCCGTGGAAGGTGGCAAATACACTATCACCTGCCTGAAGCAGCAGTGCCAAGAATTACTTTTTCGGAACAGAGACCTGTTTTCAGAATTGCCAGGTTGCACTCTGGTCATAGAACATGAAGTTTCACAGAGCCTCATGTGTGGGTGAATTTGAAGCCATATCAGATTACCGAAGCCCACAGAGAGGTAATCTCGAAGGATGTGACATGAATGTTGAACCTAGATGTCACTGAAGAATCCAAGAACAACTGGTCCAGTCTCATCCCATCATCATGGTGCCAAAACCAGATGGAGAATATCGTTTTTTTAATGACTACAGTAAGCTGAATAAAGTCTCTAAATTTGACACATATCTAATTCGCTATATCGACGAGTTCATTGAAACCTTAGTGCCAGCCCGGTACATTACCACTCAGGACCTCATGAAAGAGTATTGTCAGATTTCCCTCTTCAAGGATGCCAAGGAGAAGACCGTCTTTTCAATGCCAGATGGTTGTTTACAGTATGTCAGGATGCTATTTGAGTTGTAAGGAGATCCAGCCACGTTCCAGAGAGCCATGGATCGAATCCTCGCTCCCCACGAGAAGTGGCAGTCTACCTGGATGACATTGTGATCTTCAGCCAGGATTGGGGAAGTCATCTAGGCTTGGTGCTTTAAGGAAGGCATGGTTTTCCATCAACCTAAAGAAATGTGCCATGGGGATGGAAGAAGCCAAGTACTTGGCATATGTCATAGACAGGAGCGAGATCAAACCCCAAATGAATAAGGTTGGCACAATCCTGATTTGGCCACAACTGCTCTCCAAAAAGCAGATCTGAGCATTTCTGGGCATTGTGGGTTACTACCGTGAGTGCATCCCTAACTTCGCCATGATAGCGGCACCTCTGACTGACCTGTTTCAGAGTACAAAGTCGGCTATGGTCAAGTGGTCTCCAGAAGCTGAGACAGTATATGACACTAGCCTTGTGTAAACATCCAGTGTTGGTGGCCCTGGACTTCTCCAAAGAGTTTGTGTTTCAGACAAATGCATTTGATGTTGGATTAGGTGCCATCTTATTTCAGGAAGTGAACTGCGAAGAACATTCGATGATTTACATGTCTCCCTGTGAGAAAAACCACTACATCGTTGAGGACGAGTGTTTGGCCATAAAGTGGGCATTGGACACTTTAAGATACCACCTATTAGGCAGGAAGTTCATGTTAATGTTAGACCATGCCGAACTTTGGTAGATGTGGAAGAAGAACAATGCCCTACACACTGCTATGTATCGATAAGATCACAATGTCCTATAAACGCCATCTACAAGCTGACTTTCACAGGAGAATAGTCTTAACAAGCATGGAGATCTTCTGTAGACCTCCATGCTGGCATATTAAATGCAGTTGTCAGAGATTAACAGCGGCATTTAACAGGATAACAACCGCTGGCAGAACTTCGCTTCACCCGCAGCTGTTAAGGGCCCATGACCTCGTATGCTGGGAATGATGCAGCCTCAGAGTCTGAGCACGCATCAAAGGCAAGGACTCTACATCATATGTTGTGAAGGGGTTAATTGGAAACCGTGCTTTACCAGATTTGTCTGGTATAATTGTTGCCTCTAAAAATACATTTTGTGCCCTGCTTTGGCTGCCCACAACACTACCATGCTGCTCCTTAGTAACTTACAATGAAGGTTTTATCATCTGACATTATCACTGCCCGTATTAGTGCTCCTGTGAGTAGTTAACGGACTCCGCCCCACTTGTGATGAGAAGCTCACTGTCAATGAACAATGCACATAGAAAGCTGTGCTGTGGGCTGGGTTAGTTTCCTCAGCTCTGCTTTATGCTACATCTAAGAACTCTGATTTTTTCACCACTGCTGCACCCAGTAAACTAAGTGATACAGCATGCTCCCTTGCCCCTATATTATGCTACTCTCAGATTACATAGAAAAACATTGCTGACAGATTCCCTTTAAAATAATGATCTTTTACTACTTTCCTTACAGATGATCGTAAGTCCACATTTATGAATCACCTTACAGCAGTTTGGGTGCATATTGAACCAAAAATGTCACAAACATTTGATATTTTCTCTCCACATATCAGCTTTCAAAAACATCTGGAGAACTAACTAAGCATGGGCTATCGTGGAAAAGAATTTTTCATTTTTTTTTTACTTTAACTTTGTTAGTGGGAAAACCTCTTTAATTTTAACCCCTTAATCCCATATGAAGTACTATCCCGTCAAGGTGCCCTGGGACTTAATTCCCAGTGACGGGATAGTACGTCATATGCGATCGGCCGCGCTCACGGGGGGAGCGCGGCCGATCGCGGCTGGGTGTCAGCTGCCTATCGCAGCTGACATCCAGTACTATGTGCCAGGAGCAGTCACGGACCGCTCCCGGCACATTAACCCCCGGCACACCGTGATCAAACATGATCGCGGTGTGCCGGCGGTGCAGGGAAGCATCGCGCAGGGAGGGGGCTCCCTACGGGCTTCCCTGAGACCCCCACAGCAACGCGATGTGATCGCGTTGCTGCGAGGGTCTCCTACCTTCCTCCCTGCAGCAAGGCTTGGATCCAAAATGGCGGGGGCATCCGGGTCCTGCAGGGAGGGAGGTGGCTTACCAAGTGCCTGCTCAGGGCAGGCACTTGGTAAGCCTGCAGCACTGCAAGTCAGATCGCTGATCTGACAGAGTGCTGTGCAAACTGTCAGATCAGCGATCTGTGATGTCCCCCCCTGGGATAAAGTAAAAAAGTAAAAAGAAAAAATTTACACGTGTAAAAAAAAAAAAAAATAGAAAAAAAAAATCCTGAATAAAGAAAAAAACACAAAATTATTCCCATAAATACATTTCTTTATCTAAATAAAAAAACAAACAATAAAAGTACACATATTTAGTATCGCCGCGTCCATAACGACCCCACCTTTAAAACTGTCCCACTAGTTAACCCCTTTAGTAAACACCGTAAGACAAAAAAAACAAGGCAAAAAACAACGCTTTATTATCATACCGCAGAACAAAAAGTGGAATAACACGGGATCAAAAAGACGGATATAAATAACCATGAAATCACCGCTGAAAACGTGATCTTGTCCCGCAAAAAACGAGCCACCATGCAGCATCATCAGCAAAAAAAAATAAAAAAGTTATAGTCCTGAGAATAAAGCGATGCCAAAATAATTATTTTTTCTATAAAATAAGCGGAACGGTATAAACGCCTCCTCCAAAAGAAATTCATGAATAGCTGGTTTTTGGTGATTCTGCCTCACAAAAATCGGAATAAAAAGCGATCAAAAACTGTCACGTGTCAGAAAATGTTACCAATAAAAACGTCAACTCGTCCCGCAAAAACAAGACCTCACATGACTCTGTAGACCAAAATATGGAAAAATTATAGGTCTCAAAATGTGGAGACGCAAAAACTTTTTGCTATAAAAAGGGTCTTTTAGTGTGTGACAGCTGCCAATCATAAAAATCCGCTATAAAAAACGCTATAAAAGTAAATCAAACTCCCCTTCATCACCCCCTTAGTTAGGGAAAAATAATAAAATAAAAAAAAATGTATTTATTTCCATTTTCCCGTTAGGGCTAGGGTTAGGGCTAAGGCTAGGGTTAGGGTTTGGGCTAGGGTTGGAGCTAAAGTCAGGGTTTGGGCTAGGGTTGGAGCTAAAGTTAGGGTTAGGGTTGGGGCTAAAGTAAGGGTTTGGATTACATTTACGGTGGGGATTAGGGTTTGGATTAGAGTTAGGGGTGTGTCAGGGTTAGGGGTGTGGTTAGGTTTACTGTTGGGATTAGGGTTAGGGGTGTGTTTGGATTAGGGTTTCAGTTAGAATTGGGGATTTCCATCGTTTAGGCACATCAGGGGCTCTCCAAACGTGACATGGCATCCGATCTCAATTCCAGCCAATTCTGCGTGAAAAAGTAAAACAGTGCTCCTTCCCTTCCGAGCTCTCCTGTGAGCCCAAACGGGTTTACCCCAACATATGGGGTATCAGCGTACTCAGGACAAATTGGACAACAACTTTTGGGGTCCAAGTTCTCTTGTTACCCTTGGGAAAAATAAAAATTTGGGGGGCTAAAAATCATTTTTGTGGGAAATTTTTTTTTTTTATTTTCACGGCTCTGCGTTGTAAACTGTAGTGAAACACTTGGGGGTTCAAAGTTCTCACAACACTTGTAGATAAGTTCGTTGGGAAGTCTAGTTTCCTATATGGGGTCACTTGTGGGGTGTTTCTACTGTTTGGGTACATCAGGGGCTCTGCAAATGCAACGTGACACCTGCAGACCAATCCATATAAGTCTGCATTCCAAATGGCGCTCCTTCCCTTCCGAACTCTGCCATGTGCCCAAACAGTGGTTCCCCCCCCACATATGGGGTATCAGCATACTCAGCACAAATTGAACAACAACTTTTGTGGTCCAATTTATCCTGTTACCCTTGTGAAAATACAAAACTGGGGGCTAAAAAAATCATTTTTATGGAAAAAAAAAAAGAATTTTTATTTTCACGGCTCTGCGTTATAAACTGTAGTGAAACACTTGGGGGTTCAAAGCTCTCAAAACACATCTAGATAAGTTCCTTAGGGGGTCTACTTTCCAAAATGGTGTCACTTATGGGGGGTTTTAATGTTTAGGCACATCAGGGGCTTTCCAAACGCGACATGGTGTACCATCTCAATTCCAGTCAATTTTGCATTGAAAAGTCAAACGGCGCTCCTTCCCTTCCGAGCTCTGCCATGAGCCCAAACAGTCGTTTACCCCCACATATCGGGTATCAGCGTACTCGGGACAAATTGGACAACAACTTTTTGGGTCAAATTTCTTCTCTTACCCTTGGGAAAATAAAAAATTGGGGGCGAAAGATCATTTTTGTGAAAAAATATGATTTTTTATTTTTATGGCTCTGCATTATAAACTTCTGTGAAGCATTGGTTGGGTGAAAGTGCTCACCACACATCTAGATAAGTTCCTTAAGGGGTCTACTTTCCAAAATGGTGTCACTTGTGGGGGGTTTCAATGTTTAGGCACATCAGGGGCTCTCCAAACGCAACATGGCGTCCCATCTCAATTCCAGTCAATTTTGCATTGAAAAGTCAAATGGCGCTCCTTCCCTTCCGAGCTCTGCCATGCGCCCAAACAGTGGTTTACCACCACATATGGGGTATCGGCGTACTCAGGACAAATTGTACAACAACCTTTGGGGTCCATTTTCTCCTGTTACCCTTGGTAAAATAAAACAAATTGGAGCTGATGTAAATTTTTTGTGAATAAAAATTTAAATGTTCATTTTTATTTACACATTCCAAAAATTCCTTTAAAACACCTGAAGGGTTAATAAACTTCTTCAATGTGGTTTTGAGCACCTTGAGGGGTGCAGTTTTTACACTTGGTTATTTTCTATCATATAGACCCCTCAAAATGACTTCAAATGTGATGTGGTCCCTAAAAAATATTGGTCTTGTAAAAATGAGAAATTGCTGGTCAAATTTTAACCCTTATAACTCCCTAACAAAAAAAAATTTGGTTCCAAAATTGTGCTGATGTAAAGTAGACATGTGGGAAATGTTACTTATTAATTATTTTGTGTGACATATCTCTGTGGTCTAAGGGCATAAAAATTCAAATTAGGAAAATTGCCAAATTTCCGTTTTTTTCACAAATAAACGCACGTTATATCGAATAAATTTTATCACTATCATGAAGTACAATATATCACGAGAAAACAATGTCAGAATCGCCAAGATCCGTTGAAGCGTTCCAGAGTTATAACCGCATAAAGGGACAGTGGTCAGAATTGTAAAAATTGGCCCGGTCATTAATGTGCAAACCACCCTCAGGGCTTAAGGGGTTAATGAATAGATATTGGAATAAAAATAGGTTCCACATTTGGATGTGTTTAAAAAATGTTCTTGTGCTGAGATAATCTTATAAATGTGCCCTTGCTCTGTACTGTGTAATGGCTGTGTCTGACCGTTTGTGGAACTTATTTTATTCCAAGATTTATTGATTAAAATTGACTTTGTTCATGGGAAAACCCCTTTAAATGGCATGTATCTCTTCTTGAATTATATGAAAAAGAACCTGGCACTCAACTTATATGCCATCGATATTGATTAAGGACTATGCGCACACACCATCTCTGACAATTTACCTACACACTCGGTGTATCGCCGTCCTGAACAAGGGAGCTCCTCCTCCTGCAAAACACACCTCCTGACGTGACACGCAAGCGCCGCTCCTTGGAACGCACCACCATATTGGTGACGTTGTTTCTGGCCTCATCATCACTGCACGCCGGACACGCCCACCCCCGTGACACTCAATCGCAGCTCCTTTGAATACACCACCATGTTTGGTGATGTTGTTCGTGGCCTCAGCTTAACATTACTGTACGCCGGACACGCCCACTTCCGGTCGGCGGCACACAGGCTCCCGCGGTCAGTATATATATATAGAGCCTACATTTGGCGTACATGGCGACAGACTAGCGGCGGATACCGCGTCAGCCACGCCATCACCACACGGTAGGATAACCTCATGTACTGTGCGGTCACGTAGGATAAGGTCTTCTACTTACCATACTCTGTGTTTTGCACCCAGTAGGTTGTTGCTTTCACAGCCTAGCACAGACTAAACACTCTGTATCTATTAACGGTATGTTATGCTTATCTACCTTTACCAGGCTAGTGGATGCTCCCAAACCCTCTATTTTTTGGTGTAAAGTTGTCTGCGAATACTTTTGGCATAAGCAATGAGATCATTTCCTACCTGCACAAAATGTAAAATATGAATAGTCATTAGAGAGGTCAGCCACTTTCTCTTGTTAATGCAGCTTTCCGTACTAACTCCCCAGTACTTCTGATCACCGCTGATGGTGGAACACGTGACCAGACCTGTCCATCAGCCTCCTAAAATTGTAAAACACTTCACATGGGAAAGTTGCTCATCTGGTCACATGCTTTTCGATCAGCAGCCATTTTATGGTCAGAAGTGATGGTTAGTTAATGAGGAAAGCTGCACTAACAAGAGAAAGCGTCATCCCTTTAACTATTCAAAGATAATTAAGTTTGGCACTGCACATGACAGTCTTAATGATGGGTGAGCAGGAATAAGGTGTATTTAACTTATTAACAGGTGCATGCCACTTAATGAATTAGGCACATCTCATCACTAATGTACGCCTTTCAGCACTCTGCCAAAACTGTTGTGTAAAGTGCCCAAGTGAGGTAGTCGTGGGCGAGCTGCTGCTCCCACTCGCTCTGGCACTCTACAGACATCAGGTGTCCCTGTATGCTGGTGTGTGTGGATGCATCACACTTAGTTCTGGCCTTTTATTTGTTAACTGAGTTTTTACGAATAGGCATAAAGGATAAGGCCCAACGGCTTGTCATCTTTCCCACAGATACCATACACAACTTCAGCCCTGGTTCTCGGTAGGTCTGGGATATCCCTCTTGCTATCTTCCCTAGCACTAGTAATTCTCCTCCAGCACTAGCAGTGCACCCGGATTGCAGCACCATCATCCTTCTAGAATTTGAGTCCATCTTTCCCTGTATCTTCACAGGCTGATGGTGCCCATGGGCCCTGACGTCCATCTCAAGGTTCCCCAGGCAGGCAAAAAGAATCACACTGAAGGGTATTTTTGGCAAACCACTGCCCCGAGTATTTGTCCCTAGCAATCTATCACCTGTGACTGATGCTGTGACTTGTCACTACTACTCCCCACTGACTGTTACTTCCTGAACTTGACAATAAAACTTATTTCCCCCCTCCCTAGTCTGCAATGGCAATTACAGTTAACCCTGTCTAGGCTACTGTTGTGAATTCTGTGGCTGAATTCACTCCTGTGGTCACAAGTGGTACTGCAGCTTCTGGGCTTCCTCCCTCAGGTGTTCTGGTGAGCTCGTTGGCTGCCTTGTTATTTAACTCCACCTGATTCTGTCTTCCTTGCTCCTTGTCAATGTTCCAGTGTTGGATCTGAGCTTCTGGATCTTTCCTGTGGCCTGCTGCTCTGCTTAGATAAGTGCTTCTTTGCTTTTGTTGCTGTTTTTTCTGTCCAGCTTGTCTATTCGTTTTTGCTGGAAGCTCTGAGACGCAAAGGGTGTACCGCCGTGCCGTTAGTTCGGCACGGTGGGTCTTTTTGCCCCCTTTGCGTGGTTTTTTGCTTTAGGGTTTTTTGTAGACTGCAAAGTTCTCTTTGCTATCCTCGCTCTATCTAGAATATCGGGCCTCACTTTGCTGAATCTATTTCATCCCTACGTTTTGTCTTTTCATCTTGCTAACAGTCATTATATGTGGGGGGCTGCCTTTTCCTTTGGGGTATTTCTCTGAGGCAAGTCAAGCTTGTATTTCTATCTTCAGGCTAGTCAGTTCCTCAGGCTGTGCCGAGTTGCATAGGTAGTTTCAGGCGCAATCCACAGCTGCCTTTAGTTGTGTGTAGGATAGGTTCAGGTATTGCGGTCTACAGAGATTCCACGTCTCAGAGCTCGTTCTATTGTTTTTGGGTTTTTGTCAGATCACTGTATGTGCTCTGATTACACTGTGTTACTGGATTGCCTTCATAACAGTACAAGGAGCCTAAACTAATGATTCTCAATAGAGGGAAAAAAGAAGTTCTGACATCATTTTTTTTTCTCAGCTCTGTGTTCAGTCTTTTTTTCCCCTAGACATTAGGGTGCTTCAGGACACAGCTGTGGACATGGATATTCAGGCTCTGTGCTCTTCAATGGATAATCTCGTTATAAATGTACAAAAGATTCAAGATACAATTGATCAGAAATCTATGCTAGAACCAAGAATTCCTATTCCTGATTTGTTTTTTGGTGGTAGAACTAAGTTTCTGAGCTTCAAAAATAATTGTAAGCTATTTCTGGCCTTGAAACCTCATTCTTCTGGTAATTCAGTTCAACAGGTTTTGATTATTATTTCTTTTTTGCGCGGCGACCCTCAGGACTGGGCATTTTCTCTTGCGCCAGGAGACCCTGCATTGAGTGGTGTCGATGCGTTTTTCCTGGCGCTCGGATTGCTGTACGATGAGCCTAATTCAGTGGATCAGGCTGAGAAAAATTTGCTGGCTTTGTGCCAGGGTCAGGATGATATAGAAGTATATTGTCAGAAATTTAGGAAGTGGTTGGTACTCACTCTGTGGAATGAATCTGCGCTGGCAGCTTTGTTCAGAAAGGGTCTCTCTGAGGCTCTTAAGGATGTCATGGTGGGTTTTCCTATGACTGCTGGTTTGAATGAGTCTATGTCTTTGGCCATTCAGATCGGTCGTCGCTTGCGCGAGCGTAAATCTGTGCACCATCTGGCGGTATTGTCTGAGATTAAACCTGAGCCTATGCAGTGCGATAGGACTATGACCAGAGTTGAACGGCAAGAACACAGACGTCTGAATGGTCTGTGTTTCTACTGTGGTGATTCCACACATGCTATTTCTGATTGTCCTAAGCGCACTAAGCGGTTCGATAGGTCTGCCGTCATTGGTACTGTACAATCCAAATTCCTTCTGTCCATTACCTTGTTATGCTCTTTGTCATCGTATTCTGTCATGGCGTTTGTGGATTCAGGCGCTGCCCTGAATCTGATGGATTTGGATTATGCTAAACGTTGTGGGTTTTTCTTGGAGCCTTTGCGGTGTCCTATTCCGTTGAGAGGAATTGATGCTACACCTTTGGCCAAGAATAAACCTCAGTACTGGGCCCAGCTGACCATGTGCATGGCTCCTGCACATCAGGAAGTTATTCGCTTTCTGGTGCTACATAATCTGCATGATGTGGTCGTGTTGGGGTTGCCATGGCTACAAACCCATAATCCAGTATTGGATTGGAACTCTATGTCGGTATCCAGCTGGGGTTGTCAGGGGGTACATGGTGATGTTCCATTTTTGTCTATTTCGTCATCCACTCCTTCTGAGGTCCCAGAGTTCTTGTCTGATTATCAGGATGTATTTGAAGAGCCCAAGTCCGATGCCCTACCTCCGCATAGGGATTGTGATTGTGCTATCAATTTGATTCCTGGTAATAAATTCCCTAAAGGTCGTTTATTTAATTTATCCGTGCCTGAACACACCGCTATGCGCAGTTATGTGAAGGAATCCCTGGAGAAGGGACATATTCGCCCATCGTCATCACCACTGGGAGCAGGGTTCTTTTTTGTAGCCAAGAAGGATGGTTCGCTGAGACCGTGTATTGATTACCGCCTTCTTAATAAGATCACTGTTAAGTTTCAGTATCCCTTGCCATTGTTATCTGACTTGTTTGCTCGGATTAAGGGGGCTAGTTGGTTCACTAAGATAGATCTTCGTGGTGCGTATAATCTGGTGAGAATCAGGCAAGGAGATGAATGGAAAACGGCATTTAATACGCCCGAGGGTCATTTTGAGTATCTAGTGATGCCGTTCGGACTTGCCAATGCTCCATCTGTTTTTCAGTCTTTTATGCACGACATCTTCCGTGAGTATCTGGATAAATTCCTGATTGTTTACTTGGATGACATTTTGATCTTCTCAGATGATTGGGAGTCTCATGTGAAGCAGGTCAGAATGGTTTTCCAGGTCCTGCGTGCTAATTCTTTGTTTGTGAAGGGATCTAAGTGTCTCTTCGGTGTGCAGAAAGTTTCATTTTCGGGGTTCATCTTTTCCCCTTCTACTATCGAGATGGATCCGGTTAAGGTCCAAGCCATCCAGGATTGGACTCAGCCGACATCTCTGAAAAGTCTGCAAAAGTTCCTGGGCTTTGCTAATTTTTATCGTCGCTTCATCTGTAATTTTTCTAGCATTGCCAAACCATTGACCGATTTGACCAAGAAGGGTGCTGATTTGGTTAATTGGTCTTCTGCTGCTGTGGAAGCTTTTCAGGAATTGAAGCGTCGTTTTTGTTCTGCCCCTGTGTTGTGTCAACCAGATGTTTCTCTTCCGTTCCAGGTCGAGGTTGATGCTTCTGAGATTGGAGCAGGGGCGGTTTTGTCACAGAGAGGTTCTGGTTGCTCAGTGTTGAAACCATGTGCGTTCTTTTCCAGGAAGTTTTCTGCTGCTGAGCGTAATTATGATGTGGGCAACCGAGAGTTGCTGGCCATGAAGTGGGCATTCGAGGAGTGGCGTCATTGGCTTGAAGGAGCTAAGCATCGCGTGGTGGTATTGACTGATCATAAGAACCTTACTTATCTCGAGTCTGCCAAGCGCTTGAATCCTAGACAGGCCCGTTGGTCGTTATTTTTTGCTCGCTTCGATTTTGTGATTTCGTACCTTCCGGGCTCTAAAAATGTGAAGGCGGATGCTCTGTCTAGGAGTTTTGTGCCAGACTCTCCGGGTTTATCTGAGCCGGCGAGTATCCTCAAGGAAGGAGTCATTGTATCTGCCATCTCCCCTGATTTGCGGCGAGTGTTGCAAAAATTTCAGGCTAATAAACCTGATCGTTGTCCGGCCGAGAAACTGTTCGTCCCTGTTAGGTGGACTAGTAAAGTTATCTCTGAACTTCATTGTTCGGTGTTGGCTGGTCATCCAGGAATCTTTGGTACCAGAGAGTTAGTGGCTAGATCCTTCTGGTGGCCATCTCTGTCACGGGATGTACGTACTTTTGTGCAGTCCTGTGGGATTTGTGCTAGGGCTAAGCCCTGCTGTTCACGTGCCAGTGGGTTGCTTTTGCCCTTGCCGGTCCCGAAGAGGCCATGGACACATATTTCGATGGATTTCATTTCTGACCTTCCCGTTTCTCAAAAGATGTCAGTCATTTGGGTGGTCTGTGATCGCTTTTCTAAAATGGTCCATCTGGTGCCCTTGGTTAAATTGCCTTCCTCCTCTGATTTGGTGCCTTTGTTCTTCCAGCATGTGGTTCGTTTGCATGGCATTCCTGAGAATATTGTTTCTGACAGAGGTTCCCAGTTTGTTTCAAGGTTCTGGCGAGCCTTTTGTGGTAGGATGGGCATTGACCTATCTTTTTCCTCGGCTTTCCATCCTCAGACTAATGGCCAGACCGAACGAACCAATCAGACCTTGGAAACATATCTGAGATGTTTTGTTTCTGCAGACCAGGATGATTGGGTGTCCTTTTTGCCGTTGGCTGAGTTCGCCCTTAATAATCGGGCCAGCTCGGCTACCTTGGTCTCTCCATTTTTCTGCAATTCTGGGTTCCATCCTCGTTTCTCTTCAGGACAGGTTGAGTCTTCGGACTGTCCTGGTGTGGATTCTGTGGTGGACAGGTTGCAGCAGATCTGGACTCAGGTAGTGGACAATTTGACCTTGTCCCAGGAGAAGGCTCAACTTTTCGCTAATCGCAGACGCCGTGTGGGTCCCCGACTTCGTGTTGGGGATCTGGTTTGGTTATCTTCTCGTCATATTCCTATGAAGGTTTCCTCTCCTAAATTTAAACCTCGTTTTATTGGTCCGTATAGGATTTCTGAGATTCTCAATCCTGTGTCCTTTCGTCTGACCCTCCCGGACTCCTTTTCCATACATAATGTATTCCATAGGTCGTTGTTGCGGAGATACGTGGCACCTATGGTTCCATCTGTTGAGCCTCCTGCCCCTGTTTTGGTGGAGGGGGAATTGGAGTATATTGTGGAGAAAATTTTGGATTCTCGTGTCTCTAGACGGAAACTCCAGTATCTGGTTAAATGGAAGGGTTATGCTCAGGAAGATAATTCCTGGGTTTTTGCCTCTGATGTCCATGCTCCAGATCTTGTTCGTGCCTTTCATGTGGCTCATCCTGGTCGGCCTGGGGGCTCTGGTGAGGGTTCGGTGACCCCTCCTCAAGGGGGGGGTACTGTTGTGAATTCTGTGGCTGAATTCACTCCTGTGGTCACAAGTGGTACTGCAGCTTCTGGGCTTCCTCCCTCAGGTGTTCTGGTGAGCTCGTTGGCTGCCTTGTTATTTAACTCCACCTGATTCTGTCTTCCTTGCTCCTTGTCAATGTTCCAGTGTTGGATCTGAGCTTCTGGATCTTTCCTGTGGCCTGCTGCTCTGCTTAGATAAGTGCTTCTTTGCTTTTGTTGCTGTTTTTTCTGTCCAGCTTGTCTATTCGTTTTTGCTGGAAGCTCTGAGACGCAAAGGGTGTACCGCCGTGCCGTTAGTTCGGCACGGTGGGTCTTTTTGCCCCCTTTGCGTGGTTTTTTGCTTTAGGGTTTTTTGTAGACTGCAAAGTTCTCTTTGCTATCCTCGCTCTATCTAGAATATCGGGCCTCACTTTGCTGAATCTATTTCATCCCTACGTTTTGTCTTTTCATCTTGCTAACAGTCATTATATGTGGGGGGCTGCCTTTTCCTTTGGGGTATTTCTCTGAGGCAAGTCAAGCTTGTATTTCTATCTTCAGGCTAGTCAGTTCCTCAGGCTGTGCCGAGTTGCATAGGTAGTTTCAGGCGCAATCCACAGCTGCCTTTAGTTGTGTGTAGGATAGGTTCAGGTATTGCGGTCTACAGAGATTCCACGTCTCAGAGCTCGTTCTATTGTTTTTGGGTTTTTGTCAGATCACTGTATGTGCTCTGATTACTGGCACACTGTGTTACTGGATTGCCTTCATAACAGGCTACACTGCAGCCCTAGAGGGTTCTATCCTCAGCAACATACATTGCATATAAAACACATTTAACCCCTTAAAGTGTCAGTGAGCAGACCATCACCTCCACCACTCGTACAGTTGTTCCAGTCATTGACTGGAATATTATTTCTGGTGTATGTTATTTCACAACTTTTGATGAATTTATCAGGCAGGCTTCGTCAAACCCTGTCCCACTTTGGCGGTGTGGGCAAAAACTGGCATGAAATTGCAAAAAGTCAAACACCTTGATGTATTGGGCCAATAGTGTCATGATTGCTAATATATTTAATGGCAAAATAACGTATTAAATATGGTTTAAATGAATAAAGCATTGTGTTGTGAATTCTGCTCTTGGGCTCCCTCCGGTGGTTGTTGATGGTAATGCAGTTATTCCTGAGCAGCAGTCTTGGACAAGTGTTTCTGCTAATTGCAATTCGGACTGGGGTATTTAGCGGTGCAGGACTCATTAGTCCTTGCCAGTAGTCAATGTTCCTTTGGAAGTGTTGGTCCTCTGCCTGGCCCCTCCTGCTTGCTGCCAATTCAGCTAAGATAAGTGTTTTCTTCATTTTTTTTAGACACACTGCTGTGTGTTTATTTTCTGTGCTTATCTTGTTTCTATTTTGTTCCTGCTAGACTGTGCCTGTTGTTTTTCGCAGTCTAGTTGGACTCGCTGGAGTCGCAGATATACTCTCCACATCTTTAGTTAGGTGGTGGAGTTTTTGTATTTTTCTGCTGTGGATATTTTGTAGTGTTTTATGCTGACCGCATAGTATCCTGTACTATCCTTTCCTATCTAGGTAGAAGTGGCCTCCTTTGCTTATCCCTGTTTTCTGTCTGCGTGTGTCTTTTTCCCTCCTACTCAGTCATTATTTCTGGGGGGCTACCTATCCTTTGGGGGTCTACTCTGAGGCAAGAGAGTTTTCCTATTTCCATCTTTAGGGATATTTAGTCCTTAGGCTGTGTCGAGGTGTTTAGGTCTGGTTAGGCACACCCCACGGCTACTTCTAGTTGCGGTGATAGGATCAGGGGTTGCTGTCAGTAAAGTTACCACTTCTCCAGCGAAGGTCATTTAATGCTGCTCCAAGGCCACCTGATCATAACAGCATTGGTACTTTGATGACAGTAAGCAAATTCGCTTATAATGGTGAAAGAATAAATTAGAGATCAAATAAATGGAACAGAATCCTTGCAGATGAATAATAATACTGTATATGCTCGAGTATAAGCCGACCCGAGTATAAGCCGACCCCCCTAATTTTGCCACAAAAAACTGGGAAAACTTAATGACTCGAGTATAAGCCTAGGGTGGGAAATGCAGCAGCTACTGGTAAATTTCAAAAGAAAAATAGATACCAATAAAAGTAAAATTAATTGAGAAATCAATAGGTTAAGTGTTTTTGAATACCCATATTGAATCAGGAGCCCCATATAATGCTCCATACAGTTCATAATGGGCCCCATAAGATGCTCCATACAAAATATGCCCTATATAATCCTGCATAAAGGTTAATAATGTCCCCATAAGATGCTCCATAGACACATTTGCCCCATATAATGCTGCACAAATGTTGATTATGGCCCCATAAGATGCTCAATAGAGACATTTGCACAATATAATGCTGCACAAATGTTGATTATGGCCCCATAAGATGCTCCATAGAGACATTTGCCCAATATAATGCTGCACAAATGTTGATTATGGCCCCATAAGCTGCTCCATAAAGATATTTGCCCCACACAGTGCTGCACAAACGTTGATTATGGCCCCATAAGATGCTCCATACAGACACATTTGCCCCATTATAGTGCTTCACAAATGTTGATTATGGCCCCATAAGATGCTCCATAAAGATATTTGCCCCATACAGTGCTGCACAAACGTTGAATATGGCCCCATAAGATGCTCCATAAAGATATTTGCCACATATGCTGTTGCTGCGATAAAAAAAAATCAAAAAAATCACATACTCCCCTCTCGTCACTCAGGCCCCCGGCACTTTCAATTTTCACCTCTCCTCGTTCCGGGTGCTGCTCCGTCTTCAGCGACTTCTGCACTGACGCTCAGGCAGAGGGCACGCACACTAATACATCATCGCGCCCTCTGACCTGAGTGTCACAGCAGAAGACGCTGAAGACGGAGCCGCGCCCAGAACAAGGAGAGGTGAATATCACACAGCGCTCCCCCTCCCCATTATACTCACTTGCTCCTGGCGCGGTCCCTGGTTCTTTGGCACCGCAGCTTCTTCCTGTAGTGAGCGGTCACCGTTACCGCTCATTACAGTAATGAATATGCCGCTCCACCCCTATCGGAGTGGAGTAGGGTCCATATTCATTACTGTAATGAGCGGTACCATGAGACCGCTCAATACAGGAAGAAGCTGTGGCGCCGGGAGGACCAAGGACCTGCAGGGACCGCAGCAGGAGCAGGTGAGTGTTATTAAACTCCCCTCCCCTGCCGACCCCTGGGTATGACTCGAGTATAAGCCGAGAAGGGGACTTTCAGACCAAAAAAATGCGCTGAAAATCTCGGCTTATACTCGAGTATATACGGTAAGTGTTAAACTAGGCTATATTTTACCTTGTGCCCCCAAAAATCTCCTTATTGCCTATTAAGCTTTATTTGAAGTGGGTGGAGTTTAATGAAATGGGTGGGGCTACAAGCCGACTGACAGGTTCCTTAACCCCTTACCGGCATCGGACGTACTATACCGTCCGATGCCGGCTCCCCTGCTTTGATGCAGGGCTCCGCGGTGAGCCCGCACCAAAGCCGGGACATGTCAGCTGTTTTGAACAGCTGACATGTGCCCGTAATAGGCGCGGGCAGAATCGCGATCTGCCCGCACCTATTAACTAGTTAAATGCCGCTGTCAAACGCAGACAGCGGCATTTAACTACCGCTTCCGGCCGGGCGGCCGGAAATGACGTCATCGCCGACCCCCGTCACATGTCCGGGGGTCGGCGATGCGTCTCCATTGTAGCCATAGAGGTCCTTGAGACCTCTATGGTTACTAATTGCCCGTCGCTGTGAGCGCCACCCTGTGGTCGGCGCTCACAGCACACGTGCAATTCTGCTACATAGCAGCGATCAGCAGATCGCTGCTATGTAGCAGAGCCGATCGGCTTGTGCCTGCTTCTAGCCTCTCATGGAGGCTATTGAAGCATGGCAAAAGTTAAAAAAAAAAGTTTAAAAAAATGTGAAAAAAATAAAAAAAACATAAAAGTTTAAATCACCCCCCTTTCGCCCCAATCAAAATAAATCAATAAAAAAAATATCAAATCTACGCATATTTGGTATCGCCGCGCTCAGAATTGCCCGATCTATCAAATAAAAAAAAGTATTAACCTGATCGCTAAACAGCGTAGCGGGAAAAAAACTCGAAACGCCAGAATTACGTTTTTTTGGTCGCCGCGACATTGCATTAAAATGCAATAACGGGCGATCAAAAGAATGTATCTGCACCGAAATGCTATCATTAAAAACGTCATCTCGGCACGCAAAAAATAAGCCCTCAACCGACCCCAGATCACGAAAAATGGAGACGCTACGAGTATCGGAAAATGGCGCAATTTTTTTTTTTTTTTTTTTAGCAAAGTTTGGAATTTTTTTTCACCACTTAGATAAAAAATAACCTAGTCATGTTTGGTGTCTATGAACTCGTAATGACCTGGAGAATCATAATGGCAGGTCATTTTTAGCATTTAGTGAACCTAGCAAAAAAGCCAAACAAAAAACCAATGTGGGATTGCACTTTTTTTGCAATTTCACCGCACTTGGAATTTTTTTCCCGTTTTCTAGTACACGACATGCTAAAACCAATGATGTCGTTCAAAAGTACAACTCGTCCCGCAAAAAATAAGCCCTCACATGGCCAAATTGACGGAAAAATAAAAAAGTTATGGCTCTGGGAAGGAGGGGAGCGAAAAACGAACACGGAAAAATGAAAAATCCCCTGGTCATGAAGGGGTTAATAGTCATGCAAGAACATGAAGTATGCCAGCTTGTAGCAGGTGTAGATTAGCTTTTCTGGCTCGGAGAGAAGCATAGATGTGATAAGTCCAGGGTCACACTTGTGAGTGCAATGTGAGAAACTCGCGCAAGTCTCTCGCCTCCATACCCGGCACTGCCTCCGACACTTGGGACCGGAGCATGCAGCTGTATGTATTTCTATGCAGCTGCATGCTTCAGTCGCAAGTGTCGGCGGCAGTGCCTGGTATTTAGACAAGATACTGGCGCGAGTTTCTCGCATTGCACTCGCAAGTGTGACCCTGGCCTAAGAGGCATATCCTCCTTAAAAAATTGTGGCATGTAGCTCCTCTTTTATGTGGAATTCTAGTAACATATAAAATGCCAGTTTTAATAAATTCCCTCCAATATCAAGTGGAAATCACACAGACCTATATTATGATAACCATCCTTAAGAAAATATAACTAAAGGGTCTTTAACTGCTCATCTATAAAAGAAAAAACACAAAACATCAAGCCTCACAAAGTCTTAGCACATTATCCAGCACTACTGCTATATACGTACAATTAATTATAACAAGGTATACCGTATATACTCGAGTATAAGCCGAGATTTTCAGCCCAAATTTTAGGGCTGAAAGTGCCCCCCTCGGCTTATACTCGAGTCACGGTAGCGGTGGGGTCGGCAGGTGAGGGGCTGAGGGCGCTGGGGTATACTTACCTAGTCCCAGCGATCCTCGCGCTGTCCCTGCCGTCCCACGGGCTTCGGCGCTGCAGCTTCTTCCTCTCTTCAGCGGTCACGTGGGACCGCTCATTACAGAAATGAATAAGCGGCTCCACCTCCCATAGGGGCGGAGCCACGTATTCATTTCTCTAATCAGCGGTGCCGGTGACCGCTGATAGAGAAAGAAGCTGCGGCACCGAAGACAGGAGGGGACAGCGCGAGGATCGCCAGGACTAGGTGAGTATAGCATATTCACCTGTCCTCGTTCCAGCCGCCGGGCGCCGATCCATCTTCCCGGCCGGCGCCTCCATCTTCCCGGCGTCTGCGCTCTCTGACTGATCAGGCAGAGGGCGCGATGACGCATATAGTGTGCGCGGCGCCCTCTGCCTGATCAGTCAGAGCAGAGACGCCGGGAAGATGGAGGCGCCGGAACGAGACGCTGGGAGCTGCAATCAAGGGAGGTGAGTATGTGTTTGTTTGTTTTTTATTGCAGCAGTAGCAGCGGCAGCACAGATTAATGTGGAGCATCTATGGGGCACAGTGAACGGTGCAGAGCACCGTATAAGGCACAGCTAGGGGGCACAATGAACGGTGCAGAGCACCGTATAAGGCACAGCTAGGGGGCACAATGAACGGTGCAGAGCACCGTATAAGGCACAGCTAGGGGGCACAGTGAACGGTGCAGAGCACCGTATATGGCACAGCTAGGGGGCACAATGAACGGTGCAGAGCACCGTATAAGGCACAGCTAGGGGGCACAATGAACGGTGCAGAGCACCGTATATGGCACAGCTATGGGGCACAGTGAACGGTGCAGAGCACTGTATATGGCACAGCTAGGGGGCACAGTGAACGGTGCAGAGCACTATATGGGGCACAGCTATGGGGAAATATGAATGGTGTAGAGCACTATATGGCACAGCTATGGGGAAATAATGATCTATTTTTATTTTTGAAATTCACCGGTAAATGCTGCATTTCCACCCTAGGCTTATACTCGAGTCAATAAGTTTTCCCAGTTTTTTGTGGCAAAATTAGGGGGGTCGGCTTATACTCGGGTCGGCTTATACTCGAGTATATACGGTATATGGAGGGTATCAAACTTAATTCTCCTTTTTTTAGTGCTTTGGTACTCCAGTACTGCCAAAATTGACCACAGTTTGCAGGGACCATACTAATGACTATTACACTGTCTTTTACCTTTGGTTCACAGTAGTATAGATTGCAGTAACGGAAAGTATGTGTGCATCTTCGGTTCACTTCCCCCATACATATGAAGTTTTCGTTCCACTGAGCGTTAAAATATTTCTGGTGAAAAGAAGTAGGAAATTCTCCGTCATATACAGTTGTGGCCAAAAGTATTGACACCCCTGCAATTCTGTCAGATAATACTCAGTTTCTTCCTGAAAATGATTGAAAACACAAATTCTTTGTTATTATTATCTTCATTTAATTTGTCCAAAATGAAAAAAAAAACACAAAAAGAATTGTCCTAAAGCCAAATTTGATATAATTCCACACCAAACATAAAAAAGGGGGTGGACAAAAGTATTGGCACTGTTCAAAAAATCATGTGATGCTTCTCTAATTTGTGTAATTAACAGCACCTGTAACTTACCTGTGGCACCTAACAGGTGTTGGCAATAACTAAATCACACTTGCAGCCAGTTGACATGGATTAAACTTGACTCAACCTCTGTCTGGTGTCCTTGTGTGTACCACATTGAGCATGGAGAAAAGAAAGAAGACCAAAGAACTGTCTGAAGACTTGAGAAACCAAATTGTGAGGAAGCATGAGCAATCTCAAGGCTACAAGTCCATCTCCTAAGACCTGAATGTTCCTGTGTCTACCGTGCACAGTGTCATCAAGAAGTTTAAAACCCATGGCACTGTGGCTAACCTCCCTAGATGTGGACAGAAAAGAAAAATTGCCAAGAGATTTCAACGCAAGATTTTGCGGATGTTGGATAAAGAACCTCGACTAACATCCAAACAAGTTCAAGCTGCCCTGCAGTCTGAGGGTACAACAGTGTCAACCCGTACTTCCGCATTCTGAATAGTACGGGTTGACACTGTTGTACCCTCAGACTGCAGGGCAGCTTGAACTTGTTTGGATGTTAGTCGAGGTTCTTTATCCAACATCCGCAAAATCTTGCGTTGAAATCTCTTGGCAATTTTTCTTTTCTGTCCACATCTAGGGAGGTTAGCCACAGTGCCATGGGTTTTAAACTTCTTGATGACACTGTGCACGGTAGACACAGGAACATTCAGGTCTTTGGAGGTCATTCAGATCTGTTGGCGTCTGAATGAAAAGGGACTGTATGGTAGGAGACCCAGGAAGACCCCACTTCTTACCCCGAGACATAAAAAAGCCAGGCTGGAGTTTGCCAAAACTTACCTGAAAAAGCCTAAAACGTTTTGGAAGAATGTTCTCTGGTCAGATGAGACAAAAGTAGAGCTTTTGGGGCAAAGGCATCATCATAGAGTTTACAGGAGAAAAAAGAGGCATTCAAAGAAAAGAACACGGTCCCTACAGTCAACCATGGCGGAGGTTCCCTGATGTTTTTGGGGTTGCTTTGCTGCCTCTGGCACTGGACTGCTTAACCGTGTGCATGGCATTATGAAGTCTGGAGACTACCAACAAATTTTGCAGCATAATGTAGGGCCCAGTGTGAGAAAGCTGGGTCTCCCTCAGAGGTCATGGGTCTTCCAGCAGGACAATGACCCAAAACACACTTCAAAAAGCACTAGAAAATGGTTTGAGAGAAAGCACTGGAGACTTCTAAAGGCCCCTTCACACTCAGCGACGCTGCAGCGATACCGACAACGATCCAGATCGCTGCAGCGTCGCTGTTTGGTCGCTGGAGAGCTGTCACACAGACAGCTCTCCAGCGACCAACGATCCCGAAGTCCCCGGGTAACCAGGGTAAACATCGGGTAACTAAGCGCAGGGCCGCGCTTAGTAACCCGATGTTTACCCTGGTTACCAGCGTAAAAGTAAAAAAAAAAAAAACAGTACATACTTACCTACCGCTGACTGTCCCCGGCGCTCTTCTTCTCTGCACTCCTCCTGTACTGGCTGTGAGCACAGCGGCCGGAAAGCAGAGCGGTGACATCACCGCTCTGCTTTCCGGCTGACCGACGCTCACAGCCAGTACAGGAGGAGTGCAGAGCACAGCGCCGGGGACAGACAGCGGTAGGTAAGTATGTAGTGTTTGTTTTTTTTTACTTTTACGCTGGTAACCAGGGTAAACATCGGGTTACTAAGCGCGGCCCTGCGCTTAGTTACCCGATGTTTACCCTGGTTACCAGTGAAGACATCGCTGGATCGGTGTCAAAAACGCCGATCCAGCGATGTCCACGGGAGATCCAGCGACGAAATAAAGTTCTGGACTTTGTTCAGCGACCAACGATCTCCCAGCAGGGGCCTGATCGTTGGTCGCTGTCACACATAACGATTTCCTTAACGATATCGTTGCTACGTCACAAAAAGCAACGATATCGTTAAGGATATCGTTATGTGTGAAGGTACCTTAAGGTGGCCAGCAATGAGTCCAGACCTGAATCCCATAGAACACCTGTGGAGAGATCTAAAAATGGCAGTTTGGAGAAGGCACACTTCAAATATCAGGGACCTGGAGCAGTTTGCCAAAGAAGAATGGGCTAAAATTCCAGCAGAGCATTGTAAGAAACTCATTGATGGTTACCGGAAGCGGTTGGTCGCAGTTATTTTGGCTAAAGGTTGTGCAACCAATTATTAGGCTGAGGGTGCCAATACTTTTGTCTGGCCCATTTTGGGAGTTTTGTGTGAAATGATCAATGTTTTGCTTTTTGCTTCATTCTCTTTTGTTTTTTTTTCATTTAAGACAAATTAAATGAAGATAATAATACCAAAGAATTTGTGATTGCAATCATTTTCAGGAAGAAACTGAGTATTATCTGACAGAATTGCAGGGGTGTCAATACTTTTGGCCACAACTGTACCTCCGTTTGTGCCATCACAAGCAGGTGCATCCAGCTTCATGGGGACGTCTGAATTCACCCTAAACTTCAGCTTGTCCCAAAGGAAACAAGCTCTCAAACGACTGTCGACAGAATGCTGAAATATTGTTGGTCTTTAAATGTGGCAACGCAGAAAACATTGGGGCTAATTCATCAAGACATGTATCATGCACCCTCACATTATGCCAGTCTTGTTTTCATAGAAATCACTGAATTAAAAGGTGCACGTAACATAATGAATTTCACGCCTCTTCCGAGTGGCATGCGCCTCTGCACTGCAACGGAAATGCTACTCCGGTCAGAGACTAAAGTAACATTTCTTCCGTATAAAATGCACTCACTTTTGATTAATTTGACGGGCGACACACACACGACACGCTCCTCTGCAGTTCTGCCTATTTCAGTGGAACGGATTGCAACCGGCACGAAACCACCAAAAGTTGATCAATTTAAAAGCTTTTACATTATTTTCTGGCTATGATGAATCGACCCCACATTGTTTTTATACATTTTTTTATATTGACCCACAGAATAAAGATAAAAGGTTATTTATAACATTGTAGATTCTATGAATTCTATGATTCTTAAAGTGAATCTGTCAGCAGATTTTTCCTCTGTAATTTGAGAGCAGCACGATGTTGGGGAAGAGACCCTGATTGCAGCGATGAGTCACCTACTAGTCTGTTTGTTGTTTCAATAAAATCACGGATTTATCAACAGGATATTATCATGCCATGTCGTTAAAAATAACATCCAAGACGATCTAGAGTAGTTAATAAAATTAAAGGCAACACTGCTGATGGTTTAAGATGGTGCGTACATATAACCCTCTAAAAAACTAAATATGTATGTCCCAGATGGAAACACCCTACTGTATCTTATATCATGGTAGTACTCAGGCTGCAGCAATGTGATCCTCTTCTTTATTTTCTAATGCAGTGAATATATAACTTCCTTTCATAGATTGTGGAGTACATGGGATTTGAAGCCAGTTCGAGAAATAACATTCCCAAAGTCAAATAAGCCAATAGTAAGGTGAGTCAAATATTTGCTATATTGAAATGGGGCTGACTTGTAGCAACTATTAATTGTAACAGTTAGTCTTGATTAGAAATATTCTATTTTTGACCCACATTTCTGAAGAGACATAATTTAGCACATGTCTAAACTAAAGCTATGTATTGAGATTGAGAAATGGGCCAATTTTCTGACTGCATTTTACGTAGTTTAAATCGTGTAACTTTTCTGCGCCAGGGTCTGTGTGCTTTAGAAACATAATTTTTAGCCATTCTTCTTAGAAAAGTTGCATTTCTTTAATGTGTTGAAATCTTGGCCAATGCCACATTTCACACCACATTTAGGCTGCGTGCCCACGTTGCGTTTTTTAATGCGTTTCTGCCGCTTTTTTGCCGCAGCGGAAACGCTTAAAAACCGCATTCCCATGCAATCCTATGGGAATCCGCAGTTGCTGTGCCCATGCTGCGGAATCATATAGCGGTAAAATCCGCAGCATGTTCATTATTTCTGCAGAATCGCTGCGATTCCGCCTCCATAGGATTGCATTGAAACGCTCACTTTACGCATGTGGCTATGCCCACCATGCGTAAAGTGAGCGCTTCATGTGCGGATGGTACCCGGGTCTGCAGGAGAGGAGACTCAAATTATTAAATAATTAAATAATTAAAATAAAAAATAGTGATATACTTACCTTGTGATGCCCCCCCCTAGAGTCCTTCCACCTCTAAGTGGTGCACGCAGCGGCTTCCGTTCCCAGGCATGCAATGCGCGAATCACCTGGGATGATGTCGCGGTCATGCGACTGTGACATCACAAAGGTCCTTTGCACAAAGCATCCCTGGGAACAGAACGTACCGGGAGCACTGCTGAGGAGATCAAGGACTGTCGGAAGGTGAGAATAACCATATTTTTTTTTTATATTTTTTTAAACATTCTATCTTTTACTATTGATGCTGCATAGGCAGCATCAATAGTAAAAAGTTGGTTACACTTGTCAAGCACTATGCTTGTGTAACCAACCTGTCAATCACTTTTCCAAGCGATGCTTCAAGCATTCTGCAAGCTAAAAACGCAGGAGGCGTCACCAAGATGAAGCCAAGGCAGTGAAATGCGCGTCGAGGCCCCGACACGTCCCACCTGCACTCCGATTACATTATGCCCCAAAGTAATATTTCATTGCGCTATTTCCAGATTTAAATAATTCCTTTCTTTGAGGCATCTATGTCTGTTATTTATGTGCAATAAAATGTATGTTCATTTATTTAAAAAAAAACCTTCCCTCTTTCAGAACTATTTGGACACTATATTAAGATTATTTATTTAGAGACACTTACTTTGATCAGTTGTTGTTTATTTACAAGATGACTTGCATGGCCTAAATGGTTAATAAATATTGGCATGGTAATAAGATACTATTTTGGACTAAAACACCCCACAAAAATATTCTGATAATTTCTTGAGTTTCCAGTTCTAGCACAGGTTTTCAGTTGGGTTTAGGAGTATTACAGCAGTGAACCAATGTTTAAGGGGTTGTCTTGGTTTTGCACAAAAGGCTGCAGTCGCTATATATATATATATATATATATATATATATCTACTATATAATTGTCTAAGGGTCACTTCCGTCTGTCTGTCTTTCTGTCTGTCACAGATATTCATTGGTCACGGAATCTGTCTGTCATGGAAATCCAAGTTGCTGATTGGTCGCGGCAAAACAGCCACAGCCAATCAGCGACGAGCACAGTCCGGAAGAAAATGGCCGCTCTTTCCTCCCCGCAGTCAGTGCCCGGCGCCCGCATACTCCCCTCCGGTCAGCGCTCACACAGGGTTAATGGTAGCGTTGACCGCGGTGTAACGCACTCCATTAACCCTGCTATTAACCCTGTGTGACCCTGTGGTCCACCTGGAGGAAGACACATGTGGTGTTGAAACATGTCGTCCATAAGGGATTGAATGTATGCAATACTGTTATTGAAGAAATCTGGTACTTTTTAATAAATAAACAGGTTGGATGTATTTCTGTTTCTTCAAAGCGGTGAGTTAGCTCAGTCACACACTCAAGCTTAGTCCATATATTACTCATCCTTGTAACATTTTCACACAGTAGCACCTTACAATCAGGTCACTGTGTTTGAGTGCTGGAGGAACAAATACATTGCAGCTGATTTTAATGCTCCTCTCAGGGTCATTTACAAATGTGATGAGAGGGGTCATCATCTGAGATCATCTTCCTATGGATGGAGTATTTGCTCTTAGGAAATATATCCATGATGAAGGCCTGAGGCCAGTTGTCCATTTTTCAATATTACAGATATTATCCATGTTGACTTCCATAAAATATACAGTAAATCTCCTCCCCCCTCTTTGAACAAAAACAAAGTATACAATGCAACTTTAATTATATGTGCTAGTAGTTCCATTACATACAACCTGTCCAGCCAAAAACAAGCCCTTAAATGGCTGTGTCGGGAAAAAAATGTAAAGTTATGGCTATATGAGTGCTTAAATTAAAAAAAAAAAAATAGGTTGTTCGTGTTATATGAAAACACACTAATATATAACATATTCATCTTATTTAGTGATTGTTTATGTAAAGTCCATGCACAAGACAAACTTCTCCGGGTACAATGCTCCAATCTGGAGCTCAAGTTGTTCAGACATGACTTGACTGTTTGTGAGTTGGGCTCGTCCTTCACTTGACAACACCCTCACTGGGTTCTGGAGCTGTCGGATGGGAATCGGACACATGTCCCTGCCTTTGATGTGGCTTGCACGCCGAACCTTCATCTTTCCTAGTACATGACAGCTGATTTAATCAGCCATCATGTGCCTTTGACAGCTGCTGTTAAATCCTGTTGTCAGTCTCTAACATTAGGATTTACCACATGCCAGCAGGGATTGCATCATTTCACGCTCCCATCAGCGTGCCTGTAATGTGATCGCTTGGCGCCGATGGGTTGTCATGACAGCCAGGGTCTGTCCATTCCTATCATAGAATCACAGAATGTTAGCTTTAGAAGAGACCTCAATGGTCGTCATGTCCAGCCCCCTTCTCAATGCAGGATTCATTAAACCATCTCAGACAGATGTCTGTCCAGCCTCTGTTTGAAGACTTCCATTGAAGGAGAACTCGCCACCTCTCGTGGCAGTCTGTTCCACTCATTGATCATCCTCACTGTGAAAAAGGTTTCTCTAATATCTAATCTGTATCTCCTCCCTTTCAATTTCATTCCATTACTTCTCATGTTTCCATGTGCAAATGAGAAAAAGGATGATCCCTCTACACTGACTTCCCTTCAGATATTTGTAAACCGTTATTAAGTTTCCTCTTAACCTTCTTTCTTGCAAGTTAAACAATCCCATTTCCTTTAACCGTTCCTTGCAGGACATACTTTGCAGTCCACTAACCTTTCTGTGAGCTCGTCTCTGAACTTGCTCTAGTTTTTCAATGTCTTTTTTAAAATGCGGTGGCCAGAACTGTACACAGTATTCCAGATGAGGCCAGACCAAGGTGGAGATGAAGGGGATAATTACTTTACATGATCTAGACTCTATGCTTGTCTTAATACATCCTACAACTGTGTTTGCCTTTTTTGCTGCTGCATCACACTGTTGACTTATGTGCAGTCTGTAATCTGTTAGTATACCCGTCTTTTCCACACATGATGTTGCTTAGTTCTATGCCTCCCGTTATGTATATATAATTTTTGTATTTCTTCCCCAGATGTTGGATCTTGCATTTCGCTCTGTTAAATACCATTCTATTAGTCCCTGCCCATTTTTACAACTTGTCTAGATCCTTCTGAATGTGTTTGTCTGTCTTCTAGTGTTAGATATCCCTCCTAGCTTTGCATCATCTGCAAATTTGATTCTTACCCTCAGTTCCCTTATCTAGCTCATTTATAAAAAATGTTAAACAACACTGGGACCAGGAAAGAACCTTGTGGTACCCCACTTGAAGCACGATTACTGAGCCAACTATGAATCCATTTAGCAGTAGCCTTATCAGTCCCATTTTTTTCAATAAGGATAGTAGGAGATACTTTATCAAATGCTTTGCTGAAGTCGAGATATACTATATCTACCACCTTTCCATGATTCACCCAGTCAATGATTCCATCATAGAATGAAATTACTGTATATACTCGAGTATAAGCCGAGATTTTCAGCCCAAATTTTTGGGCTGAAAGTGCCCCTCTCGGCTTATACTCGAGTCACGGTTGGCGGTGGGGTCGGCGGGTGAGGGGGAGAGAGGGCTGAGGCATACTTACCTGCTTCCGGGGCTCCTGGCGCTGTCCCTGCAGTCCCACGGTCTTCGGGTGCCGCAGCTCTTCCCCTGTTCAGCGATCACGTGGGACCGCTCATTAGAGAAATTAATATGGACTCCACACCCATAGGGGTGGAGCCGCATATTCATTTCTCCAATGAGCGGTAACGGTGATCGCTGATAGAGGAAGAGGCTGCGGCACCCGGAGAACAGCTGTCCGGGAGAAGGAGCGGGACGCCGGGAGCAGGTAAGTATCTCAGTTACCTGTCCGCGTTCCACACGCCGTGCGCCGCTCCATCTTCCCGTCCTCTGGCTCTGACTGTGCAGGTCAGAGGGCGCGATGACACATATAGTGTGCGCGCCGCCCTCTGCCTGAACAGTCAGTGCGGAGAGACGCCGGGACGGGACGCTGAGGATCTGCAAGCAAGAGAGGTGAGTATGGCATTTTTTTTTTTTATTGGAGCAGTCGCTCCCCCCACAATATGCGGCGACCGCAGATTACTCCGCACCTGCCCTATAAAACGACACCTGGCGTATAAGACGATACCCGACTTTTGAGAAGATTTTCAAGGGTTAAAAAGTAGTCTTATACGCCAGAAAATACAGTACTTACACACATGTTGTTTAATAATTTGCCCTGCATTCACTGCAAACATCATATTCTTCTTTAGATGAGCCCTCCTCTTTCCATTTGATATACCGTATTTTCCGGCATATAAGATGACTTTTTAACCCCTGAAAATCATCTCAAAAGTCGGGGGTCGTCTTACACGCCGGGTACGGCGTGTGCAGGGAGTGGTCCTGTATGATTCCCAGGGTCTGAAGGAGAGGAGACTCTCCTTCAGGCACTGGGATCCATATTCATGTAAAAAAAAAAAAAAAAAAAAAAAAAAATATGGGACATACTTACTCTCCGACGGCCCGTGGCTCTCAGCGTTGGCCTCCGTTCCTAAGGATGCGTGAGCACGACGTAATCGAAGGTCCTTCACTCACTGCATCCTTAGGAATGGAGGCCGCCGCTTGCACCGCTGAGAGCCGCGGGCCGTCAGAGGGTAAGTATATCCCATATTTTTTATTTTTATTCTTTTTTTACATGAATATGGATCCCAGGGCCTGAAGGAGTGTCTCCTCTCCTCCAGATCCTGGGAACCATCCGCACCGCACACGCCGTATTAGATGACTGGGCGTATAAGATGACCCCCGTCTTTTACGGTGAGTATATCACAAACTACATATTTTATATGGAAAAGTTGGGGGTCGTTTTATACGCCCAGTCGTCTTATGCACCAGAAAATATGGTACATTTCTGTTTTCCTTTTTAACAAGTGATTAAGTTCTGTGTTCATCCATCCTGGTTGTTTTAAATGCTTCCAGTTCTTCCTTCTTTTTGGGATTGTTACCGATTGTGCAGGTCAGAGGGCGCGATGACGCATATAGCGTGCGCGCCGCCCTCTGCCTGAACAGTCAGTGCGGAGAGACGCCGGGACGGGACGCTGAGGAGCTGCAAGCAAGAGAGGTGAGTATGGCATTTTTTTTTTTTTATTGCAGCAGCCGCAGCATTATACATACCGGTAGCACAGCTTTTTATTGCACATCTATGGGGCAATAATGAACGGTGCAGAGCTCTATGTGGCATAGTTTTATATGGCACAGCTTTCTATGGGGCAATAATGAACGGTGCCGAGCACTATATGGCACAGCTTTCTATGGCACATCTATGGGGCAATAATGAACGGTGCAGAGCAATATATGGCAGAGCTTTCTATGGCACATCTATGGGGCAATAATGAACGGTGCAGAGTACTATATGGCAGAGCTTTCTATGGCACATCTATGGGGCAATAATGAACGGTGCAGAGCACTATATGGCAGAGCTTTCTATGGCACATCTATGGGGCAATAATGAACGGTGCAGAGCACTATATGGCAGAGCTTTCTATGGCACATCTATGGGGCAATAATGAACGGTGCAGAGCACTATATGGCAGAGCTTTCTATGGCACATCTATGGGGCAATAATGAACGGTGCAGAGCACTATATGGCAGAGCTTTCTGTGGCACATCTATGGGGCAATAATGAACGGTGCAGAGCACTATATGGCACAGCTTTATATGGCACATATATGGGGCAATAATGAACGGTGCAGAGCACTATATGGCACAGTTTTATATGGCACATCTATGGGGCAATAATGAACAGTATGGAACATTATATATGGCACAGCTTTATATGGAGCATCTATGGGGCAATAATGAACAGTATGGAGCATTATATATGGCACAGCTTTATATGGAGCATCTATGGGGCAATAATGAACAATATGGAGCATTATATGTGGCACAGCTTTATACAGAGCATCTATGGGGCAATAATGAATGGTATGCAGCATTATATGTGGCACAGCTTTATATGGAGCATCTTATGGGGCAATAATGAACGGTATGGAGCATCTATTTTCATTTTTGAAATTCACCGGTAGCTGCTGCATTTCCTACACTAGGCTTATACTCGAGTCAATAAGTTTTCCCAGTTTTTTGTGGCAAAATTAGGGGGGTCGGCTTATACTCGGGTCGGCTTATACTCGAGTATATACGGTAGATTAATTTGGCATGACTTGTTTGCTGCAAACCCATGCTGGCTCTGGTTAATTACTATATCCTTATCCAAGTACCGTATTTTCCGGCGTATAAGACGACTGGGCGTATAATACGACCCACAAATTTTCCAGTTAAAATATAAAATCTTCTCAAAAGTCGGGGGTTGTCTTATATGCCGGGTGTCGTCTTATAGGGTGGGTGCGGAGCAATCTGCGGTCGAAGTATATAGTGGGGGTAAGTGGTCCTGATGACGAGGTGAGGGAGCGCCTCACCAGGAAGGTGTAAGTGAAGCAAACTGTCAGCGTCTGGGATGCCAGGGTTATGCAAAAAAGAGAGAGAGAGCGATGCTGTGCCTAGAAAAACACTCCTCTTTCACCAATCTGGCTCACCCTTGTATCCTATTATCTCCGTCTCTGCCTCTGTTTCACTTACACCTTCCCGGTGAGGTGCCCCCTCACCTTGTCATTGGGATTGCTCCCCCCAAAATATGCGGCGACCGCAGATTACTCCGCACCTGCCCTATAAAACGACACCTGGCGTATAAGACGATACCCGACTTTTGAGAAGATTTTCAAGGGTTAAAAAGTAGTCTTATACGCCAGAAAATACAGTACTTACACACATGTTGTTTAATAATTTGCCCTGCATTCACTGCAAACATCATATTCTTCTTTAGATGAGCCCTCCTCTTTCCATTTGATATACCGTATTTTCCGGCGTATAAGATGACTTTTTAACCCCTGAAAATCATCTCAAAAGTCGGGGGTCGTCTTACACGCCGGGTACGGCGTGTGCAGGGAGTGGTCCTGTATGATTCCCAGGGTCTGAAGGAGAGGAGACTCTCCTTCAGGCACTGGGATCCATATTCATGTAAAAAAAATAATAAAAATAAAAAATATGGGACATACTTACTCTCCGACGGCCCGTGGCTCTCAGCGTTGGCCTCCGTTCCTAAGGATGCGTGAGCACGACGTAATCGAAGGTCCTTCACTCACTGCATCCTTAGGAATGGAGGCCTGTCATGATCCCAATGGCAGGGGATCACAAAAGGACAAGCACAAAAAACAAAACAAGCTCTAGGGTGATGGAAACTGAGCTGACCGCGATCCTGAACCTAAACACACAACTAGCTGTAGCCGGGGAACGTGCCTACGATGATCCTAGACGTCTCGCTCCAGCCGAAGGACTAACTTCCCCTATTAGAAGAAACACAGACCTCTCTTGCCTCCAGAGAACACCCCACAGAAATAGCAGCCCCCCACATGTAATGACGGTGAAATGAGAGGAAAGCACATACGTAGTTATGAAAACAGATTCAGCAAAATGAGGCCCGCTAAAGCTAGATAGCAGAGGATACAAAAGTGAACTGCGCGGTCAGCGAAAAACCCTTCAAAAAACCATCCTGAAATTACTTGAACTCAGGCGTATTAAATGCGGTTTTCCACTCATCACCCTGCTTTATCCGCACAAGATTATACGCACCCCGAAGATCAATCTTAGTGAACCATTTAGCCCCCTTAATGCGAGCGAACAAATCGGTCAGCAATGGCAAAGGATACTGATATTTGACTGTAATCTTATTCAAAAGACGGTAATCTATACAAGGCCTCAAGGAACCATCTTTTTTGGCCACGAAAAAAAAACCTGCTCCCAAAGGGGACGAAGATGGACGGATATGTCCCTTTTCCAAGGACTCCTTAACATAATCCCGCATAGCAGTATGCTCTGGCACTGACAGATTGAACAAACGTCCTTTAGGAAATTTACTGCCAGGAATCAAATCTATAGCACAATCGCAATCCCTGTGAGGAGGAAGCGAATTGAGCTTAGACTCCTCAAAAACATCCCGATAATCAGACAAAAATACAGGAACCTCAGAAGGAGTAGATGAAGCGATAGAAATCGGAGGTGCATCATCATGAACCCCCTGACATCCCCAGCTTAACACAGACATCGTTTTCCAGTCCAAGACTGGGTTATGAGTTTGTAACCATGGCAGACCAAGCACTAAGACATCATGTAAATTATACAGTACCAGGAAGCGAATCACCTCCTGATGAACGGGAGTCATACGCATGGTCACTTGTGTCCAGTACTGAGGTTTGTTCATAGCCAAAGGTGTAGAGTCAATTCCTTTCAAAGGAATAGGGACTTCCAGAGGCTCCAGACTAAACCCACAGCAGTTGGCAAATGACCAATCCATAAGACTCAGGGCAGCGCCTGAATCCACATAGGCATCGACGGAAATGGCTGATAATGAACAAATCAGAGTCACAGACAGAATGAACTTAGACTGTAAAGTACTAATGGCAACAGACTTATCAACCTTTTTTGTGCGTTTAGAGCATGCTGATATAACATGAGCTGAATCACCACAATAAAAACACAACCCATTTTTCCGCCTATAGTTTTGCCGTTCACTTCTGGACTGAATTCTATCACATTGCATTGTCTCAGGTGCCTGTTCAGAAGACACCGCCAAATGGTGCACAGGTTTGCGCTCCCGTAAACGCCGATCAATCTGAATAGCCATAGTCATAGACTCATTCAGACCTGTAGGCGCAGGGAACCCCACCATAACATCTTTAATGGCCTCAGAAAGGCCATCTCTGAATCTTGCAGCCAGGGCGCACTCATTCCACTGAGTAAGCACCGACCATTTCCGAAATTTCTGACAATATATTTCTGCTTCATCTTGCCCCTGAGAGAGAGCCAATAAAGCTTTTTCAGCCTGAATCTCTAGGTTAGGTTCCTCATAGAGCAAACCCAATGCCAGAAAAAACGCATCCACATTGAGCAACGCAGGATCCCCTGGTGCCAATGCAAATGCCCAATTCTGAGGGTCACCCTGCAGGAAAGATATAACAATTTTGACTTGCTGAGCAGGGTCTCCAGAGGAGCGAGATTTCAAAGAAAGAAACAACTTGCAATTGTTCCTAAAATTCAGAAAACTAGATCTATCTCCAGAAAAAAACTCTGGGATAGGAATTCTAGGTTCAGACATAGGAGCATGTACAACAAAATCTTGTATATTTTGAACCTTAGCAGCAAGATTATTCAGGCTGGAAGCCAAACTCTGGACGTCCATGATAAACAGCTGAGGTCAGAGCCATTCAAGGATTAAGAGGAGGTAAGACGCAGCCAGGCTGCAATTAATGCTAGGCAGCAAACTCTGAGGGAAAAAAAAAAAACTTCCTCAGACTACTTTTCCTCCTACTTCAGCCAATACGATACACTTTTTGGCCGGCTATACTGTCATGATCCCAATGGCAGGGGATCACAAAAGGACAAGCACAAAAAACAAAACAAGCTCTAGGGTGATGTTAACTGAGCTGACCGCGATCCTGAACCTAGACACACAACTAGCTGTAGCCGGGGAACGTGCCTACGATGATCCTAGACGTCTCGCTCCAGCCGAAGGACTAACTTCCCCTATTAGAAGAAACACAGACCTCTCTTGCCTCCAGAGAACACCCCACAGAAATAGCAGCCCCCCACATGTAATGACGGTGAAATGAGAGGAAAGCACATACGTAGTTATGAAAACAGATTCAGCAAAATGAGGCCCGCTAAAGCTAGATAGCAGAGGATACAAAAGTGAACTGCGCGGTCAGCGAAAAACCCTACAAAAAACCATCCTGAAATTACTTGAACTCATGTGCCAACTCATGGAACATGAGGAGTAATATCAGCCCACTAGAGCAACCAGCAAAAAGGAATCACATATCTGCAAGCTGGACTAAGACAAAAATTAAGCAAAACGTGGAACAGGAAAATCAAAAACTTAGCTAGTCCTGAAGATTTACAGAAGCGGGAAGCAGAGGTAACAAGACACACTGATTACATTGATAGCCGGCGAGGAAATGACAAGAAAGCCAGGTTAAATAGGAAACTCCCATATTCTGATAGAACAGGTGGACACCAGAGACCGCAGAAAACACAAGTCACCCAGTACCATCAGTAACCACCAGAGGGAGCCCAAAAACAGAATCCACAACAGAGGCCGCCGCTTGCACCGCTGAGAGCCGCGGGCCGTCAGAGGGTAAGTATATCCCATATTTTTTTTTTTTATTCTTTTTTTACATGAATATGGATCCCAGGGCCTGAAGGAGTGTCTCCTCTCCTCCAGATCCTGGGAACCATCCGCACCGCACACGCCGTATTAGATGACTGGGCGTATAAGATGACCCCCGTCTTTTACGGTGAGTATATCACAAACTACATATTTTATATGGAAAAGTTGGGGGTCGTCTTATACGCCCAGTTGTCTTATGCACCAGAAAATATGGTACATTTCTGTTTTCCTTTTTAACAAGTGATTAAGTTCTGTGTTCATCCATCCTGGTTGCTTTAAATGCTTCCAGTTCTTCCTTCTTTTTGGGATTGTTACCGATTGTGTAGTGATAATTTCATTTAGCAAAATCTCCTATCCTTGGACATTTCTGCCCTTTAGAACATCCAGCCATTGGACCTATCCTACCTTCTGAGTCCATTAAAATCTGCCTTTCTGATGTCCAACCTTAAAATGTATTTCCTCGCTGGTTTTCCTTCTCTTGTTATCCAAAATTCGAGAATAGCATGATCGCTGCCTCCTAAATTCCCAGCCACCTTTACTTCAATACAATACACTGATGCACTGCTATGTACAGTGAAGGATATAATTATTTGATCCCTTGCTGATTTTGTAAGTTTGCCCACTGACGAAGACATGAACAGTCTATAATTTTAAGGGTAGATTAATTTTAACATTGCAAAGGGGAGTGGACCAAAATTCCTCCTGACATGTGCGCAAACCTCAGCATCGGCTACAAAAAAAGTCTGACTGCTGTGCTTACTAAAAAGGGTTTTGCCACCAAGTATTAAGTCTTGTTTGCAGAGGGATCAAATACTTATTTCTCAATGCAAATAAATTTATATAATTTATACAATGTGATTTTCTGGATTTTATTTTTGATATTCTATCTCTCAATATTAAAATTTACCTACCCTTAAAATTATAGACTGTTCATGTCTTTGTCATTGGGCAAACTTACAAAATCAGCAAAGGATCAAATAATTAGTACATGCTATTGCATAATTGCAGCTTCAAGCCTCCTAAGAGATTAATAAATACAGTGAAAAGTAAAAAAAAAAAGTTAAAATCCACCCCCCCTTTTGCCACATTGAAGATAAAATAATTAAAAATTAGAAATATTTGGTAACGCTGCATTCAAAAATGTCTGATCGATAACCAGATAAAATAAATTATTCCGATTGGTAAACGGCGTAATGAAAAATTAAAAAGCCAGAATTATATTTTCTTGGCCCCCCACAACATTGCAGTTAAAAGCAATAAGATGTGATCAAAGCATTGTTTCTACTCCAAAATAGAATCGGTAAAAATGTCAGCTCAGGGAGCAAAAAATAAGTCATCATTTTTCTTTTACAAATTTTTTCATTTTTGTTCACCACTTAAATAGAAAAAAAAATACATATACGGTACATGTTTGGTGCACTGACCTGGAGAATCATATTGCCAAACCAGTTTTACCATATAGTGAACATTGTAAATTTAAAAAAAAATTGTGGAATTGCATTCTTTTGCAATTTCACAGTACTTGCAATTTTTCCCCGCTTTTCAGTCAGTACACTATATGATATAAATCCAACCCAAAGGGAACAATTTTGATATTAGGATCCCTGAAACATACATCACATTTGACTCAATGTCTATGGAAATCTCTTTCGAGAGGACACTCCTGAATATGTTAACAACCAAGAGAGAACAAGGAGTATTCAGTCCACAAAAAAAATCGTAAAAGATATGTATAAATTTATTAAGTTAATCAATCACATATAAATCAATATGACAACAAATACAAAAGGAAGGATCAGGTCAGCCACAGGTATATGTCAGCCAAGTACCATTAATAATATAAAGTGCCTAGTGCTCTAAAATTACCGTGGGAAGCATCCATACTGTGCCCCTGTTATAAGACACAGTACACTATATGGTAGAATGAATGGTGTAATTCAAAAGTATAACTTGTCAATCAAAAAAACAAGCCCTTACACGGCCATATTGATGAAAAAATAAAAAAGATATGGCTTTTGGTAAAAGGGGTGGAAAAAGCAAAAACAAAAAAAATTGAAAATCGCCCAGGGGTGAACGTTTTAAAGCTGTCCATGCACATAAAATAGCTGTCAGCCAAACATTTGTTCGGGAGGCAGCCTTTTCTGGTTCAGCTGAGAGAATTCACGTGTATTCAACACACAGAGAGGAGATAGCCTCTGTAGATACTTCTGACATTGGCTTATGTCCCCTGAAAGCAAAAGGGTATTGACATACTTTTTCTTTCCTGTCATCAACTGTCAGGAAGAGTTGTAAGACTCCATACACGTCGTTATTGGTCGGTTCTGGCAAATTCAGTGGGTACAAATAACTTTCATCCAATATGTATGGGGCCCTATGCTGAAGTTTACCAGTAGTCAAGGGGAACAATTTGTCTCAAATCTATAGTATATTATATGTTATTTAACTGAGTATCCGAATATGGACACTATAAACATGGCGCAAATACACTTATCACAGCTGTATGCAATTATATTCTAGACTTTAAAAAATGTTTATAATAAAGCTTTAAACATTAATCTCCTTGAAAATGTGCTAATTTGAAAAAAACTGACTTCTTGTTAATGCCTTTTAAATCAAGTTCCATGCAATATAACATGTATCATTTTATCTGCTCTGCTTCCAGCCTTACCTTTTCCTGTGATGGCCATCATCTCTACACGGCAAACAGCGAAGGTACAGTGATTGGCTGGTGTCGCAAGGACCAACAACGTCTGAAGAAACTACCCATGTTTTACGCATTCCTCAGCAATTATGCGGCTTGTTAGAAACACTTGCTGTAGTTTGTAAAAGTTATAAACGTCTTCAGCAACATTTGAAAAGATCTGTGCTTAAAATCTATTTTAGCTTTGTTAATATTAATAAATATATATTTGATCATGAAAATATTGATAATTGCTTAATGCATTTTTTAGCTGTAGCCTCTAAGCCTTTCATACGATGTTAGGTGATCATTTGATCAATGCAATGAAGAACAAGTTTCTACCAAAGAAAAAAAGCAGCCCAAGCCAAGCCCTTCTCTTGACATACATATGTAATAATCTCATGTAAATATCCTTGTTCTCCTAGATCAGACATGTTTTTATTCTTCTCCTCTCCAATCCAAAGATTTGCCCTTTCTTTCCTGTGTGTAATTCTATTCTTGTTAGCCAAGTGCGCATAGTCCTCAATAGTGATGAGCGAATATGCTCGTTACTCGAGATTTTCCTAGCACGCTCAGGTGTCCTCTGAGTATTTTTTAGTTTTCCTCACTTCAGCTGAATGATTTACATATGTTAGCCAGCTTGATTACATGTGGGATTCCCTAGCAACCAAGCAACCCCCACATGTGCTTATGCTGGCTAACAGATGTAAATCATTCAGCTGCGGCGATGAAAACTAAATCTCCGAGCACTAAAAAAATACTCGGAGGACCCCCGAGCGTGCTCGGGAAATCTCGAGTAACGAGTATATTCGCTCATCACTAGTCGTCAACTCTATTATAGGTGTCTTCTTGAGGATCATGCCCCCTTGGCTAACAAAATTATTATTATTTATTTATAGGTTGTAAGCTTCTTTGAAGAGATGGGTTTTCAGGTTCCGTTTGAAGGACCCAAATGTGATGGATAACCGGACGTATTGGGGCACAGAACTCCAGATGATGGGGGATATTCAGGAGAAGTCTTAGAGGCGATTGGGTTGTTCTCTCCATTATGAAGCGGACTTAAGACCCAACATCAAACATAATTCAAACCTCGCAACTCCGTCTCCAAGACTTCTCCTGTGCTGCGCCATTTCTCTGGGACGCATTACCCCAAACAATCTGACTGCTACCTAGCTCCCATGTTTTTAAGTGTGCTTTAAAAAAATATCTTTATTCCCTTAATGACCAGAGGTATTTTTGGTCTTGCATTTTATTTTATTTTTTTGTTTTCATTTTTTGCTCCCCTTCTTCTCAGAGCCATAGCGCTTCCATATTAGATTCACATACAGGGAAGAGGGGCCATGTCTCAAGAACTGAGAGGTGCAAGAACTAAAAATAATCTACAATAATAATCTATACCAGGCAAAAAAATACATATTTGTTTTAAGTGATATGTATCCTCTAAGTGTTCTTTCAGGAATACTTTTGCAGTCATATTTTTGCTCTTTGCTTTATTATATTTAAATACATTTATATTTATAAGGGCTAATTTATGAATGTAAATGTGCTGCTGAGAACATAAGGACAGATCGTAGCACAAAGAAGAAAAACATTTGCAATCATTTCTTTTCTTTGTCTAAGGATCCATTCATATTTTTGATCAGACTAGACAAACCATAGGAAAAAGCAGATCTCCTGAAGGGATCTTAGAGCTGTTGAGAAGACGTCTATAAATACTTTCCAGAAGTCTGATCTGTTCTTTTCCCTTGGTGACATGTAATTAGAAAATTAATTGTCAGGTGACCCATTCCAGTGATGACTGAAAAAGATATGTTCTGTCACTTTATAGATTCAACTTACGAGAGTTATTGTGGTTTTCTGTTTACTTTACTGTTAGGTCATAATTTGTGAAGGGAGTGCTAATGGCCTCTTTTTTTACTATTTGTATATACCACACAAGTTCTTTGTGAATGTGCTATTTGCATTATCTTTAGAACTTCTTAAGGCTTCCACCTTTACATGGATGTAGCTCATTAACTTTAATATATTTGCTTTGTAAATCGTATGCCTACGTTTTTTACAGTTGAAATATTTTTGAAAGCAGTCAAGTTGTCCTGTAGCCATAGGGTATTTTATGAGGTGCTGCTTACAGAAACACACAAAGTGAATCAGAAGAATATGGTGGTATTGATACAATGCTGCAGAATCTTCAAACATATTTGGTATATGTAAACCTCTGTTCATATCTGCTTTAGAGGTTTATAGTCCATTGAAATTGCTATCATATTGAAAGGCAAAATAACACTGCACGCAGCCTTTTTTTTTATGTCACAATTTATGACATCTGGCTGAGCGAGTACAATTGCAGCTTCCTTTTAAATACTTTCAGGAAAGTTTGGATATTTCATTTGAATTATTACGCATGAATTTTCAGATGTCACTTTTTTGCTTTTGCGTTACACATGTAAAACAATAAAAGGAAGTATGATGACAATTTCTTAATGATTCTTTATGTGCATTCACTGTCTTCTTTGCACAATAAGTAAATAAACCTACAATTTCCTGACAATTTAGAGTTTGCATTTTAATGTTTTTTGCTGGTCCTAAGAGGCGTTCTGTCAGTGTAAAACGGACAGAACTAATGCATTGCAATGCATTAGAACAGTGATCAGGCAGGCAAAAATTAATGTCCCATAGAGGGACTAAGTAACGACGTAAAAAAAAAATATTTAAAAAACCCACAGAATAAAGTCTGAAAAAAAAAATAGTGAAAAAAATTGTACCTGTAAATTTGCATATTTTATGTAAAAACAAAAAAGTACACCTATTTGGTATTGCCGCATCCGGAGCAAACTGATCTATAAAACTGTCACACTATTTAACACCTAATACTTTCAAATAAAAAGCGTATTGTTTTCATCATACTGCCGATCAAAAAGTAAAATAAAATCCTATAATGAGTTGTATGTAAATATAAATGGTGTCCCTGAAAAAAGCATGTTGTCCCACAAAAAGCAAGACTCTACATAGCTGTCAGTGGAAAAAATAAAAAAGCTATAGTTCTCAAAAAATAGTGATGCAAAAACATTTTATTTTTGATTAGTGTTAGTGTCAAAACATAAAAATCATACTGACCCTGAGAATAAACTTGTCTTATCACTTTTACCACAGTGAACAGTATCAAAGAAAAAAAAAACAGAATTGCTGGTTTTGCACATTCTGCCTCCCAAAAATCGGAAAAGAAAGTGATCCAAAAATGTTATGTACCCAAAAGTCCTACCCATAATAATAATAAATAATAATCTTTATTTTTATATTGCGCTAACATATTCCGCAGCGCTTTACAGTTTTGCACACATTATTATCACTGTCCCTGTTGGGGCTCACAATCTAAATTCCCTATCAGTATGTCTTTGGAATGTGGGAGGAAACACGGAGAGAACATACAAACTCTTTGCAGATGTTGTCCTGGGTGGGATTCGAACCCAGGACCCCAGCGCTGCAAGGCTGCTGTGCTAACCACTGCGCCACCGTGCTGCCCATTTCTTCAATTTAAAAAACAAGCCCTCACATGACTGTCGCAGGAAAATTGATAAATGTTTGCATATAAAATATTGATACACAGATAGTATTTGTAAAAAAAAAAAACCTAAAACAAACAAAAATGTTTTTTAGTGTGTAGCAACACTTTAAAGATTTATATATTCTGCACAATGAATGGCATAAAAAATTAGAAACAATTCTTGAACATCTCTTGATTTGTTCACTCTGCCTCCCTAATTGTTCGGTTGGCATTTATGATATGTTGTGCTCTACAAGATGTGCACTAACATCATAGCTTCTGAATAAATCTCCTAAATAATTTAGACAAAAACCCCAACAGAAGATTCACTATAATGAGGGATATGGTGTCACTTTGGACTCTGTCTGGCCTATGATCTGTTGGTGTCTTTCTTCTCAGAAGTGCTCAAAAGCGCAGTTGAACACAGTTCAGTGGACCCCTGAAAAGTCAAGACACCGCTGAACAGAGGCCAGAATGGATGTATCGGTGGTTTAGGCCATGTACACACGTTGCAGATTTTGCTGTGGATCCGCAGCGTTTCTGCAGCTGCGGGTCCGCAGCGGTTTCCCATAAGTTTACAGTATAATATAAACCTATGGGAAATGAAAATCGCAGTGCACATGCTGCGGAAAAAAAACGTGCGGAAACGCAGCGGTTTACATTCCGCAGCATGTCAATTCTTTGTGCGGATTCCGCTGCGGGTTTACACCTGCTCCAATAGAAAACTGCAGATGTAAACCCGCAGTAGAAACCTGAATAGAAACCGCGATAATTCCGCAGTAAAAACAGCAGCGGTTTTGAACTGCGGTTTTTCAAAATCTGCTGCGGAAAAATCCGCAGTCCTCGACAATACGTGTGCACATACCCTCAATCTGAATCACGATGTGAGGAGCTGGCTGCGGACTAAAACCTTATTGGACCAATGCACGAAGAATGGAAGCCACTGGTCTAATGGATGTGGACTTTTTCCAGCACACAGCACTGGTTACGGCGATCTTGTTGTTGTTTTATTAGATATTTGCTTGCTGTGTTTTATAATAGATTTGCTTTCTCGTCAGTTTAAGTGCACTAAATTCACCAGGAAAGTGTTCAGCCTTTGGAACCAATGTTTCCATGCAGTCACAGTAAGCAGAGGAAAACTTGCGGGCAAGATCTAATGTACAGTCATGGCCAAAAGTATTGACACCCCTGCAATTCTGTCAGATAATACTCATTTTCTTCCTGAAAGTGATTGCAAACACAAATTATTTGGTATTATTATCTTCATTTAATTTGTCTTAAAAGAAAAAAAACAAAAAGAATTGTCCTAAAGCCAAATCTGATATAATTCCACACCAAACATAAAAAAGGGGGTGGACAAAAGTATTGGCACCGTTCGAAAAATCATGTGATGCTTCTCTAATTTTGGTAATTAACAGCACCTGTAACTTAAATGTGGCACCTAACAGGTGTTGGCAATAACTAAATCACACTTGCAGCCAGTTGACATGGATTAAAGTTGACTCAACCTCTGTCCTGTGTCCTTGTGTGTACCACATCGAGCATGGAGAAAAGAAAGAAGACCAAAGAACTGTCTGAGGACTTGAGAAACCAAATTGTGAGGAAGCATGAGCAATCTCAAGGCTACAAGTCCATCTCCAAAGACCTGAATGTTCCTGTGTCTACCGTGCGCAGTGTCATCAAGAAGTTTAAAGCCCATGACATTGTGGCTAACCTCCCTAGATGTGGACGGAAAAGAAAAATTGCCAAGAGATTTCAACGCAAGATTGTGCGGATGTTGGATAAAGAACCTTAACTAACATCCAAACAAGTTCAAGCTGCCCTGCAGTCCGAGGGTACAACAGTGTCAACCCGTACTATCCGTCGGCGTCTGAAAGAAAAGGGACTGTATGGTAGGAGACCCAGGAAGACCCCACTTCTTACCCCGAGACATAAAAAAGCAAGGCTGGAGTTTGCCAAAACATACCTGAAAAAGCCTAAAACGTTTTGGAAGAATGTTCTCTGGTCAGATGAGACAAAAGTAGAGCTTTTGGGGGAAAGGCATCAACATAGAGTTTACAGGTGAAAAAGAGAGGCATTCAAAGAAAAGAACACGGTCCCTACAGTCAAACATGGCGGAGGTTCCCTGATGTTTTGGGGTTGCTTTGCTGCCTCTGGCACTGGACTGCTTGACCGTGTGCATGGCTTTATGAAGTCTGAAGACTACCAACAAATTTTGCAGCATAATGTAGGGCCCATTTTTAGCTTTATTGTCTTTTGTTTTGGGTGCCAATTTTGTATGTAAAATAAAAAGTGTTTTTATTATCTGATTGTAGTTTACAATGCACTTAGCACTTTTCTTCATTCTCCTGCACTGGTCACTTTAATGAAGATAGGTAATCTTAAGGCACTGAATTTTACCGTTTTGATATTCATGTATCACATTATTTCACTTTACTATTAGCATCAGCTTGTGCCACGTATGTGTGGCTATATCTTAATAATTGCACCTTAAACTTCTTGTCACTTCTTTACACCGGAGAGTATAATCCGCCGCTGCATGCCTGTTTTCCCAGTGGCGGTCCCTCTGTTGTGTGATGTGGGCGTGGCGCCGACCCACTCACGTGACTGGGGCCTGTCCGCTGGGACTGAGGCTTGAGGCGCGGCGGTGACGCTCTGATGCGTCTCACGAATGCGCACTATGCACTTCTATCACGTCACATTACCGGATCTAAGTACTATTTATATGGGACCAAGATCCCTAGTTAACCACGCCCCCTGAGGAAGCGGCAACACGTACACGCGAAACGCGCGTTGGGGTTCACATCCAGGAGCCAGATGGGACACTTTGTGATTCATGAGTAATTAACCCTTTATTTATTTACTATCTTCCACATGGTGCGATCCATTTATGTTTGATGTGTGGCAGCTATACGGGCAGTGTTAGTGTGTTATGGACCTGGTGGTTAGGAGCACCCGGCACGACCTGATAGTTCAACAGGACAAGCTCTGGGATGTGGGAGCTCTGCTGACCGCAACCCCTAATCCTATCACAACAACTAGAAATAGCCGTGGAGCGTTCCTGACTCTCCTTAGACGCCTCTTAACAGCCTAAGAGCTAGCTAGCCCTAGAGATAGAAAATAAAGCCTACCTTGCCTCAGAGAAATTCCCCAAAGGAAAAGGCAGCCCCCCACAAATATTGACTGTGAGTAAAGATAAAAGTCACAAACGCAGAAATGAAACAGGTTTCAGCAAAGGGAGGCCAGACTTACTAAACAGACAGAGGATAGGAAAGGTATCTTTGTGGTCAGCACAAAAACCTACAAAAGACCACGCAGAGTGTGCAAAAAGACCTCCGCACCGACTAACGGTGCGGAGATGCCACTCTGCATCCCAGAGCTTCCAGCTAGCAAGACAAAATAATGATATCCAGCTGGACAAGGAAACAATGAACAAATAATAACTATCAGGAACTTAGCTTCTGCTGGAGTAGACAGGTCACCAGAAAGATCCAAGAGCGAACTGAACCAATGCAGGAACATTGACAACTGGCATGGAGTAACGATCTGAGTGGAGTTAAATAGAGCAGCCAACCAAAGGATAAACCACGTCACCTGTGTAAGGAACCTCAGAAGCAGCAGCTTCACTCACAGCCACCAGAGGGAGTCCATGGACAGAACTCGCCGAAGTACCATTCACGACCACAGGAGGGAGTTCGACAACAGAATTCACAACAGTACCCCCCCCTTGAGGAGGGGTCACCGAGCCCTCACCAGAGCCCCCAGGCCAATCAGGATGAGCCGAATGAAAGGCACGAACTAGATCGGCAGCATGAACATCAGAGGCAAAAACCCAGGAATTATCTTCCTGACCATAACCCACTTGACCAGGTACTGGAGTTTCCGTCTCGAAACACGAGAATCCAACATCTTCTCCACCACATACTCCAACTCCCCCTCGACCAACACCGGGGCAGGAGGATCAATGGAGGGAACCATAGGCGCCACGTATCTCCGCAACAACGACCTATGGAACACATTATGAATGGCAAAAGAAGCTGGAAGGTCCAAACGAAATGACACAGGATTAAGAACTTCAGAAATCTCATATGGCCCAATGAAGCGAGGCTTAAACTTAGGAGAGGAAACCTTCATAGGAACATGACGAGATGACAACCAAACCAAATCCCCAACACGAAGTCGGGGACCAACACAGCGCCGGCGGTTAGCGAAACGTTGAGCCTACTCCTGGGACAATGTCAAATTGTCCACCACATGAGTCCAAATCTGCTGCAACCTGTCCACCACCGTATCCACACCAGGACAGTCCAAAGGCTCCACCTGCCCTGAAGAGAAACGAGGATGGAAACCAGAATTACAGAAAAAAGGAGAAACTAAAGTAGCCGAGCTGGCCCGATTATTAAGGGCGAACTCAGCCAAAGGCAAGAAGAACACCCAATCATCCTGATCAGCAGAAACAAAGCATCTCAGATATGTTTCCAAAGTCTGATTAGTTCGTTCGGTTTGGCCATTAGGCCGGCTTCACACTCAGCGTATGAAAATACGGTCCGTATATTACGGCCGTAATACGCTGAAAAGTCCCGAAAATAGTGGTCCGTAGCTCCTCCGTAGGCAGGGGGTGTCAGCGTTTTTTGCGCATGGCATCCTCCGTATGTAATCCGTATGGCATCCGTACTGCGTGGTTTTCTCGCAGGCTTGCAAAACCAACATACCGCTATAGAAGTGATCCATGTGTCCCAAAAAGAAAAAAAAATATATATATACTGTCTATATATATATATATATATATATATGTCAGTAGACACATATATGTATATATATTAATATTTTTTCCAGCGCTATACAGCTTGAAAGCCGGTAATTCAATTACCGACTTTTTCTTTCTCCTTCCTAAATCCCGACATGATTTGAGACATGGTTTACATACAGTAAACCATGTCTTCTCTCCATTTTTTTTGCAGATTCCACACTACTAATGTCAGTAGTGTGTATCTGCAAAATTTGGCCGTTCTAGCTCTTAAAATAAAGGGTTAAATGGCGGAAAAAATTGGCGTGGGCTCCCGCGCAATTTTCTACGCCAGAGTAGTAAAGCCAGTGACTGAGGGCAGATATTAATAGCCTGGAGAGGGTCCACGGTTATTGGCCCCCCCCGGCTAAAAATATCTGCCCCCAGCCACCCCAGAAAAGGCACATCTGTAAGATGCGCCTATTCTGGCACTTGGCCACTCTCTTCCCATTCCCGTGTAGCGGTGGGATATGGGGTAATGAAGGGTTAATGCCACCTTGCTATTGTAAGGTGACATTAAGCCTAATTAATAATGGAGAGGCGTCAATTATGACACCTATCCATTATTAATCCAATTGTAGTAAAGGGTTAAATAAAACACAAACAAATTATTTAAAATTATTTTAATGAAATAAAAACAATGGTTGTTGGAGTATTTTATTCTACGCCCAATCCAGTCACTGAAGACCCTCGTTCTGTAAGTAAAAAAACATAATAAACCAACAATATCCTTACCCTCCGCAGATCTGTAACGTCCAACGATGTAAATCCTTCTGAAGGGGTTAAAACATTTTGCAGCAAGGTGTTCCGCTAATGCAGGCTGCTCCTTGCTGCAAAACCCCGGGGAATGAGGCTAAATATAGATCAATGATCTATATTTAGCTTCATTTGCGGTGAGGCGCCCTCTGCTGGATGTTCATAGATCGTGGGAACTTACCTAGAAAGTTCCCACGATCTATGAACATCCAGCAGAGGGCGCCTCACCGCAAATGAAGCTAAATATAGATCATTGATTGATCATTACAATAGCAAGGTGGCATTAACCCTTCATTACCCCATATCCCACCGCTACACGGGAATGGGAAGAGAGTGGCCAAGTGCCAGAATAGGCGCATCTTACAGATGTGCCTTTTCTGGGGTGGCTGGGGGCAGATATTTTTAGCCAGGGGGGGGGCCAATAACCGTCGACCCTCTCCAGGCTATTAATATCTGCCCTCAGTCACTGGCTTTACTACTCTGGCGGAGAAAATTGCGCGGGAGCCCACGCCAATTTTTTCCGCCATTTAACCCTTTATTTTAAGAGCTAGAACGGCCAAATTTTGCAGATACACACTACTGACATTAGTAGTGTGGAATCTGCAAAAAAAAATGGAGAGAAGACATGGTTTACTGTATGTAAACCATGTCTCAAATCATGTCGGGTTTTAGGAAGGAGAAAGAAAAAGCCGGTAATTGAATTACCGGCTTTCAAGCTGTATAGCGCTGGAATAAATATTAATATATATACATATATGTGTCTCACTGACATATATATATATATATATATATATATATATATATATACCTATTCTATGTGTACACATTTATTCTACCTATTGGACTGTAAGCTGTCAGTGTGATTTTACTGTACACCGCACTGAATTACCGGCTTTTCTCTCTAACAGCGCTGCGTATTTCTCGCAAGTCACACTGCTTCTCCGTGTGTAATCCGTATTTTTCACGCTTCCATAGACTTTCATTGGCGTATTTCTTGCGCAGTACGGTGACAAACGCAGCATGCTGCGATTTTGTACGGCCGTAGAAAGCCGTATAATACTGATCAGTAAAATACGGCAGATAGGAGCAGGGGCATGGAGAATAATTGTGCCGTATTTTTTGCGAGTTTTACGGACGTAGTTTCTGCGCTCTTACGTCCGTAAAACTCGCAACTGTGAAGCCGGCCTTAGTCTGAGGATGGAAAGCCGAAGAAAAAGACAAATCAATGCCCATATTAGCACAAAAGGACCGCCAAAACCTCGAAACAAACTGGGAACCTCTGTCCGAGACGATGTTCTCTGGAATGCCATGCAAACGAACCACATGCTGGAAAAACAATGGCACCAAATCAGAGGAGGAAGGCAATTTAGACAAGGGTACCAAATGGAGGCAGACCTAGCGAACCGCTTAGTGCGCTTAGGACAATCGGAGATAGCATGAGTGGATTCACCACAGTAAAAACACAGACCATTCCGACGTCTGTGTTCTTGCCGTTCAGCTCTGGTCAAAGTCCTATCACACTGCATAGGCTCAGGCCTATGCTCAGAGAATACCGCCAGACGGTGCACAGCTTTGCGCTCACGCAAGCGCCGATCGATCTGAATGGCCAAGGACATAGACTCATTCAGACCAGCAGGCGTGGGAAATCCCACCATGACATCCTTAAGGGCTTCAGAAAGACCCTTTCTGAAAATTGCCGTCAGGGCACACTCATTCCACTGAGTAAGCACAGACCACTTTCTAAACTTCTGACAGTACACCTCTGCTTCATCCTGACCCTGACACAAAGCCAGCAAGATTTTCTCTGCCTGATCCACTGAATTTGGTTTATCATAAAGCAATCCAAGCGCCAGAAAAAACGCATCAACATCACGCAATGCAGGATCTCCTGGCGCAAGGGAAAATCCCCAGTCTTGAGGGTCACCACGCAACAAAGAAATAATGATTTTTACTTGTTGAACGGGGTCACCAGAGGAGCGGGGTTTCAAAGCTAGAAACAGTTTACAATTATTTTTGAAATTCAAGAACTTAGATCTATCCCCAGAAAATAAATCAGGAATAGGAATTCTAGGCTCTAACATAGGATTCTGAACCACAAAATCTTGAATGTTTTGTACCCTTGCAGTGAGATGATCCACACAAGAGGACAGACCTTGAATGTCCATATCTACACCTGTGTCCTGAACCACCCAAAGGTTTAGGGGAAAAGAAAGACAAAACACAGTGCAAAGAAAAAAAAATGGTCTCAGAACTTCTCTTATCCCTCTATTGAGATGCATTAATACTTTGGGCCAGCTGTACTGTTATGGACCTGGTGGTTAGGAGCACCCAGCACGACCTGATAGTTAAACTCAACAGGACAAGCTCTGGGATGTGGGAGCTCTGCTGACCGCAACCCCTAATCCTATCACAACAACTAGAAATAGCCGTGGAGCGTTCCTGACTCTCCCTAGACGCCTCTTCACAGCCTAAGAGCTAGCTAGCCCTAGAGATAGAAAATAAAGCCTACCTTGCCTCAGATAAATTCCCCAAAGGAAAAGGCAGCCCCCCACAAATATTGACTGTGAGTAAAGATGAAAGTCACAAACGCAGAAATGAAACAGGTTTCAGCAAAGGGAGGCCAGACTTACTAAACAGACAGAGGATAGGAAAGGTATCTTTGCGGTCAGCACAAAAACCTACAAAAGACCACGCAGAGTGTGCAAAATGACCTCCGCACCGACTAACGGTGCGGAGATGCCACTCTGCATTCCAGAGCTTCCAGCTAGCAAGACAAAATCATGATATCCAGCTGGACAAGGAAACAATGAACAAATAATAACTATCAGGAACTTAGCTTCTGCTGGAGTAGACAGGTCACCAGAAAGATCCAAGAGCGAACTGAACCAATGCAGGAACATTGACAACTGGCATGGAGTAACGATCTGAGTGGAGTTAAATAGAGCAGCCAACCAAAGGATAAACCACGTCACCTGTGTAAGGAACCTCAGAAGCAGCAGCTTCACTCACAGCCACCAGAGGGAGTCCATGGACAGAACTCGCCGAAGTACCATTCACGACCACAGGAGGGAGTTCGACAACAGAATTCACAACATAGTGCTATTGTGCACATGTAACGCCCACTTTTGTTTGCTATGCATCTGGGCTATTAGCACCTATGTGTATATGTATAGAGTTGCAGATGCACTGTGATTATCTACTATTTTTGTGTCCCTATCTGTTGTACCTGGATTTCTGTATCCATGGATGCAGTCACTTCTGTTTAATTGATTTCCACTTTATACGATATGTATGATTTTCAGTGAAAATCTAATAAATGTGTTTTGCTAGTAACACTTTGGCAATTATTTGACTCATATTTCTCCGGTGTAGTATTGTTATTGTTGAGTCGCCTGATATATATTACCCTCTGACGCCTATGTTTATATAATGTAGGGCCCATTGTGAGAAAGCTGGGTCTCCCTCAGAGGTCATGGGTCTTCCAGCAGGACAATGACCCAAAACACTTCACAAAGCACTAGAAAATGGTTTGAGAGAAAGCACTGGAGACTTCTAAGGTGGCCAGCAATGAGTCCAGACCTGAATCCCATAGAACACCTGTGGAGAGATCTAAGAATGGCAGTTTGGAGAAGGCACCCTTCAAATATCAGGGACCTGGAGCAGTTTGCCAAAGAAGAATGGGCTAAAATTCCAGCAGAGCATTGTAAGAAACTCATTGATGCTTACCGGAAGCGATTGGTCGCAGTTATTTTGGCTAAAGGCTGTGCAACCAAGTATTAGGCTGAGGGTGCCAATTCGTTTGTCTGGCCCATTTTTGGAGTTTTGTGTGAAATGATCAATGTTTTGCTTTTTGCTTCATTCGCTTTTGTGTTTTTTCATTTAAGACAAATGAAGATAATAATACCAAATAATTTGTGTTTGCAACCATTTTCAGGAAGAAAATGAGTATTATCTGACAGAATTGCAGGGGTGTCAATACTTTTGGCCTGACTGTATACACAAGGCCATATACGAGATTGGTAAAGGTAAAGCAATCATTCCATTACTATCATCAGGAGCTTCAATTAAACCATTTTTCTCCCAGTCACTAGTACTATTATGTGGATGTGGATAGTAGACCCAGTGAAGCCACCGCAGGAATTCTCACAAGCAATCCCCGGTGATGGGCTCAGCATCTGGAAAATACCTCCACCAATGCAGTTAGCTTCCGGAGGGGGCGGCTTGGGGTATTTAGGACACTGACAAGGGAATGAGGGGGTTGCTGCTGGCTGTAGCTGGATACACATGCTATGTCGTGGGATCCATCATCTGAAGGAGCATAGGCTGTCACTGCACACCATGCAAACTGGAGATACCAAAGATGTGGGACAACCAAAAGTTAGGAGGCGTTGGGTATCACTTGGTATGGGGCAGTAGAACTGCCGATTCTGGGTTGAGATCTTGTGGACTGGGGGCATTTCATTGTGGCTATCTACCAAGAGTTGATGTATAACCGTGGACGGAAGAGATAAAACTAATTGCATCGTTAGCCTGTCTAGGTGATCAATACAACTCACCTCAGATCTTCACAAGTGGGATCGCCTATCTCTGGACAACATACCAGGGAAAGTTACTGTGGTGACTTGGCAGAAGAGATGGCAGACTCCATCTACAAAAGGCTTAAGAAGGAGGTGCTGAGAACCGTTTGCTCTGGGAGAGACCAAAAGTGGTTGCCGGGGGACAACTGGGAGACCCAAATACAATGCTTGACGGACTGGGATCATTAATAACCACCAGGAGGAGGTCAGTTCAGATGTGCAGGAGGTGTTCTCCATGGAGTGAACACAGCCCAGTGCTGCTAACCAGATGGTTGAGAACCGTCCTACTCAGTTGAGGCAGATACTATCCCCACTAGGAGAGCAGTTCAGTGTTCAGAACCGGAGAGACCTTGAGATCACTGCATTTCCAGTTTAGGATTGGAGTCTCCACACTTTCTGGTATTATTGCCGACACATGCCGCGCATTGTGGGACAACCTCCGGGAGGAATTTTTACCCATCCCTACAACAGAATTATGGCAGGCCAACGCCCAAAAATTCGAACAAGTGTGTTCTTTCCCTAACTGTATTGGAGCCGTGGATGGGAAGCACATTAGGATTACCAAGCCTTCAAGAAGTGGATCTCTGTTTTTTAATTATAAAAAATACTTTTCCACCGTGCTCATGGCAATTGCAGGTGCGGACTGCAGGTTTCTCGCTGTGGACATTGGAGCATTTGGCCGTGCAAATGATTCACGGACATTTAAGGAGTCTGACATGGGCCGAAGATTATACGAGAACAATTTTAATTTCCCCCAGCCACGACCTCTTCCCAACACCGAAGGCCCGGCCATGCCATTTGTTGTGGTTGGGGATGAGGCTTTTCAAATGAGTGGCAACCTACTTAAACCGTACTCCAGTCAGGGGTTGGACCGCACAAAAAGTATTTTTAATTATAGACTGTCCAGGGCCAGAAGAACTGTGGAGTGCGCCTTTGGAATCCTTGTCTCCAAATGGCGTATCTTAGGATCCGCTATAAATTTGAAAATTGAGACAGTGGATGAGGTGGTGAAGGCTTGTGTGGTTCTCCACAATTATATTATTGATAAAGAGAGAGTCAACGTGGAACTCGATGAACCCATACCAAATCCATTGCCTGATTACCTCTGCGGACAACTGTGGAGATTGCTCATATGAGGGACCAATTTGCTGCATACTTTGTTTCAGATGTTGGGCGTGTTTCATGGCAAGATCAAATGGTTTAATTCATCTTGGTATTATGATACAATAAAAACACTGTCATGTAAACACTGTGGAGTCCATGTCATTTTACCAGCCTATGTAAGGTTATTTAAATGTTGTTAATGTCCCCTGATTTTCTAAAGCGTTGTGTTTTGAAATAAAGTTCTTGTGCCTTTCCGTTTTCACAAAACAAATCTCCCATATGTTTTTCCATAGTAAACAAATTTTAAAATCCAATGTTATATAAACTAATGTGTGTCCCACAAAATTTATGTGAGCACCAGTACCCAAATGGACTGTGACAAAACAAAAAAATATTTCAGCCGTGTGTTCCATAGTTTTGACATATAACATGATCGGCTCCCACCTTGTCAACCATTTTTAATCTTGCAGACTATTTGCATATGGAACCTGGCTTGACAAGGAGGGAGACGATCATGTTTGCAAAACTCTACAGAGTTAACACTATTGCACTCAGGATGCTAGTATACGTCCAGAGTCAAATAGTGGCGACACTGTGAACATTGCTACCACCTCACCTGACCAATATTCTTAAGGTACCGTAATAAAACGATTAGCCAACGATACCGACCAGTGATACGACTGGACCGTGATCGTTGTTAGTCGTCGCGTGGTTGCTGGAGAGCTGTCACACCGACAGCTCTCCAGCGACAAAAAAAAGAGCAAGTCCCCGTGTAATCTGGGTAACCATTGTGTTATGAAGCGCATGGCCGCACTCACGATGTTTTCCCTGTTTACCATTGTAAATTTAATTTAAAAAAAAAAAAAAAATACCCTTACATTCCGGTGTGTGACACGTCCATCGCCGTCACCTTTCCGTACTGTGCCAGCCCTAAAGCACAGCACTGCGTTTATTATTAAGTCAACGGTGTGCTCTGCTTTACGGGCGGGAATGACAGTGTCAGTCACTGCGGGAAGATGACGGCGAGGGACGTGGTTGACACCTTTTTTTTTGGGGGGGTACTGTTCACTTTTTTGATAGTTTAAAACACTGCGCTAGTAACCCAATATTTTCCTTGTTTACAGCAAAGACATCGCTGGATCGGTGTCAAACACGCCGATCCAACAATGACAGCGTGTGATCAGTTACCTCAAAAAATTCCTAATCATTCGCTGACACCTACAATCTCCCAGCAGGGGCCAAATCGTTGGACGATTTCAGAAAAGATAACGTTGGTTACTGACAAAAACCAACTATATCGTTAATGAAATCGTTGTGTGATGCTACATTTTAAAATTGATATATTGAGCAATGCTGTTTGTGTTTGTAACATCTCATAGTACAATGAGCGACAGCCCTATAAAAAAATGAAAAAAAATATTGATAAAATATTGTCAGACATTGCACATCAGGTGTTACAAACACAAGATTTGTTTATATGGAGCACGGTGTGATTTGGTGCAAACTTTATTATAGACAATAAAAACTCAGTATTTTTGAACAAAATAACAATTTTATTTGGGACACAAAAAAAAAGAAAAGGGAAATGTTATGGGGTATCAATATCTGCGATTAAGGGGGATTGATATCCTCCACTTTTGGTGGGTGTTGAGGAGACCGAGGAGGAGGACGAGGGGGAGGAACCTGCATACTCTATTACACTAGACGGGATGCCGACATCAATCCAGCCAGTTGACGGTGGCGAGACTGCCAACGCAGGAGGTGAGGGAGGAGGAGGGACGACCAGTGTCCTTGGCTGGCTACTCCTGCTCCGGGTAGACCCAGGCTGAGTACTTGGTGTGCTCCTTGTAGACCCAGGCTGGGTACTGGGTGTGCTCCGTGTAGACCCAGGCTGGGTACTGGGTGTGCTCCGGGTAGACCCAGGCTGGGTACTTTGGGTGGTTGTTTTGGGAGCAGCCATAGCCAAGGTTGTAGTGCTTGTCGTCTTCTTCTTTTTTTTCCTCCTCTCTCCCTCTGGGTGTGGGTCGGCTTCCCGTCTGTGTGCCCTTGAAGGCCTGGCAGGAGCAGAAGTTTGGGGCTCTGTTCTGTGGTGGCGGTGGCGGTGGCCCTCGGCACGCGGAGCTCTGTGGTGGTGCTCTGCAGCAAGAGTCGGAACCATGGCAGCCAGCGATGGTACTGCGGGCATTGTAGTCGCTGACTGCATGACCCGAGCCTGCTGCAGAGCAGTGACATATGCGTTGTTGCAGGCCTGCATGACCGAAATCTGGAGTTCCGGCGTAAGATGTTCAACCATGCCCTTCTGAATGGCACTAAAAAAATGTTTGGCCGGCCTCGAGAGCTCCGATTCTATTGTTTCAAGACGCCGGTCGATATTGGACATTTTATCGCACAGCGCCTTGAAACCATTCTGGAATACGGTGCTCAAATGTAAAAATTCGGGCAGTATCGCCCTGTCCGAGGCCCACTGACGCTGTCGGGAAGACCCGAAGGAAGGAGCGACAGAGGCCTCGGCCAGGGGAACATCTGATGGACCGGCTGCCGGTTCGCCAGATTGTGGTGGTGCAGACCTGCTCTCGCTGTGGGATGGCTGCGACGGTTCAGATGGCGCTTCACGAAGGACCGCTCCAGAGGGTCGGACAGTCTCGCGGGTGCTGCTGTGTGTTCTGTGAAAACATAAGGAAACCATTAGTATACTAAATATAACATTTCACATGCGTCATTAATTAACTTTACCGGCGGTATCCATTGCCGCCATTAATGTTAACCTATTTTTAATATTGACACTGCATATGCCGCATCAATATTAAAAAAAGAATGCATTTATTTATTTCAAAATAGTCACCCATGGTTGCCGTTTGTAACGCCCGACAATTACGCTTATCGTCGGAACTGCCATGACGTCACGGTCATGTGACCGAGACGTCATCACCGGTCCTGCGAGCTGAGCAACTATGGGAACATAACCTGCCTTGGAGTAGAAGGTATGCCGTGTCTATTATATTTTTCCTTTTTTTTGAAAAAAAACTGGGATACACCTGGATGGGCAATATACTACTCCACTATGAAATATTGCCCGGGCATGGCCAATCTACTATCTTTCTGTGTTCTGTATACTTCGTATTTCAGGGAAAAAAAGAGGAAGTCAAGCTCACCATAGTAGTAATCCCAGAAGGCTCGGAGCACGGAGACGCTGGATCAAGCGTGAGAAGACCAGAAATGAAGAAAAAATTCGAGCTCACCGAGGCGTGAAAAGTAAAAACTAAATACTTTATTCACTTCAATCAGAAGCAGAGGATGAAACATCAGCACAATACAATAAAAACACTATCTACGCGTTTCAGGTGATAGGGCACCCTTAATCATGATGTCTGATGTTCCCTGTCACCTGAAACGCGTAGATAGTGTCTACTGTATTGTGCTGATGTTTCATCCTCTGCTTATGATTGAAGTGAATAAAAGTATGTATTTTTTAATTTTCACGCCTCGGTGAGCTTGAATTTTTTTCTTCATTTCTATACTTCGTACTTGCCAAAATAAATGGCTGGGCAATAAGCTACGTGGCTGGAATATAGTACGTGAATATGCATGTTGTAAAAACTAGGTGTGTGCATAGGTACTATACTTACTCTCTGCTTTCAAGGATCGGTCGCAGGAACTGCAAAATCCGATTATATTTGTAGATAGAGGTCCTTGAAGCTGCAGCACCACTACGGATCTGTCCCTCCTTTTTCAGGCCCCTCTTGAAACGGTCCTTCATGGAGCGCCATCTGGTCTTCAAATTGTTTAACTGTGTATAAAGTAAAAAAAAAAAAATTAGCTTGAGAGAAAATATTGAAATTGATAACGCAACCGTGTGCAATCCCAATAGAAGACATCACAGACGGTTGTGTATCCTGGCATGATGGGTCACAGCAGCATTTTGGAAATACTTAAGAAATTTAGCTTTGCCCGTGGGAGAAGCGCTGTCGAAGCCATCCCACAGCGATTGTGCCACCTCAATCCACAAACGGCGCAACACGCCCTGGTCCGCGTGCCGGGGGTCACGGCTGTCCCACAACGGGCCCCGTTCCTCTATGGATGCCACCATCAGGTCAATGTCCAGTGGGTCATCATGGGCCCGTTGTGAAACCTAGAATAAATGGAAAATATTAATGTTTGCAAGATAAAAATTGTTGTCCCTACCTCCTCCACTACCACCTCCACCACCACCCCCTCCCACCACCCCCCATACCCGCAAAAACAAAAAACTTAAAGAAAAAAAAGGAATAGGTTTGACATAAAAACTTACTCGCCATCCTGCAACGACAGCTTGGTCACGTGGTCTCTGCTCCTGCTGCCTCTGTTCCTCCTGGCTCTCCTCCTCACTTGAAGAAGCCTGTAAAATAGTTTACAAAAAGTTGAGTGACCCATCTACAAATGACAGCGAATAGTAAGCAATAGTAGATCATTTACTCACCGGACTCCTCAGCGGTGGGGTGTGGCTTGAGTCGCTGGCCATTACTAATGCAATTCTGAAATAAAGAACAAAATAAAATTTATCCTATGCACAATACAGCGGAACATAGTAAAATATAAAGAAAAAAAAACATTTACATTTCAACCACAAAGAACATTGCACTCCAACTGAACTAACGCTGAGCAAACAACACTGCCACATTGATAAAAAAAAACAATGGCAGAGACAACACAATGCCAGAGTAAACAAAAGCGTAAAGATAACAAAACAAATACACAACAGACCCTATGTCGTAATCCAAAAAGAGAGTTTTGTTTAAAAAAAATGTACAGTATGCACGGAGCAACCCAAAAAACACAATAGATTTTTGAAAGGAAAAAATTAACAACCCTCAAAAATTAAGGACAGAAACGGCAATACAACACCATACTTTACAATAAAACCGACAGGGCCGGATACAATAAAAGGCCATACAACGCCATACATCACAACCAGAAACATACAACAATGTCTTTACACAACCACAGTGCAGAACATAATACACAACTTGCAATAAAAATTATTACATTTAATAAAAGGGCGCAGAATCATTCTATACTACCATACTTTACAATAAAACCGACAGGGCCGGAGACAATAAAAGGCCATACATCACAACCAGAAACATACAACAATGTCTTTACACAACCACAGTGCAGAACATAATACACAACTTGCAATAAAAATTATTACATTTAATAAAAGGGCGCAGAATCATTCTATACTACCATACTTTACAATAAAACCGACAGGGCCGGAGACTATTAAACGCCATCATATAACGCAAGAATAAAACATCACAACTGAATACAAAAAAACACCACCAAACCAATAAATGGAAATGAAAAATCTATCCTGGAAAGAACAATAATCAAGGCCGCAGACAATGAAACGCCATCCTATACAACGCCATACATCACAACCAGACTAAAAATACAACAATATCTTTAAACAACCATAGTGCAGAATATAATACACAACTTGCAAAAACAATTACAAAATAAAACATGTAGAAAATGCACAGAATCATTCTATACTTACATCTCTGGACAGCAGATGAAGAAAAGAAGAAGTCTGGTCTGATGTGTTGCCTGCAGATGCTGCAGCAGAAGTGACAAACAATCCAAACATTTTCTTTATATATGGGGGATGTTTTTATCACTGTTTTCACTGTCTAGACACTGTCTAGACACTTTTTTGTTTAATTTTATCTAACGACGCATGCGTCGCACAACGCACGCACTTGCGTCTCGTGCGTTGTCAATTGGTTTCAATGGGAGATTGTAACGCAATGACGACGCACAAGCGACGCAAGTGCGACGCATGCGTTTTTTTAGACGCTACAAAAATGCAACATGTAGCGTCTCTGACGCCACCCAGGTGCGGTAAAACGACGCATGCGTCGTGCATTTTTACAAAAACGCACGACAACGCAACGCATGCGTCCCCAATGATAAAGATAGGGGCGCATGACGCATGCGTTGTTGTGCATCGACGACGCTGCGTCGCATGACGCTAATGTGAACGTAGCCTTAAGCAAATATCTGGGTGTGCATGTAACATAACCCCCCAGCGCAGATGACAGTAAATATCAGGAGAGAGGGGTCCGCATCTTTAACATATAAGGACACACCACAGTTCAATGAAAACCCCTTAGATATTGATAAACATCTCCAGTAATTTGAGAACCTCTGGCTGCTGCATGAGGTGTCAGTCAGTGATTGGCCCAGATTTTTGAGCATTTGCCTGACTGGAAAAGCAAGAGAAGCTTGTAAAGGGAACCTGTCAACCCCAAAATCGAAGATGAGCTAAGCCCACCAGCATCTGGGGCTTATCTACAGCATTCTGTAATGCTGTAGATAAGCCTCTGATGTATCCTGAAAGATGAGAAAAAGAGGTTAGATTATACTCACCCAGGGGTCCGGTCCGATGGACAGAATGCCTCTCTGACCTTTCCCGCGTCTGTGCACTGCAGTACTTTGCTCTGCCCTCAACAGGGTAGACCTATATCACATAAATTGTACCCCTATCATGAAGTACAATATGTCATGAAGAAAGTCTCAGAATCACCAGGATCCATTGAAGAGTTCCAGAGTTATAACGACTATAGTGCAGCAGTAGCACACTTATGCAGTGATAAGGCAGTGACCCAGCAAAGTTCAAGGCAAAACGTCTCTTTAATGTTCAACTCATATAAACACAGCACATGATATCCTCAGGATCGCAGCTGGGAACCATATCTTCTGGATTACAGTCATTAAACATGCCAGTCCACCTCCTGAGACCAGTTGCTGTAGGCGACTGCACTGCTGTGTACGCTGTGGGGTGCCAGGCTTTTTAGCTGCCTTGGCCGTTTGGCTCCACTGGCCTGTGTTGCCTCACACAGGTGTAGCACTGCAGAGCCTCCTGCTCTGTACTCCTGCCAACACCAGCCTGACAGTGACTCTGAACCTGACACACCCAAACCCTATACTGCAGGGTTTTAAACTTGAATCTGTGGCCTTCAGCCACATGCAAAACCTGGCCAGGAGTGAAAGCCCAAAGCAGGTTTTCATAAATCTGCCTTGGACGAATAGCTTGTCCAGGACTAACACTTACTTTAGTCTGCATTGCAACCACAGCTACGCCTGTGACTGCAGTGCACTCTCATGGCCTCAATCTGCCTCCGTGTGCATCCTGGGCGGTGAACATACAATGACCCTCACATGTAACAGTCACTGCCTCACACCACATAAAGTGACAGTGGTCAGAATTGTAAAAATTGGCCTGGTCATTAAGATGCAAACCACCTTAGGAGGTAAAGGGGTTAAACTCTGAAGCCTGATCTTGAGGCTCTGTGCAGCCCTGATATGCGGCTAACCTTTGCCTAGGGGTCCAAGACCCAGCTTCCATATCTGAAGCCAAACTTAAGCACGTGAGGCCCTTGGCCCAGCCAGGGTCTTACAAAGAACACGCTTCCCCATTTTTGAGTTTTGCTCTAACTTTCTTTTAATTTTTCCTAGCAACTAATAACAAGGAAAGGGCCCCATTAACATGGTGAACATTCACGAAGATCACTCACCACCAGCTGTTTACTTCAGGGTACTGGATTCGGAGACTGTACCAACTTACAAGACTGTTCCTCTCAGGAGCAATGAACTCACAACCCACTCTGTTCCACTGGCTGGCCTTACTGTCGCCTCTTCCTGTTGCTGTTCCTCCACCATACACGGTAAGAAGAGCCAAAGCCAAAGCATTTGTACTGTGGTCAGACCCCATTTAAAATGGGAGATCTGCTACAGTTCATGGATGCCCCATCCAGACCCTCGGCATGCTCGTCATAAGGGCACACCAGTTACAGCAGTTCCTGTGTATGTGCAGCCCGGTTGTCACGACACAGCTGTCTGGTGACCCGGGACCAGGGGCTCCTTCCCTGTCCTTAACACCAGGGGCGCCCTAGCTCACCCTACTCCCTGGGATACTTCTGAACGTGAAGATGCCGCTGCCTCCACCCTTGCCTTATATCCTGAGTTAGCCCTCTGTCTGTTCTCATCCCCCACCCAGGGAAGAGGGGCGCTGCTGTGTACCGTAGTACACCAACCCGACAAACAAATCAACACAAACAAGGGTTAACAGAAAACTCTAGGCATACAAAATCTTCACTCACATATAACAGAGGAAAGCATCGGGGCGTGGAGGTAGGGGAATAAACCAAAATAAATAAGGAAAGGAAATAACCACACATCAAACCAAGCAACAGTCACAGATTACCCCTACAACTCGCCTCATATGAACTTCTCTCCCTCCACTAGCCATGCAGCAAATGCTTGCTCTGACAAGGATTTGTAATAGAGCCCAGATTATAAAGGGGAAAGGAGTGGCTAACTGAGCTCAGCTGTGAGCAGAGATTCCCAACATGGCCGATTAACCCGTTCTTCCAGAAGAAATAAACACATTTAACCATTTTCCGACACTGGGCGTAATAATACGCCAATGTCGGACACCCTCCCTTTGATGTGGGCTCTAGTGAATTTTTTCCAGCACATATCAGCTATTTTGAACAGCTGACATGTGCCTCTAACATCCGCGGCTGGAATCGCGATCCACCTGTGGCTGTTAACCCACGATCTGATCATCACCTGTATGTAGTAGAGGCGATCGGGTTAGGGCAGCTTCTAGTCTCCCATGGAGACTATAGAAGCATGCCAAAAGCATGCCAAATGTAAAAAAATAATGATTAAAAAAAAAATAAAGGTTCAAATCACCTCCTTTCGCCACATTCAAAATAAAACAATAACAAAACAAAAAATCAGACATACACATAATTGGTATTGCCAAGTTCAAAATCATCTGATCGATCCATATAATAAAATAATTAGCCCGAGTGCTAAACGGCATATAAAGAGAAAAAAAGTAAAAAGGCCAGAATTATGTTTTTTTGGTCGCTATAACATTGCATTAAAATGCAATAACGGGCGATCAAACATGGTATCATTAAAAACGACAGCTGAGCGCACAAAAAATAAGCCCTCACGTAACTTGAGATCAAGAAAAATGGAGACGCTATGGGCATTGGAAAATGGTGCAATTTTTTTTTTTTTACAAATTTTGGAATTATCTTTCACCTCTTAGATAATAAATAACCTAGACATATTTGGTGTCTATGAACTCATAATGACCTTGAGAATCATAAAGGCAGGTCAGTTTAAGCATCTAGTGAACTTGGTAAAAAAGCAAAACAATTGTGGAATTGCACTTTTTTTGAACCGCATTTGCAATTTGTTTTACCACTTTCCAGTACACAATATGTTAAAACCAATGGTGTCATTGAAAAGTACAGCTTGTCCTGCAAATAATAACCCTTCATATGGCCATATTGATCAAAAAATTAAAAAAAAGTTATGGCTCTCGGAAGAAAGGGAGCAAAAACAAACTCCGGTCATGAAAGGGTTAAACTGAAAAAGTGCTTTTTCTCAATGTCGGAGTAGAAGCATCCTGCACCGGCGCAGCCAGGAAGCGCGGCCGCCAGGAGACCATAAAGCAAGGGTGCTGCTTCTCGCGCCCATTCGACAGATGATGAGGGACTGTGTGGAGAATAAGCCATGATGAGGGGCTGTGTGGAGAAGGGGCATGATGATGAGGGAATTTGTGGAGAGGGGGCATGATAATGAGGGGCTGTGTGGAGAAGGGGGCATGATTATAAGGGGCTGTATGGAGAAGGGGGCATGATTATAAGGGGCTGTATGGAGAAGGGGCATGATGAAGAGGGGCTCTGTGGAGAAGAGGGCATGATAATGAGAGACTGTGGAGAAGGGGGATAAGGGGCTGTGTGGAGTAGGGGCAAGATGAGGAACTGTGTGGAGACGAGGGCATGATGATGAGGGTCTGTGGAGAAGGGGGCATGATGATGATGAGGGGCTATGTGGATAAGGGGGTATTATGAGGAAGGTCTTGTGTGAAGAAGGGGGCATGATAATGGGGCTGTGTGGAAAAGGGGGCATGATGATGAAGGACTGCGCAGAGACGTGGGCATGATGATATGGGGCTGTGTGGAGAAGTGGGAATGATGATGAGAGGAAGTGTGGAATAGAGGGCATGATGATGAGAGGCTGTGTGGAGAAGAAGGCATGATGATTAGGGGCTGTGTGGAGAATGCGGCATGATGATTATCGACTGTGCAGAGAAGTGATGAAGTGAATACCTGATGAAGGTGGCATTCAGCCGCCGAAACGCATTGTGTGTTCAGCATTTTAATAAAGGTTTGTACATTTTTTAACCTTCTGTCCTTATCTATATGCCCAGCGCTCCGCCTGACCGCACATTATTTCCATGTGCAGAGAAATGGCCATGATGATGAGAGACTGTGTGGAGAAGTGAGAATGATGAGGATGAGTGTCCATGTGGAAAAGAGGGCATGTCGATGATGAGGGGCTCTGTTGAGAAGGGTGGCATCATGATCAGGGGCTGTGTGGAGAATGTTGCATGATGATGATGAGGGGCTGTGTGGATAAGAGGGCATGATGATGAGGAGCTATATGGAGAAAGGGGCATGATGATGAAGGGCCATGTGGAGAATGTGGCATGATGATGATGAGGGGCTGTGTGGAGAAGAGGGCATGATGATAAGGTGGAGATATAAGGAGAGCGGTGCATGATGATGATGAGGAGCTATATGGAGAAGGGGGCATGATGATGAGGATCTAATCCTATCCTGTGTGATACTGTGTGCTGAACCGTGTATCTAATCCTCTCGTGTCTTATTGTCTGCTGAGCCGTGTATCTAACCCGATCCTGTGTGATACTGTCTGCCGAGCCGTATGTCTAATCCTATCCTGTGTGATACTGTCTGCTTAGCCATGTATCTAATCCTATCCCGTGTGATACTGTTTGCTGAACCGTGTATCTAATCCTATCCTGTGTGATACTGTTTGCTGAGTCATGTATCTAATCCTATCCTGTGTGATACTGTCTGCTGAGCCGTGTATCTAATCCCATACTGTATGATACAGTCTGCTGAGCCATGTATCTAATCCCATCCTGTGTGATAGTCTGCTGAGCTGTGTATCTAATCCTATCCTCTGTGATACTGTCTGCTGAGTCATGTATCTAATCCTCTCATGTGATAGTCTGCTGTGCAGTGTATCTAATCCTATCCTGTGTGATACTGTCTGCTGAGCCCTGTATCTAATCCTATCCTGTGTGATACTGTGTGCTGAACTGTGTACCTAATCCTATCCTGTGTGATTCTGTCTCCAGAGCTGTGTATCTAATCCTATCCTGTGTGAAACTGTCTGCTGAGCCCTGTATCTAATCCTATCATGTGCGATACAGTGTGCTGAGCCGTGTATCTAATCATATCATGTGTGATAGTCTGCCGAGCCGTGTATCTAATCCTCTCCTGTGTGTTATTGTCTGCTGAGCCATGTATCTAATACTATCCTGTGTGATACTGACTGCTGAACCGTGTGTCAAATCCTATCCTGTGTGATACTGTCTGCTGAGCTGTGTATCCAATCCTATGTTAATGACTGCTGAGCTGTGTTTCTAATCCTATCTTGTGTGATATGGTCTGCTGAGCTGTGTATCTAATCCTATCCTGTGTGATACTGTGTGCTGAGCCGTGTATCTAATCTTCTCCTGTGATACAGTCTGCAGTGCCATGTATCTAATCCTATCCTGTGTTACTGTCTGCTATGTAATATGGCCTGCTGAGCTGTGTATCTAATCCTATCCTGTGTGATACTGTCTGCTTAGCCATGTATCTAATCCTATCCCGTGTGATACTGTTTGCTGAACTGTGTATCTAATCCTATCCTGTGTGATACTGTCTGCTGAACCATGTATCTAATCCTATCCTGTGTGATACTGTCTGCTGAGTCATGTATCTAATCCTATCCTGTGTGATACTGTCTGCTGAGCCGTGTATCTAATCCCATACTGTATGATACAGTCTGCTGAGCCATGTATCTAATCCCATCCTGTGTGATAGTCTGCTGAGCTGTGTATCTAATCCTATCCTCTGTGATACTGTCTGCTGAGTCATGTATCTAATCCTCTCATGTGATAGTCTGCTGTGCCGTGTATCTAATCCTATCCTGTGTGAAACTGTCTGCTGAGCCCTGTATCTAATCCTATCATGTGCGATACAGTGTGCTGAGCCGTGTATCTAATCATATCATGTGTGTTATTGTCTGCTGAGCCATGTATCTAATACTATCCTGTGTGTTATTGTCTGCTGAGCCATGTATCTAATACTATCCTGTGTGTTATTGTCTGCTGAGCCATGTATCTAATACTATCCTGTGTGATACTGACTGCTGAACCGTGTGTCAAATCCTATCCTGTGTGATACTGTCTGCTGAGCCGTGTATCTAATCCTATGTTAATGACTGCTGAGCTGTGTTTCTAATCCTATCTTGTGTGATATGGTCTGCTGAGCTGTGTATCTAATCCTATCCTGTGTGATACTGTGTGCTGAGCCGTGTATCTAATCCTCTCCTGTGATACAGTCTGCTGTGCCATGTATCTAATCCTATCCTGTGTTACTGTCTGCTATGTAATATGGCCTGCTGAGCTGTGTATCTAATCCTATCCTGTGTGATACTGGGCTGTGTATCTAGTCCTATCCTGTGTAATACATAGTAACATAGTTATTAAGGTTGAAGGAAGACTTTAAGTCCATTTAGTTCAACCCATATCCTAACCTAAGATGCCCTAACATGTTGATCCACAGGAAGGCAAAAAACCATGTAGCAAAGAGTAAGCTCCACCTTGGGGAAAAAAATTCCTTCCCGACTCCACATACGGCAATCAGACTCGTTCCCTGGATCAACGCCCTATCAAGGAATCTAGTGTATATACCCTGTAACATTATACTTTTCCAGAAAGGTATCCAGTCCCCTCTTAAATTTTAGTAATGAATCACTCATTACAACATCATACGGCAGAGAGTTCCATAGTCTCACTGCTCTTAAGGTACCTTCACACATAATGATATCGTTAAGGATATCGTTGCAACGTCACGCTTTTTGTGACGTAGCAACGATCCGGCTAACGATCTCCTTATGTGTGACAGCGACCAACGATCAGGCCCCTGCTGGGAGATCGTTGGGGAATGATCAGGACCTTTTTTTGGTCGCTGATCACCCGCTGTCATCGCTGGATCGGCGTGTGTGACGCCGATCCAGCAATGTGTTCACTTGTAACCAGGGTAAATATCGGGTTACTAAGCGCAGGGCCACGCTTAGTAACCCGATATTTACCCTGGTTACCATTGTAAAAGTTAAAAAAAAAAAAAACAGTACATACTCAGATTCCGATGTCTGTCACGTCCCCCGCCGTCAGCTTCCCTGCACTGACTGTCAGCGCCGGCCGTAAAGCAGAGCACAGCGGTGACGTCACCGCTGTGCTCTGCTTTACGACCGGCGCCGCTGACACAGTCAGTGCAGGAAGCTGACGACATCGGAATGTGAGTATGTAGTGTTTTTTTTTTAACTTTTACAATGGTAACCAGGGTAAATATCGGGTTACTAAGCGCGGTCCTGCACTTAGTAACCCGATGTTTACCCTGGTTACCCGGGGACTTCGGCATCGTTGAAGACAGTTTCAACAATGCCGAAGTCTTTCCCCTGATTGTTGGTCGCTGGAGAGAGCTGTCAGTGTGACAGCTCCCCAGCGACCACACAACGACTTACCAACGATCACGGCCAGGTTGTATCGCTGGTCGTGATCATTGGTAAGTCGTTTAGTGTAACGGTACCTTTACAGTAAAGAACCCACGTCTGTTATTATGCTTAAACCTTTTTTCCTCCAAACACAGAGGATGCCCCCTTTTCCCGGTTTCAGGTCTATGATTAAAAAGATCATCAGAAAGGTCTTTGTACTGTCCCCTCATATATTTATACATTAACATAAGATCACCCCTTAGTCTTCGTTTTTCCAAACTAAATAGCCCCAAGTGTAATAACCTATCTTGGTATTGCAGACCCCCCGGTCCTCTAATAACCTTGGTCGCTCTTCTCTGCACCCGCTCCAGTTCAGCTGTGTCTTTCTTATACACCGGAGACCAGAACTGTGCACAGTATTCTAAGTGTGTTCGAACTAGTGACTTGTATAGAGGTAAAATTATATTCTCCTCATGAGCATCTATGCCTCTTTTAATGCATCCCATTATTTTATTTGCCTTTGTAGCAGCTGCCTGACACTGGCCACTGAATATGAGTTTGTCATCCACCCATACACCCAGGTCTTTTTCATTGACGGTTTTGCCCAGAGTTTTAGAATTAAGCACTTAATTATACATCTTATTACTTCTACCCAAGTGCATGACCTTACATTTATCCCCATTAAAGCTCATTTGCCATTTATCAGCCCAAGCTTCTAGTTTACATAAATCATCCTGTAATATAAAATTGTCCTCCTCTGTATTCTGTCGGCCCCAGTAATATATACCTGGCAGGACCCTCATACATTCTGCCGGCCCCAGTAATACGTACCTGGCGGGAGCCCATACATTTTGCCGACCCCAGTAACATATACCTGGCGGGAGCCCATACATTCTGCCGGCCCCAGTAATATACACCTGGCGGGAGCCCATACATTTTGCTGCCGGCCCCAGTAATATATACCTGGCGGGAGCCCATACAATCTGCTGGCCCCAGTAATATGTACCTGGCGGGAGCCCATACATTTTGCCGGCCCCAGTAATATATACCTGGCGGGAGCCCATACATTCTGCCGGCCCCAGTAATATGTACCTGGCGGGAGCCCATACATTTTGCCGGCCCCAGTAATATATACCTGGCGGGAGCCCATACATTCTGCCGGCCCCAGTAATATACACCTGGCGGGAGCCCGTACATTCTGCTGCCCCAGTAATATATACCTGGCAGGAGCCCGTAGATTCTGCTGCCCCCAATAATATATACCTGGCAGGAGCCCATACATTCTGCTGCCCCCAGTAATATATACCTGGCAGGAGCCCATACATTCTGCCAGCCCCAGTAATATATACCTGGCAGGACCCTCATACATTCTGCTGCCCCAGTAATATATACCTGGCAGGAGCCCATACATTCTGACGAACCCAGTAATATATACAGTTGTGGCCAAAAGTATTGACACCCCTGAAATTCTGTCAGATAATACTCAGTTTCTTTCTGAAAATGATTGCAATCACAAATTCTTTGGCATTATTATCTTCATTTAACTTGTCTTAAATGAAAAAAAAACATAAAAGAGAATGAAGCAAAAAGCAAAACATTGATCATTTCACACAAAACTCCAAAAATGGGCCAGACAAAAGTATTGGCACCCTCAGTCTAATACTTGGTTGCATAACCGATAGCCAAAATAACTGCGACCAACCGCTTCCGGTAACCATCAATGAGTTTCTTACAATGCTCTGCTGGAATTTTAGACCATTCTTCTTTGGCAAACTGCTCCGGGTCCCTGATATTTGAAGGGTGCCTTCTCCAAACTGCCATTTTTAGATCTCTCCACAGGTGTTCTATGGGATTCAGGTCTGGATTCATTGCTGGCCACCTTAGAAGTCTCCAGTGCTTTCTCTCAAACCATTTTCTAGTGAAGTGTGTTTTGGGTCATTGTCCTGCTGGAAGATCCATGACCTCTGAGGGAGACCCAGCTTTCTCACACTGGGCCCTACATTATGCTGCAAAATTTGTTGGTAGTCTTCAGACTTCATAATGCCATGCACACGGTCAACCAGTCCAGTGCCAGAGGCAGCAAAGCAACCCCAAAACATCAGGGAACCTCCGCCATGTTTGACTGTAGGGATCGTGTTCTTTTCTTTGAATGCCTCTTTTTTTTCTATTGTAAACTCTACGTTGATGCCTTTGCCCAAAAAGCTCTACTTTTGTCTCATCTGACCAGAAAACATTCTTCCAAAACGTTTTAGGCTTTTTCAAGTAAGTTTTGGCAAACTCCAGCCTGGCTTTTTTATGTCTCTGGGTAAGAAGTGGAGTCTTCATGGGTCTCCTACCATAGTCCCTTTTCATTCAGACGCCGGGTTGACACTGTTGTACCCTTGGACTGCAGGGCAGCTTGAACTCGTTTGGATGTTAGTCGAGGTTCTTTATCCACCATCCGCACAATATTGCGTTGAATTCTCTTGGCAATTTTTCTTTTCCGTCCACATCTAGGGAGGTTAGCCACAGTGCCATGGGCTTTAAACTTCTTGATGACACTGCACACGGTAGACACAGGAACATTCAGGTCTTTGGAGATGGACTTGTACCCTTGAGATTGCTCAAGTTTCCTCACAATTTGGTTTCTCACACAAGGACACAGGACAGAGGTTGAGTCAACTTTAATCCATGTCAACTGGCTGCAAGTGTGATTTAGTTATTGCCAAAACCTGTTAGGTGCCACAGGTAAGTTACAGGTGCTGTTAATTACACAAATTAGAGAAGCATCACAATTTTTCTAAGGGTCTGTTTCCACGATCAGGAAACGCTGCGTGTCTGACGCTGCATAGAGCCGCAGCGTCAGACACGCAGCGTCCAGATGTTACAGCATAGTGGAGGGGATTTAATGAAATCCCGTCTCCACTATGCGTGGTAACACGCACGCGGCGGCCCTGCGACTCCGGACATGCTGCGCGTCTTTTCAGATCGCAGCATGTCCGTATATCTTGCGGCGACGCTGCGTCGCCGCAAGATATAGCACAGGGCCCTATGGTGGGGAGCGATGATGCCGGATGTGTGCTGTGAACACATCCGGCATCATCGCGTCTCCAGAAGGGGGCGGGGCTTACCGCAGAGCGGCGAAGCCGCTCCGGCGATACCGCCGGCCATCCTGAACGTGGACACGCAGCCTAACAGTGCCAATACTTTTGTCCACCCCATTTTTATGTTTGGTGTGGAATTATATCCAATTTGGCTTTAGGACAATTCTTTTTGTGTTTTTTCATTGAAGACAAATTAAATGAAGATAATAATACCAAAGATTTTGTGATTGCAATCATTTTCAGGAAGAAACTTAGTATTATCTGACAGAATTGCAGGGGTGCCAATACTTTTGGCCACAACTGTACCTGGCAGGAGCCCGTACATTCTGCCGGCCCCAGTAATATATACCTGGCAGGAGCCCGTACATTCTGCAGGCCCCAGTAATATATACCTGGCAGGAGCCCGTACATTCTGCCGGCCCCAGTAATATGTACATGGAGGGAGCCCATACATTTTGCTGGCCCCAGTAATATATACCTGGCGGGAGCCCATACATTCTGCCGGCCCCAGTAATATACACCTGGCGGGAGCCCGTACATTCTGCTGCCACCAATAATATATACCTGGCATTAGCCCATACATTCTGCTGCCCCAGTAATATATACCTGGCAGGACCCTCATACATTCAGCTGCCCCAGTAATATATACCTGGCAGGAGCCCGTACATTCTGCAGGCCCCAGTAATATATACCTGGCAGGAGCCCGTACATTCTGCCGGCCTCAGTAATATATACCTGGCAGGAGCACATACATTCTGCTGCCCCAGTAATATGTACCTGGCAGGAGCCCGTACATTCTGATGTCACCAATAATATAAACCTGGCAGGAGCCCGTACATTCTGCTGCCCCAGTAATATATGCCTAGTAGGAGCACATACATTCTGCTGCCCAAAATAATATATAACTGGTAGGAGCCCGTATATTTTGCCGGCCCCAGTAATATATACCTGTCGGGAGCCCGTAGATTCTGCCGGCCCCAGTAATATATACCTTGCCCCGGACCCTCATACATTGTGTTGCCCCAGTAATATATACCTGGTAGGAGCACATACATTCTGCTGCCCAAAATAACATATACCTGGCAGAAGCCCGTACATTCTGCTGCCCCCAATAATATACACCTGGTAGGAGCCCGTACATTTTGCTGCCTCCGATAATATATACCTGGTAGGAGCCCATACATTGTTGCCCCCAATAATATATACCTGGCAGGAGTCCGTACATTCTGTTGCCCCCAATTATACCTGGCAGGAGCACATACATTTTGCTGCCCCCGATAATATATACTTGGCAGGAGCACATACATGTTGCTGCCCCCAATAATATACACATGGTAGGAAATCATACATTCTGCTGCCCCCAATAATATATACCTGGCAGGACCACATACATTGTGCTGCCCCCTATACACCTTGTAGGAGCTCATATATTCTGCTGTCCCCAATAATATATACCTGACAGGAGCCCGTACATTCTGCTGCCTCCAATAATATATACCTGGCAGGAGCCCATACATTTTGCTGCCCCCGATAATATATACCTGGTAGGAGTACATACATTGTGCTGCCCCCAATAATATACACCTGGTAGGAGCTCATATATTCTGCTGCCCCCAATAATATATACCTGACAGGAGCCCGTACATTCTGTTGCCCCCAATAATATATACCTGGTAGGAGCCCGTACATTCTGTTGCCCCCCAATAAAATATACCTGGTAGGAGCCCATACATTCTGTTGCCCACAATAATATATACCTGGCAGGAGCACATACATTCTGTTGCCCCCAATAATATATACCTGGCACGAGCACATACATTATGCTGCCCCTAATAATATACACCTGGCGGGAGCCCGTAGATTCTGCTGCCCCAGTAATATATACCTGACGGGAGCCCATACATTCTGTTGCCCCCAATATATATGGATACAAAAGAAAGAAGTAAACAAAAACATTATCAACAGGAATAAAAGAGAATTCTTTTATTAAATAATTAAACAAACAAATGTAACCTTTCAATACAAAGGATCACAAGTAAAATAAGGAGGAAACCATGCCAGTACCCAGAGGGAATCCTGCCAATCAATAGTATAGCATGGGCAGACAAGGGCAGCAGCACACAGGTGCAGACTCACATCCACATAATAGTTTCAGTCACCAACCACATACGTTCACATAATAGTTTCAGTCACCAACCACATACCGTTCCATAGTGAGCCCCCATGTACAGCCACCTCAAAGTAAAGCGCTATATTAAATGATGTGCTTACCCAAGGTGAATTAGGACCGGAAAGGATCTCCCCGCAACCCCTGACGCGCGTTTCGCGTGCCCGCTTTCTCAAAAGGGGAAGTAGCACGTCAGGGGTTGCGAGGAGATCCTTGCCGGTCCTAATTCACCATGGGTAAGCACATTATTTAATATAGCGCTTTACTTTGAGGTGGCTGTACATGGGGGCTCACTATGGAACGATATGTGGTTGGTGACTGAAACTATTATGTGGACGTGAGTCTGCACTTGTGTGCTGCTGCCCTTGTCTGCCCATTCTATACTATTGATCGGCAGGATCCCCTCTGGGTACTGGCATGGTTTCCTCCTTATTTTACTTGTGATCCTTTGTATTTAACGGTTACACTTGTTCGTTTAATTATTAAATGAATTCTCTTTTATTCCTGTTGGTAATGTTTGTTTACTCCTTTCTTTAGTATCCATATGTATAGTGGAGTACTACATTGGGGTTATCATTGCTGTATGAGTTGGGGAGAGCTGGAGATTGAAATATGCTCTTGGCCCATATGATTACTACGTGCTGCGTGATTTTGTTAATCCCCAATAATGTACACTGTGTTCCAAATTATTATGCAAATAATATTTCCTCATATTTTCTCTAAATTACCTATCTGAATTGCAGTCATTGTTATTTTCCAGTCATCTACTATTCTAGTATAATTGCAATGTTTTGGAACAAACTGCCTATGAAAACAGTATCTTTTTAAAAAAAATAAACACTCAAAATGCATGTTCCAAATTATTATGCAGAGCAGAGTTTTCAACCTTTTTTATTTAATTTTGAACAAAAAAAGGTCAATTGTGAAGTTATAAGCATTATCAGCTTATTACAAAATGAAATCAAACAGTTTTCAAGTGAAAACTTTATTCTAGGTGATGTTACATTTGCACATAGGATCCCTTGTTCGAAAGAAGCTCCTGAACTCTCTCGTCCATTGAATTTGTCAGTTTTTGGATGGTTTCTGCTTCAATTGTTTTGCATGTGGACAGAATACCCTCCCAGAACTGTTGCTTAGATGTGAACTGCCTCCCGCCATCATAGACACTCCTTTTGATGATGCTCCAGAGGTTCTCAATGGGGTTGAGGTCAGGGGAAGATTGTGGCCACACCATAAAGGTACCGTCACACATAGCGACGCTGCAGCGATACCGACAACGATCCGGATCGCTGCAGCGTCGCTGTTTGGTCGCTGGAGAGCTGTCACACAGACAGCTCTCCAGCGACCAACGATCCCGAGGTCCCCGGTAACCAGGGTAAACATCGGGTAACTAAGCGCAGGGCCGCGCTTAGTAACCCGATGTTTACCCTGGTTACCATCCTAAAAAGTAAAAAAACAAACGCTACATACTTACCTTCTGCTGTCTGTCCTCGGCGCTCTGCTTCTCTGGTCTGGCTGTGAGCGCCGGGCAGCCAGAAAGCAGAGCGGTGACGTCACCGCTCTGCATTCCGGCTGACCGACGCTCACAGCCAGAGCAGGAGGAGAGCAGAGCACAGCGCTGGAGGACAGACGGCTGTAGGTAAGTATGTAGTGTTTGTTTTTTTACTTTTAGGATGGTAACCAGGGTAAACATCGGGTTACTAAGCGTGGCCCTGCGCTTAGTTACCCGATGTTTACCCTGGTTACCAGCAAAGACATCGCTGAATCGGTGTCACACACGCCGATTCAGCGATGTCTACGGGGAGTCCAGCGACGAAATAAAGTTCTGGCCTTTCTTCCCCGACCAGCGATCTCCCAGCAGGGGCCTGATCGCTGCTGCCTGTCACACTGGACGATATCGCTAGCGAGGACACTGCAACGTCACGGATCGCTAGCGATATAGTCTAGTGTGACAGTACCTTAAGTTTGTCCTCTTTTATGCCCATAGCAGCCAGAGATGCAGATGTGTTTTTTGCAGCATGAGACGGTGCATTATCATGCATGAAAATGATCTTGCTGCGGAAAGCACGGTTCTTCCTCTTGAACCATGGCAGGAAGTGTTGTAGAAACTCCACATAGATTATGGAGTTCATCTTTACCCCTTCAGGGATCATAAAGGGACCAGCAATCTCTCTCCCCATGATTCCAGCCCAAAACATTACTCCACCTCCTCCTTGTTGGCGCCTTAGACATGTTTTCATGGGGTGTCCATCAACCAGCCATCCTCCACTCCATCCATCTGGACTATCGAGCGTTGCACGGCGCTCATCGGTGAACAAAACAGTTTGGAAGTCAGTCTTCATGAATCGTTTGGCCCACTGGAGCCGTTTCTGCTTGTGTGCAGTGGATAGAGATGGTCGACAGGATGGCTTACGCACAGCTGCAAACCTCTGAAGGACCCTGCATCTTGTTGTTCTGGGAACATTGGAGGCACCAGCAGCTTGAAAAACTTGTCTGCTGCTATGACAAGGCATTTTTGCAGCTGCTCTTTTAACCTTACGCAATTGCCTGTTGGAAAGAGTCCTCAATTTTTCCTTATCAGCACGCACACGTGTGTGCTGGGAATCAGCTACAACCTTCTTGATTGTGCGATGATCACAATGAAGTGTCTTGGAAATGTTGATTGTAGTTATGCCTTGACCTAAATACTCCACAATTTGTTGCTTCTCAGCAGCCGACACATCCTTTTTCTTTCCCATTTTGGCCAAAAATGTAGGCTGCTTAATAATGTGGAACAGCCTTCTTAAGTAGTCTTGCCTTTATTTGGACACACCTGCCAAACTAATTTGCAAAGGTATCTGTAATTGTTTTCAGTGATATAAAGAGCCCTGACATACATCACCATCAATGAGTTTAAATGACAAACAAAAATATTCTAACCTTGTCACTCCTAAACTCTTTGTGCATAATAATCAGTGTATACCTGGCAGGAGCCCGTACATTCTGTTGCCCCAGTAATATATACCTGGCAGGAGTCCGTACATTCTGCTGCCACCAATAATATATACAGTGGGGCAAAAAAGTATTTAGTCAGTCAGCAATAGTGCAAGTTCCACCACTTAAAAAGATGAGAGGCGTCTGTAATTTACATCATAGGTAGACCTCGACTATGGGAGACAAACTGAGAAAAAAAATCCAGAAAATCACATTGTCTGTTTTTTTTATCATTTTTTTTGCATATTATGGTGGAAAATAAGTAGAGCAGGGGCCCTAGAACTGAACCATGCCGGACTCCGACAGATAGGGGGCGAGGTGAGGAGGTGGTGTGTGAGTGGGAGACGATGAATGTCCGGTCAGTTAGGTATGACGAGATCCAGGATAGGGCCAAGTCTGTGATGCCAAGGGATGAGGGTCTGCAGCAGCAGGGAATGGTCCACTGTGTCAAAGGCAGAGGACAGGTCCAGGAGGAGGAGGATAGAGTAGTGTTGCTTGCTCTTGGCGGTTAATAGGTCATTGGTGACCTTAGTTAGGGCAGTTTCAGTGGAGTGGTGTGACCGGAAGCCTGATTGAAAGCGGTCGAAGAAGGAGCAGGAAGATAGATGGGAGGACAGTTTAAGATGGACATGTTGTTCCAGTAGTTTTGAGGCAAAGGGGAGAAGTGATATAGGGCGATAGGTAGATACAGAGGATGGGTCAAGAGAGGGCGTTTTTTGACGATAGGTGTGATTGAGGCATGTTTAAAGCTTGAGTCAAAGAAGGTGGTGGCTGGCCCTGGGGGACGGTAGATGACAGCCAGTTGGAGGGGGGAGTAGATGCGCACGGAATGCACCTCAAAGGAAGGGAGGGTAACAGAGGGCGGAAGTGGGATTGGGGTGAAGGAGCAGTTATCTGACAGGAGAAAACCAACTCCTCCGCCATGCTTGCTGCTGGGGCGAGGGGTGTGAGAGGTGGAATCCACCATAGGAAAGCGCGGCTGGAGAGGCTGAGTCAGAGGGGGTGAGCCAGGTTTCAGTGATGCCGAGGAAGGAGAGTTTGTTATTGATAAAGAGGTCGTGGATAAATGACAGTTTATTGCAGACAGAGCGTGCGTTCCATAGTGCTCCAGATAGGGAAATTGGGGAAGTGGGGGCTGGATGAAGTTACTGTGGTTGCGAGGACGTGTAGAGGATCGTGGCAGGGGATTAGAAATGAGTGTGGGGATGTGATGAGGAGGGCCAGGATTTGGGGATATGTCGCCAGCAATGAGGAGCAGCAGACTGAGCGTTGTGAGCTGGATAGGTCATGATGTGGCCTGGCAATATATACCTGGCAAGAGCCCATACATTCTGCTGCCCCCAATAATATATACCTGGCAGGAGCCCATACATTCTGCCGGCCCCAGTAATATATACCTGGCAGGAGCCCATACATTCTGCCGGCCCCAGTAATATATACCTGGCAGGAGCCCATACATTCTGCTGCCCCAGTAATATACACCTGGCAGGAGCCCATACATTCTGCTGCCCCAGTAATATACACCTGGCAGGAGCCCGTACATTCTGCTGCCCCCAATAATATATACCTGGCAGGAGCCCGTACATTCTGCTGCCCCCAATAATATATACCTGGCAGGAGCCCATACATTCTGCCGGCCCCAGAAATATATACCTGGCAGGAGCCCATACATTCTGCCGGCCCCAGAAATATATACCTGGCAGGAGCTCATACATTCTGCTGCCCCTAGTAATATACACCTGACAGGAGCCCATACATTGTGCTGCCCCCAGTAATATACACCTGGCAGGGGCCCATACATTCTGCCGGCCCCATTAATATACACCTGGCAGGAGCCCATACATTGTGCTGCCCCCAGTAATATACACCTGGCAGGAGCCCTTACATTCTGCTGCCCCCAGTAATATATACCTGGCAGGGGCCCTTACATTCTGCTGCCCTCGATAATACATACCTGGCAGGAGCCCATACATTGTGCTGCCCCCAGTAATATACACCTGGCAGGAGCCCTTACATTCTGCTGCCCCCAGTAATATACACCTGGCAGGGGCCCATACATTCTGCCGGCCCCAGTAATATATACCTGGCAGGAGCCCATACATTCTGCCGGCCCCAGTAATATATACCTGGCAGGAGCTCATACATTCTGCTGCCCCTAGTAATATACACCTGACAGGAGCCCTTACATTCTGCTGCCCCAGTAATATACACCTGACAGGAGCCCTTACATTCTGCTGCCCCCAGTAATATATACCTGACAGGAGCCCTTACATTCTGCTGCCCTCGATAATACATACCTGGCAGGAGCCCATACATTGTGCTGCCCCCAGTAATATACACCTGGCAGGAGCCCTTACATTCTGCTGCCCCCAGTAATATACACCTGGCAGGGGCCCATACATTCTGCCGGCCCCAGTAATATATACCTGGCAGGAGCCCATACATTCTGCCGGCCCCAGTAATATATACCTGGCAGGAGCTCATACATTCTGCTGCCCCTAGTAATATACACCTGACAGGAGCCCTTACATTCTGCTGCCCCCAGTAATATACACCTGGCAGGGGCCCATACATTCTGCCGGCCCCAGTAATATATACCTGGCAGGAGCCCATACATTCTGCCGGCCCCAGTAATATATACCTGGCAGGAGCTCATACATTCTGCTGCCCCTAGTAATATACACCTGACAGGAGCCCTTACATTCTGCTGCCCCCAGTAATATATACCTGACAGGAGCCCTTACATTCTGCTGCCCTCGATAATACATACCTGGCAGGAGCCCATACATTGTGCTGCCCCCAGTAATATACACCTGGCAGGAGCCCTTACATTCTGCTGCCCCCAGTAATATACACCTGGCAGGGGCCCATACATTCTGCCGGCCCCAGTAATATATACCTGGCAGGAGCCCATACATTCTGCCGGCCCCAGTAATATATACCTGGCAGGAGCACATACATTCTGCCGGCCCCAGTAATATATACCTGGCAGGAGCTCATACATTCTGCTGCCCCTAGTAATATACACCTGACAGGGGCCCATACATTCTGCTGCCCCAGTAATATACACCTGGCAGGAGCCCATACATTGTGCTGCCCCCAGTAATATACACCTGGCAGGAGCCCATACATTGTGCTGCCCCCAGTAATATACACCTGGCAGGAGCCCTTACATTCTGCTGCCCCCAGTAATATACACCTGGCAGGAGCCCATACATTCTGCTGCCCCTAGTAATATACACCTGACAGGAGCCCTTACATTCTGCTGCCCCCAGTAATATACACCTGGCAGGGGCCCATACATTCTGCTACCCCAGTAATATACACCTGGCAGGAGCCCATACATTCTGCCGGCCCCCAATAATATATACCTGGCAGGAGCCCGTACATTCTGCTGCCCCCAATAATATATACCTGGCAGGAGCCCATACATTCTGCTGCCCCCAATAATATATACCTGGCAGGAGCCCGTACATTCTGCTGCTCCACTAATATACACCTGGCAGGAGCCCGAACATTCTGCTGACCCCAATAATATATACCTGGCAGGAGCCCGTACATTCTGCTGCCCTAAGTAATATACACCTCGCAGGAGCTCATACATTCTGCTGCCACCAATAATATATACCTGGCAGGAGCCCGTTCATCCTGCTGCCCCCGATAATACATACCTGGCAGGAGCCCGTACATCCTGCTGCCCCCAATAATATACATCTGGCAGGAGCCCATACATTCTGCTGCCCCCAGTAATATATACCTGGCAGGAGCCCATACATCCTGCTGCCCGATAATATATACCTGGCAGGAGCCCGTACATTGTTGCCCCCAATAATATATACCTGGCAGGAGCCCATACATTCTGCTGCCCTCGATAATATATACCTGGCAGGAGCCTGTACATTGTTGCCCCCAATAATATATACCTGGCAGGAGCCCATACATTCTGCTGCCCCCGATAATATATACCTGGCAGGAGCCCGTACATTGTTGCCCCCAATAATATATACCTGGCAGGAGCCCATACATTTTGTTGCCCCCAGTAATATATACCTGGCAGGACCCTCACACATTCTGCTGCCCCCAGTAATATATACCTGGCAGGAGCTCATACATTCTGCTGCCCCCAGTAATATATACCTGGCAGGAGCCCGTACATTCTGTTGCCCCCGATAATATATACCTGGCAGGAGCCCGTACATTCTGTTGCCCCCAATAATATATACCTGGCAGGAGCCCATACATTGTTGCCCCCAATAATATATACCTGGCAGGAGCCCGTACATTCTGCTGCCCCCAATAATATATACCTGGCAGGAGCCCTTACATTCTGCTGCCCCCGATAATATATACCTGGCAGGAGCCCGTACATTCTGCTGCCCCCGATAATATATACCTGGCAGGAGCCCGTACATTGTTGCCCCCAATATTATATACCTGGCAGGAGCCCGTACATTGTTGCCCCCAATATTATATACCTGGCAGCAGCCCATACATTGTTGCCCCCAATAATATATACCTGGTAGGAGCTCATATATTCTGCTGCCCCCAATAATATATACCTGGCAGGAGCCCGTACATTCTGCTGCCCCCGATAATATATACCTGGCAGGAGCCCGTACATTCTGCTGCCCCCCGTAATATATACCTGGCAGGAGCCCATACATCCTGCTGCCCGATAATATATACCTGGCAGGAGCCCGTACATTGTTGCCCCCAATAATATATACCTGGCAGGAGCCTATACATTCTGCTGCCCTCGATAATATATACCTGGCAGGAGCCTGTACATTGTTGCCCCCAATAATATATACCTGGCAGGAGCCCATACATTCTGCTGCCCCCGATAATATATACCTGGCAGGAGCCCGTACATTGTTGCCCCCGATAATATATACCTGGCAGGAGCCCGTACATTGTTGCCCCCAATAATACCTGGCAGGAGCCCATACATTTTGTTGCCCCCAGTAATATATACCTGGCAGGAGCCCGTACATTCTGCTGCCCCCGATAATATATACCTGGCAGGAGCCCATACATTTTGTTGCCCCCAGTAATATATACCTGGCAGGAGCCCGTACATTCTGCTGCCCCCGATAATATATACCTGGCAGGAGCCCATACATTTTGTTGCCCCCAGTAATATATACCTGGCAGGAGCCCGTACATTCTGCTGCCCCTGATAATATATACCTGGCAGGAGCCCGTACATTGTTGCCCCCGATAATATATACCTGGCAGGAGCCCGTACATTGTTGCCCCCAATAATACCTGGCAGGAGCCCATACATTTTGTTGCCCCCAGTAATATATACCTGGCAGGAGCCCGTACATTCTGCTGCCCCCAGTAATATATACCTGGCAGGAGCCCGTACCTTGTTGCCCCCTATATTATATACCTGGCAGGAGCCCATACATTCTGCTGCCCCCGATAATATATACCGGGCAGGAGCCCGTACATTGTTGCCCCCAATATTAGATACCTGGCAGGACCCCCATACATTCTAGGCTCGTCCCTCCGTCACGCCTGCCAGGCCCGGGTGCTATTAGTGTGGGGGGCTGGATGAAGCGTGGGCGCACACAACAGCGCGTTTCTATAGTGAATCAATTAGCAGCAGAGAGGCCCCCGCCGGTGTCGGCACTGGCAGCAGCTCCCTGGCGACACTCCGCAGTCTGGACCGGCTGCTTCCCAGTATGTTCCCGCCCGGTAAGTTGTGCGGCACACAGCCAGGGAGACACTGGAGGCATGGCGGGTGCACTGCGGACACGGGGCCACCACCGTCACTACACGGCCGGCTCTCAGCCTCGCAACGCGGTACTGCCGGCCTCGCACACGCTAACGCTACTCGTGCTTTTTGCAGCTGGGCTCCCGGTGTCGCTTTATCACCAGCGTCAGTGTTAATTCAAGGACCGCGCAGCTGTGCATGAAGGAGGACGCCGCCGCCGGAATCCCAGCACACGCACGGTCAGCTGTGGTAAGTATGGCAGCTCCTCTCCGTAGCCCGGGGCTGCTGCTAGCCGAGAGGTCTCTCACTCTCACCGCTCTGCCGCCATATTTGTGAAGCCTGGGCCTGACAGAGTATAGCAACCAGTCAGCCCACAGCTTTCATCTTCCAACTGGTAGGAGGTAATTGAGAGCAGCACGGTGATTGGCTAATCCTGCACTTGTTCTTACTCTAGGCTGTGAGGAGCAGTTCCCTGGGCCTGGGCCTGCTCATTATCAGTCAGGGCTCTTCCATATGATCCTCTTAAAGGGATTGTCCCATGTTGTGATCGCGCTGATTGTCAGATCAGGGAATTTTTCTCCCGATCCAAAATGGTGCAGCCGGTCGGACGCCTGGTTGCCGCTGTACTCCGTCTCCGTGCGCTCTGCCACCTGAGCCATAAGTTCTCCATTGTGCTGAGTGGTGTACGTCACTAGTGGGGCATCCACGGAGCAGCCGGGTACCGCCAGTCCTCTTCACAGATGAGAGAAGGGTTTCTGGGAACAAAGGTCCATTTTAATGAACAGATCTTGGAATTACGATGTGCGAGGGCTTCTTTTCTGCGCGCCGAGCTGACCTTTTTACTGACACCATTTTGGGGTAGATACAATGTGTTTGCATTTTATTGCAATGTTGCTGCTGCCAACAAAACGTAATCCTGGCGCTTTGATTTTTCTTCTCATTATGCTGTTTATCAGTCAGATTAATTTATTTTATATCTGGGCCAAAGGGGGGGATGATTTGAACTTTTGTGGGTTTTTTTTGTTTTCCTTCCATATTTTTAACCCCTTAACGACTGCCGTTACGCCTTTTAACGGCGGCAGTTAAGGGTACTGAAACCACAGCGCCGTTAGGCGCTGTCGAAAAAGTGAATAGCGCCCCCCAGAGTCGGATTTTCTCTGGGGTCTCGGTTGCCGGGGGTAGCCGAGACCCCAGAGAACATGATTCAGGGGTTTTTTTACCGACCCGGGTTGCGATTGCCGGTAATTAACCGTTTACCGGCAATCACACAAAAAAAGCGATTTCCCTTTTAATTTCTCTGTCCTCCGATGTGATCGATAGCCCCTCCGATGTGATCGATAGCCCCCCAATACTCACCTGTCTCCCCTGGTGCTTCTCGTGGCTCTCGATGGGCGCCGCCATCTTTTTCCGGCAAAAAAATGGCAGGTGCAGTGTGCCCGCCGGCCGGCACCCAGAGGATCTTTGGGGTCTCGGCTGCCGGGGGTAGCCGAGACCCCAAAGAACATGATCGGGGTCAGTTTTTATCGACCTCTGTTTTGCGATCGCCGGTAATTGTTTGCGGTCGCAAAAAAACCCAAAAACGATCTGTCATTCTCTGTCCTCTGATGTGATCGCACATCAGAGGACAGAGAAATAGGGGGATTCGGGGACCCTATCATACTTACCGGTGTCCCTGGGTCCTCCTGCGTCCCTTCCTGCCCTCCGGCTTCTTCATCGGGAAAGAAAATGGGGTGCGCATGCGCAGTGCGCCCGCCATCTGCCGGCCGGCAGGAGAGAGTAGTTGGGGCTAAATTTAGGGTTGGGGCTAAACTTAGGGCTAGGGTTAGGCTTCTTTCACACTTGCGTTGGTACGGGGCCGTCGCAATGCGTCGGCCCGACGCACGTTGTGAAAATTGTGCACAACGTGGGCAGCGGATGCAGTTTTTCAAAGCATCCGATGCCCAGTCTATGTCCTGGGGAGGAGGGGTCAGAGTTACGGCCACGCATGCGCGGTCGGAAATGGCGGACCTGACGTACAAAAAAAGGTTACATTGAACTTTTTTTGTGACGATCTGCCAAAACACAACAGATCCAGTGCACGACGGACGCGATGTGTGGCCATCCGTCGGCAATACAAGTCTATGGGCAAAAAAGGCATCCTGCAGGCACATTTGCAGGATCCGTTTTTTGTCCAAAACGACGGATTGCGACGGATGCCACACAACGCAAGTGTGAAAGTAGCCTTAGGGTTGGGGCTAAAGTTAGGGTTGGAGCTAAAGTTAGGGCTAGGGTTGGGGCTAAAGTTAGGGTTGGGGCTAAAGTTAGGGTTGAATTCAGCAGGAAAAAAGAAAGAAACCAGAACGTATCGTTCCTAATCACGTCTGACCACTTTTAACTAACAACCCAGCATAGCCAGCCACTAGACTCTAAAACTTAACATTTAATATGTATACCTCTAAAATTATGTGTACTTTAAAAACAATTTGGTGCTCATGTTTAAACGTGCACTAGACAAGACAAATGGCATGATCTCACCCAATTGCTGTCTCTCTTCTTGTTGTAGATTCTTGTGCTTATTGAGAGCACGGCATGGGACGGAGACCAATAGACCTTTTCCAATGGGGGGGAGAAGAAAAGAAAAAAAAAAAAAAAAAAAAAAAGATATAGGTAGGTGGGGGGGAAGGGTTTAAAGCTATCTTCCCTGTCGTGCCCCGTGTATAAGACTCCCGCCCTAACAAGGGCAGTCCCCAAGTTTGAGCCTACTTAATGAAGCCCTTTGGTTAGTATAACCACCCTGGATGATATGTCCTCTTTCTCTTCCCAACGCGTTTCCCTCCCCGTTACGGGGGTTCATCAGGGGAATAAAATGTCCAGGTTAAATGTCCAGGTTAATGGAGGTATTCTGCAGTGGCAGACATAACCTCATTCAGCGGCGTCCTCCATGTGAGGATAAGGCAGTCCTGCCTTATCCTCACATGGAGGACGCCGCTGAATGAGGTTATGTCTGCCTTATCCTCACATGGAGGACGCCGCTGAATGAGGTTATGTCTGCCTTATCCTCACATGGAGGACGCCGCTGAATGAGGTTATGTCTGCCTTATCCTCACATGGAGGACGCCGCTGAATGAGGTTATGTCTGCCACTGCAGAATACCTCCATTAACCTGGACATTTAACCTGGACATTTTATTCCCCTGATGAACCCCCGTAACGGGGAGGGAAACGCGTTGGGAAGAGAAAGAGGACATATCATCCAGGGTGGTTATACTAACCAAAGGGCTTCATTAAGTAGGCTCAAACTTGGGGACTGCCCTTGTTAGGGCGGGAGTCTTATACACGGGGCACGACAGGGAAGATAGCTTTAAACCCTTCCCCCCCACCTACCTATATCTTTTTTTTTTTTTTTTTCTTTTCTTCTCCCCCCCATTGGAAAAGGTCTATTGGTCTCCGTCCCATGCCGTGCTCTCAATAAGCACAAGAATCTACAACAAGAAGAGAGACAGCAATTGGGTGAGATCATGCCATTTGTCTTGTCTAGTGCACGTTTAAACATGAGCACCAAATTGTTTTTAAAGTACACATAATTTTAGAGGTATACATATTAAATGTTAAGTTTTAGAGTCTAGTGGCTGGCTATGCTGGGTTGTAAAGTTAGGGTTGGGGCTAAAGTTAGGACTAGGGTTGCGGCTAAAGTTAGGGTTAGAGTTGGGGTTAGGGTTGGCATTAGGGTTACATTTGGGATTAGGGTTAGGTTTGGGATTAGGGTTAAGGTTAGGGTTGAGATTAGGATTAGGGGTGTGTTGGATTTAGGGTTTTGATTAGGGTTATGGTTAGGGTTGAGATTAGGGTTGTTTTGGGGTTAGGGTTGTGATTATCGTTAGGTTTGTGATTAGGATTATGGATCGGGTTGGGATTAGGGTTAGGGGTGTGTTTGGGTTAGGGTTGGAGTTAGAATTGGGGGGGTTTCCACTGTTTAGGTACATCAGGGGGTCTCCAAACACGACAGGCAATTTTGCGCTCAAAAAGTCAAATGGTGCTCCCTCCCTTCTGAGCTCTGCCGTGCTCCCAAACAGTGGTTTACCCCCACATCTGGGGCATCATCGTACTCTGGATAAATTGGACAACAACTTTTGGGGTCCAATTTCTCCTGTTACCCTTGTGAAAATAAAAACTTGGGGGCTAAAAAATCTTTTTTGTGCAAAAAAAATATATTTTTTTATTTTCACGACTCTGCATTATAAACTTCTGTGAAGCACTTGGGCATTCAAAGTTTTCACCACACATCTAGATAAGTTTCTTGGGGGGTCTAGTTTCCAAAATGGAGTCACTTGTGGGGGGGTTCTACTGTTTAGGTACATCAGGGGCTCTGCAAATGCAACATAACGCCCGCAGACCATTCTATCAAAGTCTGCATTCCAAAACGGCGCTCCTTCCCTTCCGAGCTCTGCCGTGCACCCAAACAGAGGTTTACCCCCACATATGGGGTACCAGCATACTCAGGACAAATTCGACAACAACTTTTGGGGTCCAATTTCTCTTGTTACCCTTGTAAAAATAAAACTTGGGGGCTAAAAAATCTTTTTTGTGGAAAAAAAAATATTTTTTTATTTTCACGACTCTGCATTCTAAACTTCTGTGAAGCACTTGGGCATTCAAAGTTCTCACCACACATCTAGATAAGTTCCATGGGGGTCTAGTTTCCAAAATGGGGTCACTTGTTGGGGGTTTCTACTGTTTAAGCACATCAGGGGCTCTCCAAACGCGACATGGCGTCCGATCTCAATTCCAGCCAATTCTACATTGGAAAAGTAAAACGGCGCTCCTTCTCTTCCAAGCTCTGCAGTGTGCCCAAACAGTGGTTTACCCCCACATATGGGGTATTGATGTACTCGGGAGAAATTGCACAACAACTTTTGTGGTCTAATTTCTCCTGTTACCCTTGTGAAAATAAAAATTTGGGGGCAAAAAGATTATTTTTGTAGAAAAAATGCAATTTTTTTTTTCTTTTTTCTCCACGGCTCTACGTTATAAACTTCTGTGAAGCACCTGGGGGTTTAAAGTGCTCACCACACATCTAGATAAGTTCCTTAAGGGGTCTAGTTTCCAAAATAGTGTCACTTGTGGGGGGTTTCCACTGTTTAGGCACATTAGGGGCTCTCTAAACGTGACATGGCATCCAATCTCAATTCCAGCCAATTCTGCATTGAAAAAGTCAAACGGCGCTCCTTCACTTTCAAGCTCTGCGGTGCACCCAAACAGTGGTTTACCCCCACATATGGGGTATCGGCGTATTCAGGAGAAATTGCACAACAAACTTTATGGTTAAATTTCTGTTTTTACACTTGTGAAAATAAAAAAAAATGGTTCTGAAGTAAAATGTTCGCAAAAAAAAAGTTAAATGTTCATTTTTTCCTTCCACATTGTTTCAGTTCCTGTGAAGCACGTAAAGGGTTAATAAACTTCTTGAATGTGGTTTTGAGCACCTTGAGGGGTGCAGTTTTTAGAATGGTGTTACACTTGGGTATTTTCTATCATATAGACCCCTCAAAATGACTTCAAATGAGATGTGGTCCCTAAAAAAAAAATGGTGTTGTAAAAATGAGAAATTGCTGGTCAAGTTTTAACCCTTATAACTCCCTAACAAAAAAAAAAAAATTCTTTCCAAAATTGTGCTGATGTAAAGTAGACATGTGGGAAATGTTATTTATTAACTATTTTTCGTGACATATCTCTCTGATTTAAGGGCATAAAAATACAAAGTTTGAAAATTGCAAAATTTTAAATATTTTTGCCATATTTCCGTTTTTTTCATAAATAATCGCAAGTAATATCGAAGAAATGTTACCACTAACATGAAGTACAATATGTCACGAAAAAACATTGTCAGAATCAGCGGGATCCGTTAAAGCGTTGCAGAGTTATAACCTCATAAAGTGACAGTGGTCAGAATTGTAAAAATTGGCTCGGTCACTAGGGGGTTAAATCCCAATGATAGGCAAGGGAGTCATCAGCAGACCCCAGGCTGTTCTGATGCACTGTTGGACATGTGGAATGACGCACCCCCTGCCGATCCATGTTAAATGCGGAGATTGACAATGGGATTTAACAGGCTAACAACTGCAGGCAGAACTCTTCTCCATCTGCCACTGTTAAAGGCACATGATGGCTGAATAAGTCAGCCTTCATGTGCTGGGAAAGATGAGGGCTCAGCGTGCGACTGTCAAAGTCAGAGAGCCGGCATATGACATACCAGTGCATCATGTCTGTAAAGGGTTAATCTTTAATTTAATTTTAATGGAGTAAAAGCGTGTGGGGTGTGATTTGAATTTTCTATATTTTTATAAGGATTTGTATTTCTCTTTTTATTTTTTTTTAGTTACCTTTAGGCCCTTGCAGACTTACATCGATGTCTGGCCGCAGTGCACCGACTGCTCGCAGCTCTCCTGGCCCAAATGTGACGGCTCCATGTATTTCTATGAGGCTGTCATGCTCAGGTCAGAAAGCCACGGCCAGTCTGTACATTAGAGGTCCATGTTCAGACCGATTTACAAAGATCCACCAGTATAATCCGGTCAGAACCCTTGACCGGAAAATACAAAAATGACCACTTATGAAACAATGTGTTTCATAATTTTATTAGATATTCATAAAACACATATTTTAATTAGGAAATCAACAAGATGCCTCTTGTGTGAAGGAGGCCTGCCAGAAATATCCCAGTATTGAAGTCCAGCGTTTGTATGTGCGATCTGGCCGTGCCTCCCTCCACCCCAACGCACGTTTCGTAATGCCTTCTTCACGCCCCCTGAAAATACAAAATTCCTTGAAATATATTGAGTAGTCATATTCATACATTATTGACTGGAATGTCCAAGGTTATAAAAAAGCTTGAAGAGGAAACAATATCTAAAGATGAGATGGGCTATTTTTTTTATACTTCCATGCTTTACTCTTCACAACTTTATCCCTTTATGCCCTGTCTGGTGTGTTCCTTGGTTTGCATGATGCTGTTTGATCCCTAATAATCTCTAACAAACTTGTGAAGCCTTCACAGACTGCTATAGTTATACAGAGTTATACAGTGTTATTGCACACAGGTGAACTCAATGTACTAATTATATGATTTCTGGTGGCAAATGGGTTCTTATGATTTTTTTTACACATATCAGACTACAGGGGCTGAATACAAATGCACTTCACAATTTTAAAGGGACTCTGTCACCTGAATTTGGCGGGACTGGTTTTGGGTCATATGGGCGGAGTTTTCGAGTGTTTGATTCAACCTTTCCTTACCCCCTGGCTGCATGCTGGCTGCAATATTGGATTGAAGTTCATTCTCTGTCCTCCATAGTACACGCCTGCGCAAAAGCAATCTTGCCTTGCGCAGGCGTGTACTACGGAGGACAGAGAATGAACTTCAATCCAATATTGCAGCCAGCATGCAGCCAGCGGGTAAGGAAAGGGTGAATCAAACACCAAAAAACTCCGCCCATTTGACCCAAAACCAGTCCCGCCAAATTCAGGTGACAGAGTCCCTTTAAGATTTATATCTTTAAAATAATTAGAGAACCTTTAGGTTGTAATTTCCATATTTTCGTTACGTCAAAAACGCAGGGTCTTACAGTTCCAGCAAAGTGGATGGAATTTCTAGAAATATCATGCCCACTGTGCTTGTATTTGTTCAGCGGTGCATGCTTCAAATCTGTAACTTGCGGATACGCTGAGTTTTATGTGAAGATTTTTTTTTTCCCATTGACTTGCAATAAATGCGGAAAATCTACAGGAAAAAAACTTCAGAAAAGCATCAAAAAGGAATGTGAGCTACACATGACTGTACTAATAAAATTTAGTTAAAGCCAAATACTAGAAGTATCAAAAACAAAGCAGCTTTGTTTAAAACATGCCACACCAACAAGAGACCAACTGCAGCGTCAAAACCGCAATGAAAAGCGTGTAAATATCGTATGTAATCTCATTACCCCTTTCTGCCATTAGATGTACTATTCCGTCCATGTGATCCGGGCCCTAATTCCCATGGACGGAATAGTACGTCTACGCGATCAGCTGCGCTCACGGGGGGAGTGCGGCCGGGTGTCACCTGATATCCGGCACTATGTGCCAGGAGCGGTCACGGACCGCTCCTGGCACATTAACCCCCGGAACACTGAAATCAAACATGATCGCAGCGTTCCTGCGGCATAGGGAAGCATCGCGCAGGGAGAGGGCTCCCTGCATGCTTCCCTGAGACCCTCAGAGCAACGCGATGTGATCGCGTTGCTCCGAGCGTCTCCTCCGTCCTCCCTGCAGGCCGCGGATCCAAGTTGGCCACGGGGCTCCTTCCGGGTCCTGCAGGGAGGTGGCTTGCAAGCGCCTGCAAAGAGCAGGCTCCGGCAAGCCTCCTGCAGTGCCTGTCAGATCGCTGATCTGACACAGTGCATTGCAAAGTGTCAGATCAGCAATCTGACACTATAACATGATGTCCCACACTGGGACAAAGTAAAAAAAAATATATATATTTACATGTGTAAAAAAAAAAAAAAATTCCAATAATTACATTTCTTTATGTAAATAAAAAAACACATTAAAAGTACACATATTTAGTATATCCGCGTCCGTAAGGACCTGACCTATAAAACTGTCCCATTAGTTAACCCCTTCAGTGAACACCGTAAAAAAAAAAAAATAGGCAAAAAACAATGCTTTATCATCATACCGCCGAACAAAAAGTGGAATAACACGCGATCAAAAAGATGGATATAAATAAACATTGTACCGCCAAAAACGTCATCTTGTCCCGTAAAAAAGTCAGCGAAAAAATAAGTTATAGCCCTCGGAATAAAGCTATGCAAAAATTATTTTTTCTATAAAATAGTTTTTATTGTATAAAAGCGCCAAAACATAAAAAAAAAATATAAATGAGGTATCGCTGTAATCGTACTGACCCAAAGTGTTGTGAATTCTGCTCTTGGGCTCCCTCCGGTGGTTATGAGTGGTAGTGCGGCTGTCTGTGGATCGCAGTATTCATCAGGTGTGTTCAATTTGGACTCAGCTATTTAGTCCTGCTTGATCCTTTAGTCAGTGCCAGTTGTCCATTGTTTTTGGAGGATTCACTTCCCTTCTGGTCTCTCCTGTTTGCTGTGCTTTTCTACAAAGTCCTGGCTTTGTTTTTGCTGTCCACCTGCTGTGGACCTTATAGTTCTGTGCATTTTCATGTTTTGTCTTGTCCAGCTTTGTCTGTGATGGCTTTTCTGCAGCCAAGCTGTGTCTCTGGAGATGCAGATATACCCTCCATGTCTTTAGTCAGATGTGGTGATTTGTATTTTCTGTGGTGGATATTTTCTAGCGTTTTTATACTGGCCGCATAGTACTCTGTTCTATTCTTTCTTTTTAGCTAGTATGGCCTCCTATGCTAAATTCTGATTTCATGTCTGCGTGTGTTATTTCCCTCTCCTCTCACAGTCAATATTTGTGGGGGGCTATCTATCCTTTGGGGATTTTTTCTGAGGCAAGATGGGTTTCCTGTTTCTGTCTTTAGGGGAAGTTAATTATTTGGCTGTGTCGAGGGGTCTAGGGAGTGTTAGGTACCCCCCACGGCTACTTCTAGTTTTGCTGCTAGGTTCAGGGTTTGCGGTCAGTACAGGGACCACCTTCTCCAGAGTCCGTCTCATGCTGCTCCTAGGCCACGAGATCATAACAGTACAACTGGCCAACAATGAGTTAATTGCATCTCAGAAAAAGGGAGGGAAGCTTTTGAGCCATTTTTTTTTTTCCTTAGCCTGTTTTGTATTTTCCTCCCTCTTAATCTCTGGGTGGCTACGGAATCTAGTAATAACATGAATGTTCAGGATTTAGTTTCTCGTGTGGATCAGCTTGCTGCTAGGGTACAGGGTATTTCAGATTATACTGTTCAGACTCCTGCCCTAGAACCTAAGATTCCCACTCCTGATTTATTCTTTGGTGACAGATCCAAATTTTTGAGTTTCAAAAATAACTGTAAACTGTTTTTTGCATTGAGACCCCGGTCTTCTGGTGATCCTATTCAGCAGGTTAAAATCATCATATCTCTGCTGCGTGGTGACCCACAGGATTGGGCATTTTCCCTGGAAACTGGCAATCCTGCTTTGCTTAATGTTGATTCTTTCTTTCAGGCATTGGGGTTGTTGTATGATGAGCCTAATTCTGTGGATCAGGCTGAGAAAATCTTGTTGGCCCTGTGTCAAGGTCAAGAAGCGGCAGAATCGTATTGCCAGAAATTTAGAAATTGGTCTGTACTGACTAAATGGAATGAGGATGTCTTGGCGCCAATTTTCAGAAAGGGTCTTTCTGAATCCGTTAAAGATGTTATGGTGGGGTTCCCCACGCCTGCTGGTCTGAGTGATTCTATGTCTCTGGCCATTCAGATTGATCGGCGCTTGCGCGAGCGCAGAGTTGTGCACACTGTGGCGTTGTCCTCTGAGCGGAGCCCTGAGCCTATGCAGTGTGATAGGATTTTGTCTAGAGCTGAACGTCAAAGATTCAGGCGTCAGAATAGGTTGTGTTTTTACTGCGGCGATTCTGCTCATGTTATTTCTGATTGCCCTAAGCGTACTAAGAGAATCGCTAGTTCTGTTACCATCAGTACTATACAACCTAAATTTCTGTTATCTGTGAGCTTGATCTGCTCATTATCATCATTTTCTGTCATGGCATTTGTGGATTCAGGCGCCACTCTGAACTTAATGGACTTAGAATTTGCCAGTCGTTGTGGTTTCCCCTTGCAGCCTTTGCAGAACCCTATTCGTTTAAGGGGCATTGATGCTACACCGTTGGCTAAAAATAAACCTCAGTTTTGGACACAGCTGACCATGCGCATGGCGCCAGCCCATCAGGAAGATTGTCGTTTTCTGGTGTTGCATAATTTGCATGATGATATTGTGCTGGGTTTTCCATGGTTACAGGTACATAATCCGGTGTTAGATTGGAGATCTATGTCTGTGACTAGTTGGGGTTGTCAGGGGGTTCATGGTCACGTTCCTTTGATGTCAATTTCCTCTTCCGCCTCTTCTGAAATTCCTGAGTTTTTGTCAGATTTCCAGGATGTATTCGATGAGCCCAAATCCAGTTCCCTTCCACCGCATAGGGACTGTGATTGTGCTATTGACTTGATTCCAGGTTGTAAGTTCCCTAAGGGCCGACTTTTCAACCTGTCTGTGCCAGAACATGCCGCCATGCGGAGCTATATTAAGGAGTCTTTGGAGAAGGGGCATATTCGGCCATCTTCTTCACCATTGGGAGCAGGTTTTTTTTTTGTTGCCAAGAAGGATGGCTCCTTGAGACCCTGTATTGATTATCGCCTCTTGAATAAGATCACGGTCAAATTTCAATACCCTTTGCCTTTGCTTACTGATTTGTTTGCTAGGATTAAGGGGGCTAGCTGGTTTACTAAGATTGACCTTCGAGGGGCATATAATCTTATTCGTATTAAGCAGGGTGATGAATGGAAAACTGCATTTAATACGCCCGAAGGCCATTTTGAATACCTTGTGATGCCATTCGGACTCTCTAATGCCCCATCTGTGTTCCAATCCTTCATGCATGATATCTTTCGGAGTTATCTTGATAAATTCATGGTTGTATATTTGGATGATATTTTGATTTTTTTCCAATGATTGGGAGTCTCATTTGAAACAGGTCAGGATGGTATTTCAGATCCTCCGTAATAATGCTTTATTTGTGAAGGGGTCAAAGTGCCTCTTTGGAGTGCAGAAGGTTTCTTTTTTGGGTTTCATTTTTTCTCCCTCATCTATAGAAATGGATCCGGTTAAGGTTCAGGCCATTCATGATTGGATTCAACCCACGTCTGTGAAGAGCCTTCAGAAATTCTTGGGCTTTGCTAATTTTTATCTTCGTTTCATTGCCAACTTCTCCAGTGTGGTTAAACCTCTGACCGATTTGACGAAGAAAGGCGCTGATGTGACGAATTGGTCCTCCGCGGCTGTTTCTGCCTTTCAGGAGCTTAAACGCCGATTTACTTCTGCCCCTGTGTTACGTCAGCCGGATGTTTCTCTTCCATTTCAAGTTGAGGTTGACGCGTCTGAGATTGGGGCAGGGGCCGTTTTGTCTCAGAGGAATTCTGATGGTTCCTTGATGAAACCATGTGCCTTCTTTTCTCAGAAGTTTTCGCCTGCGGAACGCAATTAGGATGTCGGCAATCGGGAGTTGTTGGCTATGAAGTGGGCATTTGAGGAGTGGCGACATTGGCTTGAGGGGGCCAAGCACCGTATTGTGGTCCTGACCGATCATAAGAATCTGATTTACCTCGAGTCTGCCAAACGGCTGAATCCTAGACAGGCTCGATGGTCCCTGTTTTTTTCCCGTTTTGATTTTGTGGTCTCATACATTCCTGGTACTAAGAATGTTAAGGCGGATGCCCTCTCTAGGAGTTTTTTTCCTGATTCCCCTGGGGTTCTTGAGCCGGTTGGCATTTTGAAGGAAGGGGTTATTCTTTCTGCCATCTCCCCTGATTTACGACGGGTTCTTAAGGAATTTCAGGCTAATAAACCTGACCACTGTCCAGTGGGAAAACTGTTTGTTCCTGATAAATGGACTAGTAAAGTGATTTCTGAGGTTCATTCTGTGTTGGCTGGCCATCCTGGGATTTTTGGTACCAGAGATTTGGTTGGTAGGTCCTTTTGGTGGCCTTCTTTGTCGCGGGATGTGCGTTCTTTTCTGCAGTCCTGTGGGATTTGTGCGCGGGCAAAGCCTTGCTGTTCCCGCGCTAGTGGGTTGCTTCTGCCTTTGCCGGTCCCTGAGAGACCTTGGATGCATATTTCTATGGATTTTATTTCAGAGCTTCCGGTTTCCCAGAGGATGTCTGTTATCTGGGTGGTTTGTGACCGGTTTTCTAAGATGGTTCATTTGGTACCTTTGCCTAAATTGCCTTCCTCTTCTGATTTGGTTCCGTTGTTTTTTCAGCATGTGGTTCGTTTGCATGGCATTCCGGAGAATATTGTGTCTGATAGAGGTTCCCAGTTTATTTCTAGGTTTTGGCGGGCCTTTTGTGCTAAGCTCGGCATTGATTTGTCTTTTTCTTCCGCATTTCATCCTCAGACAAATGGCCAAACCGAGCGAACTAATCAGACTTTGGAAACCTATTTGAGATGCTTTGTGTCTGCTGATCAGGATGATTGGGTAGCTTTCTTGCCATTGGCTGAGTTTACCCTTAATAATCGGGCTAGTTCTGCTACCTTGGTTTCGCCTTTTTTTTGTAATATTGGTTTTCATCCTCATTTTTCTTCAGGGCAGGTTGAGCCTTCTGATTGTACTGGTGTGGATTCGGTGGTTGACAGGCTGCAGCAGATTTGGGCTCATGTGGTGGACAATTTGGTGTTGTCTCAGGAGGAGGCTCAGCGTTTTTCTAGCCGTCATCGGTGTGTTGGTTCCCGGCTTCGGGTTGGGGATTTGGTCTGGTTGTCTTCCCGTCATGTTCCTATGAAGGTTTCTTCCCCTAAGTTCAAGCCTCAGTTTATTGGTCCTTATAAGATTTCTGAGATTATCAATCCAGTGTCTTTTTCCATCCATAATGTTTTCCATAGATCTTTGTTGCGGAAGTATGTGGTGCCCGTTGTTCCCTCTGTTGATCCTCCGGCTCCGGTGTTGATTGATGGGGAGTTGGAGTATGTGGTTGAGAAGATTTTGGATTCTCGTTTTTCGAGGCGGAAGCTTCAGTATCTGGTCAAGTGGAAGGGTTATGGCCAGGAGGATAATTCTTGGGTTGTTTCCTCCGATGTTCATGCTGACGATTTGGTTCGTGCCTTTCATTTGGCTCGTCCTGATCGGCCTGGGGGCTCTGGTGAGGGTTCGGTGACCCCTCCTCAAGGGGGGGGGTACTGTTGTGAATTCTGCTCTTGGGCTCCCTCCGGTGGTTATGAGTGGTAGTGCGGCTGTCTGTGGATCGCAGTATTCATCAGGTGTGTTCAATTTGGACTCAGCTATTTAGTCCTGCTTGATCCTTTAGTCAGTGCCAGTTGTCAATTGTTTTTGGAGGATTCACTTCCCTTCTGGTCTCTCCTGCTTGCTGTGCTTTTCTACAAAGATAAGTCTTGGCTTTGTTTTTGCTGTCCACCTGCTGTGGACCTTATAGTTCTGTGCATTTTCATGTTTTGTCTTGTCCAGCTTTATCTGTGAAGGATTTTCTGCAGCCAAGCTGTGTCTCTGGTGGAGATGCAGATATACCCTCCATGTCTTTAGTCAGATGTGGTGATTTGTATTTTCTGTGGTGGATATTTTCTAGCGTTTTTATACTGACCGCATAGTACTCTGTTCTATTTTTCTTTTTAGCTAGTATGGCCTCCTATGCTAAATTCTGATTTCATGTCTGCGTGTGTTATTTCCCTCTCCTCTCACAGTCAATATTTGTGGGGGGCTATCTATCCTTTGGGGATTTTCTCTGAGGCAAGATAGGTTTCCTGTTTCTGACTTTAGGGGAAGTTAGTTCTTTGGCTGTGTCGAGGGGTCTAGGGAGTGTTAGGTACCCCCCACGGCTACTTCTAGTTGCGCTGCTAGGTTCAGGGTTTGCGGTCAGTACAGGGACCACCTTCTCCAGGGTCCGTCTCATGCTGCTCCTAGGCCACCAGATCATAACACCAAAGAATAAAACTGCTTTATCAATTTTACCAACGCGGAATGGTATAAACGCCCCCTCTTTCTGCCTAACAAAAATCGAAATAAAAAGCGGTCAAAAAATGTCATGTGCCCGAAAATGTTACCAATAAAAACGTCAACTCGTCCCCCAAAAAGCAAGACCTCACATGACTCTGTTGACCAAAATATGGAAAAATTATAGCTCTCAGAATATGGTAACGCAAAAAATATTATTTGCAATAAAAAGCGTCTTTTAGACAGCTGCCAAACATAAAAACCCGCTATAGAAACCCGCTATAAATAGTAAATCAAACCCCCCATTATCACTGCCTTAGTTAGGGAAAAATAATAAAATAAAAAAAAATGTATTTCCATTTTCCCGTTGAGGTTAGAGTTGGGGCTAAAGTTAGGTTTAGGGTTGGGGTTAGGGTTTGGATTACGTTTACGGTTGGGTTAGGGGTGTGTCAGGGTTAGGTGTATGGGTAGGGTTGGAATTAGGGTTAGGGGTGTGTTGGGATTGGTATTAGGGGTGTGTTCGGGTTAGGGGTGTTGTTAGGGTTGAGATTAATGGTGTGTTGGGGTTAGGAGTGTGTTGGTGTTAGGGGTGTGGTTAGGGTTGGGATTAGTCTTAGGGGTGTGTTGGGGTTAGGGTTGGAGTTAGAATTGGGAGGTTTCCACTGTTTAGTAACACCAGGGGCTCTGCAAACACAACATGACGTCCGATCTCAATCCATACAGTTGTGCGTTGAAAAAGTAAAACGGTGCTCTTTCCCTTCTGAGCTCTGCCGTGCGCCCAAACAGTGGTTTACTCCCACATATGGGGTATCAGCTTACTCAGGATAAATTGGACAATAACTTTTGGGGTCCAATATCTCCTGTTACCCATAGGAAAATACAAAACTGGGGACTAAAAAATAATTTTTGTGGAAAAAAAATTTTTTTATTTTCACGGCTCTACGTTATAAACGTTAGTGAAACACTTGGGGGTTCAAAGTGATCAACACACATCTAGATAAGTTCCTTGGGGGGTCTAGTTTCCAAAATGGGGTCACTTGTGGGGGGTTTCTACTGTTTAGGTACATCAGGGGCGCTGCAAACGCAACGTGATGCCCACAGACCATTCCATCAAAGTCTGCATTCCAAAACGCCACTCCTTCCCTTCTGAGCACAGTAGTTTTCTCTTTCCCACATGATGGCACCACGGAGAGAGAGGGATCCCCCCCCAGGGACAGGAAACCTACAGGTGAAAAAGGCAGTACCTCTCTCCCACATCAGTTGGTTTCCTGTCCCTGACGGGGAACCTACAGCACGTACCTGAGAGTCTTCGTGGTATGCTGGGGGCCTATCCAGTACCGTGTCAGGCAGTGGGACTCCCTGCCTCGGCTGGGTCGGTAATTTCTTTTACCTGAAGCACCACCGCCAGGGTCTGCGGACCTTGAGGGTGAGTGGGGAGAGGCAGTGAAGGAGGAACAAGTCTGCCTCTCCCAAGAGAAATAGAAAAAAAAAATCAAACAACCCTTTCTTTTTTCCCCATAAGTGGCGGCGGTCACTTCAAAGGGTCCTCTGCTGCAGCCACACTGCGTTCATGCGGCACAGGTCTCCACCACCGGAGGCACCTGAAACCGGGGGAGAGGTAGACGCCGGCAATTGCGCGCGGCAGTAGGAGGTTGGCGGCAGGCTCAGTATCCACGCGGCGCTGATCTGCTGTACAAACCTGCAGATATGCAGGACTGGGGAATAGCGGTGATGCCGGCAATCGCGCACGCGTGCATTACCCTCTAGAGAAACGAGGGGCACTTCCGGGTTCGCAGTGAGCGAACCATCATTTCCGGCGGGGGCTCGCCGCGCTTCCGGAGGCACCAATAAGGAAGGAGCTGGACTATTTAAAACATTTTGAAGGTGGACAGAAACGCCTACAGTCACGATGAGTGACCATGAGCAGCAGGTTGTGCAGGAGGATGTACAGCAATCTCCTAAACAAATGCAGATGCAGCCGCAGAAACACCAAGAGCGCCAGCATCCACAGCGCTAGCGCAAAGGAGATACCTCTTCCCAGCAGCGCAGCAGCAGTGGCCGCTCAGGATCTCAGCGCAGTCGAAGCTCCACCAAGACATCATGGCCAGAAGTGGATCCAGTTGTGGGCATAATCTCTAGGCCTGAGACGGTACCTCTCTTTTCAGCAAGAGGGTGAGTGATCTCTGCAAAAGTCCATTTTTTAATGAGAGGTTGTTATCTTTTTTTTTTTTTTCCAGGAAGGAAATGTGTAACAAAATCTAAGCACAGAGCATGCGCTATGTGCAAGGAAGAGCTACCCACTGCATGGGAGAAAAAGCTCTACGGCGCATGCATAGAACAAACAATTCAGGAAGATTTCCCGAATTTTGCCTTAGACCTTAAAACGCTGATAAAAAGTCAGGTAGAAGACGCCTTTAAAGGCAGAACCTCAAAGAAAAAACGTAAATCCAGACATAAGTCTCCGGAATCTAGCGTTAGTGAGTCAGAAAGTGGATTATCTGACTCTAGTAAAACATCATCTTCCGAGTCTTCTTCATCATCCTCAGAGGGGGGGTCATAGCTTCTTCCCAATTGAAGAAACAGATGCCCTTGTAAAAGCCGTCAGGGCAACTATGGGACTGGTACGGCCCAAGATCTAATGTTCAGTGGCCTAGAACAGAAAAAATGGAGGGCTTTCCCGATAAACAAAAAAATCCACTCCCTAATTAAAAGGGAATGGAAAAAAACTGATAAAAAGGTCCTCCTAACTCCTAAAAGAAAGTATCCTTTTGATGACCCTGCCTGCTCCCTATGGAATATTGTGCCAAAGTTAGACGTAGCTATAGCAAAGGCCTCTAAAAAAATTTGCCCTGCTCTTTGAAGACATGGGGACATTAAAAGATCCTATGGATAAGAAAGCAGAAACTTTTTTTAAAGAGCGCATGGGAAGCGGCAGGGGGAGGATTGAAACCAGCCATAGCAGCCACATGTACTGTCCGGGCCTTAATGGTGTGGTTGGATCACTTAGATTCCCAACTAAAAGGGAAGGTCTCCAGAGAATCAATTCAAAAATCAGTTTTAGTAATGAAAGGAGCAGCAGCTTTCCTGGCGGACGCATCAGTAGATTCGGCTAGATTGGCAGCCAGGCTCGCCTCCTTCTCAAATGCGGCAAGACGAGCCTTGTGGCTCAAATGTTGGCTGGGAGACCTACAAACCAAGACCAAATTATGCTCAATCCCGTGTGAAGGTGAATTCCTATTTGGTTCAACCTTGGATGACATCCTAGACAAGGCAGGGTACAAGAAAAAATCCTTTCCCGGTTTCCTCAACCAATCAAACAGGTGGCCTTTTCGGAACAGAAGATTTATGCGACGAAAGCCCCCAAAGGGAAACAAAGAGGGATGGGAAGATAAAAGAAATAAAAATAAAGGATTTATATTCAATAAAACCCCTGATAACAAAAAACCACATTGGTGTTCCCCTGGTCGGAGGAAGATATTGGATATAATAAGGGAAGGTTTAAAATTAAAATTCCATACCCTTCCAAAAAATTCCTTCATAATAATGCTCCAAAAACATCAGACGAGCAGTTGGCACTTCAAGGAGAAATCTTGAGTCTGATAGAGAAAGGTGTATTGCAAGAAGTCCCTTACCTGGAAAAAGGCAAAGGTTTCTTCTCCCCTCCCTTCCTTCGCAGAAAACCAGACGGGTCATACAGAACAATCATAAATTTAAAAAAACGAACAGTTGTCTGGAAGTCCAACATTTCAAAATGGAAACAATAAAATCTTGTGTAAAAATGCTTTTTCCATCGTGTTTCATGACTGTATTGGACTTAACCGTTAAACTAGATGAAATGTGGATTAAATCCGCGCTGCTGAGACAAATAATGGATCCAGATATAATTGTAAGGTGTTCGGGTGGTTTATTCAACACGTTTCGAAGCTCATGGCTTCTTCTTCAGGAAGTTTCCACACAAAGATATCAAAGATATGGTATCTTTCTGTGGAAACTTCCTGAAGAAGAAGCCATGAGCTTCAAAACGCGTTGAATAAACCACCCGAACACCTTACAATTATATCTGGATCCAGCGCGGATTTAATCCACATTTCATCTAGTTTAACGGTTCTGAGAGGTCGCAGCGCCGACCTGTGGATCTGCAGCAGCTGACAAACTACACGCCTGTACTGTGTACCACCAGGTGAGCAGTTCTCTCACAATTGATTAGAAGCAATCCTGGGGATAAGACCCTATTTGCGCTTTTTTGTCTCCTATTTTTCTATACTAGTGTATTGGACTTAAGAGACTCGTACTACCATGATCCCATCCACAAGAGCCACCGGAAATTCCTGAGAGTTGCAGTAACAATGCAGGGGGAGATGAAACATTACCAGTTCAGGGCACTCCCTTTCGGCCTGGCCATAGCTCCGAGAGTGTTCACAAGGATTATGGCGGAAGTGATGGCCCACATAAGAGAACGAAACATCCTATGGCCGGAGTCACACATGCAAAAAACACGTCGTGTCTAGTGATCGGGGAGTCTCTCAGATGGGACTGTTAGGCCGGAGTCACACATGCGAAAAACACGTCGTGGCTCCATGGGTTGCTATGCGGCCGCACGCGCCGCTCCGAAGTGCCGGCGCCAGAGCTTGCTTTTCACATGCGAGACACGGACGTGTTTCTCGCATGTGTGACTCTGGACTAACAGTCCCATATTTGGACGATCTCTTGCTGATAGGTGCCTCCTCCAACCACTGCAAACAGTTGAATTTACCCAAATCCAAAATTGTACCGAGTCAGATTCAGAATATGATGCAGATGGTATCACATCTGAGAGACTCCCCGATCACTACCCTAAGAAAGGCCATTTCCCTGCTGGAATCAATGACAACCTGCATCCCGGCAGTGCAGTGGGCACAAGCCTATACCCGGGACCTAAAATGGGAGATCTTAGATGTAGGCGCTTCTTTGCACGGTAATTTAGAGGGGCGGTTAAACATTTCGTCAAAAACGGTAGACTCCTTAGCATGGTGGGCGGAGTCAGTCAATTTAACCAGGGGGGTTCCCTGGGTATTATGAACACCAAAGATCCTAACCACGGACGCAAGTCCTTGGGGGTGGGGTGCACATCTACAAAATCAGGTAGCTCAAGGGCCCTTGTCTCAGGATCAACCAGCCTCCTCAAACGTGAAAGAATTACTAGCAGTAAAACTAGCTCTCATCCACTTTCTGGACTCTCTTTGTTCCCACCATGTAAGGGTGTTCTCAGACAACCAGGCAGTGGTAGCATACCTAAACCACCAGGGGGGGCACCAGATCTTGAGCTTTGATGGAGGTAACAAAATCCATCCTTCATCTAGCGGAACACAATCTAAGGTCACTGACAGCACTACACATAAAAGGCTCAGAAAACCAAACAGCGGATTTCCTAAGTCGAACACATCTAAAACAAGGGGAGTGGGAATTAAACCAGTCATTATTCAACCAGATTGTAAAGCTCTGGGGGCAACCAGAGATAGACTTATTTGCGAACAGTCGGAATGGAAAATAGAAACCTTCTGTTCTAATCGACCCAAGGGGGGGGGAAAGAGAAAATCATAGTTACTTACCGATAGCGGTATTTCTCTGATCCCATGACGGCACCCGTACATTCCCCCCCTTACACATTGGTGTGCACACTAGAATTAATTACGGTAGTTATTGATAGTTAGCCACGCGGTGCCTCTTTAAGTTTAAGTTGAATAATTTTTGTTAAAACCATCTTGAGTTGCAGCTGAAAGTTCTGTATAATGCTCTGTAAACCAACTGATGTGGGAGAGAGGTACCGCCTTTTTCACCTGTAGGTTTCCTGTCCCTGGGGGCGGATCCCTCTCCGTGGTGCCGTCATGGGATCAGAGAAATACTGTTATCGGTAAGTAACTACGATTTTCTCACACATATGGGGTATCAGCATACTCAGGACAAATTGCACAACAACTTTTGGGGTTCCAATTTCCCCAGGTACCCTTGGGAAAATACAAAATCGGGGGATAAAAGATCATTTTTGTGAAAAAAAAAAAAAAAAAAGATTTTTTAATTTTCACGGCTCTACATTATAAACTTATGTGAAGCACTTGGGGGTTCAAATTGCTCACCCCACATCTAGATAAGTTCTAAGATAAGTCTACTTTCCAAAATGGTGTCACTTTTGGGGTGTTTCCACTGTTTAGGCACATCAGGGGCTCTCCCAACGTGACATGGTGTTTTATCTCAATTCCAGCTAATTTTGAATTGAAAAGTCAAATGACGCTCCTTCCCTTCCGAGCTCTGCCATGAGCCCAAACAGTGGTGTACCCCCACATATAGGGTATCGCGTACTCAGGACAAATTCTACAACAACTTTTGGTGTCCAATTTCTCCTGCTACCCTTGGTAAAATAAAACAAATTGGATCCGAAGTAAAAAAAAATGGTGAAAAAAAAAAAAAGTTAAATGTTCTTTTTTTTTTTTAAACATTCCAAACATTCCTGTGAAACATTTTAAGGGTTAATAAACTTCTTGATTGTGGTTTTGAGCACCTTGAGGGGTGCAGTTTTTAGAATGGTGTCACACTTGGGTATTTTCTATCATATAGACCCCTCAAAGTGATTTCAAATGAGATGTGGTCCCTAAAAAAAATGGTGTTATAAAAATGAGAAATTGCTGGTCAAATTTTAACCCTTATAACTTCCTAACAAAACAAAATTTTGGTTCCAAAATTATGCTGATGTAAGGTAAGAACCAACCACAACTTAAACACGGACAGCCAAAGAAGTGTACCCACACAGAGGATTATTAGAAAATATAAGCCTTTATTTATAGTGGCAACGGCACAATGTTAAAAAGGGTAATAGTGCGCGAGTATTACAGGACAATAAAAATTGTTTAAAATATATAGGATATTAATAAGTGAAAAAATTATTAATGGATATAAATATATTTTGTCACATGTGGTTACAGCCAAAAAAAATTATTAAAACAATAATAGAAAAAAATATATATAAAAATGATGTAAGGTGCGCTGCAGTAAAATAACAAAAAAATAAATAAAAAATAAGTGCAAAACAGTATATGCACTCAAAATATGTGTGCAACCGCAAATATTTGATAACAACAAAGTACAAAAAGTGCTAAATAAATCACAATAACAAAATCCCTATTAGGGCACAGAATATGTGTAACCACAAAGGGTTAATAGCATCAAAGTGCAAGAAGTGCTGAAACAAATATATAAGGATACCAGCGGGGCATAGAGTGCACCACAGTAAGGTAACACAATAAAGTAAGTAGGCGGCACCACAAAAGTGCAATGTGCAGTGTGCAAATGAAGCGCAAGCCACAAGCTCACAGAATATAATGTGGCTCCACAAAAATACCTATGTTCCAGAGGTCACAGGGTCCCGTTATCGCGCACCCCCATGATGTAAAGTAAGAAATGGGGGAAATGTTACTTATTAAGAATTTTGTGTGACATATCTCTGTGATTTAAGGGCATGGAAATTCAAAGGTGAAAAAAGTTGAAAAATTGCGAAATTTTCAAAATTTTGACCAAATTTCCTTTTTTTCACTAACAAACTCAAGTAATGTCAAGGAAATTTTACCACTATCATGAAGTACAATATGTCATGAGAAAACAATGTCAGAATCACCGGGATCCGTTGAAGCGTTCCAGAGTTATAACCTCATAAAGGGACAGTGGTCAGAATTGTAAAAATTGGCCCGGTCATTAACATGCAAACCACCCTTGGGGGTAAAGGGGTTAAGGCTATGTTCATATGTTGCATTTTTTTATGCAAATTAAAAGATGCTTTTTGCATTTTGTAGAACTGCAACATTGTCAATGCTTGCAGCAGTTTTTCATCCATAGAAAGCAATGAATAAGTGCAAAAATGAAAACGCCATCAGTTTTTAGTAAAGAAAGTACAGATACAGCATGACCTGAAACCCATTTTTTTGTTTGTCTGGACTAAAAGTACAGTTTAATTAAATCAGTGATCAATGTGTTAAAGGGCACCTGTCACATGAAATAACGCTCTGTACCTGCAGACGGGATAATCTGCAGGTTAATAGCATTCTGAACCTGCAGAGCATCCGCACTTAGAGCCTTGCTGCTGGTAGGAAATGCACTTTATTCTTCCCGCAGTGTTTAGGTTTCATTTATGGGGATGGCGCAGGCATGGGATTAGTTGCCACTCTGTGTATAGTTGTAACCGTCACTGACTGATGTCACTAATGCTGATCCTGCTGTTAGTCAGTGCTGGGGGCGCAGTTACAGTATATAGTAAAAATAATGGCTTCCTCCGAGGGCTATCCACATCATGATCTTCACAGGATCACCATCATGTCAGGTATGGGGTCCTTTAGCAGGCCCCTGAATGCCATGGCAATATGTTGGCACCCCATGTTTGCATTTCAGGGGGGACAGACTCTGGAATAGCACGTCCTTTGCACCATACAAATTAACTGTCACTGTCCGAGATTGTTAGCGGGAGATGCTGGTTGTGTAACAGCCAGTGTCTGCCTTCTCAGCCTACATTAAAAACGGGAACAGGACTTGATATTGGATATACCAGTACATCCATTGTCAGGAAGGGGGTTTCAGGGCTGAAATGAAAAGTCTGCAGTCAACCTGCTTGACTGCACACTGTCGAATCATGGCACTGATGCGCACACTGTCATGATTCCCCTGTATTTTCTGCTTGAGTGGGTGGTGACATGACTGCATGTATGACATATCGTGCCGACAAGTCTTACTTGGCTTCTGTCAATTCTCTTCCATTGAGAAATGCTGAATAAGACTAGTCGGCATGTGAATGTAAGCATGCAAATTGCAGACAGGTGGACCGCCCACTCACACATGGAATGCAGGGTAATCCTGACAGTGTGCGCGTCAGTGTCATGTTTTGGCAGTCTACAGTCAAGTAGAGTGACCGCAGACTTAATTTCAGCCATGAAAATCCCTTCCCGTCAATGGACATACTAGTGTATCCAGTGTTAAGTCCCTTGACTGTAGACTCTAATTCAGCCCAGTGTAAATAATGTAGGCTTCATTGGCCTATAGTCCGGGCTCCCAAAATTATATCAAATACAAATTAAAACTGCAAAAAAGTCTTTAATGTTTCACAAAAATACACAATTTACATGAATAAACAGAGGCCAAACATTTTCCCAAAAAATACAAAAATGCCATAATAGCAAATAGAAAACCCCACAGGGCCCAGCTGAAGTATTCGAAATCCCACACGTGGTTTTAGCGTTACTTTGTGTTTATCATTTTGGCCACTGTGCTGTAGTTTAATGACTGCGTCTGAGTGTCCGCCTCCAGTAGGCATACATGCCCGAAAATCATATACGTCAGCGTACAAGTTTGTTCTGTTGGCACCATTATAGTCTATGTCCCTGACAATGCATATGGCCAAATCCTGTTTTGTGGGGGGTTCGGACATCACAGAGCAACGGGTGCCTGAACGGAGTGTGAAAGAACCCTAATCTGTGTCTATACAGCCAGGCTCCAGGTAAAAAAACCAAAACAATTAGAAATATTACCTAAGAGTATTTACACATGATGGCTTTGGATGCTGGCGTATCCACATAGTTTTTGATGCAGAAGACTCTTCAGGAAAATGCCATCATGTTTGAAGTGTGAAGTGGTTAAAAGGAATGAAGAAAGATGGAACATGTGCACAGCAAGTCATTCTGACATTACTGTAAATATGTTTATTCTTTTATTTTTTGTAGTGCTTTTTCAGACAGGTTCTAGACTTAATCCACCTGTACCCTTATGGGTACGTTCCCACAGTCAGTAAACACTGCGGGTTGGATGCTGCGTACATCTGTTACAGCATAGTGGATGGATTTCTTGATATCCCATGCCCTCTATGTGTGCTGAGATGCCTGCAGATCACCCGCCGAGACAGACATGCGGCGCATCTTTCCAGACTGCAGCATATCTATTTATCTTGCAGAGACGCTCAGTCTCTGCAAGATAAATGTCACCTGTACAGTGTATTGGATGCAATGATTCCGCACGGTTCAAGGAACAAATGCGGAATCACCTGCGTTCAAAAGCCGGCAGCGCTTTGGACGCAGCAGACATGTGCGGCATCCAAAGCGATGCTGGTTACTGACCGTGGGAATATAGCCTTGGACTGCATTTACACTGTCCAAATGTGGCCATTAAATGACTGATCATAACCTGCATGCAAGCCATTCAGGCAGTCGTTCAACCCTTTACCAAAATTTGATGTACTGGTACATCATATGCTGGCTCGCTGACTTTGGAAGCTGGGCCCCAATCTTTCTCAGCAGATGATGGCTGAATTTATTTAACCTGTTAAATGCCGCTATCAATCTCTGACAGTGGCATTCCACGTGACCATCCTTGTGTCTGTGACGTGACCACGGGGCACTGATGTGTTGTTATGACAGCCGGGGGCTTGCTGAAGAGATTGTGATTTTCACCATACATAGCAGTGCTGATTCACTGCTATCTATAGCACACGCATTCAGGAGATTGCAGCTTTACATAAATACAGTAAAAAAAATGTTTAAAAAAAATACAAAAGCTCAAATCACCACATTTTCTCTCCACTAAAAATAAAACAATTAACACTTTTTTAAAATACATATATTCGGTATTGTTGTATTTGTAAAAAGTCTGCTCTATCAAAATATAAAATAAATTAATCTGATTGGTAGAAGGTGTAATGAGTAAACAAATTTAGAACCCAGAATTACTTTTATTTTGGCTGCTGCAACATTGCAATAAGAGGCGAACAAAACATCACAAACTACTCCAAAATGGTAAAAACGTCAGCTCATGGTGCAAAAAATAAGCCCTCAACCAGCCCCATACCCCCAAAATGTAAAATGTTATGAGTCTTAGAAAATGGCAACATTATCCAAATGTTACAAATTTATGCATGTGTGGTATCTGCGCAATTGTAGTGACCTGGAGAGTCCTATTGCTAGGTCAGTTTTACCATACAGTGAACAAGGTAAAAAAAAAATAATTGTGGAATTGCACTTTTTGTTGTTATTTCAAAACACCTGATAAAATATATGGTGTCATTCGAAAGTACAATTCTCGCAACAACAAAAAAACAAGCCCTCAAATGAAGACGTTTGGCTCTTGGAAGACAGGGAGGGAAAAATGAATACGAGAAGATAGCCCCTGGCTAGACAAGATGACCACACTTGGCGTCCTACTCCGTGGCAGCCCAGCGGCACAGTAGTCATTGACATGGGGCGGTGTTTTGTGTCCTATGTCTGACACTTCTACTATCAATACTGAACAGGTTTTTTGTCTCTTTTATAATCAGGATCAAAACCATGAAGGAAATACTTTGTAACAACAGCACAACTAGCATCTCTCAAGCACGGAAAGCGGTTGAACAACTCAAAATGGAAGCATTCATGGACAGGATAAAGGTATTTTTAGCAGACTAAAAAAATTAAGTGTGTTTATTAAACATCAAAATTACACTATGTAACACATAGTAATTTTTGTTCTTGGCTTCCAAGTGTAATTCATTGTCCTGATCACAGAAGCAAAGTTTTTGTGGAACAACTATTTTCTATTTGTTTTAGGCATAATGGGTTAGGAAAACACACTTTGGACCCAGGAACAAAAAATAAATAAAAATGTGTTATATAGTGTTATTAAAGGGGCTGTCCAGGCTTATCACAGAAGTCTACAGTCACTTTGTGAGAATTTTCCTGTGCTGACACTAAGACCAAACATTCACATGACTGCAGTTATGCGATATGCATACCCCCAAGTGCCACCAACACTCACATAGTGCGTGTGGTGTGAGGATTTCCAGTCTGCAGTCACATAGAGTAACTGCAGAAATTTGGGATAAGCCCAGACAACCCCTTTAAAACTTCAAGCAGATTAACCCCTTTGTATATAATGATCGACAAAGATACAGATACTTAATAGAGATTGGGTGGACACAGGAGCTGTGTCCAGTACAGTATAATCACCATGGGAGCTCCAACACAGGCTGTTTAGCCCCACCTAGATGCCACACTCAGTAGCATGCTCAACGCTCAGCATCCAGGTGATGGACAGAAGAAGAGGTGATCCTTATGGCAAACGATGAAGTCACAAAAAAAAGTTAGCTTTTATATAAAACCTACATTTTATTTTGCCAAAGATCTAAGGGTTAACGTTTCCTCGTGAAGAGTGACAAGTCAGGACTGGCATGTCAGTGTGAGGAGACTTATACGCCATACAATGCTTCTCTGGGATATTAAATATGCAAATTACCTTTTCAGACAAGAAGAGGACTTGAACTTTAGTGCCACCTATTGGAAGTACCAATTCTAAAAGTCAATATTGACCCTTTAAGGAGCTTTGCCATATGACCAGGCCCCAATTGGGCATCTGCCAAGGCGAGCAGATGCTGGTGGGCTGGCAGATCTCCATCACAAAGTGGGCCGCTGGCCTTTTATATCTTCTGACCGAAGGCCCTGTGTGCGCAAACTATCTAGTTGCATGCGCTGACAAGGAACGCGGTGGCCCGCGTCAGTGCACGAGCACAGCTGCGGCCCTCGTTCGTGAGTGAACGTGGCTGCCGCCTTTGTCAGCGCGGGCAAACAGGAAACCGCACGCAAGGCCAAGGTTAAAAATTTGATAAGGCAGCGCACATAGGGCACCTCTATCTGTGTCTGACGCTGGCCTGGTTATTAATAAACGTAGTATATTGCCCAGCCACGTAGTATATTGCCCAGCCACGTAGTATATTGCTCAGCCACGTAGTATATTGCCCAGCCACGTAGTATATTGCTCAGCCACATAGTATATTGCTCAGCCACATAGTATATTTCCCAGCCACATAGTATATTTTTTTTTTTAAATTCGTTTATTAAATCACATAAATCAAATATACATACATAGTTCACAAGTTCCCAGGTCAGTGCAATTACATTTTGATAATAGTTTCATTGACAGAAATCTTAATACACCGATCGGGCTATATAAATTCAAAGTATTATAGTATGCCTTATACACTAAGAATCCTAAAACTAAACTTTTTACTGCCAAAACAAAACCTTCTCCACCACATTAATCGAGTAACATTGAAGCTCGACGTGAACAACACTGTTTCTCAAACCTTAACATATTGAATCTAAGCCCTCAACCACGTGATGACATGGTGAGGTACGATGAGTTCCACAAATCCCAGATTTTATTAAATTTCTCCAAACAACCTCTATTCTGATATAAAGTACGTTCATAAGGCACAATTAGATTTACTTGCTCTATCCAGGCCCTAAGTGATGGATGTGTGGTGCCCATCCAACGCAAAGCGATTAGCTTTCTTGCCAGGAAAAGTGTCTCTCTCAAGAAAATTAGAACATGATGGTCCCACATCTCCTCCTCCAATACCCCAAATAAGCACACTAATGGAGTCAGGGGAACGGGAATATGTATAAGGGAGGACAACAACGAGGTTACCTCTTCCCAATAAGAAAGAATAACTGGACAATCCCATATCATGTGTATGAAATCTGCCTCCCCCATATGACATCTGAGGCATTCCGAAGACCGGGACCACCCAATTTTAAATAGCCGTAACGGGGTTAAATATGATTGATGTAGTATGTATAACTGTATCATTTTATTGTTAGCCGAGGGGGACACCTTGGTTGGGGACTCAAGGACCATTTCCCAGTCCTCGTCCTGAAGATCAGGCACCAGGACCCTCCACTTCTCCCTGGCCGGCAACAAAGCAGCATCAGCACCTACGGATAACATATAAGTATATAATGCAGAGATAAGACCGCGGGGCCCCTGTGACTTAAGGATCCCTATCAGCGGGAAGGAGGATATTGCTTGCGTCCCTTCCACGCTACGAACATGCGACTGAATCGCCGATCTAAGTTAGAGATAGCGAAAGAATTGAGGCCTTGGTATATTATACCTAAATTGTAGTTGTTCAAAGGACATCAGGGCATCCCGATCATAAAGATCACCAAGCGACGAAACACCGTGTGATATCCAGAATTGAGCAGAGGGGTGATTTAATAGTCTCGGGAAATATTCATTATCCCATAGGGGCATTTCGGCTACAATACCATCAAAGTGAATTACCCTTTTCACCTGCCGCCAAATTAGCCTCGCTAACCGTAGTAATGGTAATAATCTAGGAATAGATGGTTTGTTAATTTCCAAGAAACCCAATGGACAAACAATCCTGGCAGCATGGGCCAAATGGCTCTCTGAATTCGGCAGACATCCCCCAGGCATCCATTCTCCCAGAGCTCTAAGCTGTCCAGCTAAATAATATAAAAAAAAATCCGGCAACGCTGCCCCCCCCATTTGCCTAGACCTGTGTAAAGTAGATAATTTAGTTTGGGTCTAGCCTTTCCCCAGATAAAGGATGTGGCCAATGAATTTAAGTTTGAAAAAAAGGATTTGGGGACCGGTACTGCACTATGTTGGAGGGAGTAGTTAAGCTTCGGGAGAAGTATCATTTTTATCAAATTTATGCGACCTGAGACAGATAAAGGTAGTCTACCCCACATAGCGAATTTGTGTTTAACAAAGTCTAATAACGGGAGAACATTAAACTGTAGATCAAGTCTACTGTATTTTGTTATGATTATTCCCAGGTATTTAAAGCTAGACCCAACTGGTAACGGGGATAACATATCAAGGTGTGCAACTAAGTTATGAGAAAGAGGCATCAAGGCCGATTTATCCCAGTTAATGTGAAGTCCCGAATGTCTGCCAAATCTCTCTATAACGGCAATCACATGTGGTAGAGTCTCTTCCACCTCATCCATAAACACCACCATATCGTCTGCATATAGACCAATAGTATCCGTGCGATCTGCTATTGTAATGCCCCTAATAGATGATGTGGACCTCACACGAATTGCTAGTGCCTCTATCGCAAGGGCGAATAAGGCCGGAGAGAGAGGACATCCCTGACGAGTTCCTCTTTTTAAGGAGAATGATGCAGAAATAGTTATTAATAATTATCCGGGCTTTCGGTTTCAAATATAATGCGGCTATCCATTTTTGGAATTTAGGACCAAATTGATATTGTTGTAGACATGCAGATAGGAAAGGCCACTCAAGAGAATCAAAAGCCTTAGCCGCGTCCAGCGAGGCCATGGCCCATTTATTCCCAGGTACCAACGTGCTATATTGAGCTATTGATTGGACCCTCCTGATGTTGATAGAGGTGCTCTTACCTGGCATAAAACCCGTCTGGTCTGGATGTATAATATCCAGTATTACCGTATTTAACCTAGTAGCTAGAATTTTAGTGAAGATCTTATAATCCACATTAACTAATGAAATCGGACGATAAGATCCACATTCCAGGGGGTCCTTCCCTTCTTTCTTTAAAACTATAATGTTTGCCTCATAATAGGAATCCGGCAAGGAACCACCCTCCCAAATCCCCTGAAAGACCTTCAAGAGGAATGGTGCCAGAATATCTTGATATTTCCTATACATCTCTATGGGGAAACCATCCGGGCCAGGCGCTTTACCGGAGGCCATATCTGTTATGGCCCTATTTATCTCGTCAAGAGTAAAGTCTGCGTCCAAAAAAGCTTGCTGTATAGCAGTCAGTGTAGGGAATTCTATGTCAGATAAATAGTTTAGGCATTCCAAAGTATCTGAATCTCCTTTGGAACTATATAGCTCTTTATAGAAATTATAAAAGCATTGGAGTATGTCATCTGTCGAGGTTACTACTGAGCCGTCCGGTTTCCTAATTTTAAGTATAGTATTGGATGTATTGTGCTGATGCACCATAAATGCTAAGAGTTTACTGGACTGGTTTCCAAGTTCAAAGTATGCCTGTTTAGTAAAGAATAATTTGCGTTTAGATTTAGTGTCGGTATATTGACTATGTAGTCTGTGCAAGTGTAACCACTCCGCTCTATTTTCACTTGTCTGGTTAGCTATATAGGCCGCCTCCGAGTCCCTCAGTCGCTTCTCCATGTCGTCATCTTCCCTTGAGGTCAGGCGCTTAGTATAAGAGATGGTAGAGGATAAACATCCTCTCAGGTATGCTTTAAGAGCATCCCAGAAAATATTCATATTTTGCGGCATTGGGTGGGATGTAATGAAACAGTCCAGTTGGTCAATAGTCCTGTCTTCTGAACCTATTAATTTAAGCCAAAATGGATAATTTTCCAAGTCATAAAATTCCTTTTCTGACCAAGCTTAAGTTTAAGAATTACCGGACTATGATCCGAGACGCCCCTGCTCCCATGTCTTACCTCCCCCACCCGTACCGCCAGATTACTGGAACCGAATATGTAGTCTAATCGGGATAAAGTGCGTCTGACCGATGAATGACAGGTGAACTCTTTTACGTCAGGATGATACGTTCTCCATAAATCTAACCAACCAGCACCTTCCATAAATACTGACAATCGAGACGGTAAAGGGCTCACACCCGCAGCCCCATCATCTAGCCGAAGTCCGTCCGAACACTCGTCCATTATCAAATTAAAATCTCCCATGCACATAACATACGCATCTGGATAATTTAGGGCAAAGCCTACCGCTTTCTTGATAACTGACATATTAGCAGGGGGAGGGTTATATATACACATTATAACATAGTCATCCGAGTTCATAATCGCGTGTACAAACACAAAACGACCGTCTGGATCTCTCCGGACCTCGCCAACCTCCCATCTGACATCTTTATGAACTAACAAAGAGACTCCTCTGGAGTAGCTGGTATGAAATGCATGCACAGACCACTGTATCCAAGGCTTCTGTACATAGCGAGCCGAGTCCCTGGTCAAATGTGTTTCAACCAATGCTATTATATGGGGATGATAGCGTCGTATCTGGGAAAATACTTTAACTCTCTTGCGAGGTGATCCAAGGCCTCTCACATTCCAAGTCATGCATGTAATATCAGACGTCATATCTTATAAATCTAGCGTAATATAAAGTGTCCCGCCGAGCCTCTGTCACGCTGGTAATGGAGAAAAACATGGCAGCAATTTCTATACAATTAACCACTAACAAAACCAAAACAATGAAAAACAAAAAATGCTTCAGTAGGAAGCAAAGATTCATGCTCCACTTATCCCAATCCAAAAAGGGGGATACCATCTCTGGATACAGAGTCCGGTAAAGTTGTTTTTCTGGACGCTGGCAAAAGGAGCTCCCCTTAACGATAAATAAAATCCGGAAAGGGAGTTCCAAATTCTGAGCAATCATGGAAGATAGCAATCCATTCAGGATTTTTCTCCTCCTCCGCCTGCCCCCACACACGACCGCATCCACTCCTCAGCCTCCGCCGGAGTTGTGAAAAAGGAAGAAGAGCCCTTGTATACAACCCTGAGCCTGGCAGGGTAGAGCATTGAGTATAAGATGTTTTTCTCTCTGAGCTGGTTTTTTATCTCCATGAACTGAGCCCTTTGTTTCTGCAGCTCCATGAAGAAATCTGGAAATATAGAGACAGTGGCGTTATTATACTTGATAGGACTTTTTTGTCTTGCCATGCGAAGGGCGGTGTCCCTGTCTCTGCAATTAAGAAGACGCGCCAAGAAGGGTCTCGGCGGGGTGCCCGGGGGGAGAGGTTTTGTCGGTACCCTGTGGGCTCTTTCCACGGTAAAAGTGGTGGAGAATTCATCTCCCAAAGTGTCTTTGAGCCAGCCCTCCAGAAATTTTTCGGGATGTTGCCCCTCTGAGCGCTCTGGCAGGCCAATGATACGTATATTGTTCCGTCGTAGTCTGTTTTCAAGATCATCCGCCTTCTGTTTCCACGCATTTATAGAGCCGGCTACTTTTGTTAGTTTAGCCTCCACCGGCACATAATTGTCTTCCAAGCGAGATACCCGTGATTCAACCTCTGTGATACGGCCCCTCATGGATTGCATGTCTTGTCGAAGGAGCCCCACCTCAGAGTGCACCTCCTCTATCTTCCCAGTTAGTGATGTCCTGGTCAGAGATATGGCTTGCATCAGTTGTTCAGATGCCTGTTTCAGGGTCAAGTCCTCCTGATCTCCACACTCCTCATCATCAGAGACATGGTTTTTTGATTGGTTTTCAGGTCTGCTCCCAGGTGAGGGATTATTCTTCTTTGAGCGCAAACCGTCAGGAGGATCCGAACGCGCAAATTTTTTGAGTTTGTCAGCTGCAGCTGAGTTTTTGGAGCGTTTCATTGTTGATGCCATGAAGTCAAGTTATCACTTCAGCAGGATATGACCTCTGTCTAGCTAATGTACCAATATAGCACAATGTACGCACAGCTAGTAAGGTCTTCCCTGTAACACCCGGCCAAGTCAGTACTATGTTGCAGATCCCACTTTATGGGTGCAAAGGAGGGGAGAATCCTGGAAGCAGTTAATAAATGTGGGCTTCACTTCCCAGCAGCTGCAAAGTATACTCAATGTGGCCGGCCGTCAGCAAGTCGTGGCAGGTTCTGCGCCTTCAGTCTAGGCAACAGGGCAGGGGAGAAGTCTCAGTGGCACTGGAGCCAGTCGGCGTTATGTGGCGTCTTATAGTATTAATGAGGGGGAGCCCGGGGTCCGTTTCTCAGGACTCACACCGCGCAGCCCCCCTCTCATACCTTGATTAGCTGTGCCAAGGTCAGCCAGCTCCCTCATGAGCCGCGGGGCTCGCTTCGCGCCTTCCGCCTCCAGCACACGCTGCAGGGAAAATGGCCGCCGTCTCCTGCCGCCTCTGTCCTCCGTCTGCGCGCTCCAGGAGTCCACCCGACCGAAGCCGCACCTTGCGTCCCCTCAGAAGCCGGGCACCCCCAGGCACCCAGAGGAGCACAGCGGTATCCGCGAAAACCCTCCCGGGTAAGTATATGGCACAATATGTGTCAGGATTATGGGAGCTCCAGCCAAACACGTCCGCACAGCTCCTCTACATCGCCACGCCCCCCAGCCACATAGTATATTGCTCAGCCACATAGTATATTACCCAGCCACATAGTATATTGCTCAGCCACATAGTATATTGCCCAGTCACGTAGTATACAGCACAGAGCCACGTAGTATACAGCACAGACACGTAGTCACGTAGTATATTGCCCAGCAACATAGTATATTGCCCAGCCACATAGTATATTGCCCAGCCACATAGTAGATTGCCCAGTCACATAGTATACAGCACAGTCACGTAGTATACTGCCAAGTCACGTAGTATACTGCCAAGTCACGTAGTATACAGCACAGAGCCACGTAGTATACAGCACAGAGCCACGTAGTATACAGCACAGAGCCACGTAGTATACAGCACAGAGCCACGTAGTATATTGGCCAGTCACATAGTATGCACCATAATTAAAGAATTAAAATAAAAAATAGTTACATACTCACCTTTCGGATCGAAGCGGCCGGTTACCGATGCTCGTCGCGTGCTCCGGTCTGAAGAGTGCATTGCGGTCTCGGGAGATGGACGTAGCGGTCTCGCGAGACCGCAATGTATGGAGCTGTCACCGGGGAGTCGCAAGGAGCATCGGTAACCGGTCGCTTCGATCCGGGGGCCAAGCGAGGGTGAGTATGTAACAATTTTTTATTTTTTTAATTATTTTTAGCATTAGATATTTTTACTATTCATGCTGCATAGGCAGCATGAATAGTAAAAAGTTGGTCACACAGGGTTAATAGCAGCGTTCGTTAACCGAGTGCGTTACACTGCGGTCAACGCTGCCATTAACCCTGTGTGACTGCTGACCGGAGGGGAGTGTGCGGGCGCAGGGCACTGACTGCGGGGAGGAAGGAGCCGCCATTTTCTTCCGGACTGTGCCCGTCACTGATTGGTCGTGGCTGTTTTGCCGCGACCAATCAGCGACTTGGATTTCCATGGCAGACAGAGGCCGCGACAAATGAATATCCGTGACAAGACAGAAGGACAGACAGAAAGACGGAAGTGACCCTTAGTCATTAATAAATGGTAATCACTCTAATAGTTTTACCATTTGCAGAGATATTAGTATGTAAAGTCTATATTCTAATTTACACTTGTACTAAGGGGGCAGTAACAGAGCTTTTTTGTTGCCCAATCATAAACAGGCAATATTATGCAGGGGAAGAAAAAAATAAAACTTCCCCAGAGAAGTTTACAACTGTCTTTCTCTGGGTGGTGTGAATTTGGAGAGTCTGATGTGTCTAACCAGGTCACACTGAGATCTTCCAAGCAACTACTATAACTACAAGTGCAGGGGAGGACAGCTGGCCTGTCATGACATTGCATACACTGCTCTGCATCTTTCCCAGGTGTTGGGGAATATTTCTCTAGAATATATGCAGAGCAGTGTATGTGATACACTGCAGTTCTCATCCTGCAGCACTGACCGTGAGTGGGAAAGGAGAGAAAAGCAGAGCTGTGTGTCATTACATACACCGCTCTGCATCTTTACCAGACATACAACTCTGCTCTCCTCCTGGCACAGTTGAAAATACGCTGTATGTCAGGGCACACAACTCTGCTCTTTTTCCCAGGTCACACAGATCTCGCTGCCATTATCTACTCTGATTACAAGTGCCAGAAGGAGAAGGGGACTGAGTATGGATGCAGAGCAGTTTATGTAATGACTCATAGTTCTGCTGTCCTTTACCCTGCACTCTTAAACCATGTTCATATGTTGCATTTTTGCTGTGGTTTTTATGCTAATTAAAAGCTGCATGTAGTAGTACCAACAAAATCTGAGATTTCAGAAATCTTATGGACACACTTTTTTTTTTTGTCCTGACTGAATTGGAAAACTGCTGCGTTAGGATTAGTACAATTTAATCAGGATTAGTTCAATTTAATTAAATTATTGATGTGTGCAAAGTAAACATTGGCTGACCAAGGTGTAAAAATTGAACAATACCTAACCAACTCAATTGCTGACCAAAGTGCGTAAGAAAACCGTGTCCTACAAACTCAATGCTCTTCCAATGTCTTAGGTAAATTTTTACCCCTCGCCTCGACAGCACCCTACAGGAGAGAGGGATCCACCCCACAGGAACAGGAAACCTACAGAAAGATAAAGGGGGGCGGTCCGCCTTTCCTCCTCAGTTTAGGTTTCCTGTTCCTGCGGGAACGACAGGATTCTAGAAGAAGACTACAGAAATACCTGGGCATGCACGCCGCTCTCTTCGGAACAGCAGGGGCTGCAGCCTGGAAGCAGCGTCGGCGGAGTTCCGCTAGACGGCTCCCTCCTCGTCTGGGAGGCATACAGATGGCCGGGTCCGGAGAAAGCCGCCCGGCATCTGCATTATGCGGCGGCATCAGCGTGGAAGATACTTGCTCGACAGGAGCTGGGTAAGTGAAAGGAGCTTCCTGAATGGCGGTCCGGGGCTGAGTGCACTGACCGCCAGAAATTATTTCACCCCGGAAGTAGATACTAAACTTCCGGGGTATGCAGGCCGAGCTCAGCGGTGGGGGAAGCGCGAGTTCGCGCATGCGCAGTACCGCTTAAAAAAAAAAAGGCGCTCTACATAAGCCGGCTAACCACTCTTACCTGCGATGCAAGATGTCATCTCCATGTGCTATGGACCCTGCAGTAGGAGACCCAGTTCCTACCAAGGATCGCTCCAGCAGAGGATCATCAGATACCGGTCGAAAGAGCGACACGGTGGACAAATCCAAAGGATCTCGGCCGTCTGATCTGGTAATAATAGCTTCACTGGGTGAGTTTATAACTCTGCCTATTAAGCTGACGCCATCTCCCCTCCTTTCTCTCTTTCTCCTTCTCTCGCTATGTCTTGTTTTGATCAGGCCAAAAAACGACAAAAAACTAAACATAAGGAATGCGCCTTATGTAGCCAGCCCCTACCAGACTCATACCCCAAAAAAATTTGCAAGGATTGTATAGCAGAAACCACACAAGAAGCAGCGGTGTCTATTACGGACTTACGCGCCATTATTAGAGAGGAGTTAAAGGCTATGTCACAGGATAAACCACAAAAAAGTAAATCCAAAATGCCAACGCCTTCGTCAGATTCTGATAGTGAACAAGCTGTACTCTCAGATATCTCTATAGCCTCTTCATCATCATCATCATCATCTTCAGAAATCGAGGGACGTTCATGTTTCCCCTTAGATAGTGTGGATAATCTAGTGAAATCAATAAGAGACACTATGGGGTGTGAGGAGACAAAGGGCGCACAAACCACGCACACAAGATATAATGTAATTGCCATCTCCGTGTGCGGTTCCACCATTACTCCAAAGCAACATGCCCGCTGCCTTGGGGTCATCCTTGATTCTGACCTTTCATTCACCCCCCACATCCGATCACTGGCTCGCTCTTCTTACCTGCATCTCAAAAACATTTCTAGAATTCGCCCTTTTCTTACTTTCGACTCTGCAAAAACTTTTACTGTTTCACTTATTCATTCTCGTCTGGACTATTGTAACTCTCTACTAATCGGCCTCCCTCTTACCAAACTTTTCCCGCTCCAATCTGTCCTGAATGCTGCTGCCAGGATCATATTCCTCACCAACCGTTACACCGATGCCTCTACCTTGTGCCAGTCATTACACTGGCTACCCATCCACTCCAGAATCCAGTACAAAACTACTACCCTCATCCACAAAGCACTCCATGGCTCAGCACCACCCTACATCTCCTCCCTGGTATCAGTCTACCACCCTACCCGTGCCCCCCGCTCCGCTAATGACCTCAGGTTAGCATCCTCAATAATCAGAACCTCCCACTCCCGTCTCCAAGACTTTACACATGCTGCGCCGATTCTTTGGAATGCACTACCTAGGTTAATACGATTAATCCCCAATCCCCACAGTTTTAAGCGTACCCTAAAAACTCATTTGTTCAGACTGGCCTACCGCCTCAATGCATTAACCTAACTATCCCTGTGTGGCCTATTTATAAAAAAAAATAAAAAACTATCAGGTTCCTCGCATCATGTTCTCATTCACTTTATGCAGTTTGGCGGAGAGAAAAAAGAAATGTTTTCCAGTCATCCCGGCAGTGAAAGCATTGATAAAAAAAGAGTGGGAGAAACAAGATCAGAGAAGTTTTTTACCCTCTGCATCAAAACGGAAATACACGTTTAGTGACGATGAGTTACTTACGTGGACCAAAATCCCTAAGGTTGACGCAGCAGTTGCCTCTACCTCTAAGCCGTCCACATTGCCTGTTGAAGACGCGGGATTGCTCTCCGACCCTCTAGATCGCAAAGCCGAGTCGTCCCTTAAAAGATCCTGGGAGGCAACTACAGGCATATTCAAGCCAGCAATAGCGAGTACTTGCACCGCCAGGTCAATGCTCATCTGGATTGACCAGCTAGACCAAAATATTGAAAATAAAATTTCACGGGAAAAATTACGAGCTGCTATTCCCTTAATACGAGGCGCAGCAGCCTTTATGGCGGACGAGTCCGCAGATTCTCTCCGCCTGGCAGCAAGATCTGCAGGTCTTGTAAACAATGCAAGACGGGCGTTATGGATGAAGAGCTGGAAAGGGGACGCACAATCAAAATCTAAGATATGCGCAATCCCATGTGAGGGTGAGTTCATCTTTGGCAAAACCTTAGACGAGATACTCAAAAAGGCAAAAGACAGGAAAAAAGCTTTTCCTGATACCTCTATTCCCTTTTTTAGGAGAGCCTTTAAGAGAAGGCCATTCGGCAAGAGAAGGCAGACGGACAGGTCGGCAACATGGTTCCCTAAAAAAGACAAACAGAGAGGTACCATGTTCAGAAAACCCAACCCCCCAAAAGAAAACAAATACTGAGGATATAACCATTCCAGTAGGGGGCAGATTAAAATCTTTCGCCACCCAGTGGGAAAAAATTACAACCAGTTCGTGGATTTTAAATATAATCAGAGATGGAATAAAATTACAATTCTCTCGCTTTCCCCACGAATCATACATTATAACATCACTCAGCTCGCCTATACAACAAGAGGCCCTTGAGATTGAAATTCAAACTCTATTATCAAAACGGGTGTTAGTCCAAGTTCCGGAAGGACAGGAAATTAGAGGATTTTATTCTCCTCTATTCTTAATTTCCAAACCCGATGGTTCATTCAGAACAATCATTAACCTCAAAAAGCTTAATTCATTTATTAAAAATAATACATTTAAAATGGAGTCAATAAAATCCACCATAAAGCTACTCTTTCCAAACTGTATGATGGGAGGTATTGATCTAAAAGATGCTTATTACCATCTCCCTATTCATGACAGATACCAGAAATTCTTCAGGGTAGCGGTGACAATCAAAGGCAAGATTCGTCATTTCCAGTATGCAGCCATGCCCTTCGGCCTTTCTACAGCGCCAAGGATCTTCACCAAAGTGATTCTAGAGGTGATAGCCTATCTTCGCCAAAAAGAAGCATTAATTGTGCCCTACTTAGATGACTTTTTAGTCATCGGAAATTCAGTTTCTCAGTGTGCTGACCGTTTAGCTCATGCAATTTCATCTCTACAGGATCTAGGTTGGATAATCAATATCGACAAATCCAGACTTACTCCACTGTCACTCCAAGCGTTTCTGGGGTTCCATCTAGACTCCATAACCCAAAAATGTCTGCTCCCTCAGGTAAAAATCTCACTCATCAGACATAAAGTCACAACAGCAATAAATAATCCACACATGACCCTAAGGGGAGCCATGTCATTACTGGGATCTCTTATTTCCTGTATTCCTGCAGTCCAGTGGGCACAATACCATACCTGGACACTGCAGCACCAAATCCTCCAAGAGGAAAGACTGATACTTAGCCTAAATGCAAAGATAACATTGTCCCAGGAAGTTTTATCTTCTTTAACGTGGTGGCTAGATTCTAACCATTTGATGAGTGGTGTTCCATGGATAATAACACCATCTCATACTATAACCACTGACGCCAGTCCTCACGGATGGGGCGCTCATATGGGGAATGATTTTTGCCAAGGGTTATGGGACACGGAAGAATGCCACAACTCATCTAATCTGAAAGAACTAAATGCAGTAAGATACGCCTTATGTCATTTTCTCCCAGAGCTCCGGGGAAAAGACGTCAGAATCCTTTCCGACAACACCACCACAGTGGCTTATATAAACAGACAAGGAGGTACTCAATCAGAGACTCTGATGTCTTCCGCTGGGAAAATTCTGGATTTGGCAGAAAAACATCGATTATCCCTCACTGCAGTTCACATAAAGAGGTAGCGAAGAAGTTCCATAGATCACAAGAAATAGTCCTACCCACCTTTTTCAATAACCCTTCCACTCCTGAGGAATGCAAATATCACACTCTAGACGTTAAAAGAGTAGTTTTAAAATACATTGAAAGAACCAGGAGCTGGCGACAGGGTAGGGCTCTGTTTATATCCTTTCAGGGTTACAAGAAGGGTCATACAGTCACAAAAAGCACCTTATCCCGGTGGATCAAGGAGTCTATCACACTGGCTTACTCCGCGAGGAAAGAAAACCCTCCGGAAGGCATAACGGCACACTCTACCATAGCTATGGCATCCTCCTGGGCCGAAAGAGGAGACGTCCCAATAGAAACCATATGTAAGGCGGCAACTTGGTCAGATCCTTCTACTTTCTATAACCACTATAGGCTTGACCTATCATCTACTTCTGACCTAGACTTTGGCAGGACTGTCCTCAGCACCGTGGTCCCTCCCTAGGTGATGGTCTCTGAAAGATCTCCTGTAGGGTGCTGTCGTGGCGAGGAGTAAAAAGCCGGATTACTCACCGGTAATACTCTTTTAGTGAGTCCACGACAGCCCCCTATCACATCCCTCCCTAGGTCAATATAGTATATACTAATAAAGTAAAAAGTTCCTCTTACTAGATATAGTGCAAATAAGTTTAAACTTAAATAATGATATTTTGCCTAATACTCCGGGTACTCTGAAATCAAAACTGAGGAAGAAAGGCGGACCGCCCCCCTTTATCTTTCTGTAGGTTTCCTGTTCCTGTGGGGCGGATCCCTCTCTCCTGTAGGGTGCTGTTGTGGACTCACTAAAAGAGTATTACCGGTGAGTAATCCAGCTTATTCCTGACCAATACACGTTCCCCCTCTGTTACATTTGCTGTTGAATAGTGCAATACCTTGGACAAGGTATGAAAACATTAGATATTTCACAAAAACTTAAAGGGGTTTTCTAACGAACAAAATACATTTGAATCAATAGATCTGGGAATAAAAATAAGTTCCACAATTGGATGTGTTTAAATAAAATGCTCAGGTGCTGAGAAAATCTTATAAATGTGCCCCTGCTGTGTACTGTGTAATGGTCATGTTTGACCATGCTGGAACATGGTCTGATTATACCACAACTCCTGGGCATGGGAGGAAACATTAGAGCTGTCACTGTGACACTGGTAGAACACCTTTTAGACTGTTATCCTAGCATGGTCTAACAGGCCATCATAGCTGCCAGAACTCATTATTTGACTTCTGGCTGCTATGACAACCATCGGGTCCTCATGATCAAATTGCAGGGGAACAAATTGGGTGAGAGGGTAGGCCCCTTCCTCTCACACCCTTCTAAATTCTGCGATTACTATTGATTGTGGCATTTAGAGTGTAACAGCCGGGGATGATGTAGTAATTGGCCCTGGCTATTACAGCCGTAGCTTAAGCCTATAGGGAACAAAGGAAAATTCTGCGTCAAATACGACCCCAGGACAGTGAGTATGCTGCTTCAGAGTTATGGTTGAACAACCCAAGGAAATTGCAATATCAGGATTAGATAGGTTATTAGAGAGAGGAAAACAAGAAGTTTCATTTAAGGAGAGATTCCATTTCAGATAGAGGGAGGACGTAATATTAGAGACTTCAATAAAGACAATCCCTCGTGTTTTTAGTATTAAGATTGGGGTGACGTCAGGAGAAGATGTGTATAATAAGTAGTGATGAGCGAATATACTCGTTACTCGAGATTTCTCGAGCACGCTCGGGTGTGCTCCGAGTATTTTTTAGTGCTCGGAGTTTGTTTTTCTTGCTGCAGCTGAATGATTTACATCTGTTAGCCAGCATAAGTCCATGTGGGGATTCCCTAGCAACCAGGCAACCCCCACATGTACTTATGCTGGCTAGTAGCTGTAAATCATTCAGCTGCTGAGATGAAAACTAAATCTCCGAGCGCTAAAAAATACTTGGAGGACCCCCGAGCGTGATCGAGAAATCTCGAGTAACGAGTATATTCACTCATCACTAATAATAAGGTGTCATCAGCATATAGATGGTACTGGAAATCAGATCTGCCCAATAGTGGCATTGTATATAGAAAAGATGATAAAAAAAGAAAAAACTATCTGCACTGGAATCAAGATTTCTGACCCTAATGAGGACCCAAATAAATAACTGATAGAAATGATAATATTCCAAGAATAAATGAGGGTTTCCGATATCTAAAAGTAATACAGCCACCATTAGAAATATTAAGACTGTATTATAAAAAAGGCGTTAGTAAATTAGTAAATAAAAATGACTTTGGTAAATATAATATCTACCTGGTGAGGCTGTCACTGTGGAGTAAAGTCTTCCGTGGTGTAGTTCGCTTAGCGTTGCCCAGAAGGGATAAAGTCGAATGAGTGCTGTATATAGTCTTCAGATGTGCCTAGTACGGCTGCCGTGGTGGTATGAGATCTTCAGCGATTCCGTCCACTTGCGGTGCCAGAGAAAAGTGAAATGGGGTGAATTCAGCTATTGCCTTTAGAATTCCGGGCTGCAGGAGCTGCCCCAGCCGGCGGCAAAAGAACCTGCACTCCCGTGTTCTATGAAGTGTGTCAGCGCTGCTGGGCTGAGCCGCTCGGTACTCTGCAATATGCAGGACCTTACGTGACGTCACGGTCACGTGATTACTCACGTGACAGGCTAAGGATAGCGTGTGGGACCAAATCCTACGCGTTTCGGAGACAAACGAGCTCCTTCATCAGGGATGGTCCTCTCTGGGTAATGTATACCTATATAGCCCGCAGCGGTCACATGACCATGTTAAGAATTAAAGGCAAATAATTAAATTTCACTGTTTAGACCCCTTGGGATTTAAGTATCAAATTCAAAAATCATTTTGGTCTCTTCCCTGGACATTTGTTGGATGAAATCACCTCCTCTCCAACATTTCCGTACCACCTTAAGGCCAGTAATAGTGGTCCCATGAATTAACCCCTCATGATGAGTCAGAAAATGTTTAGAAAGCGGGTGACCTTCAAATTTTTTGTTAATATTCCTAATATGTTCATTGATCCTAGTTTGAAGGGTCCGATTAGTTCTACCTATATATATCTTATCACAGGGGCATCTGATTGAATAGATGACCCCCCTAGTATTACATGATATAAAGTTCTCAATTCTCCAATCAATGGTCCCCTTCTTAAATGAATGTTGTTTTTTAGGTTTTTAATAATTTACATGGTTTGCATTTTAGACAGGGGTAAAAACCTGGATGTCTATTTAAAAACGGATGTTTAATTGGAGAAAAACAACGTGGAACTGTGGGGGCTATTTTGTTTCCCAGATTAAGGGCCTTTTTGTAGATGAATAATGGACGTTCGGGAAGTTTCTCGCCAATAACTTTATCTTCTCTTAAAATGTCCCAATGTCTGCTCACAATCTTTCTAAACAGATGGGTGTTGGCATTGTATCTGGTAATAATGGGGACTCGTTTCAACCATAATTGTTTGTTAGTTTTTTCTTTAGTTTGGAGAAGACAAGATCTTGGTAGCTTCTCAACTTGATTTTTAGCCAGGGACAGAGAACTATATGAATAGCCTTTCTTGGCAAATTTGTCTGTCAGAGTTTCTGATTCCCGAGTAAAGTCCTGCACTCGGGAACAGTTTCTGTGTGCCCAAATCATCTGGCTTTTGGGAACGTTCAACAGCCAGTTGGGGAGATGACAACTGTCCAAAGCAATATAATTGTTCCCATCCGTTGGTTTGTGAAATGTTCTAGTGTGAATTCTGCCCTCATGAATAAAAATAATAAGATCCAAAAAATCGATAGATACGGTACTGGTGGTACCCGTAAATTTAAAAAAAAATATGAATTTTTATTTAAATTACTAGTAAAATCAGACAAAGAATCGGGACCACCAGACCAGATAAAAACAATATCATCTATGAACCTATGTCAGAGTACCAGGTTCGCACCCCAGGAGGAGTCACCATAGATGGTGTCAAGCTCCCATTTGCCCACATTGAGATTAGCATAACTTGGTGCGAACCTGGTACCCATGGCAGTACCCCATTGCTGGGAGTAGTAGTGCGCCTTGTATTTAAAATAATTGTGGGACAAAATAAAACGCATACAGTCTAAAATGAACTGAATTTGGCTTTTTGGAAGTATTCCCTGTTTTTGCAAAAATAATTCTGCCGCTTCACAACCTTTTTCGTGCTGTATAACGGTATATAATGAAGTGATGTCAAGCGTTCCCATAATAAAATGATCCTTCCATTCAACATTTTCCAAAATTCTAAGGATATGCGTACTGTCCTTCAGATGAGACGGAAGTTCTGGGACCAGTTTTTGTAGATGACAATCTACATATTTCGATAAATTGGCTGTTAGACAGCCTACACCGGATATTATGGGTCTTCCAGGGGGGTTGACCGGATTTTTGTGAATTTTGGGGAGGTAATAAAAATATGCTATCTTTAAATGCTTCATATTTATAAAATCAAACTCCCGTTTCGTGATGATTCCTTGGTCAAACCCTTTTTTGATTAGACTCTTCATTTCTTGAATATATGTATCCGATGGGTCTTTTGGTAGGAGGCTATAGGTGTGTTGGTCTCCTAATATCCTTAAACACTCCTTTGTATAGTCCTCAGTATTCAAGATAACTATACCGCCCCCTTTATCCGCTGGTCTAATAGTTATTGCTTTGTTAGCTTGAATTTGTTTTATGGCCTTCTGTTCTGCGTATGTTAGATTATTTTTGAATTTTGAACACCTTTTATCGGAAATTTTTCTAATGTCCCGTATAACATTTTTTTGAAATGCTTCAAACGACCCTGAGTACTCCTGGACCGGATTAAAATTCGACCTGGCCCCTCAATGTGGTATGTATAAAAGGGTCAGTATGTGGGGAAGGACTATTTTCAGTAGCAACTTTATTTTTCAAAAAATATTTTTTGACAGCTAGTTGTTTCATAAATAATTTAATGCCAATAAAGGCCTGAAACTTATCAAATTTAATGCTGGGAGCATACTTAAGTCCTTTATTTAATAAAGAAATTTCCTTTTCATCTAATGTATGTCCACTTAGATTAAATATTTTTTGTTGTTGGTCCTCCCCGCTATCTAATTCTTTTTTATTGTTGTTTTGCTTCCTCTTTTTTTGGGCAAATTTCCCGCCCTTACAGCCCCTTTTTCTAATCTTTTTAGACCCACCTGAAAAAAAGGGTGATGTCTGTGTTTATTCTTTTGTAAGGGTTGTTGGTTAGGGTGAGTCTGTCCAATAGGTTTGGCCGTTTTTTTAAGGCTTTTTTTGGAAGTTTTTTGAGACATGGTGAAATAAGAGAATTGTTGACACTAGTTCGATTCAGCTTGTCCATTCTACTGGTAGAGGGGAGATCTTCCCCATTGTCTAAAACTTGAAATCTGTTCTGAAACGCATGTGATGATATAGGTGTGTATACCGAAATATCGTGAGTGGAGGGCCAGGATTCCGCTGAGATTGCACTGGCTCCTAATGGATTTGAGGTAGTTGGATGTTCGGTATCTTCAACCTCATCAGTGAGGTGTATGGAGAATTGATCATCCACTACGACACTACTAGATATTTCATCCAGTGTTATGAATTGATTAGTATTGGTGTGATTATAGTTTTCTTCTCTCCATATCGGATTTTCGTTTGAATTACCAATACTCTGGTTATAAGGGGATGATCCAGGTGGAGGCTGCATGGCCCAATTAGGGATCATGTCTCTACCAAATTTAGATTGTTTTTTATCAAGGATCTCTCTTTCCTTGGCCAGAATTCTGATCCTGATACTTTTAGATAGTTTAATAATGTCAGGGTGTTGTTCACATGGTCTTATCTCATCAAATAGTTTGGAGATATTCTTTTTTAACCCCTTAGCGACCGCCGATACGCCTTTTAACGGCGGCCGCTAAGGGTACTTAAAGCACAGCGCCGTTAATTAATGGCGCTTTGGAAAAAGTAAATAGCGCCCCCCAGAGTCGGATTTTCTCCGGGGTCTCGGCTGCCGGGGGTAGCCGAGACCCCAGAGAACATGATTCGGGGGGGGTTTAACCTACCCCGCATTTGCGATCGCCGGTAATTAACCGTTTACCGGCGATCGCAAAAAAAAAAAAAAATGCGATCTCTTTTTAATTTCTCTGTCCTCCGATGTGATCGCACATCGGAGGACAGAGAAAAGGGGTCCCAGGTAGCCCCCCAATACTTACCTGTCTCCCCCGGTGCTCCTCGTGGCTCCCGGTGGGCGCCGCCATCTTCAAAATCGCGGGCGCATGCGCAGTGCGCCCGCCGGCCGGCCCCGCGAGAATCTTTGGGGTCTCGGCTGCCGGGGGTAGCCGAGACCCCAAAGAGCATGATCGGGGTCGGTTTTACCGACCCCTGTTTTGCGATCGCCGGTAATTAACTGTTTACCGGCGACCGCAAAAAAAAAAAAAAGTCAAGGTGTAATTCTCTGTCCTCTGATGTGATCGCACATCAGAGGACAGAGAAATAGGGGGATTCGGGGACCCTGCCATACTCACCTGTGTCCCTGGGTCCTCCTGCTGCTCCTCCTGGCCGCCGGCAAAAGAAAATGGCGGGCGCATGCGCAGTGCGCCCGCCATCTGTCTCCATCTGCCGGCCGGCAGGAGAAGAGCAGTTGGGGCTAAAATTAGGGTTAGGGGTAGGGTTAGGGCTAGGGTTAGGGGTAGGGTTAGGGCTAGGATTAGGGTTAGGGCTAAATTTAGGGTTAGGGTTGGGGCTAAATTTAGGGTTAGGGTTGGCGCTAAATTTAGGGTTAGGCTTCTTTCACACTTACGTCGGTACGGGGCCGTCGCAATGCATCGGTCCGACATACCGACGCACGTTGTGAAAATTGTGCACAACGTGGGCAGCGGATGTAGTTTTTCAACGCATCCGCTGCCCAATCTATGTCCTGGGGAGGAGGGGGCGGAGTTACGGCCACGCATGCGCGGTCAGAAATGGAGAATGCGACGTACAAAAAAACGTTACATTGAACGTTTTTTTGTGCTGACGGTCCGCCAAAACACTGATCCAGTGCACGACGGACGAGACGTGTGGCCATCCGTCACGATCCGTCGGCAATACAAGTCTATGGGCAAAAAACGCATCCTGCGGGCACATTTGCAGGATCCGTTTCTTGTCCAAAACGACGGATTGCGACGGATGCCAAACAACGCAAGTGTGAAAGTATCTTAGGGCTAGGGTTAGGGTTGATGCTAAAGTTAGGGCTAGGGTTGGGGCTAAAGTTAGGGTTAGAGTTGGGATTAGGGTTAGGGTTTGGATTAGGGTTGGTATTAGGGTTAGGGTTGGCATTAGGGTTACGCTTGGGATTAGGGTTAGGTTTGGGATTAGGGTTAAGGTTAGGGTTGTGATTAGGGGTGTATTGGGATTAGGGTTAGGTTTGAGGTTAGGGTTGAGATTAGGATTAGGGGTGTGTTGGATTTAGGGTTTTGATTAGGGTTATGGTTAGGGTTGACATTAGGGTTGTTTTGGGGTAAGGTTTGTGATTATGGTTAGGGTTAGTGATTAGGATTATGGATCAGGTTGGGATTAGGGTTAGGGGTGTGTTGGGGTTAGGGTTGGAGCTAGAATTGGGGGGTTTCCACTGTTTAGGTACATCAGGGGGTCTCCAAACACGATAGCCAATTTTGCACTCAAAAAGTCAAATGGTGCTCCCTCCCTTCTGAGCTCTGCCGTGCGCCCAAACAGTGGGTTACCCCCACATATGGGGCATCAGCATACTCGGGATAAATTGGACAACAACTTCTGGGGTCCAATTTCTCTTGTTACCCTTGTGAAAATAAAAACTTGGGGGCTACAAAATCCTTTTTGTGGAAAAATATACAGTGGGGCAAAAAAGTATTTAGTCAGTCAGCAATAGTGCAAGTTCCACCACTTAAAAAGATGAGAGGCGTCTGTAATTTACATCATAGGTAGACCTCAACTATGGGAGACAAACTGAGAAAAAAAAATCCAGAAAATCACATTGTCTGTTTTTTTAACAATTTATTTGCATATTATGGTGGAAAATAAGTATTTGGCCAGAAACAAACAATCAAGATTTCTGGCTCTCACAGACCTGTAACTTCTTCTTTAAGAGTCTCCTCTTTCCTCCACTCATTACCTGTAGTAATGGCACCTGTTTAAACTTGTTATCAGTATAAAAAGACACCTGTGCACACCCTCAAACAGTCTGACTCCAAACTCCACTATGGTGAAGACCAAAGAGCTGTCAAAGGACACCAGGAACAAAATTGTAGCCCTGCACCAGGCTGGGAAGACTGAATCTGCAATAGCCAACCAGCTTGGAGTGAAAAAATCAACAGTGGGAGCAATAATTAGAAAATGGAAGACATACAAGACCACTGATAATCTCCCTCGATCTGGGGCTCCACGCAAAATCCCACCCCGTGGGGTCAGAATGATCACAAGAACGATGAGCAAAAATCCCAGAACCACGCGGGGGGACCTAGTGAATGAACTGCAGAGAGCTGGGACCAATGTAACAAGGCCTACCATAAGTAACACACTACGCCACCATGGACTCAGATCCTGCAGTGCCAGACGTGTCCCACTGCTTAACCCTTGTCAGGCTGCATAATTTTACAACCTTAACAGGCTGCATAGGTACAATTGTACCTTCACATATACCTCCACTGTGGGAAGACTTTACTTGGTTTCAGAAACTAAAGTTCATTCAGCTACAAATGTTATGCTGATATCTATTGTTCAGTGTTGTTACTGGTCACTTATGTTGCTGTCAATTAAGTTAATTCAAACTGGGAGTGGCTTCTACTTGTCTTCCTGCCTCCCTCCTCTCATTAGCCATTTTGCTGTTCATCTCATTGCTGTGAGCACACATTTCTAGGCTTGTGAAGTCTTCAATTTCTTGGAAACGAAGGTAGGAAAGTCTCACAGCATCTAACAGCCAGTTATACCTTTATTCTCATTATGTGGGGACAGAACAGTCAAATTGTCTTTCAGCCTGGACTTGGCTTACATATATTTTGTATGAAACTTATCACTATAGGTATAATTTTTATACGAAAAATGGATAATAATTAGTATCTACATATTGTTTTACGATGTTTTATTTATATTCAGCACAAAATACGAAGCCAAAATTCATCTAGCAAGTCATCATGAGTGATAGTAATGCTGGATCTAGTTTCCGCCATAATCCAAGAAAACGTGTTTGCAGGTTAGTATAATTTTGTGAAAAGCCAATAATGTAGTATTTCGGAAAATTATTTATTTTACATTTTTTCATATTTACAGATTTACGTCTGACGAAATAATGCGAATGCTAGAAGAATCTGATTCTGAGCATGAGGATGAACCATATGTTCCATCTGATGATGAAAACTATGTACCACAAGTGGATGTTACTGAAGAAGATTCAGACATTGAACAAGAAATGGTCATAGAGCATGAAAATGAATACGAATCAGACGAAAGTGTTGAGGATGATTCTGTGCCTCAAAGTGCAGGCGACATTTGGACTGCTAAGGATGAAACTCAATGGTGCAGTAATCCACTGCCAAATGCACAAACAAAATCTCGTAATGTCCTACGACAAAGAGGTGGCCCTGCAGCAATCAGCAACCTATATACAGCAAAAGAGCTATTCAAGTCCATCATGACTCCCGAGATGTGTGACATCATATTACGGGAAACGAATCGAAAGGCCAAGAGAGTTTGTGATGCTTACAACAACGAACTGGTACAACGTTTTCCTGATTCTTCCAAACGGCCACCACAAAAAACATTCAAGCAATTTACTGAAACTGAACTTCATGCATTTTTGGGCATACTGATTGCTGCTGGTGTGCACAGAGCCAACAAAGAGAATCTGGAGGAAATGTGGAATGTTGCTGCTCTGCCTCTTATACGTGCAGCCATGTCTCGTGACCGCTTCAAGATGATACTCAGATTTATCAGGTTTGACAACGAAAATACACGTGCAGAACGTGTGCAAACAGATAAAGCTGCACCAATACGGGACATCTGGACAATGCTGAACAGTAATCTGGAGAGAGCCTACAAGCCATATCATTGTATCACCGTCGACGAGCAATTATTTCCATTTAGAGGTCATACTAAATTTACCCAGTATATACCTTCAAAACCAGCTAAATATGGCATAAAGATTTTCTGGGCTTGTGACTCATCAAATGCCTACCCTTTACAAGGTCAGCTCTACACTGGGAAACCAACTGATGGTCCTCGACAAGTAAACATTGGAGAACGAACAGTATTGGACCTAGTGAGCTCGTATAAAGGCTCTGGAAGAAATGTCACCACCGATAACTTCTTTACAACCATGGAACTAGCTAAGGTATTGAACTCCTGGAACATGACACTAGTTGGTACAGTGAGAAAAAACAAAAGGTTCCTACCTAACAACATGCAGCCTGCCAAAGAAAGGCCTGTATACTCGACAAATTTTGCCTACAATCATGATGCAACAGTCTGTTCATATGTACCAAAGAAGAACAAATCAGTCGTGCTTCTATCATCTATGCACATGACGGGAGAAGTTGAAGAGACACTAGCAGCCAAGCCAGAGATAATAAAATACTACAACATAACAAAAGGTGGCGTTGATGTTATGGATAAAATGTTGGGAGAGTACACTGTGAAACGACGAACATCACGTTGGACTTTGGCATTTTTCTACAATATGATTGATGTCAGTGGGTTAGCATCCTACATCATCTACAGAGAACACAATCCAAGCTTCAGGGCAAAGGATCAACGAAGAAAGTTCCTGAAAGATCTCGCAAATCAGCTGTGTATGATTGCAATTGAAGATCGTAGTACAAACAAAATGATAATGAGAAACCATTTTCTTCGAGGTGCAGTAGAAATGGTGCTTGGACGATGCATTGTGGTAGCATCGCAGTCAGCAGCTGGCCCCAAAATACCTCATGGTAGTCGTGGACCCTCCCCTGTTGTTGGTAGTTGCTATGTCTGCAGAGACCTGAGGCGAAAACAACGCAAGACTAGAAAGTCTTGTGTGGTTTGTGTGAAACCCATTTGCGATGAACACTCTGTAGCAAAGCCAACATGCATTACTTGCAAAGAAAATCAATAAAAAAAAGTTTCTTACATTTTCTTTTATAATGTAAATGAACAGTTTTTTACTTGTTTATAATAGTTAAATAGCATTATCATTAAAAAAAAATTTATGCTTTTTCCCTTGCATTATCTTCATTCAAAATATATGAGGTACATTTGTACCTATGCAGCTTGTTATGGATGCAAAAAGATCTCGACCCCTTATCTCGGAAGCGGGTGGAGATATTTTATTGAAATTTGGCCAATATATTCTGGACCAAAAATGTAGAGATGTCACGAAATTTCAGCCCTCTACGTCTTTTCAAAAAAAAGTTATTGCAATTTTAAAACGGAATAGTTACAATTGTACCTATTCAGCCGGATAAGGGTTAAGCCAGTACATGTCCGGGCCCGTCTGAAGTTTGCTAGAGAGCATTTGGATGATCCAGAGGAGTTTTGGGAGAATGTCCTATGGTCTGATGAAACCAAACTGGAACTGTTTGGTAGAAACACAACTTGTCGTGTTTGGAGGAAAAAGAATACTGAGTTGCATCCATCAAACTCCATACCTAATGTAAAGCATGGTGGTGGAAACATCATGCTTTGGGGTTGTTTCTCTGCAAAGGGGCCAGGACGACTGATCCGGGTACATGAAAGAATGAATGGGGCCATGTATCGTGAGATTTTGAGTGCAAACCTCCTTCCATCAGCAAGGGCATTGAAGATGAAACGTGGCTGGGTCTTTCAACATGACAATGATCCAAAGCACACCGCCAGGGCAACGAAGGAGTGGCTTCGTAAGAAGCATTTCAAGGTCCTGGAGTGGCCTAGTCAGTCTCCAGATCTCAACCCTATAGAAAACCATTGGAGGGAGTTGAAAGTCCGTGTTGCCAAGCGAAAAGCCAAAAACATCACTGCTCTAGAGGAGATCTGCATGGAGGAATGGGCCAACATACCAACAACAGTGTGTGGCAACCTTGTGAAGACTTACAGAAAACGTTTGACCTCTGTCATTGCCAACAAAGGATATATTACAAAGTATTGAGATGAAATTTTGTTTCTGACCAAATACTTATTTTCCACCATAATATGCAAATAAAATGTTAAAAAAAACAGACAATGTGATTTTCTGGATTTTTTTTCTCAGTTTGTCTCCCATAGTAGAGGTCTACCTATGATGTAAATTACAGACGCCTCTCATCTTTTTAAGTGGTGGAACTTGCACTATTGCTGACTGACTAAATACTTTTTTGCCCCACTGTATATATTTTTTTTTATGACTGCATTATAAACTTCTGTGAAGCACTTGGGCATTCAAAGTTCTCACCACACATCTATATAAGTTCCTTGGGGGGTCTAGTTTCCAAAACGGGGTCACTTGTTGGGGGTTACAACTGTTTAGGTACATCAGGGGCTCTGCAAACTCAACATAACGCCCACAGACCATTCTATCTAAGTCTGCATTCCAAAACGGCGCTCCTTCCCTTCCGAGCTCTGCCGTGCGCCCAAACAGTGGTTTGACCCCACATATGGGGCATCAGCATACTCAGGATAAATTGGACAACAACTTTAGTGGTCCAATTTCTCCTGTTACCCTTGTGAAAATAAAAACTTGGGGGCTACAATATCTTTTTTGTGAAAAAAAAAAATATTTTTTATTTTCACGACTCTGCATTCTAAACTTCTGTGAAGCACTTGGGCATTCAGAGTTCTCACCACACATCTAGATAAGTTCCTTAAGGGGTCTAGTTTCCAAAATGGGGTCACTTGTGGGGGGTTTCTACTGTTTAGGCACATAAGGGGCTCTCCAAACGCGACATGGCGTCCAATCTCAATTCCAGCCAATTCTACATTGAAAAAGTAAAACGGCGCTCCTTCACTTCCAAGCTCTGCGGTGCGCCCAAACAGTGGTTTACCCTCACATATGGGGTATCGACGTATTCAGGAGAAATCGCACAACAACTTTTGTGGTCTAATTTCTCCTGTTACCCTTGTGAAAATAAGAATTTGTGGGCGAAAAGATCATTTTTGTGTAAACAAAAGCGATTTTTTTATTTTCACGGCTCTACGTTATAAACTTCTGTGAAGCACTTGGGGGTTCAAAGTGCTCACCACACATCTAGATAAGTTCCTTAAGGGGTCTAGTTTCCAAAATGGTGTCACTTGCGGGGAGTTTCCACTGTTTAGGCACATCAGGGGCTCTCTAAACGTGACATGGCTTCCGATCTCAATTCCAGCCAATTCTGCATTGAAAAAGTCAAACGGCGCTCCTTCACTTCTAAGTTCTGCAGTGCGCCCAAAAAGTGGTTTACCCCCACATATGGGGTATTGGCGTATTCAGCAGAAATTGCATAACAAAATTTATGGTTACATTTCTGTTTTTACACTTGTGAAAATAAAAAAAATGGTTCTGAATTAAGATGTTTGCAAAAAAAAGTTAAATGTTCATTTTTTCCTTCCACATTGTTTCAGTTCCTGTGAAGCACGTAAAGGGTTAATAAACTTCTTGAATGTGGTTTTGAGAACCTTGAGGGGTGTAGTTTTTAGAATGGTGTCACACTTCGTTATTTTCTATCATATAGACCCCTCAAAATGACTTCAAATGTGATGTGGTCCCTAAAAAAAAATGGTGTTGTAAAAATGAGAAATTGCTGGTCAACTTTTAACCCTTATAACTCCCTAACAAAAAAAAATGTTGTTTCCAAAATTGTGCTGATGTAAAGTAGACATGTGGGAAATGTTATTTATTAACTATTTTTCATGACATATCTCTCTGATTTAAGGGCATAAAAATACAAAGTTTGAAAATTGCAAAATCTTAAAAATTTTCGCCATATTTCCGTTTTTTTCATAAATAATCGCAAGTAATATCGAAGAAATGTTACCACTAACGTGAAGTACAATATGTCAAGAAAAAACAATCTCAGAATCAGCGGGATCCGTTGAAGCGTTCCAGAGTTATAACCTCATAAAGTGACAGTGGTCAGAATTGCAAAAATTGGCTCGGTCATTAAGTACCAAATTGGCTCTGTCACTAAGGGGTTAATCCCGTTAGATGCTGTTTTCTTTTTTCAATTATAAGGGAGACTGTTCTTCCTGAAAATTCTTTAAAAGTTGCCTCCCATTCTCTGATCGTTTCCGGATCACCAATATCACCTGAAATAGGTTTATGTACTATGAGACCTCTAGGTATACCGTTAAAAGACAAATATCTTTCTAAAGTAGCAATTTCCCAGAGGTCCCTCATTTCCTTGATTAAATAATGTTCAAGATTTTTCAAAGTTTCTATTGCTATGGTGGCATCCTCATTAATAGGTGTTTTGGAAGACTCTACGTGGGACTGATTAAAGAACTTCTGGATGGTTAGAATTCTTTTATTTCTATCCGAAAAAAGGTCTCTAATATTGAGGGATGGTGTAGTGCTGCTCCCTGGTAAAGGTGATATAGTTGAGATAAAAATCAATTAAAAAAGGGGCCAGTAGCGCTTACACCTTTCTGAAACCTGCAGCAGATAATGTAGCGGTACCACCCGCCCGCAACAGAATCAATAAATATGATAAAAAAAAGAAAAAACGATCTGCGCTGGAATCAAGATTTCTGACCCTAATGAGGACCCAAATAAACAACTGATGGAAATGATAATATTCCAAGAATAAATGAGGGTTTCCGATATCTAAAAGTAATACAGCCACCATGAGAAATATTAAGACTGTATTATAAAAAAGGTGTTCGTAAATAAAAATGACTTTGGTAAGTATAATATCTACCTGGTGAGGCTGTCACTGTGGAGTAAAGTCTTCCATAGTGTAGTTCACTTAGCGTTGCCCAGAAGGGATAAAGTCGAATGAGTGCTGTATATAGTCTTCAGATGTGCCTAGTACGGCTGCCGTGGTGGTATGAGATCTTCAGCGATTCCGTCCACTTGCGGTATATAGAAAAGAGCAGGGGACCTTGGACTGAGCCTTGAGGAACTCAGAAAGAAAGAGAAAGATTAAAGGAAGATGAGCCGTCAAAGGATACAGTGAAAGAGCGGTCAGAGACGTAGGAGGAGAAGCAAAAGAAAATGGTGCCCTTGAGGCACCTCCATCTATTTTGTGATCTGGTTCATAGAATAATTCCATACAAAATCAGGACTTTTGAGAATCGTGTCTTTTATTTTTACGTTAATTTCTTCTTATTTTTTCTTTTTAAAATAAGCACTTATAATTGGGTTTTTTTTTTTTTTTATTAAAGCATTTTTGTTTAACAGGAAGTTCTCTTGATTTGCTGAAAACTGATGAAAATACTGTTTTTCTCTCTAGATATCCAAAGCTGCAGCAGATTTGATGGCCTATTGTGATGCTCACATTAGAGAAGATCCACTGATTCTACCTGTTCCTGCCTCAGAAAATCCTTTTAGGGAAAAGAAATTTTTTTGCAGTATTCTTTAAAGTGCATCTGTTTGTTCTTCAATTGACATTATGCATGATATTAATAGTATAGGACTTTATTTTATAAATTACCGGTATAGTGTATTCAAACCTTGGGTGTTACAAATAATTTTGGCAACAAAATAAATATTCTTAGTGATTTATTAGGTTTTATCTATGAAGTATTGTATTGGATGCAAAGTGCTTTTAAAAAATCCTCTATGTTCTCAAAAACAGGGATTTTTAACTCTTTTGTGTATTGCTCATTGCTTAGGCTACCAGTCACCTCTGCAATCGTTCAGCTGTGTCAGGTCTTTTAGGCAAGTAGCACAGCTGTAAAGATCTTTGCTGTAGACCCTGCAATTGATGCTCAAAAGCCATCTGGATTCACTCCTCCGATACTGCAGAGGAAAAGTTACCTCTAGCACTGGGAAGTGCACAATTCGGACCAGCATCTCAATCATTCCATTGGTCCAAAATGTCAATCATCAGGAGCGCATTGCTCGCAAGAACCTCCTTAAATATTCAGATATTATGAAGAACTTTTTATGGATGGTATAATTGCATTTCCAAAGCTTTTTACCTTTTTTATATAACTAGTCTCCCTTATGTTTTATACATATGTAGTTTATGGTTACGTTTGTTTTTTTTTTTTTGTTTTTTTCAATAAGCTCTATAAAGTTATGGGGGCCAAAAGAGGAGCGGTTTTTGTTCGTTTTTTTTAAAAAAAATTGAAATGTGTTATTTAGGAATTAAAAACCAGTTTTAGAACAGTTTGCTCTGTTGGAAACTTGAGTGTTGCCTGCTCAAAATGTAAAATGCCTGCACAGGCATGCCAGTGATACAATAAAAGTATAGAATATATGCACATCGTGTGGTGTCCTATTTGAAGGAATATTTACCTCCTTTTTGACATACTGCATGCTTTAAATTCTGATTAGGTATAAATGGTAAGACACAGAACCAAAAAGCAAATCAAGTGATGTAAAAAAAAAAAAAAATCAAGCAAAAACCATAGGAAGGAAAGAAAAAAACGACCCCTAAAATAAAACTTTTATTCAAAGTTTTCTTAAAAGTATCGCATGTTAGGCTAGGATACAATACAATAAATTATTCAAACCACAGTTTATCCATTAAAGAAAAAAAATATACAAGTGAAAAAAATGACAAAAGAGGGGCAGTAGGGAAGAGGGGTCAGCCTAGAAAAAAAAGGGAAGGTATCGCAGCATGTGGGCTAATATGCCCTAAAATTCCCTAATGGATTCCCTACCTAACAGTGGAGGTTGGAACCCTAAGTTTCTACGGTATGGTGCCCTCACTCCTCGATGCCTATCCCTAAAGTCTCTGGTGTACCCTAAGCCTAATATATACAGTGGGAAAAAAAAGTATGTAGTCAGCCACCAATTGTGCAAGTTCTCCTACTTTAAAAAGATGAGAGAGGCCTGTAATTGACATCATAGGCAAACTACAACTATGAGAGTCAAAATGAGAAAACAAATCCAGAAAATCACCTTGTCTGATTTGGCAATATTTTTTTTTTGCAAATTATGGTGGGAAATAAGTATTTGGTCACCTAAAAATGCAAGATTTCTGACTCTCACAGACTTGTAACTTCTTCTTTAAGAGGCTCCTTGTCCTCCACTCATTACCTGTAGTAATGGCACTGGTTTGAACTTATCAGTATAAAAGACACCGGTCCACAACCTCAGAGACACACTCCAAACTCCACTATGGTGAAGACCAAAGAGCTGTCGAAGGACACTAGAAACAAAATTGTAGCTCTGCTCCAGGCTGGGAAGACTGAATCTGCAGTAGGCAAGCAGCTTGATGTGATGAAATCAACTGTGAGAGCAATAGTAAGAAAATGTAAGACATAAAAGACCACTGATAATCTCCCTCGATCTGGGGCTCCATGCAAGATCTCATCCCGTGGAGTCAAAATGATCACAAGAACGGTGAGCAAAAATTTACAGGGTGATTCCATAATTTTTTCCTCCGAATTGAGTGACTCCGTAATTTTTCCCCTATGCTTGGTTAAAAAAGTAACCATTACGGACTACCACATTTTTTGTTCTTGATTTCTTTTAGTGTTTCGTAAAGCCAGAAAGTTGCCATTTGAAATTACTAGTTTTGCATCACTCTGTGATCTGCTTTTTGCTACAAAATTAAACAACTGAATGAACATCCTCCAAGGCCGGTGATTCCATAATTTTTTCCAGGGGTTGTATAACAAAATATTGAGATGAACTTTTGTTAATCACCAAATACTTATCCACTATAATTTGCAAATAATCTTGCCAAATCAGACAAGGTGATTTTCTAGATTTGTTTTCTCAATTTTGACTCTCATAGTTGTGGTCTACCTATGATGTCAATTACTGGCCTTTCACATCTTTTAAAGTGGGAGAACTTGCACAATCGGTGGCTGACTAAATAAATATTTTTTTCCCCATTGTAGTTAAATCAATTATAAATGATAGAGCGATCTAGGAAGTCACTAGTAACAAATGTTGTGACCCTTATCAATATCTTAAAAAAAATTCTCTTGATGGTGAAAGAGTGAACTCCTCACTATTTGTTCATTACATATAAAAAAAAATAGTGTAAATTTGGGAATATATCTTTACACTCAATACAATAGTGCCAGATGATTGATGTTACCTCTAGGTTGCTAGAGTGGAATGTGATCAGTAACCCACTCAATCTACAGACACAATGGTTTAGATTTATATGTCCCTAAATCACCAAAGCAAACAAAATGGTCCAGAAAAAATCCACATTATGATGTAATGTTTAGGACCGCTCTCTAACAATAATATCCATAGATATCACAATAGATCAAAATAGCATGCACACTTCACAATAGAAGCAACAGTATTCAATCTTTCTCTCAGCACATACCATACATAAACAATGATGGCATACATAGCCCTTACTGGAGGCAGAAACATAGACAATGCTGGCATGCATAGCTCTTACTAAAGGCAGGAAGGATAGTACTCATCTGTAAAGTGTAACTAGCTGAAGAGCCCGGCGTTGCCCGGGCAAAGTAACTAACTATGGTTAGTTATAACAAGTTAAAATGATTATCTGACACATAAAAGCATTTCACATCATATATTCAACACTACAGATTTTCATTTTCCCCTGACTTCTCTCATTTTCCCCCTCACTCCTGTCATTTTCCCCTCACACCTCTTTTTCCCTTCACACCTCTCATTTTCTCCTCACTATTTTCTCCTCACTCCTCTTTCCCCTCACTCCTCTCATCTTCCCCTCACTCCTCTCATCTTTCCTTCACCCCTCTCATTTTCCCCTCACTCCTCTCTTCCCCTCACACGTGCACAGCAACTTCCTGTTATGAGCACAGCATTGTAATCCATGAGGCTCCTTCCTTTCCCTTGATGTCATCCCTCACCGGCACCTGCCGTGCACTGATACTCTGAAGCCTGTGGCCCTGATTGTAGCTCGCAGATATTGATAGGGTTCACAACACTTGTTACTAGTGACTTCCTAGATCGCTCTATCATTTATAACTGATTTAACTGCGTATTAAGCTTAGAGTACACCAGGGATTTTAGGGATAGTCATCGAGGAGTGGGGCGCTATACCGTGGATGCTTAGGGTTCCAACCTCCTGTGAAGCCGCCTATTCTAACTCTGTTCACAACATCCACTGTTAGGTAGGGAATCCATTAGGGAATTTTAGGGCATATTAGCCCACATACTGTGATACCTTCCTTTTTTTCGTGGCTGATCCCTCTTCCCTACTGCCCCGTTTTTGTCACATTTTTTTTCACTTGTATATTTTTTTCTTTAATAGATACACTGTCGTTTGATTGATTTAATTGTAATGTATCCTAGCCTAACATGCAATATTTTTAAGACAACTTTGAATAAAAGTTATATTTTAGGGGTCTTGTTTTTTTTTCCTTCCTATGGTTTTTGCTAGAAAAGGTAAGACTCTTCTATTATAAAAGTATTCACAAATCGTACATTTACTGTTTGTCAAATCGATAGATTCAATCAATACACTCATTTTTATGAGGTTTCCGACCTCCTCTCCACTGACGGCTGCACAAGACGAGGCCCACTTCTCAAGGTAGAGGCATGATTAGACATTAGTGAGAGTCCCATCTACCATACATTTATGGCACATTCTGTGAAAATGCCATACATGTATAAGATGGGAATACCCCTTTAACCTAAGGGTTTGTTTTTTAAATTAAAAGCATAGCAATGTACTTTTTTTTCATACTTAAAAATGTATTATTGTTTTCTTCAAGTAATGTTTATTAATTGCAAAAACGTGTTAGTGGTTGTGCACCAATTTTCTGCTCTAAACAGCAAAGATGTGTTTCCAGCTGGGTCTAGACAGCAACTTCTGCTGTGACACAGGTTGAGTAGTCAAATATCTCTCTAATCAGCTGTTATATCACATCGTAATGCAGGTGAGTAGTGTTGAATTGCGACCCCTAGAACAGGAGTCTCAAACTCAGCCGGGAAAATGGGCCGCATATAGTAAAAATTTGAATACAATGGTCTGCGTTCTTTGCGGGACAAGAATTATGTTTTCAGTGATAACCTTATTATTATTATTATTTGTTATAGCGCCATGTAATCCGTGGCACTTTATATGTGAAAAGAGGTATACATAATAAAAACAAGTACAATAATCTTAAACGATACAAGTCACCGACTAGTACAGGAGGAGAGAGGACTCTGGCCACGAGGGCTCACAATCTACAAGGGATGGGTGAGGATACAGTAGTTGAGGGTAGAGCTGGTTTTGCAGCGGTAAGGTGGAACGAGGGTTACTGCAGGTTGTAGGCTTGTCAGAAGAGTTCCTTTTGAAGGTTTCCATGTTAGTCAAGAGTCTGATATCTTGGGGTAGAGTGTTCCAGACTTGGGGGTGATGCGTGGGAGAAGTCTTGTATGCAATTGTGGTAAGAGGAGATAAGAAGGGAGTAGAGAAAGAGATCTTGTGAGAATCGGAGGTTGTGTGCAGGTGAGTACCTGGAAACTAAGTCACAGAGGTATGGAGGAGACGGGTTGTGGATGGTTTTGTATGTCATGGTTAGGGTTTTGAACTGGAGTCTCTTTGTATTGGAGAGCCTGTGAAGTGATTAACAGAGGGGAGAGGCCAGGGAATAGCAGTGGAAATAGGTGGATTAGTCGGCAGCAGAGTTTAGAATAAATTGGAGGTGTATGAAAGTGTTAGAAGGGAGGCCACAGAACATAAGTTTGCAGTAGTCAAGGCCGGAGATGATGAGTGCATGCATGGACTAGGGTTTTTGCAGATTCTTGGTTGAGGAATGTACGGATCCGGGAAATATTTTTGAGTTGAAGTCGGCAGGAAGTGGAAATGTCTTGGATATGTGGTTTGAAGGAGAGATCAGGGTCAAGTATTACCCCGTGGCAGCGAGCTTGTGGGATTGGGGAGAATGAGCACCCATTTACTTTAATGGACAGGTCCGTTTGAGGGTCGAGTGAGATGGAGGAAAGATGATGAATTCTGCTTTCTCCATATTACGTTTTAGAAATCTAGCAAAGATGAAGGATGAAATAGCGGACAGACATTGTGTAATTCTGGTTAGTAGGGAAATGATATCAGGTCCAGAGACGTAGATCTATGTGTCATCAGCATACAGGTGATAATGAAAGCAGTCCACAATGGAGAGGCATAATACTAATAAAAAAAGTTTTGTTCCAAACTGCTGCCACTATTACATTCTGTGTATAGTTCAACATGAAAAATTTGCTCAGTGGGATCGCTGAGCTGATTCTTTCTCTGATGCAAAACATTTCCCTGCCTGTTTGCAAGCAAAGAAAGAATCAACTGCAATCCCCTGTTGTAATGTCTGTATACTTTTTTGCTTCCTCCCCTGCTCAGGACCTGTAGTATGATCAGACCATGTTCCTGCACGGTCAGACACGGCCATTACACAGTACACAGCAAGAGCTCATTTATAAGATTATATCATCACAGGAACATCCAATTGTGGAGCTTATTATTCAAAGATCTGTTGATGAAAATGTTGATTAAAATTAACTTTGTTCTTGGGAAAACCCCTTTAGCCCCTTTCTGCCATCCGACGTACTATTCCGTCCATGTGGGGTGGGCCTTAATTCCCATGGACGGAATAGTACGTCCAGGGCGAGCGGCCGCGCTTACGGGGGGAGCACGGCCGGGTGTCGGCTGCCTATCGCAGCTGACATCCGGCGCTATGTGCCAGGAGCGGTCACGGACCGCCCCCGGCACATTAACCCCTGGCACACCGCGATCAAACATGATCGCGGTGTGTCGGCGGTATAGGGAAGCGTCGCGCAGGGAGGGGGCTCCCTGTGGGCTTCCCTGAGACCCCCGCAGCAACGCGATGTGATTGCGTTGCTGCGAGGGTCTCCTTACCTCCCTCCCTGTAGCAGGCCCGGATCCAAGATGGCCGCGGCATCCGGGTCCTGCAGGGAGGGAGGTGGCTTACCAAGTGCCTGCTCAGAGCAGGCGCTTGGTAAGCCTGCAGTTCTCTCAGACAGATTGGTGATCTGACAGAGTGCTGTGCAAACTGTCAGATCAGCAATCTGTGATGTCCCCCCCCCCTGGAGCAAAGTAAAAAAAAAAAATTTCCACATGTGTAAAAAAAAAAAAAAATAAAAAATTCCTAAATAATGAAAAAAAAAAAAAAAAAATATATATATATATATATATATATATATATATATATATATATATATATATATATATATATTATTCCCATAAATACATTTCTTTATCTAAATAAAAAAACAAACAAAAGTACACATATTTAGTATCGCCGCGTCCGTAACGACCCAACCTATAAAACTGTCCCATTAGTTAACCCCTTCAGTAAACACCGTAAGAAAAAAAACGAGGCAAGAAACAACGCTTTATTATCATACCGCCGAACAAAAAGTGGAATAACACGCGATGAAAAAGACCGAAATAAATAACCATGGAACCGCTGAAAACGTCATCTTGTCCCGCAAAAAACGAGCCGCCATACAGCATCATCAGCAAAAAAATGTATAAAAAAATTATAGTCCTCAGAATAAAGCGATGCAAAAATAATTATTTTTTCTATAAAATAGTTTTCATCGTATAAAAGCGCCAGAACATAAAAAAATTATATAAATGAGGTATCGCTGTAATCGTACTGACCCGAAGAATAAAACTGCTTTATCAATTTTACCAAACGCGGAACGGTATAAACGCCTCCCCCAAAAGAAATTCATGAATAGCTGGTTTTTGGTCATTCTGCCTCACAAAAATCGAAATAAAAAGCGATCAAAAAATGTCACGTGCCCGAAAATGTTACCAATAAAAACGACAACTCGTCCCGCAAAAAACAAGACCTCACATGACTCTGTGGACTCAAATACGGAAAAATTATAGCTCTCAAAATGTGGTAACGCAAAAAATATTTTTTGCAATAAAAAGTATCTTTCAGTGTGTGACGGCTGCCAATCATAAAAATCTGCTAAAAAACCCGCTATAAAAGTAAATCAAACCCCCCTTCATCACCCCCTTAGTTAGGGAAAACATTTTAAAAATGTATTTATTTCCATTTTCCCATTAGGGTTAGGGCTAGCGTTGTGGCTAGGATTAGGGTTGGGGCTAAGGTTAAGGCTACAGTTAGGGTTGGGGCTAAAGTTAGGGTTAGGGTTTGGATTACATTTGCGGTTGGGATTAGGGTTAGGGGTGTGTCTGGTTTAGAGGTGTGGTTAGGGTTACCGTTGGGATTAGGGTTAGGGGTGTGTTTGGATTAGGGTTTCAGTTATAATTGGGGGTTTTCCACTGTTTAGGCACATCAGGGGCTCTCCAAACGCGACATGGCGTCCGATCTCAATTCCAGCCAATTATGCGTTGAAAAAGTAAAACCGTGCTCCTTCCCTTCCGAACTATCCCGTGCACCCAAACAGGGGTTTACCCCAACATATGGGGTATCAGCGTACTCGGGACAAAATGGACAACTTTTGGGGTCCAATTTTTCCTGTTACCCTTGGGAAAATACAAAACTGGGGGCTAAAAAATTTGTGGGAAAAAGATTTTTTATTTTCACGGCTCTGCGTTATAAACTGTAGTGAAACACTTGGGGGCTCAAATTTCTCACAACACATCTAGATGAGTTCCTTGGGGGGTCTAGTTTCCAATATGGGGTCACTTGTGGGGGGTTTCTACTGTTTAGGTACATTAGGGGCTCTGCAAACGCAATGTGACGCCTGCAGACCATTCCATCTAAGTCTGCATTCCAAATGGCGCTCCTTCCCTTCCAAGCCCTCCCATGTGCCCAAACGGTGGTTTCCCCCCACATATGGGGTATCAGCGCACTCAGGACAAATTGGACAACAACTTTTGGGGTCCAATTTCTCCTGTTACCCTTGGAAAAATACAAAACTGGGGGCTAAAAAATAATTTTTGCGGGAAAAATTTTTTGTTTTATTTTTACGGCTCTGCATTATAAACTTCTGTGAAGCCCTTGGTGGGTCAAAGTGCTCACCACACATCTAGATACGTTCCTTAGGGGGTCTACTTTCCAAAATGGTGTCACTTGTGGGGGGTTTCAATGTTTAGGCACATCAGTGGCTCTCCAAACTCAACATGGCGTTACATCTCAATTCCATTCAATTTTGCATTGAAAAGTCAAACGGCGCTCCTTCACTTCCGAGCTCTCCCATGCGCCCAAACAGTGGTGTACCCCCACATATAGGGTATCGGCGTACTCAGGACAAATTGTATAACAACCTTTGGGATCCAATTTCTTCTCTTACCCTTGGGAAAATAAAAAATTGGGGGCGAAAAATAATTTTTCTGAAAAAAAATTATTTTTTATTTTTACGGTTCTGCATTATAAACTTCTGTAAAGCACTTGGTGGGTCAAAGTGCTCACCACACATCTAGATAAGTTCCTTAGGGGGTTGTTGTGAATTTAGCTTTTGGGCTCCCAGTGGTTGTAAAGGGTAATGCAGTTGTGCCTGGACTGCAGGAATGGACAGGTGTATCTACTAATTGCAAAACTGACTGGGGTATATAGCTTTGCAGGATCCTTTAGTTAGTGCCAGTTGTCCATTGTTCTGGAAGGATTCACTTCCCTGCTGGTCTCTCCAGTTTGCTGTGCTTTTCTACAAAGATAAGTCCTGGCTTTGTTTTTGCTGTCCACCTGCAGTGGACCTTATAGTTCTGTGCTTTCTCATGTTTTTGTCTTGTTCAGCTTAGTCTGTGAAGGATTTTTTGCAGCCTAGCTATTTCTCTGGAGATGCAGATATACCCCCCATGTCTTTAGTCAGATGTAGTGATCCGTATTTTCTGCGGTGGATATTTTCTAGTGTTTTTATACTGACCGCATAGTACTCTGTTCTATTCTTTCTTTTTAGCTAGTATGGCCTCCTATGCTAAAATCTGATTTCATATCTGCGTATGTTATTTCCCTCTCCTCTCACAGTCAATATTTATGGGGGGCTATCTATCATTTGGGGATTTTCTCTGAGGCAAGATAGGTTTCCTGTTTCTGTCTTTAGGGGTAGTTAGATCTTAGGCTGTGCCGAGGGGTCTAGGGAGTGTTAGGTACCCCCCACGGCTACTTCTAGTTTTGCTGCTAGGTTCAGGGTTTGCGGTCAGTACAGGGACCACCTTCTCCAGAGTCCGTCTCATGCTGCTCCTAGGCCACCAGATCATAACAGGGGGTCTACTTTCCAAAATGGTGTCACTTGTGGGGGGTTTCAATGTTTAGGCACATCAGTGGCTCTCCAAACGCAACATGGCGTCCCATCTCAATTCCAGTCAATTTTGCATTGAAAAGTCAAACGACGCTCCTTCCCTTACGAGCTCTCCCATGCGCCCAAACAGTGGTTTACCTCCACATATGGGGTAGCAGCGTACTCAGGACAAATTGTACAACAATGTTTGGGGTCCATTTTCTCCTGTTACCCTTGGTAAAATAAAACAAATTGGAGCTGAAGTAAATTTTTTGTGAAAAAAAGTTAAATGTTAATTTTTATTTAAACATTCCAAAAATTCCTGTGAAACACCTGAAGGGTTTATAAACTTCTTGAATGTGGTTTTGAGCACCCTGAGGGGTGCAGTTTTTAGAATGATGTCACACTTGGGTATTTTCTATCATATAGACCCCTCAAAATGACTTCAAATGAGATGTGGTCCCTAAAATAAAATGGTGTTGTAAAAATGAGAAATTGCTGGTCAACTTTTAACCCTTATAACTCCCTAACAAAAAAAAATTTTGGTTCCAAAATTGTGCTGATGTAAAATAGACATGTGGGAAATGTTACTTATTAAGTATTTTGTGTGACATATCTCTGTGATTTAATTGCATAAAAATTCAAAGTTGTAAAATTGCGAAATTTTCAAAATTTGCGCCAAATTTCTGTTTTTTTTCACAAATAAACGCAGGTAATATCAAAGAAATTTTTACCACTATCATGAAGTACAATATGTCACGAGAAAACAATGTCAGAATCACCGGGATCCGTAGAAGCGTTCCAGAGTTATAACCTCATAAAGGGACAGTGGTCAGAATTGTAAAAATTGGCCTGGTCCATAACGTGCAAACCACCCTTGGGGGTAAAGGGTTTAACCCCTTTCTGCCATTAGACGTACTATTCCGTCCATGTGGGGTGGGCCCTACTTCCCATGGACGGAATAGTACGTCCAGCGCGATCGGCCGCGCTCTCGGGGGGATCGCGGCCGGGTGTCAGCTGCTTATCGCAGCTGACATCCTGCACTATGTGCCAGGTGCGGTCACGGACCGCCCCCGGCACATTAACCCCCGGCACACCGCGATCAAACATGATCGCGATGTGCCGGCGGTGCAGGGAATCATCGCGCAGGGAGGGGGCTCCCTGCGGGCTTCCCTGAGACCCCCGCAGCAACGCGATGTGATCGCGTTGCTGCGAGGGTCTCCTACCTTCCTCCCTGCAGCAAGGCCCGGATCCAATATGGCCGCGGCATCCGGGTCCTGCAGGGAGGGAGGTGGCTTACTAAGTGCCTGCTCAGAGCAGGCACTTAGTAACGCTGCAGTGCTCTTTGACAGATCGGTGATCTGACAGAGTGCTGTGCAAACTGTCAGATCACCGATCTGTATTGTCCCCCCCGGGACAAAGTAAAAAAGTTAATAAAAAAACATTTTCAAGTGTGTAAAAAAAAAAAAAAAAATCCTAAATAATGAAAAAATATATATATATTCCCATAAATACATTTCTTTATCTAAATAAAAAAAAAACAATAAAAGTACATATATTTAGTATTGCCACGTCCGTAACCACCCGACCTATAAAGCTGTCCCACAAGTTAACCCCTTCAGTAAACACCGTAGGAAAAAAAAAAAAACCGAGGCAAAAAACAACACTTTATTATCATACCGCCGAACAAAAAGTGGAATAACACGCGATCAAAAAGACGGATATAAATAACCATAGGACCGCTGAAAGCGTCATCTTGTCCCGCAAAAAACGAGCCGCCATACAGCAACATCAGCAAAAAAATAAAAAAGTTATAGTCCTCAGAATAAAGCGATGCAAAAATAATTATTTTTTCTATAAAATAGTTTTTATCGTATAAAAGAGCCAAAACATAAAAAAAGATATAAATGAGGTATCGCTGTAATTGTACTGACCCGAAGAATAAAACTGCTTTATCAATTTTACAGACGCGGAACGGTATAAACGCCTCCCCCAAAAGAAATTCATGAATAGCTGGTTTTTGGTCATTCTGCCTCACAAAAATCGGAATAAAAAGCGATCAAAAAATGTCACGTGCCCGAAAATGATACCAATAAAAACGTCAACTCGTCCCGCAAAGAACAAGACCTCACATGACTCTGTGGACTCAAATATGGAAAAATTATAGCTCTCAAAATGTGGTAACGCAAAAAATATTTTTTGCAATAAAAAGCGTCTTTCAGTGTGTGACGGCTGCCAATCATAAAAATCCGCTAAAAAACCCGCTATAAAAGTAAATCAAACCCCCCTTCATCACCCCCTTAGAAAGCTCCCAGGCTTTCTAGGAAAGTTCCCACGATCTATGAACAGCCAGCAGAGGGCGCCTCACCGCAAATGAAGCTAAATATAGCTCATTGATCTATATTTAGACTCATTCCCCGGGGTTTTGCAGCGAGGAGTAGCATTGCATTAGCAAAGCTCCTGGCTGCAAAATGTTTTAACCCCTTCAGAAGGATTTACATCGTTGGACTTTACAGATCTGTGGAAGGTAAGTATATTGTTGGTTTATTATTTTTTTTTTGTCACAGAACGAGGGTCTTCACTGAGTGGATTGGGCGTTAAATAAAAAATTACAACAACCGTTGTTTTTATTTCATTAAAATAATTTTTAATAATGTGTGTGTGTATTTTTTCAACCCTTTCTTTCAATTGGATTAATAATGGATAGGTGTCATAATTGACGCCTCTCCATTATTAATCAGGCTTAATGTCACCTTACAATTGCAAGGTGGCATTAACCCTTCATTACCCCATATCCCACCGCTACACGGGAATGGGAAGAGAGTGGCCAAGTGCCAGAATAGGCGCATCTTCCAGATGTGCCTTTTCTGGGGTGGCTGGGGGCAGGTGTTTTTAGCCAGGGGGGGGGCCAATAACCATGGACCCTCTCCAGGCTATTAATATCTGCCCTCAGTCACTGGCTTTACTACTCTGGCGGAGAAAATTGTGCGGGAGCCCACGCCAATTTTTTCCGCCATTTAACCCTTAAATATAATAGCTAGAACGCCCAAATTTTGCATATACACACTACTAACATTAGTAGTGTTGAATATGCAAAAAAAATGGTGATATGAGATGGTTTACTGTATGTAAACCAGGTCTCATATCATGTCGGGTTTGTGAAGGAGAAAGCAAAAGCCGGTAATTGAATTACCAGCTTTAAAGCTATCTAGCGCTGCATTAAATATAAATATATATATATATATAGGTGTCTCCCTGACATATATATATATGTATATATACCTATTCTATGTGTATATATCTACTCTAATCTAACCTGTCACTGTGATTTTACTGTACTCTGCGCTGAATTACCGGCTTTTCAAAGGAGACCCGTGCGTAAAAATCGGACAGCAATACGGATGTCATACGGATGTTGCGATAAAAAAATCGCATGACACTCGCATGGCACTCGCAGACGTTACATCAGTTTTTTCGGTCCGTAAATCGGACCGTTTTTTTCTCACACAAGTGGAAAGGGGCCCTAAGGAAAATACAAAACTGGGGGCTAAAAAATAATTTTTGTGGGAAAAAATTTTTGTTTTATTTTTATGGTTCTGCATTATAAACTTCTGTGAAGCACTTGGTGGGTCAAAGTGCTCACCACACCTCTAGATAAGTTCATTAGGGGGTCTACTTTCCAAAATGGTGTCACTTGTGGGGGGTTTCAATGTTTAGGCACATCAGTGGCTCTCCAAACGCAACATGGCGTCCCATCTCAATTCCAGTCAATTTTGCATTGAAAAGTCAAATGGCGCTCCTTCCCTTCCGAGCTCTGCCATGCACCCAAACTGTGGTTAACCCCAACATATGGGGTATCGGCGTACTCAGGACAAATTGTACAACAACGTTTGGGGTCCATTTTCTCCTGTAACCCTTGGTAAAATAAAACAAATTGGAGCTGAAGTAAATTTTTTGTGAAAAAAAGTTAAATGTTAATTTTTATTTAAACATTCCAAAAATTCCTGGGAAACACCTGAAGGGTTAATAAACTTCTTGAATGTGGTTTTGAGAACCTTGAGGGGTGCAGTTTTTAGAATGATGTCACACTTGGGTATTTTCTATCATATAGACCCCTCAAAATGACTTCAAATGAAAATGGTGTTGGAAAAATGAGAAATTGCTGGTCAACTTTTAACCCTTATAACTCCCTAACAAAAAAAAATTTTGGTTCCAAAATTCTGCTGATGTAAAGTAGACATGTGGGAAATGTTACTTATTAAGTATTTTGTGTGACATATCTCTGTGATTTAATTGCATAAAAATTCAAAGTTGGAAAATTGCGAAATTTTCAAAATTTTCGCCAAATTTCCGTTTTTTTCACAAATAAACGCAGGTAATATCAAAGAAATTTTACAACTATCATGAAGTACAATATGTCACGTGAAAACAATGTCAGAATCACCGGGATCCGTTGAAGCGTTCCAGAGTTATAACCTCATAAAGGGACAGTGATCAGAATTGTAAAAATTGGCTCGGTCCATAACGTGCAAACCACCCTTGGGGGTAAAGGGGTTAAAGTAAACATGTCAGTCACAATTCCCCGGAGTATCCAGTGTTAGTTTATGGTAAGGAAACACGGCACTCAGTAGATATGAGGGTTGGCGGTGCTCAAGTAGGGTGTCCACCCCGTATATTAAAGATGAATGAAACTTGGCACTCAATTTTTGAGAAGAAAAGCTTCTTAGTTTATTGATGCATCCAGACCAACAAAACCGCTAAACGTTTTCGGTCCACACCGGACCTTCGTCAGAGCGTTTCTTAGACATTGACTGGATGAGGAAGCTAATGAGCGTCAGCCAGAGCACGGGATATAGGAGCTGCAGTCTGCTGCAGGATCACAAAGGAAGGTGAAGCGCCAGAGGAGAGGCACAAAGCCTGGAGGGAGTAACGGCGCTGGATCCTGAGCGCTAGCAGAGCAGAGGAGAGCGTCGCTCTCCTCTGCTCTGCACTACTAGCGCTCAGGATCCAGCGCCGTTACTCCCTCCAGGCTTTGTGCCTCTCCTCTGGCGCTTCACCTTCCTTTGTGATCCTGCAGCAGACTGCAGCTCCTATATACCGTGCTCTGGCTGACGCTCATTAGCTTCCTCATCCAGTCAATGTCTAAGAAACGCTCTGACGAAGGTCCGGTGTGGACCGAAAACGTTTAGCGGTTTTGTTGGTCTGGATGCATCAATAAACTAAGAAGCTTTTCTTCTCAAAAATTGAGTGCCAAGTTTCATTCATCAGTGTTAGTTTATGGTTTGCATACTTATGGTCACATGCCGACATGACTCATTTGCCTTTTCTCAATAGAAGTGAATTGAGACCAATCAGATGAGATTTTTTTGTCAGGAGACCGCAAATATGCAAATGTGACCACTGACCAGCACAGTAAATACCGGGGAATCGTGACAGTGTGTGTACTGCATGCTTTCCCGATTGAGTTACGGCAGACTTTTTTTTCCCCTCAAGCCTGGACAGTTCTTTTACTGTCAGCTCTTGTACATCTCAACTTTGCACTTTGATTTATTGCGCTTTGTTATTATGCCATTTTATGTCCAACATTTTAACCCCTTCACAACATCCGCTGTACATGTAGCAAGCCCATCCCTTACCTGACAGGTGATGGCTATGTTTTACATCCAGGACCTGCTGCTAACAATGTTGGGTGGAGCGTTGCTATGTCCTCGATTGTTAACCTGTCAAATGCTGCTGTCAATCTGTGACAGTGGCATTTAACACGCAACGGCATGTGTGCGCGTCATTCTCTCCTCCCATCTCACGTGATCATTGGTCACTGATGGCTTGTCATGACAGCCAGGGGTCAGTTGATGATTCCTGTGCCTGTCATTACGGAGCTCCTTTGAAATGCTACCTGTGGCTTTGATTTTTGCTATTGCATCACTGCATTTAGCACAATCTATTGGATGATCACATCTTCAAGTCGCCTAGAGGGCTAACACTAAGGCTATGTGCACACCTTGCGGATTAGCCTTAGGAATTTCTGGTGCGGATTCTTCCTCTCCTGGCAGAAAACGCACCTGCGGATTTGTCACATTTTTTTGTGTTATTCCGCAGTGTTTTTTGTGCGTTTTTGCTGCGGTTTTCTTGCGGATTTGCTGCGTTTTTACCCCTGCGGTTTTCTATAATGGAATGGATACAAAAACTCTGCAGATTCACAAAAAAGTGACATGCTACTTCTTTTAAACCGCAGCGTTTCCACAGCGGATTTTCCGCAAAATGTGCACAGCATTTTTTTTCTCATTGATTTACATTGTACTGTAATTCAATTGCGGATCTGCAGCGTTTCTGCACTGCAAAAACGCTGCGGATCCTCAGAGAATCCGCAACGTGTGCACATGCCCTTTCAGTGATAAGTAAAAAAAAGACAAAAATTTAAGAACAACAAAATTACGTATTTTTGGTAGCCACAATTTCACATAAAATGCTGCAACAAGCGATCAAAAAGTCACATATATCTCAAAAACGTACTAATAAAAACGTCTCGTCCTGCAAAAAATAAGCTGTCACACAGCTCTATCGGCCAAAAAAATAAAATGTACAGGTCGTGGAAATGGTGACAACCTCCAAAAATAAAAAATCGACATATTGAATATCACCATAATTGTATTGATGAGGTGAACCATATTGTGAGGTAATTTTTATCACACAATGTACACCGTAAAAACATTTCCCAAAAAACCATGTCAGAATTGCGGGAGAAATGGATGCAAAATGGCAGCAAACTGGAAACCTTACGACTTGCATCCATGTCTGAAGAATCCCCATAGATAATCCCCGGATAACAATAGGACATGCTCTGAGTTTCACAGATTTCCTTATCGGACCTGTGATTTAATGGATGTGTGAATACAGGACATCTATTTTACTGTATAGAATCAAGTGCAGTTTTGCCATACTCCTTTCATTTTTGGATGATGCAATAGTGCTCCATAAAATTTTCAGAGCCTAGGATATTATAGTTAGAAGTTAACCTAACCCTGTAAGGCTATGTGCACACGTTGTAGATTTCCTGCAGATCTGCAGCTTTTATTTCTGCGCAGAAACGCTGCAGATCTGCAAGTGATTTATAGTACAATGTAAATCAATGCCAAAAAAAAAATGCTGTGCTAATGGTGCGGAAAAATCTGCACTGAAAACGCAGCAGATTCAAAAAAGGACCATGTCACTTCTTTTGTGCAGTTTTGCTGCATTTCTGCATCCACTCCATAATAGAAATCTGCAGGGGTAAAAAAAGGAAGAAATCCGCACAAAAATCTGCAACGTGCGCACATACCAAAAAAAGGCGCAGATTCTGACCTGCGTTTTCTGCCAAGAAATTAAGAATCTGCACAGGAAATTCCACAGGCAAATCTGCAACGTGTGCATATAGCCTTACTCTTCTCTTAAACGTTATCCCTGACCTGTCTGGTGACTTCCTTGGTTCTCATGATGCTATTTGAACCCTAATGTTCTCAAACAAACCTGAGGTCTTCACAGAACAGCTATACTAAGAATACATTACTCATAGGTGGACTCAATTTACTAATTATGTGATTTCTAGAGGCAAATGGTCACCCAGGATTTTATTTAGGGGTTCAGACTACAGAGAACAATATAAATACACGTCTCAATTTTCAGATTTATGTTCTAAAATATTTAAAAAGAATCAGAAACCACTATCAATACATGAATGTGGCACCAGAGTCACCATCACTACGCGCATAGATCACTAAGCTTAGTGCAGCGATAAATTGCAACGTCATGTCAGCCTCTGGCATATACAACTGAATCACATTAATCTGCAACCACCAAGATGACCACAAAAATAGTAAATCTAGAAGTGGGAAACCAAGCGCATAATAGGGTGATATCCTATAGAGGGCGATTAGGAGAGTGCTGGTTACGCTCACCTGGTGGCGTTGTGACAGGCACAACACCTATGAAGGCGAAAAACAGCTGCTGCTGCCCTGTGGCTGAGGAATCAATCCATCAGGAGATATTGGATCTAGATGGGTGAAAACACGTAGGTGGGCTGCGCTGCTGGAGTGAATCAATTCTTCAGAAATGATGATGAGAAAAAGGCTTTTTATTCACGTGTTTTAATGCTTTACTGGCATCTTTTCAAGTGAAAAAAAAAAATAAATTTGTTCTTTTCACTTGAAAAAGACGCCAGTAAGGCCACATGCACACATTGAGTATTTGGTGAGTTTTTTTACCCCAGTATTTGTAAGCCAAAACCAGTAGTGGGTGATAAATACAGAAGTGGTGCAAATGTTTCTATTATACTTTTCCTCTGACCATTCCACTCCTGGTTTTGGCTTACAAATCCTGAGATAAAAACTCACCAAATACTCAATGTGTGCATGTGGCCTAAAGCGTTGAATCACATGACAAAAAAGCCTTTTTCTCATCATCATTTCTGAAGAATGGATTCACTCCAGCAGCGCAGCCCACCTACGTGTTCATCCAACCAACTGGATTCATAAAAATAGTAAGGAGATGATCGGAGTTGTTGTTACCAGCCATCATAATACTGCGACCTTGAAAGAACCACATTACTGATTAGATACAGGCTATTAAAAACATAAAACTCTCCCAAAAGTTTAGGTACTCTTTATGGTGCATTTCCACTGGCCATTAATTGAGAACCAAATGTCAGTCTATCTAAACAGGGTGTCAGTCACCAGATGCATGAGCAAAATGTTTGTTCCTCTGGTGAAATAGTTTTTAAGCATGCTTAACCCCTTCGCGACATGCGCCGTACTAGTACTGCGCTGCCGGCACTGCATTAGTGCCAGCAGCAGTACTAGTACGGGGCACCGATCACCGCGGTCTCGCGCTGAGCGCCGCGGTGATCGGGTGCGGGGGTCAGCTGTATATGACAGCTGACACCCCGCAGCAATGCCCACGATCGGCACTATCGCCGATCGCGGGCATTTAACCCCTCTGATGCCGCTGTCAGTAGTGACAGCGGCATAGAGGGGGATCACGCAGGGACGGGGGCTACCTGCGCTCTCCCACCGGAGCAACGCAATGAGATCGCGTTGCTCCGGTGACCCGGAAGGAGTCCCCGGATCCAAGATGGCCGCCGGATTCCTTCCGGGTCATGAAGTGACCTGGCTAGCCGGCGCCTGCTGAGAGCAGGCGCTGGAAAGCCAGCTAAACTGCATGTCAGATCGTTGATCTGACAGTGTGCTATGCACAGTGTCAGATCAACGATCTGATCTAATACAGAGATGTCCCACCCTGGGACAATGTTAGAAAGTTAAAAAAAAAAAAATAGAATGTGTAAAAAAAAATAAAAAAAAAATCCCCAAAAAAAAAAAAAAAACATTTCCCAATAAATCCATTTATTTATGTAAAAAAAAAAAAAAAACAATAAATGTACACATATTTGGTATCGCCGCGTCCGTAACGACCCGCTCTATAAAACTGTCCCACTAGTTAACCCCTTCAGTGAACACCGCAAAAAAAAAAAAAAAAAAACAAGGCAAAAAACAACGCTTTATTATCATACAGGCGAACAAAAAGTGGAATAACACGCGATCAAAACGACGGATATAAATAACCATGGTACCGCTGAAAACGTCATCTTGTCCCGCAAAAAAAAAGCCGCCATACAGCATCATCAGCAGAAAAATAAAAAAGTTATAGCTCTCAGAATAATGCGATGCAAAAACAATTATTTTTTTATATAAAATAGTTTTTATTGTGTAAAAGCGCCAAAACATAAAAAAAATTACATAAATGAGGTATCGCTGTAATCGTACTGACCCGAAGAATAAAACTGCTTTATCCATTTTACCACACGTGGAACGGTATAAACGCCCCCCCTAAAAGAAATTCAGGAATTGCTGGTTTTTGTTCATTTCGCCTCCCAAAAATCGGAATAAAAAGCGATCAAAAAATGTCATCTGCCCGAAAATGTTACCAATAAAAACGTCAACTCGTCCAGCAAAAAACAAGACCTCATATGACTCTGTGGGCCAAAATATGGATAAATTATAGCTCTCAAAATGTGGTGATGCAAAAACTATTTTTTGCAATAAAAAGCGTCTTTTAGTGTGTGACAGCTGCCAATCATAAAAATCCGCCAAAAAAACGCTATAAAAGTAAATCAAACCCCCCTTCATCACCCCCTTAGTTAGGGAAAAATAATAAAATGTAAAAAAATGTATTTATTTCCATTTTCCCATTAGTGCTAGGGTTAGGGCTAGGGTTAGGGCTAGGGTTAGGGCTAGGGCTAGGGTTAGGGTTAGGGCTGGGGTGGGGGTTAGGGTTTCAGTTATAATTGGGGGGTTCCACTGTTTAGACACATCAGGGGCTCTCCAAACGCGACATGGCGTCCGATCTCAATTCCAGCCAATTCTGCTTTGAAAAAGTAAAACAGGGCTCCTTCCCTTCCGAGTTCTCCTGTGTGCCCAAACAGTGGTTCCCCCCAACATATGGGGTATCAGCGTTCTCAGGACAAGTTGGACAACAACTTTTGGGGTCCAATTTGTCCTGTTACCCTTGGGAAAATAAAAACATAGGGGATAAAATATCATTTTCATGGAAAAAAAAATATTTTTTATTTTCACGGCTCTGCGTTATAAACTGTAGTGAAACACTTGTTGGTTCAAAGCTCTCACAACACATCTAGATAAGTTCCTTGGGGGGTCTAGTTTCCAATATGGGGTCACTTGTGGGGGGTTTCTACTGTTTAGGTACATCAGGGGCTCTCCAAATGCAACATGACGCCTGCAGACCAATCCATCTAAGTCTGCATTTCAAATGGCGCTCCTTCCCTTCCGAGCTCTGCCGTGCACCCAAACAGTGGTTCCCCCCAACATATGGGGTATCAGCGTTCTCAGGACAAGTTGGACAACAACTTTTGGGGTCCAATTTCTCCTGTTACACTTGGGAAAAAAAAATTGCGGGCTAAAACATCATTTTGTGGAAAGAAATAATGATTTTTTAATTTTCACAATGCTACATTCTAAACTTTAGTGAAACAATTGGGGGTTAAAAGTGCTCACCACACATCTAGATAAGTTCCTTAGGGGGTCTTCTTTCCAAAATGGGGTCACTTGTGGGGGGTTTCCACTGTTAAGGCACGTCAGGGGCTCTCCAAATGCGACATGGCGTCCGATCTCAATTCCAGCCAATTTTGCATTGAAAAGTCAAATGGCACTCCTTCCCTTCCGAGCTCTGCCATGCGCTCAAACAGTGGTTTATCCCCATATATGAAGTATCGACGTACTCAGGACAAATTGCACAACAACTTTTGGGGTCCAGTTTATCCTTTTACCCTTGGGAAAATAAAACATTTGGGGCAAAAGATCATTTTTTGTGAAAATTAATAAAAAAAATTTTTTTACGGCTCTACATTATAAACTTCTGTGAAGCACTTGGAGGTTCAAAGTGCTCACCACACATCTAGATTAGTTCCTTAGGGGGTCTACTTTCCAAAATGATGTCACTTGTGGGGGTTTCCACTGTTTAGGCACATCAGGGGCTCTCCAATCGTGACATGGGCTCCGATCTCAATTCCAGCAAATCTTGCATTGAAAAGTCAAATGGCGCTCCTTCCCTTCCGAGCTCTGCCATGTGCCCAAACAGTGGTTTACCCCCACATATGGGGTATCGGCGTACTCAGGACAAATTGTACAACGAGTTTTGTGGTCCAATTTCTCCTGTTACCCTTGGTAAAATGAAACAAATTGGACCTGAAGTAAAAATTTTGTGAAAAAAAAGTTAAATGTTAAATTTTTTTAAACATTCAAAAAATTCCTGTGAAGCACCTGAAGGGTTAATAAACTTTTTGAATGTGGTTTTGAGTACCTTGAGGGGTGCAGTTTTTAGAATGGTGTCACTTTTGGGCATTTTCTGTCATATAGACCCCTCAAAGTCACTTCAAGTGTGAGGTGGTCCGTAAAAAAATGGTTTTGCAAATTTTGTTGCAAAAATGAGAAATCGCTGGTCAACTTTTAACCCTTATAACGTCCTAACAAAAAAAAGTTATGTTTCCAAAATTGTGCTGATGTAAAGCAGACATGTGGGAAATGTTGTTTATTAACTATATTATGTGATATAACTCTCTAATTTAAGGGCATAAAAACTAAGAGTTTGAAAATTGCTAAATTTTCATAATTTCCGACAAATTTTTGTTTTTTTCACAAATAAATGCAAGTCATATCGAAGAAGTTTTACCACTATCATGAAGTACAATATGTCACGAGAAAACAGTGTCAGAATCACCAGGATCCGTTGAAGCGTTTCAGAGTTATGACCTCATAAAGTGACAGTGGTCAGAATTGTAAAAATTGGCCCTGTCACTTAGGTGAAAACAGGCTTTGGGGTGAAGGGGTTAAATATCATTTGTCTCAGCAGCAGATTGTCCTGTGTAAACATGTGAAGCTGAGAACGATGCTATTTTGTGCACACATAATGATCATATTAAAGGGAATCTGTCAGGAGGCTTTTGATAATTAATCTGAGAGTAGCATCATATAGGGCATGACACACTGATTTCAGGGATATGTCACTTATTGGACTGTGTTTCTGATTTCAGGGGCATGTCACTTATTGGACTGTGTGTTGTAGTTTCAATATAAACTGTTTTATCAGCAAGAGATTAATACTGTGTGCACACGCTGCGGATTTTGCTGCGGATCCGCAGCGGATTTGGCCACTGCAGATCCTCAGCAGTTTTCCCAAAGTTTACAGTACAATCTAAACCTATGGGGAAAAAAAAACGCTGTGCACATGCTGCGGAAAAAGCCGCGCGGAAACGCTGCAAATTATTTTCCGCAGCTTGTCAATTGTTTGTGCGGATTCCGCAGCGGGTTTCAACCAGCACCAATAGGAAAGTGCTGGTGAAAACCCGAAGAAGAAACCGCAAGAAAATCCGCAGTGAAAACCACAGTGGTTTTGCACTGCGGATTCTCCAAATCCGCTGCGGAAAAATCCGCAGGAAAATCCGCAACGTGTGCACATACCCTAACACTGCTGGACTGATCTCATGCACAGAGCAGTCCAGTTAATCTGTGTAATTCCACCTCCACCACTGATTAGCAGTTTGCTCACAATGCACTGAGTACATGGAAAACTGCCAATCAGGGATGTGAGCAGGGTTATACACACAGCAGAAGACTCAGGCTATGTGCACACGTCAGGTTTTTTTCCTGACAAAATCCTGAGAATTCTGCCAGAAATTCGCGTTTTTTTTCCGTGCGGATTTCTCGCGGAATTTGCGCGTTTTTTGCGCGGTTTTTGCGTGGATTTTGCGCGGATTTTTTGCGTTTTTTTTTTTTCCTGAATGTGAGTTTTGCTATGAAATCCGCAAAAAATCCGCAAAAAGAATGAGCATGGCCATTCTTTTTGCGGATTGCGTTTTTTTTGCGGAAAAAAACGCATACATCTGCACAAAAAATGCGGAATGCATTCTAAATGATAGGATGCATAATTTTAGCGTTTTTTGTGCGGATTTATAGCGTTTTTATAGCGAAATTCCGCAAAAAAAACGCTAAAAATCCGGACGTGTGCACATACCCTCAGATCTGCTACATCTACATCAGACAAGTGTAAAACAAGAATTCTATAAAAACTACACCAAGCAGCCCAGTAAGTGATACATCTCTGGAGTCAGGCTTTCCTGCACTGTAAAGGTACCGTCAAACTCAGCGACTCTGCAGCGATATAGACAACGAGCCGATCGCTGCAGTGTCCCTGTTTAGGTCGCTGTAGAGACGTCAAACACAGCAACTCCAGAACGATGCAGGAGCGATCCAGTGACGTAACGGAAACTCACTTATGGTTCTCGCCAGTTGTTAGCTCCATGTAAAACATTGCAGGCATCGTTGCTTTTGATGTCAAACATGATGATACATGCCGACTTGACGACAAAATAAAGTTCTGGACTTCTAACTCCGACCAGCGATGGCACAGCGGGATCCTGATCGCTGCTGCGTGTCAAACACAATGAGATCGCTATCCAGGACGCTGCAACGTCACAGATCGTTGTCGTTTTCGTTGCAAAGTTGCTGAGTGTGACCGGTACCTTTATGCTGCTCTCAAATTTTATATAGCAAAACCTGCTTACATATTACCTTAACTGATTGTTTTGTGCGCACAAAGTCTAAACACCTGCCGGTTGGCTTCATATAACCGGTCATCGATTGTTTGCTGGCTGCAATTGGACAGTGTACATAGGCCCTTAGATCCAGGCACCTTATAAGGGAAATTTTCTCTGATTTGAGTCATTCTTTTTTCTATTGTTTTTTATTTGGTCCAGATATTAAGGAGACTTTTCACATCCACAGCTCATCTTTAGACTTCCCTCTTCCTAGTCTTTTGTAGCTCATCCTGACACAGTTCCTGTCATGCCCACAGGTGGCACACAGGGTCGGACTGGCCCACCAGAGAACCGGAGGATTCTCCGGTGGGCTCAGGCACTGACACCTGCTGGCATACAGGGCTGGCAGCTGCCTAGGGCCCCCGCTGATCCAGGGGCCCCCAGCCAGTTGTGTGTCACTAATATCGGCACACCATGCAGCTGCTAGGGGGCCCGTGAGTCAGGGGGGCCCAACCAGTGCCAGCAGAGCAGGAGCGGGAGACAGGAGGCAGAGCCTGTCCCCACTGCTAAAGATAAATGAATATTCACTCTTCCCCATGCCCCCATGGGCATGGAGAGGGGTGAATATTAATTTCACTGTAATAGCTGGCAGTGTTAGCTGCAGGCCGCAGCTAACATACCGTATGTAAAGCCGCTTCGGCTACACCGGGGCCCGGAGGTGGAGGGGGGCCCCTGTATGCGGCTAACACTGAAGGGAATCTGGCCTCTTTATCCTGCCCCAAGGCCCCTGGCCAGATTGCCCTCATGTGCGATGGCTCTGCTGCCATCCTCTTCTGTAGGCAGCGGAGCTGCGGGAATCCATCCTGCTTCCTGTCTGACACAGCAGCACAGCTGGATGACGTCGGAATTCAGTGTGCAGCTGTGCCAGAGAGGAAACTACCAGTGACTAAGATGCTGCTGGGAAACAGACAGAGAGGTGAGTGGTGCTGTGTGTGTGTATGCCTGTGGGGGAACGTGCATAGAGGTGTGTGAGTGTGTGTGTGTGTGTTTGTGTGTGTAGGTGATGGAGAGGGAGAAAGCTAAGATGGGATGGTGAGGGAGAAGGCAATGATGGAGGTGGTGAATTGGGCAATGATGTGGGTGGTGGGGGAGAAAACAATAATAGAGGAGGTGGAAAGGGCAATGATGGGGTGGTGGGGGAGAAGGCAATGATGGAGGAGATGAAGAGGGCAATGATGGGAGAGGTGGGGGAGAAAGCAATTATAAAGGTGGTGGAAAGGGCAATGATGTGGGTGGTGGGGGAGAAGGCAATGATGGAGGTGGTGGAATGGACAATGATGTGGGTGGTGGGGGACAAAACAATCAGAGGAGGTGGAAAGGGCAATGATGGGGGTGGTGAGGGAGAAGGCAATGATAGAGGTGGTGGGGAAGAAGGAAATGATGGAGGAGATGGAGAGGGCAATGATGGGAGAGTTGGGGGAGAAAGCATTGATAGAGTTGGTGGAAAGGGCAATGATGGGGTAATGGGGGAGAAGGCAATGATGGAGGTGGTGGAAAGGGCAATGATGGGGTGGTGATGAGGACAATGATGGGGTGGAGGGGGAGAACAATGATGGAGGTGGTGGAGAGGCTAATGAGGGGGGCTCCATTATATTCTATGAGGGGGGCTCCATTATATTCTATGAGGGAGGCTATATTATATTCTATGAGGGGGCTGCATTATACTATATGAGGGCTGCATATAGTCGGCAGGATACGCAGAAGGCTCAGAAGTTTATAATATTAACAGGACTCTGTGTGATAATGTGATATTGTGTAAAACATGCCTCTCTTTAAGAAAAAGGTGGCTGTGAGTGAGTCTATTGAGATTCCAGGTTGGGAACAGGCTCCTTATCATATTTTGGCAACCAAGTGGTCGCATAGTGCTGGTTTGGGTGAAGCATGGGACAAATGTTTGAAAGATGCTGAACTTGCTGATGCTGTCGCATGCTTACAGAAAGTGAAAGTGGAAAAAGGCAAAGAGTTGGGTGCTGTTGCTAGGCGCGGATGGATATTGTTGTCTGCATATAGAAAACAGCATGAGGAAAGAATACGTATGATAACAAAAGTCCAGAAATTGGAAAAACAGTTGTGTGAGGCCCAGAATGCATTGGATAGATAGAGCACAATGTCAGAATAAGTTATTAATGGACAGATGTGATGGATATCAAAATGTTGCAGAAAAGGCTGCCGTACGTGTAGCAGAGTATAAGTACAGAAAGAGGCGAGGGAAGGTGAATAAAAACAAAGTAGCTTTGGCCATAGCCAAAGTAGGGATAGAGTGGAACTCTGATCAGTGGGATGGTGATATTTGAAATTCAACTGACTCCGAAAACATCACCAATCCTGAGTCTGAAGATGAACATTTCCATGGGAAGAGGGAAATTGATCCTCCTCTTAACTCAGTGAAAGCTTATTCTATATATTGGAGACGGATTGTAGAGACAGCGACAGGCAGACGGAATGAGAATGCGGTAGATGATTACAGTCAGAAGGAGCTTAATGACCTTCATGATCGTTTTTCTCAAAAGTCAAAGGAATCCCTGGTAGCTTGGGCAGTCAGATTGTGGGAGATTGGGGCTCATGGAGTACAGTTGGACGCTGTGGATGGCCCCAAATTTGTCCAACTCAGTCATGAGCCAATGGGCGAGCGCTAGCGATGTGCCGTCATTGATTGACAGACCCGAGACGCGGGCTGCAGCGTTTCCGGGTCTGTTACTGCTAGCGCACTGCTAGCGCAGATGGAGCTAGCAGATGCTCCATCTGCGCTAGTGCAGTGCCAAAGTCGGCACTTGCGTTAGTGCAGTCCGTTTAACGGATTTGTTGAACGGACTGCACAACACAAGTGTGAACCTAGCCTTAGATGGATTGGTCTGCAGGCGTCACGTTGCATTTGCAGAGCCCCTGATGTGCCTAAACAGTGGAAACCCCCACAAGTGACCCCATTTTGGAAAGAAGACCCCCTAAGGAACATATCTAGATGTGTGGTGAGCACATTTTACCCCCAATTGTTTCACTAAAGTTTAGAATGTAGAGCCGTGAAAATTAAAAAATAATTTTTTATTTCCACAAAATGAACTTTTAGACCGCAATTTTTTCTCCCCAAGGGAAAGAGGAGAAATTGGACCACTAAAGTTGTTGACCAATTTCTCCTGAGTACGCTGATACCCCATATGTGGGGGGAACCACTGCTTTGGCGCATGGCAGGGCTCGGAAGGGAAGGAGCACCGTTTGGGATGCAGACTTAGATGGATTGGTCTGCAGGCATCACATTGCATTTGCGGAGCCCCTGATGTGCCTAAACAGTGGAAACCCCCCACAAGTGACCCCATTTTGGAAAGAAGACCCCCTAAGGAACTTATCTAGATATATGGTGAGCACTTTGAACCCCAAAGTGTTTCGCTAAAGTTTATAACGCAAAGCCGTAAAAATAAAAAAAATAAAAATTTCCACAAAAATGATATTTTAACACCCAAATTTTTATTTTTCCAAGGGTAACAGGACAAATTGGACCCCAAAAGTTGTTGTTCAATTTGTCCTGAGTACGCTGATACCCCATATGTGGGGGAGAACCACTGTTTGGGCGCACGGCAGAGCTCAGAAGGGAAGGAGCGCCGTTTGGAATGCAGACTTAGATGGATTGGTCTGCAGGCGTCACGTTGCATTTGCAGAGCCTCTGATGCACCTGTTTATTTATATCCGTCTTTTTGATTGCATGTTATTCCACTTTTTGTTCGCCGGTATGATAATAAAGCGTTGTTTTTTGCCTCATTATTTTTTTTTTTTTGCGGTGTTCACTGAAGGGGTTAACTAGTGGGATAGTTTTATAGAGCGGGTCGTTACGGAAGCAGCGATACCAAATATGTGTACTTTTATTGTTTTTTTTTTTATTTACATAAATCAATGGATTTATTGGGAAATTTTGTTTTCTTTTATTCTTTATTCGGGGATTTTTCTTTTTCTTTAGTACATTCTAGTTTTTTTTTTTTTACTTTCTAAAATTGTCCCAGGGTGGGACATCACTATATTAGGTCAGATCGCTGATCTGACACTGTGCATAGCACAGTGTCAGATCAGCGATCTGGCAGGCAGTGCAGGAGACTTCATGACTTCAAGTGCCATCTCACTTCATGACCCGGAAGGAGTCCCGCGGCCATCTTGGATCCGGGGACTCCTTCCGGATCACCGGAACAACGCGATCGCATCGCGTTGTTCCAGTGGGAGATCTCAGGGAGCCCCTGTCCCTGCGCGATGCCCTTCTATGTCGCTGTCACTATTGACAGCAGCATCAGAGGGGTTAAATGCTCATGATCGGTGCTAGCATTGGGCATTGCTGCGGGGTGTCAGCTGTCATATACAGCTGACACCTGCACGCGATCCCCACGGGGCTCACTGTGAGGCCGCGCGATCGTGCCACCGTACTAGTACTGCGGTTTGCGGGAACTCAGTTCCCGCAGAGCAGTACTATTACGGTGCATGTCAGGAAAGGGTTAAACAATAAAAATGGGGTTTAGGTTTGGGGTCTGTCCAATGGTGTGATATTGTGGACCTGGGGGTGTCGGGCTGAGATGATTGTGTAGGAGTGAGAGAGGAAGTGGTTACAGGGGAAGTGTCAATAAAATGGAGGATTGGGTCACGGATGGTGTGGTCTACGATTTCACAGATGGGAGTAAATAACTGGGCAGATGAAACATTGGGAGCAGATGGAACATTGGGGAAGACGACACATTAGGAGTGGAAAATTAATTGGAAGGGATAGACACATTGGAATGGATAGACACAAGGGAAGGTGTAGACAGATTGGAAAACATAGACACACTGGGAGGTGGTGGGTAATTTTTCTTGCCAAGTTTTCTTCTCCCTGGCTTTTGTTTTTGTTGTGTACTGGGCGCCTTATTTTTACTGTTTCCTCTGCGTTTTTTTTCTTTCTTGTTCAAGGGGTGCTGCACTCGGTGGCATGGTGGAAGCAGCACGCTACAGGGGTGTTGCACTCGTCTACGTGGTGGAAGCATCACGCTACAGGGGTGCTGCACTCGGCTGCATGGTGGGAGCTGCATGCTGCAGGGGTGCTGCACTCGGCTGCGTGGTGTAGCTGGGAACTGTAGGAACTGCTGTAATGTCCAGCAATGGTGGTGGAGGATTGTTCACTTGCACTGTCTTCAGTTGTTGGGCTGATGGGTAGCTAAGCCCATGAGATGCATGTGTAAGGAGGTCAACGAGGCAGCGGGTACCTGCATGCTGGGTCCAGAACTAGTGAGGTTGCATCCACTGTTCCCAGGGGCATGCTGGGTCCAGAACTAGAGAGGCTGCATCCACTGTTCCTGGGGGGAAGCCTGAGTGAGGCAGACCTCCACCTGTTGCCTGCTAGAAGCTCTAGAGTGGAGGGGCTTCCTGCTGTGAGGGGGGCGAAAGACAAAAAAAAGCTTGCAAAATGGGGCAGTGTGGGGCCAGCGCAGAGCAGTGATGAGCATGCTCTTCTTCACCTTTCAGAGAGTGCTGCAGCAGGCCTGAAGAACGGAGACTGGTGCATTGAGGGGAATAGTGTTCTCAGCAGCAACCTGGAGATTGCAAGCCGTGCAGAGCAGAGCCGTGGGGAGCAGAGCCAAGTACACAGAGCAGAGCCAGGTGTTGCAGGAGCCACAGAGAGTAGTGCTCCGGCTGGGAGCACCAGCGCCAAGCAGCGGGGAGAGCGGGACGTGCAGTGTGTGTCCAGTGACTGCCAGAGAGAACCAGGTGCTGTACACTACATGACTATGAGTACCGCACATCCACTGCCCCAAGAGAGTCCAGGCAGGAATGCTAAGCGGACAGTCAGGTGCAGTGTCAGCTATGAAAGCAGAGCATCCGTTGAGCGCAGGCTGACTTGACAGACCCCCACATACAGGTCCACTGTAATTGGATGACAGACTGACAGTTCCCCGCTATCCTCCATGCCAGGAGGCGACTTACAGTTGCAACCAGAGACTGTAAAGTGTGCGCAGCGCAGGGAGAAGCAGGTGACTAGGCCAGAGCCTCTTAGCCAAGTACCTGTATACACTGCGGAGCAAAGCCTTTTTCCAGCGGTTCTTCGTACTGGACTGAGCACAATGTTTAGTGTATGTGAGTGCAGGAAATCCCCACACCCTTCAAAGACTCTTCACCCGCTCCATGGATTGGAGCCCCGTCCTCTACAGAGGCCTCTGAGATGTCACATGCCGCTGTTATCGGTGCCAAGATTGGAGAGCCGAGAAGCTGCAATCAAGACTACAGACTGATAAGTTTTATTGCCTTTGTTTCTTCCTATCGAATTATTGTTCGTTCCTGCCCTACCCCGTCCTAGCTTCCAGTTCTGCCATTCTCCCTAACACACCTCTCATGTGTTAGGTGTCGAGTTCCTGCCGCTGCACAGGGGGAATTTTGCACCATGTCCTCTGCAGTCTCCCATTCTTTCCCAGCCAGAGTGGAGTCTGCCCAGCAGAGACGTCGGTCCCAGCGTCTGGCTCAAGCTGATACTGTGCGTCTGGTTACAGCTACCGTCCCAGGTTCATTTTTTGTAACCAGCATTGATCAGCAGCGAGCAGACGTTCCAAGTCCTGCTTTTCATCTACTGAGCATGCTCGTGGGACGACCTCCTCTCATTGGAGGTCGGAGGTCACATGCCCAGGTCCTGTAGCAGCTCTTATTGGACCACCAGGAAGGTCCTGGAAGGCTGCGACTATAAAAGGTTCACATGGCCGCTCGGCCATGGGCTAGTATAGACTTGAATATGTGTGTGCTGAGAGATTGATATTGGTGAATGCTCCTAAATGATCCCTATCCCTTTGGTTGTTGTCTGGGTATTAGGGTGAGTGGAGCAAGCAGTCAGCACCTAATAATGGCTTCTCAGCTATATTAACACTACTGGTCAGTGTAGGGTGGGAATTCCCACTTGATCTCAGCATCTGACTCAGGGCATCCTCAGGCGTGGGCTCAAAAGCCACCGAGGGTCAGAGTGAGATCAATCACCAGCGTAGTGGGGGTGAATTTCAGAGATCCCACTAGCGTCCATCTGCTGCATCCTGTGACTGCTAACAGAGCACAACGTTTCCTTTGTTTCTCTGCGTCTCTGTGAAGCAACAGAGTTTGCGTCAGTTCATACGGGGTGATGGAACCCATGTTTATTCTGGCATAGTACTGCCATATAGTGCCATTACCTAGCAGCAGGTTCCATCTCTGCACAGTGGACCCCGGGCTGCAAAGGCACCTTATTACTATCTTTATAATTATTCGGTGCGTTCCGCCAACCCTAACACCGTGTCCTGCCACTCACTGCGCGGAGTATACGTGTTGTTAATAAACCTGTTAACTATTGATCTGCCTCCTGTCCGTGACGACATCACACGTTCCTGCGATTTCTACGTACGTGCAGTGGTGCTAGCGTATTCTGCCAATGATGCTGTGCTGGCTCCTGCCGTGTAGGAAAAGAAATGTGTGGCAGCTGGTGATATCCTGACTGCGGATGGTAGGTTTGGGAATGCTGCACAGCCTCGCTGTAAGCAGCCTGACATCCCTTCATTACATAGAGCTGGAGATCAGGCGGCAGGTTTTCCGACACACCCCGCTCTATTGCGGAAAAAAAATGTTGCGATGGTCTCTGAAGGTCGTCTTCCAGGCGGTCAAGGCGTCTGTGGACTTCCTGGAAAAGTGTGTTCATCTGAGTGAATCCACTATCCAGTCTTTCTACAACTGCCCTCATCCCATCCTGGAAGATGAGTTTAAGTGAATAAACTCAGGCATGATTGACCTCTTCCAGGCTCTCTGCCGCTGACGAGAAGACCCAACAAAACCAGTGGCAGAGGGCTGGGAGAGTGGAAAACCTGATGGACTGGCTGCCTGTTCCCTAGCCTGTGAAGCCTGCCTGGTTGCTCCATCGCTTTCACATTCACATGCACATGTAACTGCAGCCATGGTCGGTCGCAGCGATGTGCCCTGTTGTGAATTCTGTTGTCGGGCTCCCTCCTGTGGTCATGAATGGGACTTCGGCTGGTTCTGTCCATGGACTTCCTCTGGTGGGTGTTTCTGAGTTTCACAGGTGACGAGGTTAATTCGTTAGCTGCTGCTCTATTTAACTCCACTTAGATCTTTGCTCCATGCCACCTGTCAATGTTCCAGCATTGGTCTGTTCACTCCTGGATCGTTCTTGTGACCTGTCTTCCCATCAGAAGCTAAGTTCCAGCTTGTATTTCTTTGGTTTGCTATTTTTCTGTCCAGCTTGCTATTTAATTTGTTGTCTTCCTTGCTGGAAGCTCTGGGACGCAGAGGGAGCGCCTCCGCACCGTGAGTCGGTGCGGAGGGTCTTTTTGCGCCCTCTGCATGGTCTTTTTGTAGGTTTTTGTGCTGACCGCAAAGTAACCTTTCCTATCCTCGGTCTGTTCAGTAAGTCGGGCCTCACTTTGCTAAATCTATTTCATCTCTGTGTTTGTATTTTCATCTTTACTCACAGTCATTATATGTGGGGGGCTGCCTTTTCCTTTGGGGAATTTCTCTGAGGCAAGGTAGGCTTTATTTTTCTATCTTCAGGGCTAGTTAGTTTCTTAGGCTGTGCCGAGTTGCATAGGGAGCCTTAGGCGCAATCCACGGCTATTTCTAGTGTGTTTGATAGGTTTAGGGATTGCGGTCAGCAGAGTTCCCACGTCCTAGAGCTCGTCCTTATTATCAGTAACTATCAGGTCGTTCCGTGTGCTCTTAACCACCAGGTCCATTATTGTCCTGACCACTAGGTCATAACAGTACAGGTGGCCCAAAGTACTAATGCATCTCAATAGAGGGATAAGAGAAGTTCTGAGACCATTTTTTTTTCTTTGCAGTGTGTTTTGTCTCTATTTTCCCCTTTACCTCTGGGTGGTTCAGGACACTGGTGTAAACATGGACATTCAAGGTCTGTCCTCTTGGATGGATAATCTCACTACAAGGATACAAAACATTCCAGATTTTGTGGTTCAGAATCCGATGTCAGAGCCTAGGATTCCAATTCCTGATTTGTTTTTTGGTGATAGATCCAAGTTTTTGAATTTCAAAAATAATTGTAAATTGTTTCTTGCCTTGAAACCTCGCTCCTCAGGTGACCCTGTTCAACAAGTAAAGATCATTATTTCTTTGTTACGTGGTGACCCTCAAGACTGGGCATTTTCCCTTGCGCCAGGAGATCCGGCATTGCGTGGTGTTGATGCGTTTTTCCTGGCGCTTGGATTGCTTTATGACGAACCTAATTCAGTGGATCAGGCAGAGAAAATCTTGCTGGCTCTGTGTCAGGGTCAGGATGAAGCGGAGATATATTGTCAGAAGTTTAGAAAGTGGTCTGTGCTCACTCAGTGGAATGAATGTGCCCTGGCAGCAATCTTCAGAAAGGGTCTCTCTGAAGCCCTTAAGGATGTCATGGTGGGGTTTCCCATGCCTGCTGGTCTGAATGAGTCTATGTCCTTGGCCATTCAGATCGATCGACGCTTGCGTGAGCGTAAAGCTGTGCACCATTTGGCGGTACTATCTGAGCATAGGCCTGAGCCTATGCAATGTGATAGGACTTTGACCAGAGCTGAACGGCAAGAACACAGACGTCGGAATGGGCTATGTTTTTACTGTGGTGATTCCACTCATGCTATCTCCGATTGTCCTAAGCGCACTAAGCGGTTCGCTAGGTCTGCCACCATTGGTACGGTACAGTCTAAATTTCTATTGTCTGTTACTCTGATTTGCTCTTTGTCATCCTATTCTGTTATGGCATTTGTGGATTCAGGCGCTGCCCTGAATTTGATGGACTTGGAGTATGCTAGGCGCAGTGGTTTTTTCTTGGAGCCCTTGCAGTATCCTGTTCCATTGAGAGGAATTGATGCTACGCCTTTGGCCAAGAATAAGCCTCAGTATTGGACCCAATTGACCATGTGCATGGCTCCTGCACATCAGGAGGATATCCGCTTTCTGGTGTTGCATAATCTGCATGATGTGGTCGTTTTGGGGTTGCCATGGCTACAGGTTCATAATCCAGTATTGGACTGGAAATCTATGTCTGTGTCCAGCTGGGGTTGCCAGGGGGTACATGGTGATGTTCCATTTTTGTCTATTTCGTCTTCCACTCCTTCTGAAGTTCCAGAGTTTTTGTCGGATTATCGGGATGTATTTGATGAGCCCAAAGCCAGTGCCCTACCTCCTCATAGGGATTGCGATTGTGCAATTAATTTGATTCCTGGTAGTAAGTTTCCTAAGGGCCGATTGTTCAATTTATCTGTGCCAGAACACGCCGCTATGCGGAGTTATATAAAGGAATCCTTGGAGAAAGGCCATATTCGCCCGTCGTCATCACCGTTAGGAGCAGGGTTCTTTTTTGTGGCCAAGAAGGATGGTTCTTTGAGACCTTGTATTGATTACCGCCTTCTTAATAAAATTACAGTCAAATTTCAGTATCCTGTTGTGAATTCTGTGGCAGAGCTCCCTCTTGTGGTCACAAGTGGTACTTCGGCTGATTCTCTCTGTGAGCTTCCGTTGGTGGAGGAAAGTGGTACTGCGGCTTCTGAGTTTCCTTCCTCAGGTGATATGGTGAAGTCGTTAGGTGCTGCTCTATTTAACTCCACCTAGTGCTTTGATCCTGGCCTCCAGTCAATGTTCTAGTATTGGACCTGTCTCCTCCTGGATCGTTCCTGTGGCCTGCTGCTCTGCATAGCTAAGTTATTCTTTGCTATTTGTTTGTCCAGCTTGTCTATTTGTTTTTTCCTGCTTGCTGGAAGCTCTGGGACGCAGAGGGTGTACCTCCGTGCCGTTAGTTCGGTACGGAGGGTCTTTTTGCCCCCTTTGCGTGGTTTTTGTAGGGTTTTGTGTTGACCGCAAAGTTACCTTTCCTATCCTCGCTCTGTTCAGAAAGTTGGGCCTCGCTTTGCTAAATCTATTTCATCTCTACGTTTGTCTTTTCATCTTAACTCACAGTCATTATATGTGGGGGGCTGCCTTTTCCTTTGGGGATATTTCTCTGAGGCAAGGTAGGCTTATTTTCTATCTTCAGGCTAGCTAGTTTCTCAGGCCGTGCCGAGTTGCATAGGGAGCGTTAGGCGCAATCCACGGCTGCCTTTAGTGTGGTTGGAGAGGATTAGGGATTGCGGTCAACAGAGTTCCCACGTCTCAGAGCTCGTTCTTGTTTTTTGGGTTATTGCCAGGTCACTGTATGTGCGCTGACCTCTATGTCCATTGTGGTACTGAATTACCTTTCATAACAGTACTGGAGGCCAAAAGTACTAATGATTCTCAATAGAGGGAAAAAAGAAGTTCTGAGACCATTTTTTTTTCTTTGCACTGTGTTTTGCCTTTTTTTCCCCCCAGACATTTGGGTAGTTCAGGACACAGGTGTGGACATGGATATTCAGGGTCTGTGCTCTTCATTGGATAATCTCATTATAAATGTACAAAAGATTCAAGATTTGGTGGTTCAGAAGCCTATGTTAGAACCAAGAATTCCTATTCCTGATTTGTTTTATGGTGATAGAGCCAAGTTTGTGAATTTCAAAAATTTTTCAAAAATAATTGCAAACTGTTTCTGGCCTTGAAACCTCGCTCCTCTGGTGATCCAGTTCAACAAGTGAGAATTGTTATTTCTTTTTTGCGTGGCGATCCTCAGGACTGGGCATTTTCCCTTGCGCCAGGGGATCCTGCATTAAGTAATGTTGATGCGTTTTTCCTGGCGCTCGGATTGCTGTACGATGAGCCTAATTCAGTGGATCAGGCAGAGAAGAATTTGCTGGCTCTGTGTCAGGGTCAGGATGAGATAGAGGTATGTTGTCAGAAATTTAGAAAGTGGTCTGTACTCACTCAGTGGAATGAAGGTGCGCTCGCGGCTATTTTCAGAAGAGGTCTCTCTGAAGCCCTTAAGGATGTCATGGTGGGATTTCCTATGCCTGCTGGTCTGGATGAGTCTATGTCTTTGGCCATTCAGATCGGTCGACGCTTGCGCGAGCGTAAATCTGTGCACCATTTGGCGGTATTACCTGAGCTTAAACCTGAGCCTATGCAGTGCGATAGGACTTTGACCAGAGTTGAACGGCAAGAACACAGACGTCTGAATGGGCTGTGTTTCTACTGTGGTGATTCCACTCATGCTATCTCTGTTTGTCCTAAGCGCACTAAGCGGATCGCTAGGTCTGCCACCATTGGTACGGTACAGTCAAAATTTCTTCTGTCCGTTACCTTGATCTGCTCTTTGTCATCGTATTCTGTCATGGCATTTGTGGACTCAGGCGCTGCTCTGAATTTGATGGACTTGGAGTATGCTAGGCGTTGTGGGTTTTTCTTGGAGCCCTTGCAGAGTCCTATTCCATTGAGAGGAATTGATGCTACGCCTTTGGCCAAGAATAAGCCTCAGTACTGGACCCAGCTGACCATGTGCATGGCTTCTGCACATCAGGAGGTTATTCGCTTTCTGGTGTTGCATAATCTGCATGATGTGGTCGTGTTGGGGTTGCCATGGCTACAAGTCCATAATCCAGTATTAGATTGGAAATCCATGTCTGTGTCCAGCTGGGGTTGTCAGGGGGTACATGGTGATGTCCCATTTCTGACTATTTCGTCATCCACCCCTTCTGAGGTTCCTGAGTTCTTGTCTGATTACCGGGATTTATTTGATGAGCCCAAGTCCGATACCCTACCTCCGCATAGGGATTGTGATTGTGCTATCGATTTGATTCCTGGTAGTAAATTCCCAAAAGGTCGACTGTTTAATTTATCTGTGCCTGAGCACGCCGCTATGCGGAGTTATGTGAAGGAGTCTTTGGAGAAGGGGCATATTCGCCCGTCATCGTCGCCATTAGGAGCAGGGTTCTTTTTTGTAGCCAAGAAGGATGGTTCACTGAGACCTTGTATAGATTACCGCCTTCTAAATAAGATCACGGTTAAATTTCAGTACCCTTTGCCATTATTATCTGATTTGTTTGCTCGCATTAAGGGGGCTAGTTGGTTCACCAAGATAGATCTTCGTGGTGCGTATAATCTTGTGCGTATTAAGCGAGGCGATGAGTGGAAAACTGCATTTAATACGCCCGAGGGCCATTTTGATTATCTAGTAATGCCATTCGGACTTGCCAATGCTCCATCAGTATTTCAGTCCTTTATGCATGACATCTTCCGAGAGTACCTGGATAAATTCCTGATTGTGTATTTGGATGATATTTTGGTCTTTTCGGATGATTGGGAGTCTCATGTGAAGCAGGTCAGAATGGTGTTCCAGGTCCTTCGTGCGAATTCCTTGTTTGTGAAGGGGTCAAAGTGTCTCTTTGGAGTTCAGAAGGTTTCATTTTTGGGGTTCATTTTTTCCCCTTCTACTATCGAGATGGACCCTGTTAAAGTCCAGACCATTTACGAGTGGACTCAGCCGACATCTGTGAAGAGCCTGCAAAAGTTCCTGGGCTTTGCTAATTTTTATTGGCGCTTCATCGCAAATTTTTCTACTGTTGCTAAACCGTTGACTGATTTGACCAAGAAGGGTGCTGATGTGGTCAATTGGTCTTCTGCGGCTGTAGAGGCTTTTCAGGAGTTGAAGCGTTGTTTTTCTTCTGCCCCTGTGTTGTGCCAGCCAGATGTTTCGCTTCCGTTTCAGGTTGAGGTTGATGCTTCTGAGATTGGAGCAGGGGCTGTTTTGTCGCAAAGAAGTTCTGAGGGCTCGGTGATGAAGCCATGTGCTTTCTTTTCTAGAAAGTTTTCGCCTGCTGAGCGTAACTATGATGTTGGTAATCGTGAATTGTTGGCCATGAAGTGGGCATTCGAGGAGTGGTGTCATTGGCTAAAGGAGCCAAGCATCGCGTGGTGGTCTTGACAGATCACAAGAATTTGACTTATATTGAGTCTGCCAAATGGTTGAATCCGAGACAGGCTCGATGGTCATTATTTTTCTCCCGTTTTGATTTTGTGGTTTCGTACCTTCCGGGCTCTAAGAATGTGAAGGCTGATGCCCTGTCAAGGAGTTTTGTGCCCGACTCTCCGGGTGTTTCTGAGAGGGGGTAATTTTGTCTGCCATCTCCCCTGATTTGCGGCGAGTGCTGCAAAAATTTCAGGCTGATAGACCTGACCGTTGCCCAGCGGAGAAACTGTTTGTCCCTGATAGATGGACTAGTAGAGTTATCTCTGAGATTCATTGTTCAGTGTTGGCTGGGCATCCTGGAATCTTTGGTACCAGAGATTTGGTGGCTAGATCCTTCTGGTGGCCGTCTTTGTCGCGGGATGTGCGTTCTTTTGTGCAGTCCTGTGGGACTTGTGCTCGGGCTAAGCCCTGCTGTTCTTGTGCCAGTGGGTTGCTTTTGCCCTTGCCGGTCCCAAAGAGGCTCTGGACGCATATTTCTATGGATTTTATTTCGGATCTCCCCGTCTCTCAAAAGATGTCGGTCATTTGGGTGGTTTGTGATCGCTTTTCTAAGATGGTCCATTTGGTACCGTTGTCTAAATGGCCTTCCTCCTCTGATTTGGTGCCATTATTTTTCCAGCATGTGGTTCGTTTACATGGTATCCCGGAGAACATCGTTTCTGACAGAGGTTCCCAGTTTGTTTCAAGGTTTTGGCGATCCTTTTGTGCTAGGATGGGCATTGATTTGTCTTTTTCCTCGGCTTTCCATCCTCAGACAAATGGCCAAACCGAACGAACTAATCAAACTTTGGAAACATATCTGAGATGCTTTGTTTCTGCTGATCAGGATGATTGGGTGTCCTGTTTGCCGTTGGCTGAGTTCGCCCTTAATAATCGGGCCAGCTCGGCTACTTTGGTTTCGCCGTTTTTCTGCAATTCTGGTTTCCATCCTCGTTTCTCTTCAGGGCAGGTTGAGTCTTCAGACTGTCCTGGTGTAGATACTGTGGTGGATAGGTTGCAGCAGATTTGGACTCATGTGGTGGACAATTTAACATTGTCCCAGGAGAAGGCTCAACGTTTCGCTAACCGCCGGCGCTGTGTGGGTCCCCGACTTCGTGTTGGGGATTTGGTTTGGTTGTCGTCTCGTTATGTTCCTATGAAGGTTTCCTCTCCTAAGTTTAAGCCTCGTTTCATTGGTCCGTATAAGATTTCTGAGGTTATCAATCCTGTGTCATTTCGTTTGGCCCTTCCTGCTTCTTTTGCCATCCATAATGTGTTCCATAGGTCGTTATTGCGGAGATACATGGCGCCTGTGGTTCCATCCGTTGATCCTCCTGCCCCGGTGTTAGTTGAGGGGGAGTTGGAGTATGTGGTGGAGAAGATTTTGGATTCCCGTGTTTCGAGACGGAAACTCCAGTACCTGGTCAAGTGGAAGAGTTATGGTCAGGAAGATAATTCCTGGGTTTTTGCCTCTGATGTTCATGCTGCCGATCTGGTTCGTGCCTTTCATTTGGCTCATCCTGGTCGGCCTGGGGGCTCTGGTGAGGGTTCGGTGACCCCTCCTCAAGGGGGGGTACTGTTGTGAATTCTGTTGTCGGGCTCCCTCCTGTGGTCATGAATGGGACTTCGGCTGGTTCTGTCCATGGACTTCCTCTGGTGGGTGTTTCTGAGTTTCACAGGTGACGAGGTTAATTCGTTAGCTGCTGCTCTATTTAACTCCACTTAGATCTTTGCTCCATGCCACCTGTCAATGTTCCAGTATTGGTCTGTTCACTCCTGGATCGTTCTTGTGACCTGTCTTCCCATCAGAAGCTAAGTTCCAGCTTGTATTTCTTTGGTTTGCTATTTTTCTGTCCAGCTTGCTATTTAATTTGTTGTCTTGCTTGCTGGAAGCTCTGGGACGCAGAGGGAGCGCCTCCGCACCGTGAGTCGGTGCGGAGGGTCTTTTTGCGCCCTCTGCGTGGTCTTTTTGTAGGTTTTTGTGCTGACCGCAAAGTAACCTTTCCTATCCTCGGTCTGTTCAGTTAGTCGGGCCTCACTTTGCTAAATCTATTTCATCTCTGTGTTTGTATTTTCATCTTTACTCACAGTCATTATATGTGGGGGGCTGCCTTTTCCTTTGGGGAATTTCTCTGAGGCAAGGTAGGCTTTATTTTTCTATCTTCAGGGCTAGCTAGTTTCTTAGGCTGTGCCGAGTTGCATAGGGAGCGTTAGGCGCAATCCACGGCTATTTCTAGTGTGTTTGATAGGTTTAGGGATTGCGGTCAGCAGAGTTCCCACGTCCCAGAGCTCGTCCTTATTATCAGTAACTATCAGGTCGTTCCGTGTGCTCTTAACCACCAGGTCCATTATTGTCCTGACCACCAGGTCATAACAGTGCACGCAGTGGTGAGAGGGCAGCTCCTGGCACTCAACTTATAGAAGAGGAGGAGGGTGCATTACTTACACCATGATCGCAGGCAGCATCCTCCTCCTCTGTGTGCAGATCTCTGAATCTGACCGATCTGCCAGGACCTGGAGGGGGAGGAGCATCAGCGTGCAGAGCAGCAGCGCAGGAGGACAGCAGGGCAAGATGAGAGAACAGTATGTGAGTATTCCTATGTATGTGGTCTTGCTTTTCTGTGCATCTTTTGCAGTGTGTGTTTTGCAGTGTGTGTGTGAACATGCATGCATGTATGTGTGAGTGCTTGTGTATTTTCCAATGTGTGTGTGTCTTTTGCAGTGTGTGCGAGTGTGTAGGTATGTCTTTTGCAATGTGTGTGAACATGTATGTGTGTGTTGTGCAATGTGTGTGTGTGTGTGTGTGTGTGCGTGCATGTGTGTTTATTTTCCAATGTGTGCTTGTGTTTTGCAGTGTGGGTAAACGTGCATGTATGTTTTCATATATATGTGTATGTGTAGGCAACTCATAATTTCACTTTCAAATATCACATATGTAACGTATATACAGTGGGGCAAAAAAGTATTTAGTCAGTCAGCAATAGTGCAAGTTCCACCACTTAAAAAGATGAGAGGCGTCTGTAATTTACATCATAGGTAGACCTCAACTATGGGAGACAAACTGAGAAAAAAAAATCCAGAAAATCACATTGTCTGTTTTTTTAACATTTTTTTGCATATTATGGTGGAAAATAAGTATTTGGTCAGAAACAAAATTTCATCTCAATACTTTGTAATATATCCTTTGTTGGCAATGACAGAGGTCAAACGTTTTCTGTAAGTCTTCACAAGGTTGCCACACACTGTTGTTGGTATGTTGGCCCATTCCTCCATGCAGATCTTGTCTAGAGCAGTGATGTTTTTGGCTTTTCGCTTGGCAACACGGACTTTCAACTCCCTCCAAAGGTTTTCTATAGGGTTGACATCTGGAGACTGGCTATGCCACTCCAGGACCTTGAAATGCTTCTTACGAAGCCACTCCTTCGTTGCCATGGCGGTGTGCTTTGGATCATTGTCATGTTGAAAGACCCAGCCACGTTTCATCTTCAATGCCCTTGCTGATGGAAGGAGGTTTGCACTCAAAATCTCACGATACATGGCCCCATTCATTCTTTCATGTACCCGGATCAGTCGTCCTGGCCCCTTTGCAGAGAAACAGCCCCAAAGCATGATGTTTCCACCACCATGCTTTACAGTAGGTATGGTGTTTGATGGATGCAACTCAGTATTCTTTTTCCTCCAAACACGACAAGTTGTGTTTCTACCAAACAGTTCCAGTTTGGTTTCATCAGACCATAGGACATTCTCCCAAAACTCCTCTGGATCATCCAAATGCTCTCTAGCAAACTTCAGACGGGCCCGGACATGTACTGGCTTAAGCAGTGGGACACGTCTGGCACTGCAGGATCTGAGTCCATGGTGGCGTAGTGTGTTACTTATGGTAGGCCTTGTTACATTGGTCCCAGCTCTCTGCAGTTCATTCACTAGGTCCCCCCGCGTGGTTCTGGGATTTTTGCTCACCGTTCTTGTTATCATTCTGACCCCAAGGGGTGGGATTTTGCGTGGAGCCCCAGATCGAGGGAGATTATCAGTGGTCTTGTATGTCTTCCATTTTCTAATTATTGCTCCCACTGTTGATTTCTTCACTCCAAGCTGGTTGGCTATTGCAGATTCAGTCTTCCCAGCCTGGTGCAGGGCTACAATTTTGTTTCTGGTGTCCTTTGACAGCTCTTTGATCTTCACCATAGTGGAGTTTGGAGTCAGACTGTTTGAGGGTGTGCACAGGTGTCTTTTTATACTGATAACAAGTTTAAACAGGTGCCATTACTACAGGTAATGAGTGGAGGAAAGAGGAGACTCTTAAAGAAGAAGTTACAGGTCTGTGAGAGCCAGAAATCTTGATTGTTTGTTTCTGACCAAATACTTATTTTCCACCATAATATGCAAAAAAAATGTTAAAAAAACAGACAATGTGATTTTCTGGATTTTTTTTTCTCCGTTTGTCTCCCATAGTTGAGGTCTACCTATGATGTAAATTACAGACGCCTCTCATCTTTTTAAGTGGTGGAACTTGCACTATTGCTGACTGACTAAATACTTTTTTAATCCCACTGTATATCTGCCCCAGCATATCCTGTGTGGCGCATACACGTCGGCCCTGGCGTGTCATATGTGGCAGATTCTCGTCATTCCCATGTGGCGGGTACTCTTCGGTGTGTCCCATATGGCGGATACTCTACGGCCCCGGTGTGTCCCATGTGGCGGGTACTCGTCGGCGTTTCCCGTGTGGTGGAAATTCGTTGACCCCGGCATGTCCCGTGTGGTGGGTACATGTCCGCCTCAGCGTGTCCCGTGTGGTGTGTACATGGCAGCCTTGGCGTGTCCCAAGTGGTGTGTACATGTCCACCTCAGCGTTACCCGTGTGGTGTGTACATGTCTGCCTAAGCGTGACCCGAGTGGTGTGTACATGTCCACCTCAGCATGACCCGTGTGGTGTGTACATGTCTGCCTCAGCGTGTCCCGTGTGGTGTGTACATGTCCGCCTCAGTGTGACCCGTGTGGTGTGTACATGTCCGCCTCAGCGTGTCCCGTGTGGTGTGTACATGTCCGCCTCAGTGTGACCCGTGTGGTTTGTAGATGTCCGCCTCAGCGTGACCTGAGTGGTGTGTACATGTCCACCTCAGCGTGACCCGTTTGGTGTGTACATGGCGGCCTCAGCGTGTCCCGTGTGGTGTGTACATGGCGGCCTCAGCGTGTCCCGTGTGGTGTGTACATGGCGGCCTCGGTGTGTCCTGAGTGGTGTGTACTTGTCCGCCTCAGCGTGTCCCATGTGATGTGTACATGTCCGCCTCAGCGTGACCCGAGTGGTGTGTACATGTCCGCCACAGCATGACCTGTGTGGTGTGTACATTTCCGCCTCAGCGTGTCCCGTGTGGTGTGTACATGTCCGCCTCAGCATGACCCGTGTGGTGTGTACATGTCGGCCCCGGCGTGTCCCTTGTGTACATGTCGGCCCCTGTGTGTCCCGTGTGTTGGATACACGTCACCCCGGCGTGTCCCATGTGATGTAAACGGTATAATTGAAGGGAACCTGTCAGCAGGATTGTGCTGAGTAACCTACACACAGAGTGTCAGATCGGTGCCGGCGGTAGCCCCTGCCCTGCAGTCTGATCGCATATGTGATGTGTATATAATTAATTTGTTTAAGGTTATCCTGAAATTCCTAAAAAAAAGAAAAAAAATCCATTTGAAAATGGCGCCGGCTGTGCCTATGCAGTGACCCGACAGCTGCTACTGTGCAGGTAGCGCTAATCTTTGTAGAGAAAAAAAAAATTCCTCCTCCAAATGGCGCCGCCGCTGCCTGCGCAGTAGCAGTTATTTCTTCGCCTCTATATACACTAATAGCTGCTACGGTGCGCGGGCGCCATTATCAAACAAATTTTTTTTTTTTTTTATGAATTTCAGGATTACATCAAACAATTTAAACAAGCACAAAATGGATTCCTTCACCCCAGGTATCATTGTAATCAGTATAGCAGCGCTGACCTGACAGTGTCTGTAGGTTACAATGCACAATCCTGCTGACAGGTTTCCTTTAAGTATATAGCGAGGACTTGGTATATAGCATATAATAAGGTGCTGTCTTTGTATATTTACCTGCGGATCCGCAGCATTTTTGATGCTGCGAATCTGCATTAGTTTTCCATGCGTTTTACAGTAGCATGTAAATCTATGGAAAACCAAATCTGCAGTGCACATGCTGCATTAAAAAAATGCTCGGAAACGCAGCGGTGCATTTTCCACAGCATGTCAATTCTTTTTGCGGATCTGCAGCATTTCAGCACCCATTGACTTGCATTGAGTCAGGCACATCCGCAGCAAAACCGCAGATGTAAAAAAGATCTGTGGTTTAGCTGCGGATGAAACGCAGATTTGGGAGGAGGGAAGTGTGTGGGCGGTGACTGTGCGTGTATAGTCTGTGCGGGCGGGGTCTGCGGGCTGTCCGGGGGTCTGCGGGGCTGTGCAGCGCTGTCCGGGGGGTCTTTGGGGGGTTGTGTGTGTGTGTGTGTGTGTGTGCAGGCATCGTCCGATGGGACTTTGATGGGACATATTGTTCATTAATAAACATCGGCCTTGCTATTATATATCTATCCATATATCTATCTACATCTATCCATAGATATATCTATCCATAGATATATGAAGATATATCTATGTATCATTCCTTCTATCTCTTTCCTTCTATCTATTATCTATCTATCTATTATCTAACTATCCCATATCTATCTATGTGTCTGTCTATCTATCTATCCATCTGTAATGGGAGTGTGGCTTGGACAAATGTAAAAGAGGAGGTTGGACAAGAAATGACATCACAAATCTTTTTTGTTCAGTAATAGATCTTTATTTATCTTTCAAAAACGCATCAAATCCGCACCTGGATTTTCTACCAAGAGATGTGGATTCAGTGTGGAAAAATCCACAGGCAAATCTGCAATGTGTGCACATACCCTTATAGTGTAAATACGTGTATATAATATGGTGCTGTGTGTATTAGATGGTGTGGACTCTATACTATATGCACAGCCACATCTCTACACTATATAATATACACACCGCTCCATACCACACTTTATAACACAGCATATAGTGTGGAGCTCTGTATATAGTGTGGACTCCCCATTACAAAATATATACACAGGCGCAGCGCCCACTAAATAACCATATCACAGCTCCTCAGGACATACTACAATATAGTCCACGTATTGGTATAGTACACATGTAGTAAATAGTGTGGCGCCACTATACACCCACACACATACACACTCTGCACAGTGCCACTTCTCCTGTCCTGAACACTGGGTGTAAGGCCGGGGTCACACTTGTGAGTGCAATGCGAGAAACTCACATCAATACCGGGCACTGCTGCCGGCACTTTGGACCGGAGTGTGTGGCTGCATGTGCTTCTATGCAGCTCAATGCTCCGGTCCCGAGTGCCGGCGGCAGTGCCGGGTATTGAGGTGCGATACTCGTGCGAGTTTCTCACAAGTGTGACCCCGACCTAACGCAGATTTTGTGTGTATGTGTCTTTATTTAACTCTTTATGTACCATTGTATTATGTTTATTACTAAACATTGGGCTTGGTATTATCTATCTGTCTATAGTTATATCTATTTATAGATCTATATCTCTATCTATATCTCTATCATGTATCTATAGATCTAAATATCTATCATCTATCTATTATCTATCTATAGATCTATCTATGTGTTTTAAAATTCTTCAATGGAGTATGTAAATGAAGAGGTTGGACAAGAAATGACATCACAATTCTTTTTTTTTTGTGTTCATTAATAGATCTTTATTTAGCTTTCAAAAATGCTTACAAATCTGCATGAAAAAATGCATCAAAAACGCTCGGATTTTTACCTGCGTTTTCTGCCAAGCAGGGGCTGACTGGCAAATTTTGGCCTTGGGGGCAAGCACACAGCAGTGGCCCATGAGGAGCGGCTCATCCTTAAAGGGGTTGTTGGATCTAATGCTACATGTCCACAGTCACTATGTGTGAATCCTCATATCGTGCGCACTGTGCGTCATGAGGATTCTCTGGTGCCGGCAACAGGTGGTCTTGTGACCACAATCATGCAATATATATATTCCCAGCCACATTTCGACTAGACTGTTTTGGGCCTTGTTCAATACAGTTGCATTCGCCATGCAAGTCTTGTCGGCATGTGACTGCATGTATGCAAATCACAAACTTGCAGCCAGACACACGCCAAATAACCACAGCACTGCCAGCAATGTGAGATGCACAAGTCTGCAGTCACATAGAATGACACAGAGTGAATGCACCAATGACACATACACACACAGCCCCACTGTATAATGACAGACACACGCACAGCCCCACTGCATAATTACACACACGCACAGCCCCACTGTATAATGACACACACGCACAGCCCCACTGTGTAATGACACACACGCAAAGCCCCACTGTGTAATGACACACACGCACAGCCCCACTGTGTAATGACACACACGCACAGCCCCACTGTGTAATGACACACACGCACAGCCCCACTGTGTAATGACACACACGCACAGCCCCACTGTGTAATGACACACACGCGCAGCCCCACTGTATAATGACACATGCACAGCCCCACTGTATAATGAAACATACGCACAGCCATACTGTATGACACACACGGCACCACTGTAAAATGACACACACACGCACAGCCCCACTATATAATGACATACACGCACGCAGCTCACACACATGCATGCAGCTCACACACACGCAGCTCTGACACAAATGCATCACACACGCAGCCATCACACACACAGGCAGCCATCACACACACAGGCAGCCAGGGGTGGATTAAGGGTAGCCAGGGCCCCGGGCTGTTCAGACACTTTGGGCCCCCTCGGTCATGTGACGGGGGTCATGTGACAGGGGTCATGTGACGGGGGTCATGTGACGGGGGTCACGATATACCTGAACCAGATTATTCCAGGAAAATGGCCGGGCCCTACTCTACTGTAACCTATTAAATTTTTGTTAAAATATGCAATGCAATTTAGGAATATTTTGACCAATATCACATACAAGGAACAAATACCACTGCACCATGACCAGACCACAAATTACAACCACAGTGACCGAATAATATAACATACAAGGAACAAATACCACCGCACCATGCCAACACCACATATTACCACCACTTGGTGACCAAATAGCACACACAAGGGACAAATACCACAACACCATTTCCAGACCACATATTACCACCACATAGTGACTGAATAGTATAATACTGATCAGTAATAAAAAAAAAAACCACAATACTATCACCATAAGTGGCAGTATTCACAGGAGATCTGTACTTAGTATGCAGTGTCTGTGTAGAGGTAATACAGAGATCATTGGTGACATTGTACACAGGACCTCTGTATATAATGTATAGGTAATACAGTGATCACTGGTGGTATTATACACAGGAGCTCTGTATATAATGTATAGGTAATACAGTGATCACTGGTGACATTATAAACAGGAGCTCTGTATATAATGTATAGGTAATACAGCGATCACTGGTGACATTATACACATGAGCTCTGTAAATAATGTATAGGTAATACAGTGATCACTGGTGACATTATACACAGGAGCTCTGTATATAATGTATAGGTAATACAGTGATCACTGGTGACATTGTACACAGGACCTCTGTATATAGTATACAGTGTATAGTGTCAGTGTATAGGTAACACTTAAGTAAATAAGGCAGCACACTGCAGCGCTAAAACATGCAAACTTGAAAACACAAAATTTGAACTGCATTACTGCACTAGAAATATGAAAAATGAGAGCTTTTAGCGCATAAAAATGGCCAATTTTATGTGTACCTGGTAGCCTCTTTACGGCATCTCTCTTATACCAGGTCCTACGCTTGCCTTACCTCGCTGAGAATAAACGTCTCCATCTGAATGGGTGCATGTGAAACCTCTTCTTAGACTAAAATTCTCTCTCTCTATGGTGGGGTATTGGACCTGCTGTAATTAAAACACCTGAAGCTAGGAGGCGGAGTGCATGATCAGAAGGCTAGAGAATACATTGGCGACTCTAGGTTCAGCACCTGTTCACACTGAGTCTATGTTTGGATGTGCAGGTCAGGTTTTTGAAATGTATTCTCTAGCCTTCTGATCGTGCACTCCGCCTCCTAGCTTCAGGTGTTTTAATTACAGCAGGTCCAATACCCCTCCATAGAGAGATAGAATTTTAGTCTAAGAAGAGGTTTCACATGCACCCATTTAGATGGAGACGTTTATTCTCAGCGAGGTAAGGCAAGCGTAGGACCTGGTATAAGAGAGATGCCGTAAAGAGGCTACCAGGTACACCTAAAATTGGCCATTTTTAGGCGCTAAAAGCTCTCATTTTTCATATTTCTAGTGCAGTAATGCAGTTCAAATTTCGTGTTTTCAAGTTTGCATGTTTTAGCACTGCAGTGTGCTGCCTTATTTACTTAACTATATACGAGTTGGCGACTCTAGGTTCAGCACCTGTTCACACTGAGTCTATGTTTGGATGTACAGGTCAGGTTTTTGAAATGTATAGGTAACACTGACTCACCAGTGATGTCTCTAGGTGAACTCCTTCATCTTTCATCCAGCACAGACTGCCATCATTTCTTTCAGCCAGGACTCGTTTCTGCAAGAAATAACACAGTTATCTCAAGCTCCGCTTGCAGAACACATTACTTAATTTTTCACAACTTCTACACACCACATGAAGAAAAAAAGGCGACATAGTGTCACTCTGCACAGTAACAGGACCGCCCCCCCATTTAAAACAATATACTAAAAAAAATAAAATAAATACATCACTGCAGTAATAATATCCCTTAATTAGCCCCTATGGTAATAATATTCCCCATCCTGGCCCCGTATATCTCATTCCTGGCTCCAGCCATATGTTCTCGCATCCTGCCCTCATGAGTATCCATTCTACTCCATATGATCTCCCCATCCTGCCCCATAATCCAATCCTGCCCCATGTCTTTCATTCTGCCCCGTGTGTTATGATCTGGTGGTTTAGGAACAACATGAGACAAGCTCTGAAGGAGGTGGTATCTGTACTGACCGCAGACCCTGAACCTAGCAGCTCAACTAGAAATAGCCGTGGGGGGTACCTGACGCTCCCTAGACCCCTCGGCACAGCCTAAGATCTAACTTCCCCTAAAGATGGAAACAGGAAACCTATCTTGCCTCAGAGAAAATCCCCAAAGGAAAGATAGACCCCCACAAATATTGACGGTGAGAGGAGGGGAAAATAACATACGCAGAGATGAAATCAGATTTTAGCATAGGAGGCCAGTCTAGCTTGATAGATAGGACAGAAAAGGATACTGTGCGGTCAATATAAAAACTACAAAATACTCCACACAGAGTTTACAAAATCTCCACACCTGACTAAAGGTGTGGAGGGTAAATCTGCTTCCCAGAGCTTCCAGCTAACAGAAAAAATCCATAATGACAAGCTGGACAAAAATAGAATGCACAGAACAATAAGTCCACAACATGTGGACTGAAATGAGCAAAGCCAGGACTTATCTTTGCAGAACTGGTCAGGAAACCAGGAGAATCCAAGCAGAGATGTGAATCCAGCCTGAAAACAATGACAAGTGGCATAGGCTGAAGACTAGAGTCAGGTTAAATAGCAGAGCCAGGAGAGACGATTAGTGAAAGCAGCTGCTAAAGCTAAACCCAAGGAGCGGCAGTTCCACTCAAAACCACCAGAGGGAACCCAAGGGCAGAATTCACAAAAGTGCCATTTACAACCACCAGAGGGAGCCCAAGAACGGAATTCACAACAGTACCCCCCCCTTGAGGAGGGGTCAACGAACCCTCACCAGAGCCCCCAGGCCGATCAGGATGAGCCAAGTGAAAAGCACGAACCAAATCGGTAGCATGGACATCGGAGGCAACAACCCAAGAATTATCCTCCTGGCCATAACCCTTCCACTTGACAAGATACTGGAGCCTCCGCCTCGAAAAACGAGAATCCGAAATCTTCTCAACCTCATATTCCAACTCTCCCTCAACCAACACCGGGGCAGGAGGGTCAACCGAGGGAACAACGGGCACCACATATCTCCGCAACAAAGATCTATGGAAAACATTATGAATGGCAAAAGAGGCTGGAAGAGCCAAACGAAAAGAGACCGGATTAATAATTTCAGAAATTTTATAAGGACCAATAAACCGAGGCTTAAACTTAGGAGAAGAAACCTTCATAGGAACATGACAAGAAGACAACCAAACCAAATCCCCCACACGAAGCCGGGGACCAACATGCCGACGGCGGTTAGCAAAACGTTGAGCCCTTTCCTGAGACAACGTCAAATTGTCCACCACATGAGTCCAAATCTGCTGCAGCCTGTCCACCACAGAATCAACACCAGGACAATCAGAAGGCTCAACCTGCCCAGAAGAAAAACGAGGATGAAAACCAAAATTACAAAAGGAAGGTGAAACCAAAGTAGCCGAACTAGCCCGATTATTAAGGGCAAACTCGGCCAACGGCAAGAAAGACACCTAATCATCCTGATCAGCAGACACAAAGCATCTCAAATAGGTCTCCAAGGTCTGATTAGTTCGCTCAGTTTGGCCATTAGTCTGAGGATGAAACGCCGAAGAAAAAAGCAAATCAATGCCCATCCTAGCACAAAAGGCCCACCAAAATCTAGAGACAAACTGAGAACCTCTGTCAGACACAATATTCTCCGGAATGCCATGCAAACGAACCACATGCTGAAAAAACAATGGAACCAGATCTGAGGAGGAAGGCAACTTAGGCAAAGGTACCAAATGGACCATTTTAGAGAACCGGTCACAAACAACCCAGATAACAGACATCTTCTGGGAAACAGGAAGATCCAAAATAAAATCCATGGAAATATGCGTCCAGGGCCTCTCAGGGACCGGCGAAGGCAAAAGCAACCCACTAGTGCGGGAACAGCAAGGCTTAGCCCGGGCGCAAGTCCCACAGGACTGCACAAAAGCACGCACATCGCGAGACAAGGAAGGCCACCAAAAGGACCTAGCAACCAAATCTCTGGTACCAAAAATCCCAGGATGACCAGACAACACCGAACAATGAACCTCAGAAATTACCTTATTTGTCCATCTATCAGGAACAAACAGCTTCCCCACTGGACAGCGGTCAGACCTATCAGCCTGAAATTCCTGAAGCACCCGGCGCAAATCAGGGGAGATAGCAGAAAGAATCACCCCCTCCTTAAGAATGCCAACCGGCTCAAGGACTCCAGGAGAATCAGGCGAAAAACTCCTAGAGAGGGCATCAGCCTTAACATTCTTAGATCCCGGAAGATACGAGACCACAAAATTAAAACGGGAGAAAAACAGGGACCATCGAGCCTGTCTAGGATTCAGCCACTTGGCCGACTCGAGGTAAATCAGATTCTTATGATCGGTCAGGACCACAACATGGTGTTTAGCTCCCTCAAGCCAATGTCGCCACTCCTGAAACGCCCACTTCATAGCCAACAACTCCCGATTGCCGACATCATAATTGCGTTCCGCAGGCGAAAACTTTCTGGAAAAAAAAGCACACGGTTTCATCAAAGAACCATCAGACTCCCTCTGAGACAAGACGGCCCCTGCCCCAATCTCAGAAGCGTCGACCTCAACCTGAAAAGGAAGAGAAACATCCGGTTGACGCAACACAGGGGCAGAAGTAAATCAGCGTTTAAGCTCTTGAAAGGCCTCAACAGCCTCAGAGGACCAATTCGTCACAGCGCCTTTCTTCGTCAAATCAGTAAGGGGCTTAACCACACTGGAAAAGTTGGCAATGAAACGGCGATAGAAATTACCAAAGCCCAAAAATTTTTGAAGACCCTTCACAGATGTGGGTTGGATCCAGTCATGAATAGCTTGGACCTTAACAGGATCTATTTCTATAGACGAGGGAGAAAAAATAAAACCCAAAAAAGAGACCTTCTGAACTCCGAATAGGCACTTAGACCCCTTCACAAATATAGCATTATCACGAAGGATCTGGAACACCATCCTGACCTGCTTCACATGAGACTCCCAATCATTGGAAAAAATCTAAATATCATCCAAATATACGACCATGAATTTATCAAGATAATTGCGGAAAATATCATGCATGAAAGACTGGAACACAGATGGAGCATTAGAGAGCCCAAATGGCATCACAAGGTATTCAAAATGGCCTTCTGGCGTATTAAATGCAGTTTTCCATTCGTCACCCTGTTTAATACGAACAAGATTATATGCCCCTCGGAGGTCAATCTTAGTAAACCAACTAGCCCCCTTAATCTGAGCAAACAAATCAGTAAGCAAAGGCAAGGGGTATTGGAATTTGACCGTGATCTTATTAAGAAGACGATAATCAATACAGGGTCTCAAGGAGCCATCCTTCTTAGCAACAAAAAAGAAACCCGCTCCCAATGGTGACGAAGAGGGCCGAATATGCCCTTTCTCCAAAGATTCCTTAACATAGCTCCGCATGGCGGCATGCTCTGGCACAGACAGATTGAAAAGTCGGCCCTTAGGGAACTTACAACCAGGAATCAAGTTAATAGCACAATCACAGTCCCTATGTGGAGGAAGGGAACTGGACTTGGGCTCATCAAATACATCCTGGAAATCCGACAAAAACTCAGGGACCTCAGAAGAGGGGGAAGAGGAAATTGACATCAAATGAACGTCACTATGTACCCCTTGACAACCCCAACTAGTCACAGACATAGTTTTCCAATCCAGCACCGGATTATGTTCCTGTAACCATGGAAATCCCAGCACAACAACATCATGCAGGTTATGCAACACCAGAAAACGGCAATCTTCCTGATGTGCAGGAGCCATGTACATAGTCATCTGTGTCCAGTACTGAGGTTTATCCTTAGCCAAGGGTGTAGCATCAATGCCCCTCAAAGGAATAGGGCTCTGCAAAGGCTGCAAGGAAAAACCACAGCGCCTGGCGAATTCTAAGTCCATTAAGTTCAGGGCAGCGCCTGAATCCACAAATGCCATGACAGAAAAGGACGACAATGAGCAAATCAGGGTCACAGATAAGAGAAATTTAGGCTGTATAGTAATAATGGTAACAGACCTAGCAACTCTCTTAGTACGCTTAGGGCATTCAGAGATAACATGAGCCGAATCACCACAGTAAAAACACAGCCTATTCTGACGTCTGAATTCCTGCCGTCCTATTCTAGTCAAAATCCTATCACATTGCATAGGTTCAGGACTATGCTCAGAGGATACTACCATATGGTGCACAGCTTTGCGCTCGCGCAGACGCCGATCAATCTGAATGGCTAGAGACATAGATTCGTTCAAACCGGCAGGCGTAGGAAAGCCCACCATAACATCTTTAAGGGTTTCAGAAAGACCTTTTCTGAAAATAGCAGCCAGAGCCTCTTCATTCCATTTAGTGAGCACAGACCATTTTCTAAATTTCTGGCAGTATAACTCTGCCGCTTCCTGACCTTGACACAGGGCCAACAGTGTTTTCTCAGCATGCTAAACAGAGTTAGGTTCATCATACAATAATCCGAGCGCTTGAAAAAATGCGTCTACATTCAATAATGCCGGATCCCCTGTTTCAAGAGAAAAAGCCCAGTCTTGCGGATCACCACGCAGCAAGGATATGATGATTTTCACCTGCTGAATGGGATCACCTGAAGAACGGGGTTTTAAAGCAAAAAACAATTTGCAGTTATTTTTAAAGTTCAAAAACTTGGATCTGTCCCCAAAGAACAAATCCGGAGTAGGAATTCTGGGCTCTAAAGCCGGAGTCTGGACAACATAGTCCTGGATACTCTGTACTCTTAATCCACACGAGAAAACAAACCCTGAACATCCATGCCAGAGCATATATCCTGCACCACCCAGATATCAAGAGGAAAAAAGAGGCAAACCAGAGCACAGAAAAAAAGATGGTTCAGAACTTTCTTTTCCTTCTTTTGAGATACATTTAATTCATTTTTGGCCACTTGTACTGTTATGATCTGGTGGTTTAGGAACAACATGAGACAAGCTCTGAAGGAGGTGGTATCTGTACTGACCGCAGACCCTGAACCTAGCAGCGCAACTAGAAATAGCCGTGGGGGGTACCTGACGTTCCCTAGACCCCTCGGCACAGCCTAAGATCTAACTTCCCCTAAAGATGGAAACAGGAAACCTATCTTGCCTCAGAGAAAATCCCCAAAGGAAAGATAGCCCCCCACAAATATTGATGGTGAGAGGAGGGGAAAAAAACATTCGCAGAGATGAAATCAGATTTTAGCATAGGAGGCCAGTCTAGCTTGATAGATAGGACAGAAAAGGATACTGTGCGGTCAGTATAAAAACTAGAAAACAATGCACACAGAGTTTACAAAATCTCCACACCTGACTAAAGGTGTGGAGGGTAAATCTGCTTCCCAGAGCTTCCAGCTAACAGAAAAAATCCATAATGACAAGCTGGACAAAAATAGAATGCACAGAACAATAAGTCCACAACATGTGGACTGAAATGAGCAAAGCCAGAACTGATCTTTGCAGAACTGGTCAGGAAACCAGGAGAATCCAAGCAGAGATGTGAATCCAGCCTGAAAACAATGACAAGTGGCATAGGCTTAAGACTAGAGCCAGGTTAAATAGCAGAGCCAGGAGAGACGATTAGTGAAAGCAGCTGCTAAAGCTAAACCCAAGGAACGGCAGTTCCACTCAAAACCACCAGAGGGAGCCCAAGGGCAGAATTCACAAAAGTGCCATTTACAACCACCGGAGGGAGCCCAAGAACGGAATTCACAACACCCGTGTCTCCAATCATGCCCCGTAGCTACATTCTGCCCATGCCTCCAGTCCTGCCCCCAGTGTGTCCAGCAATCTGCCCCAGTGTGTCCAGCATATTACCCCAGTGTGTCCAGCATATTACCCCCAGTGTGTCCAGCATATTACCCCCATTGTGTCCAGCATATTAACCCCAGTATGTCCAGCATATTGCCCCAGTGTCCAGCAATATGCCCCAGTGTGTCCAGCAATCTGCCCCAGTGTGTCCAGCAATCTGCCCCAGTGTGTCCAGCAAATTACCCCCAGTGTGTCCAGCATATTACCCCCAGTATGTCCAGCATATTACCCCCAGTGTGTCCACCATGCCCCCAGTGTGTCCAGCATTGCCCCCACTGTGTCCAGCAATCTGCCCCAGTGTGTCCAGCATATTACCCTCAGTGTGTCCAGCATATTACCCCCAGTGTGTCCAGCATATTACCCCCAGCAATCTACCCCAGTATGTACAGCATATTGCCCCCAGACAGTGTGTCCAGCAATCTGCCCCAGTGTCTGACTCCAGCATATTGCCCCCAGTGTGTCCAGCAATCTGCTCGAGTGTCCAGCATTGCCCCCAGACAGTGTGTCCAGCAGTCTGCCCCAGCGTATCCAGCATATTACCCCCAGTGTGTCCAGCAATCTGCCCCAGTATGTCCATCATATTGCCCCAGTGTCCAGCATATTGCCCCAGTGTCCAGCAATCTGCCCCAGTGTCCAGCAATCTGCCCCAGAGTGTCCAGCGTTGCCCCCAGTGTGTCCAGCAATCTGCCCCAGTATGTCTAGCAATCTGCCCGTGTGGCCAGCATATTACCCCCAGTGTGTCCAGCAATCTGCTCCAGTGTGTCCAGCATTGCCCCAGTGTGTCCAGCAATCAACAAACTGAGTTCTCCTCACCTTACCAGCGCTCCAGGCGGCGAGCTCCCTCCAGCAGCGCGCATTCTCCGGCGACTGACAATGACGTCAGACGCCGGCGACGTGTGCGCTGCGCGTGCGCCTGCGGCCGACTTCAGCTGCCAGCCTCCAATTGGCTGGCGGCTGTTGTTGTTAACTATTGACGTGCGGGCACGCGCCCGCACGTAAATAGGAAACCGCCACAGCGCCGTTAGGGGCCCGGTGAGCAGATGAGACGGGGCCCGATGCAGGCCCCCTCTCTCTGCCAACCGGGCCCATATATGATACGCCAGTCAGGGCACAGGCAGTAATGCCCTGATGGCGGCGGCAATCTGTGCGGTAGCCCAGGGCCCCCCCCACACCACTTGGCCCTGGGCTACCGCCTATATTGACCCTCTTATAATCCGCCCCTGGTCACGCAGCCATCACACACATGCATGCAGCCATCACACACATGCATGAAGCCATCACACACATGCATGAAGCCATCACACACATGCATGCAGCCATCACACACATGCATGCAGCCATCACACACATGCATGCAGCCATCACACACATGCATGCAACCATCACACACATGCATGCAGCCATCACACACATGCATGCAGCCATCACATACACAACACACCAGATACCAGGCTCATACACACATCACACAATCTCCTCTGTGGTGCAGGGGCGGCTGATGTCCATGTGCAGCTCTTCAGTTTCTCCTGCTCACAGCTCTGCACTGTCCGGGCACCTCCCCCGTCTCTCCTTCTCTGCTGGGATAGCAGATAAGAGCAGGAGAAGCCGGAGCTCCGTGCACACACAGGAGGTATGCTGAGTCGCTGACCTTTCATCTTGGCTGCTGGCTCTCTCCCTCAGAGTGGCAGCGCCGCACAGGAACCTGCTCATCACATACCCCTGCAGCCTACATGTCGAGGCTGCTGGCGGGATGACGCCACCGCCGCGCACTACAGGTGGCGCTCTGTATTGCAATCACTGCTACTGCTAGTCCTCCAGCGGCCCTGTGCAGCTGCTTAGGCACCGGCCCGGGGGGCATATGCATTCCTGCCACCTGGGCCAGTCCGTGCCTGCTGCCAAGAGAGAAAGAATCTGCACGGAAAATTCCACAGGCAAATCCGCAACGTGTGCACATACCCTAATGGTTTATAGGGTTGATGTCAGCTGCGTAATGTCAGCTGCCATCAATCCTTGGTGTAAGTAATGGTGTAAGTAACTACTAACCCAGACCTGGTGAGACCCAGCGACTCTGAAGAGCGGTGACGGTAGTAACAATACCACTCTTCACAGTCGCCGAGCTCAGCGCAAGACCCGGAATATCTGAAGAGCGGTGGCGTTACTGATGTCAGCGCTCTTCAGAGTCACCGGGTCTCGTGCTGCGCAGCGGAGCCAAAAGTGGCTGTAGGCAACGTTTATGGAGCATCAGAATGAGGTTCCACAATCCCTTCATTATCTACGAGATCCAGTTATGTAGGTAAAGTAGCGGCCTTTCTTGGTACTGCAACTAAAAGCCATAAATAGGACTGAGCTGTAATGCTGGATACAGCTGTGATTATATGTTATATAGTCGTGTTACACTCCACTCACTTCTTGTAACCTACAAGTGTACAAAGATATTATACAGTCACCATGTGACAAGTGGGCCTGTGTGACTTCAAATGCCAGGGCTGAATCTTAAGGTACCGTCACACATAACGATATCGTTAACGATATCGTTGCTTTTTGTGACATAGCAACGATATCGTTAACTAAATCGTTATGTGTGACAGCGACCAACGATCAGGCCCCTGCTGGGAGATCGTTGGTCGCTGGGGAAAGTGCAGCACTTTATATTGTCGCTGGATCTCCCGCTGACATCGCTGAATCGGCGTGTGTGACGCCGATTCAGCGATGTCGTCACTGGTAACCAGGGTAAACATCGGGTTACTAAGCGCAGGGCCGCGCTTAGTAACCCGATGTTTACCCTGGTTACCGTTGTAAATGTAAAAAAACAAACACTACATACTTACATTCCCGGTGTCCGGTCAGGTCCCTCGCCTTCAGCTTCCCGCACTGACTGGTGAGCGCCGGCCAGCCATAAAGCAGAGCACAGCGGTGACGTCACCGCTGTACTTTACGGCCGGCGCTCATTCAGTGCTGGAAGTTGAAGGCGAGGGACCTGACCAGACACCGGGAATGTAAGTATGTAGTGTTTGTTTTTTTACATTTACAACGGTAACCAGGGTAAACATTGGGTTACTAAGCGCGGCCCTGCGCTTAGTAACCCGATGTTTACCCTGGTTACCTGGGGACCTCAGGATCGTTGGTCGCTGGAGAGCTATCTGTGTGACAGCTCTCCAGCGACCAAACAGCGACGCTGCAGCGATCAACATCGTTGTCGGTATCGCTGCAGCGTCGCTTAGTGTGACGGTACCTTTAGTCCCAGTCCGGCCCTGCCCACAACGCTACTCGCTCTTGTACAAGAGGAATGAGTTTGTCATTGACAATCTCGGGTTTGCCTTCTTCACATTGTGGAACCTATAGATCAAATAAAATAAAAAATATATGTCATATAGTTTTAAAGATGTAAAATAAATTTGTTTTCAGTTTTGTAACTCTGCTAATGAAAAGACTACATAGATGCCATCTTTCCTTCTCAGGAACTTGAGCACGACGACCCTGGGAAGATTCGTTTCCACTCGACTGCTCCTGCACTTCCTCACTGGAAGGTTCCTGTGAAGAAAATACTGTACAGACCAAACGTTTGGACAAACCTTCTCATTTAAAGATTTTTCTGTATTTTCATGACTATGAAAATTGTACATTCACACTGAAGGCATCAAAACTATGAATTAACTGTGACCCCTGACTGTACGTCTTTTTACTACCCGAAATGGTATCATAGTACAAATGCTCACTCTGAGTCCAAGGGTGTATCCATAGGTTTCCATAAGTCCTTTCTTCCAGAGGTTCTTGACTCGATGATTGATACGGAGGGGAGGTTTATTTTCTTGAAGTTGGCTTGGAGATCTCATGAGCTCATCTTGGCAAATGTTTATTTTCCTAACCAGGACCAACAGAAATTCGGTCTTTCATGCAAAAAGCTCCTGGAGAAATTTGCAGGCGCCTCGCTGATTATCCTTGGGGGCGAACTTAACCTTCCAATGAATCCTCTAATTGACGTGTCAATGGGTAAGTCCTCTTATTCCTGGTCTACCATTAAAAAGGTGAGAAGGCAGATGAGTGATCTGCGACTGGTTGATGTGTGGGGGCTCTCCATCCAAGCACGAGAGATTATAGCTTCTACTCACAGGTGCATTCAACTTATAGTAGAATTGATTATTTTTTTGTATCCCACTCCCTGCTGGATTTGGGGGTGGGGCGGAGGTGGGGTCGATGTTGAGGTCCGATCATGCGCCCATTTATTTCTTGATAAAGTTGGACCCTACAGCGAAACCAAAATTGAATGAGAATTTACTGAGGGATCCGATGTGCGCCTCAGAGGTGAAACGTACTATAGAAGGTTTTGTGGTAGACCATGCTTCGGACCCTACGTCCCCTGCGATAAGATGGGAGTCCCTGAAGAGTGTACTGAGGGGCGTTCTTATCTCACATGGAGCTCGCCTCAAGAAGATCCGCATAGCAGAAATAGCTGATCTTTCTACTCAGATCTCTAAACTTGAGACACAGCACAAAAAGGATATTTTTTTCCCGCTCACCCTGTTGGATTTATCCACAGCTAAACAAAAATTATTAACTATCCTAGATCAGAAATCCCGATCTTGTAGGGAGAGAGTTAAGAGCCGTTTCTATCACTTGGGTAACAAGAGTGGCAAACTTCTGGCGAGGGCTCTGCACCCGCGAGGCCCACAAACATTTATACCATTTATAAGAAATGCTAAGGGTAAAGTAGCACATAGTACACGTGACAAATTGTCCAGTTTTTATGACTATTATAATTCCCTGTATAATATAAAGGGTCACTTTAAAGATCTTCCGATTCACTTGTTCCACGACAAGATCAAATCCTATATACAATCAAACAGGTTGCCCGCGGTCTCAGAGGAGTGTCTGGCGGGCCTTGAAGAAGACTTCTCATTAGAGGAGGTCACCTCAGTGATTGAGGACTTGAAGTCGGGCAAAAGCCCTGGCCCTGATGGTTACTCAGCAGGATTCTATAAACAATTCTTGGATCTGCTGAGCCCTCCATTCCTAGCGGCGTGTAATTTTGTTGCCTCGGGGGGATCCTTTCCTCCACAGGCTCTAGCTGCACATATAACAGTCATCCTGAAACCAGAGAAGGATCCCTCGTTATGTAGTAGTTATCATCCCATCTCACTTATCAACATAGATGTAAAAATTTACGCCAAGATGATAGCTAAAAGATTAAGTTGTCTCATACCTCACCTGGTCAACCAAGACCAGGTGGGATTCGTCCCGGGAAGAGAGGCTAGAGATAACACCATAAGAACTATTTCTTTGATAGATAGAGCAAATAGGACAGGAGATCCTATGTGCATATTCTCAATCGATGCCGAGAAGGTGTTCGACAGGGTGGGCTGGGATTTTATGCACCAAACGCTAGAGGGTATTGGATTAAAAAAGAAAATGCTGAGGAGTATTATGGCCCTATGTGATTCCCCCTCCGCTCAGATCAAAGTTAATGGCTCTTTATCGGATCCCCTACGTATACGAAATGGTACGAGGCAGGGATGTCCGCTGTCACCCCTGTTGTATATATTAACTATGGAACATTTGGCCAATGCGATTCGTAATAATAGATCTATAAGAGGGGTGGAGATCCTCTCAGAGGAACACAAATTGGCACTTTTTGCTGATGATGTGCTCATGTTTATTTCCTCCCCTATAACCACTCTACCCAATATTTTATCGGAATTGCATTGCTTTGGCCAACTGAGCAATTTTAAAATAAATTCACACAAATCTGAAATGCTAAACATTTCTTTGCCATCCGCACTGGTTCTCCAATTACATTCCTTCCCGTTTAGCTCCCTTAGATACCTGGGTATAGATCTGACTGCCAAGACATCACAATTATATGAAACTAATCATAAAATGGCCCTTCGTAGAGCAGAGCTTGATCTGGAGAAATGGAACAGACTACACTTGTCATGGCTTGGGAGGATCAATACAATAAAAATGGATTTACTACCACGTCTTCTGTATTTTTTCCAGATTATACCTATGGTCCTCCCTGCCTCTTTTTTCTCCAGACTCAAGACGGCAATTACAAGGTATGTTTGGTCTGGTAGGCGTCCTCGCCTGTCGTACCAACTGTTAAGCAGATTTAAACAGGATGAGGGATTGAGTCTCCCTAACTTTCAGCTTCATAGCCATGCCTCTCTCGGAACCTGCCTTTTGAATCTCTACCATCACAAACATCAAAAAAGTGGGTGGAACTAGAGTCAAAGATCTCAATGACTAATCCCAAAACAAGCATCTGGCAAAGTGGAGATACTGGGGTTCGGGGCTGGTATCTCCCCTTCCTAACGAGAAACCTGACTCTTTTTGTCAAACGCGACAATTTAAAGCTCAATATCTTATCTACACCAGGCCCCCTGACCCCGATCTTTGACAACCCAGACTTCTCCGCGGGTCTAGAAAAAGTCGTATTTCTTCATAAACACAGGGATGACCATCCAATAGTCTATGATTACATCACCCAATCCTCCATGAAACCTTTGCAGTCTCTCTATGGAGGGGCGGAGATCCCCCCTGGGGTGTGGTTTTTTTACGAGCAAATCAAGAGCTATATTTACAAGATTTCTAGACGGGTTGATTTATTCCGACCACTTACTCCCTTTGAGTCAGCTTGCTTGGATGGGGACCCCCCATCACACACGATTTCATTCTTATATAAAATGTTCCAGGAGCATCGGCTGTGTACAGTTGATCCTCCAGTTTTCTTTTCCAAATGGGAAAATGACCTAAACAAACCATTAACACCTGAAGACAGGAATAAGAGTCTTATCCACACGCTCAGATCCTCATTATGTGCAAATTATCAGGAGAGGAGTTACAGACTTTTGTCTCGTTGGTACAGATGTCCAGACAGCATTCATGTAATGTTCCCCAATACTCCAGATACATGCTGGAGATGTTGGAAGGAGAAGGGAGCATATCCACATATCTGGTGGTCTTGTCCACACATTAGAAGCTTTTGGGAGAACGTTTTTGATCTCCATAATAAATTATCTCTTCATAAGGTCCGACCTACAATGGAGGTGGCTCTACTTTCTATTTGTGATCTGTCCATAGCCAGGTTTAAGAAAGGCCTTCTCAGACATTTATTGACAGCTGCACGCAATTTGATACCCCGTTTTTGGAAGCAATCGAATATCCCCTCAAGATCTGAACTTGTAGCGGAACTAAATCATATCTTCAGAATGGAGCAGCTGATCGGTCAGGACACAGGAACTCTGGACAAGGTGCTGAACATATGGACCCCTTGGATAATGTTTAGAGAAACCACAGAGCTAACTACTTGGCTTAACTAATTTATGGAAAGTCTTGTTGAAGCCTTCGGGCATGTGTTTCTTGGGTGGTGAACAGACATACATTAACACTAACTACAGGTTGGGTTAAACAGGATAGCGGAAGCGGTACCCTCCTTCCCTCTCTTGTCTAGTCTTTTTTTGTCCCCCTCCACTCTTCACTTTTCTTTTCTTAATCATTAAATTGGTTAAAGTCACATTATAATCATAAGTAGGATACTACTTGGTAACCCTACTTTAACGATACATTCAAACTAGTTAATAGTTCCGGGTAAATTGGACTCTCAATGACCATGCATTCTGCCACCAATGGTAATACGCCATAATAAGGTCAGCAGACAGAGCGCTCCTGAGTGTATGCTCGGGAACCTACTTCTGATCCCTGATTCTCTTTGAATAGTTACCAGATTAGCTTCCTTATGTTAAAAAGATGAAGGAGACACTACATAGGATTGTATGGAAGAGTTAATTGTATTTTTCTTTGTTTTTCTCTCCATGGTTATAATATTGAGAATATGACATGTTATTTCAAGCTGATTCCATTTGCTACTACTTCAACTTGCAATGTATCATTATATGTGAATTTGCCTAATAAACTTGATTTACACAAAACTATGAATTAACACATGTGGAATTATATACTTAACAAAAAATTGTGAAACAACTGAAATTATGTCTTATATTCTAGGTTCCTCAAAGTAGCCACCTTTGGCTTTGATGACTGCTTTGCACACTCTTGGCATTCTCTTGATGAGCTTCAAGAGGTAGTCACCAGGAATGGTTTTCACTTCACAGGTGTGCCCTGCCAGGTTTAATAAGTGGGATTTCTTGCCTTATAAATGGTATTGGGACCACCAGTTGTGTTCTGCAGAAGTCTGGTGGATACACAGCTGATAGTCCTACTGAATAAACTGTTGGAATTTGTATTGTGGCAAGAAAAAAGCAGCAAAGTAGTAAAGAAAAATTAGTGGCCATCATTACTTTATGGAAATGAAGGTCAGTCAGTCCGAAAAATTGGGAAAACTTTGAAAGTGTCCCCAAGTGCTGTGGTAAAAACCATCAAGCGCTACAAAGAAACTGGCTCACATGAGGACTGCCCCAGGAAAGGAAGACCAAGAGTCACCTCTGCTTCTGAGGATAAGTTTATCTGAGTCACCAGCCTTAACAGCAGTTCAGATTAGAGACCAGGTCAATGCCACACAGAGTTCTAGCAGCAGACACATCTCTACAACAACTGTTAAGAGGAGACTTTGAGCAGCAGGCCTTTATGGTAAAATAGCTGCTAGGAAACCACTGCTAAGGACAGGCAACAAGCAAAAGAGACTTATTTGGGCTAAAGAACACAATGAATGGACATTAGACCAGTAGAAATCTGTGCTTTGGTCTGATGAGTCCAAAATTGAGATCTTTGATTCCAACCACCGTCTCTTTTTGCGACGTAGAAAAGGTTAACGGATGGACTCTACATGCCTGGTTCCCACCGTGAAGCATGGAGGAGGAGGTGTGATGGTGTGGGGGTGCTTTGCTGGTGACACTGTTGGGGATTTATTCAAAATTGAAGGCATACTGAACCAGTCATGGCTACCACAGCATCTAGCAGCGGCATGCTATTCCATCCGGTTTGCGTTTAGTTGGACTATCATTTATTTTTCAACAGGACAATGACCCCAACACACCTCCAGTCTGTGTAAGGGCTATTTGACCAAGAAGGAGAGTGATGGGGTGCTACGCCAGATGACCTGGCCTAAACAGTCACCAGACCTGAACCCAATCGAGATGGTTTGGAGTGAGTTGGACCGCAGAGTGAAGGCAAAAGGGCCAACAAGTGCTAAGCATCTCTGGGAACTCCTTCAAGATTGTTGGAAGACCATTCCCAGTGACTACCTCTTGAAGCTCATCAAGAGAATGCCAAGAGCGAGCAAAGCAGTCATCAAGGCAAAAGGTGGCTACTTTAAAGAACCTAGAATATAAGACATAATTTCAGTTGTTTCACACTTTTTTGTTAAGTATATAATTCCACATGTGTTAATTCATAGTTTTGATGCCTTCAGTGTGAATGTACAATTTTCATAGTCATGAAAATACAGAAAAATCTTTAAATGAAAAGGTGTGTCCAAACTTTTGGTCTGTACTGTACATGATTTACCACATGTGTAGTATTGACAGTTAATACATACCAATCAGTATATCAAATGTGATTACATAATCAGTGTCATGTCCACTCTTGGAAGCAGAGTCTTCACTGGAGGACATGTTGGACTAGCAGGCAGCAGTCAAGTGAAACACTACAGAAAAGAACAGATATTAAAAATATAAGTTGTTAAAAGAGCCAATAACAATGTAGCCACAGAATAAATAATAATAAAAAAAGCCAAAATTAAAAACACAATGGACGCCATTCCAATACTTACATTACAGGAAGTAGTCCAACAGCACATCAGACAGGCAGCACAGAACCAGGACAGCAGCACAGCATCAGGACAGCAGCACAACACCGGGATAGCAGCACAACACCGGGATAGCAGCACTGCACAAGCACAGTCTCCAAGGAAAAAAAAGCAAAACATAAGACACAAAGTGACAAAGAGTGTGGAACTGGGCAGAGTATGAGACTGGGCAGAGCAACATAGTAATATAAAAGTACAGACACTCATACTTACCGTATATACTCGAGTATAAGCCGACCCGAGTATAAGCCGACCCCCCTAATTTTGCCACAAAAAACTGGGAAAACTTATTGACTCGAGTATAAGCCTAGGGTGGAAATGCAGCATTTACCGGTGAATTTCAAAAATAAAAATAGATCATTATTGCCCCATAGCTGTGCCATATAGTGCTCTGCACCGTTCATATTTCCCCATAGCTCTGCCATATAGTGCTCTGCACCGTTCATATTTCCCCATAGCTCTGCCATATAGTGCTCTGCACCGTTCATATCTCCCCATAGCTCTGCCATATAGTGCTCTGCACCGTTCATATTGCCCCATATAGTGCTCTGCACCGTTCATATTGCCCCATATCTGCCCCATATAGTGCTCTGCACTGTTCATATTGCCCCATATCTGCCCCATATAGTGCTCTGCACCGTTCATATTGCCCCATATCTGCCCTATATAGTGCTCTGCACTGTTCATATTGCCCCATATCTGCCCCATATAGTGCTCTGCACCGTTCATATTGCCCCATATCTGCCCCATATAGCGCTCTGCACCGTTCATATTTCCCCATATCTGCCCCATATAGTGCTCTGCACCATTCATATTGCCCCATATCTGCCCCATATAGTGCTCTGCACTGTTCATATTACCCCATATCTGCCCCATATAGTGCTCTGCACCGTTCATATTGCCCCATATCTGTCCCATATAGTGCTCTGCACTGTTCATATTGCCCCATATCTGCCCCATATAGTGCTCTGCACTGTTCATATTGCCCCATATCGTGCTCTGCACTGTTCATATTGCCCCATATCTGCCCCATATAGTGCTCTGCACCGTTCATATTGCCCCATAGCTGCCTCATATAGTGCTCTGCACTGTTCATATTGCCCCATATCTGCCCCATATAGTGCTCTGCACTGTTCATATTGCCCCATATCTGCCCCATATAGTGCTCTGCACCGTTCATGTTGCTCCATATCTGCCCCATATAGTGCTCTGCACTGTTCATATTGCCCCATATCTGCCCCATATAGTGCTTTGCACTGTTCATATTGCTCCATATCTGCCCCATATAGTGCTCTGCACAATCCAAGACAGAAAGAGTACAATCCAAAGAGTACAGACTGCAGTGAGAAAGACAGACAGACATTTTCACAGCTTCTATACTTAGATACAGAGTTTTGAGATCACATCCAGAGTCTTGAGAGTACTGGACTTCCAATGTCCACACCCCCTTTTATACAGCTGGGAATTTGGACGTGGTGAAATGATTTCCTGGACATGCGCAGTCCGAAGTACGCAAGCGCATAGAACGCATGCGTACGCATGTCCTTGTGTACCAATGCGTTCCCATAGTAGACAGTAATGCGTTGTTTTGATTCACTCATCCGCATGCACATGCCTGCGCATATTTGACGTGACAAAAAATGCAACATGTTGCGTTCTGCGGGCATGACGAAACAACGCATGCAGATGCATCCGCATACAAACTGATGCCAACGCATGTCCCTGAGTACACAATGTTAAATATAGGTACGCAAGACGCATGCAAATCTATGCAGATCTGTATGCAGGCATACACTGTGCACAGATACACTAATGTGGACCTGGCCTTATTTCCCCTCCAAAAGGAATCCAGTAAAACCTGTGCTCCTAGAGCCAAATGCCTCACCTCCCTTCTGAGACCCACAATGTGCTTAAACCACAGTAATCGTTCACATGTTTGGCATTACTGTAGTGAGGAGACCCACTTAATTTATGAGGTGTGTTCCTTCAGAATCTCAAGCTGGTTTGAGGCAGTGACCAATGTTACATGTGAGTGTAACACCCCAGGTAACCAGTTGTTACCGTGGCATTGCTTTCCTCACGGGGAGAGTGATGTCATGCTTGGCAGTGAGGAAGGATCCCTTTAACAGGTATTCAGCACATACAACACTGTTCTGACTCCAGGCCAGAAGGGCGAGCTCTTCACCTGCTCTCAGGGGAGCTTCTCTCTCTGGTCGGGAGGAGGAGTCAGTTGCTAGGCAGTTGCGAGGCAGTTGGTGAGAGGCAGTTGGTGAGAGGAGAGCGAGGAGTGAGGAAGGAAAGCTGGGGCCATGCAGATGAGTGATTCTGCAGCTCCTGGGAAGGAAAAAGAGAGCAGAGCAACTTGTAAAGAGACTAAAAGGAGAAACGAGCAAAGGCGAAGTGAAGAGCCGGAGAGAGAAGTTGTGATTGAACTTCCTCCATGCTGAGAGCAGATACCGGTAGCCGAAAGACCGAGGTTGTTGGGGTAACTACATGCCCCACGGCAGAAACTGGCGGACAGCTAGATTTCAAGTTACCTGTCCACCAGTAACACCCGAGGACACAGTAGCAGATAGAGCCCGGGTCGTGACAAAGATCCTGTAAAAAGTTTCGAGTTACCTGTCATACGGGTTAGTGTCCTACCAACCTGGGGGTCAGAGAGAACGTGAGGACCTTGTGTGAGGCCTAAGGCAGCAAGGGACTACAACAACACAATGCTAGAAGGAAGGCTTTCAACTCCACCTTGTTAGGGGGATTCCTGAGACGCTTCCAAGCCAGCCAGACCACCACCAGCACATGTGATCCAGTTACCTAGACTGTGGCTGCCTGAATCACACAGTAAAGAGGTAAAGAGACTGCAACCCTGTGTCCTCAGTTTATTTCTGGCACTACACCATCCTTGCCAAATACACCGGGAGCCCTGGGGACCCAGCTTCACCTGTCTGGTTTTGTGCAGGAGTGCAGAGCAGTCGGCTCTGCAGAGCTCCACCTGTGTGAGGCAACACAGGGAGCAGAGCCAAACAGCCAGGGGAGCTGAGACACCAGGCACCCACAGCATACACAGCGGTGCAGTCACCCACGAGAACTAGTCTCGGAGGTGGACTGGCTTGTTTATCGGCTGTAAACTTGAGAATATGGTATTGCTGTGAGTAGGACATTAATGCTGTGAGTTGGACATTAATGCTGTGAAGTAAGTGCATTAAAGAGACTTTTGCTTGGAACCTTGCTGGGTCACTGCCTCATCACTGCATAGCGTGGATACCGCTGCACTACACTGGGTATAATGTATGGGCACTACCATGGTATATTTGCAATTTTGACTCTGCAATATCCACTATACAATTTAAAAGATCAAGTACAAAGTTTATTTAACAATACAAATGACAACTATACAAGTATACATGCTGAATGCAATGTATAACAACAAGGAGATGTAGCAGAGGAAACATGGCGGTATGCCGGATTACATGCAGGTGGCAAAATTCATCCCTGGGATGCAAGCATTAAGTGTAAAAATAGATCCGAATGAACAATAAACTGGGTCATTCAAAAATATATAAGTCACAGTATCACTGTGTACAATATCCCAATGTCCACTATAGTACTTTCAATCATGCACGCTTACCTATTTAAGAATCAGGGGAGCAGAACCCACCTCACTCGGCAGCCCCGGATGCTCGTTTCGCGGTACAGCTTTTTCAACAGGGGTACCGCCATGTTTCCTCTGGTACATCTCCTTGTTGTTATACATTGCATACAGCATGTATACTTGTATAGTTGTCATTTATATTGTTAAATAAATAAACTTTGTACTTGATCTTTTAAATTATGTTGCTTTGGAAATTTTTACTCCATTTTTTCTCGGTTCTATCTATCTGGGGATTTTGCTTCTTTTCACACTTAGGGACTGTGATATTGGACTGTGCAAAATACTCTAAGAAAATCTGAACCCCAAAAGTCAAATAGCGCTCCTTCCCTTCCAATACATGTATTGTGGCCAAACAGTACTGTACAGCCATGTATGGGATGTTGTCACGTTCAGGAGAGATTGTGGAACAAACTTTGGTGGCATTTTTACCTATTTCCCCTTGTGAAAATGTAAACTCTGGTGCTTAAATAGCATTTTAGTGATAAAAATGTAATTATTTTTTTTGCACTGCTTGGTGAAACATCTGTGGTATCGATATGCTCACTGCATCCCTAAATACATTTCTCAAGGGGTTTAGTTTCCAAAATAGGGTCACACTGCTGTTTTGTCACTTCAAGGGCTTTCCTAATGTGACATGCTGTCCACAATCTGTTCAAGTAAAAATTGTGCTCCGAAAGTATCATAGAATGTTACAGTTGGAAGGGACCACTGGGGTCATCGTATCCAGCCCTCTGCTCAATGCAGGATTCACTAAACCATCTCAGACAGATGTCTGTCCTGCCTCTGTTTCAAGACTTAAAGGAGAACTCACCAGAGTCACCACCACTCATTGATCACCCTCACTGTCAAAAGTGTTTTCTAATAGCTAATCTGTATCTTCTCTCTTTCCGTTTCATTTCATTGCTTCTTGTGTTTCCATGTGCAAATGAGAATAATGATGATTCCTCTACACTGTGACATCCCTTCAGATATTTGTAGATAGCTATTAAGTCTTCTAATTGCCTTCTTTTTTGCAAGCTAAACATTCCCAGATCATTTAACCGTTCCTCGTAGGACATACTTTGCATTCACCTCACCACTCTGGTAGCTCTTCTCAGAATCCAAGTTTTTAGATGTATTTTTTTTTTAAACGTGGTGCCCAAAATTGGACACAGTATTCCAGATGAGGACTGACCAAGGAGGAGCTGAGGGGGATAATTATTTCATGTAATCTAGACACTATGCTTCTCTTAATACATCCCAAAACTATGTTTGCCTTTTTTGTGGCTGCATCATACTATTAACTCATGTGCAGTCTGGGATCTATTAGTATACCCAAGTCTTTTTCACACGTGCTGCTGCTTAGTTCTATTCCTCTAGTCTGTAGATGTAACTTTTCATTTTTCTTGCCCAGATGTAGAAATCTGGCCATATGGCCAAACAGTAGTTTCCGACCACATATGGGAAATTCCTGAACTCAGGAGAAATTGCACAGCAAATTGTGTGGTCTATGTTATCCTTTCACTCTTGTGAAAATTAGAAATTTGTGTCGAAAACATTTTCGTGGAAAAACATTCATATTTAATTTTCATAGCCCAATATTACAAATCTCTGTGAAGCACCTGTGAGTTCAAAATGCTCATCCCTCCCCTAGAAAAATTCCTCAAGTGGCGTAGCTTCAAAAATGGTATGACATTAGGGTGGTTTCTGCTGTTTTGGAACTCGGGGGCTCTGCAAATGCCCCATGGTAACTTCAGTCTATTCCACCGAAAATTGGGCTGCAATAGTTAAATGACTTTCTTCACTTCCGAGCCCTGCCATGCGCCCAAACAGTAGTCTGTAACCACATATGGGGTATCATCATACTCAAGAGAAATTGAACAACAAATTGCGAGGTTGATTTTTTCCTTTTTACCTTGTGAAAATGAAAAATGTAAGGATAAAGCAACATTTTAGTGAAAAAATTGAATTTTTCATGTTTTTCTTTGCAGCAAATTTTACCCCTGAAAATCAAAAACAAACATTTTGAACACAGTTATAAATAGTTTGAAGGGTGCTTTGGAAATGGGGTCTTGTTTCTGGCATCTAAGCCCCTCAAAGTCACTTTTAAAGTAAAGTAGTCCCTAAAAATTAAGATTTTGTAAATTTATTACAACTTTGTAACCCTTTTAACATCCTAATTAAAAAAAGGAAAATCTTTTCAAAATGATGCTGATGTAAAGTAGACATTATTAACTATTTCGTACGATATGACTATTTTACGGGCATTAAAAAATCAAAGTTTTAAAATTGCTAATTTTTACAAATTTGTCAACTGTTTGATATTTTAACAAATAAGCACAAATCATATCGACCTAAATTTACTACTACCGTAAAGTACAATGTATATTTAAAAAAACAATCTTAGGATCACTGAGATATGTGAAGTGTTATTACCACATAAGGTAACACAGGCCAGATTTGAAAAATGTGGCCTGATCAGGAAGGTTAAAACCGGTTAAGGTGTCAAGAGGTTAAAGAATTTGTTTGATCACAACAAATGAATGACCAAACCATGAGGGTATGTGCACACGATGCAGATTTAGTGCAGAAAAATCTGCTGCAGTTCTGCACTAAATCTGCATCTCCTGGCAGAATCTGCAGGTGCGTTTTTTATGCGTTTTTTATGCGTTTTTGATGCGTTTTTTATGCGTTTTTTCAGTGCAGTTTTTGGTGCAGATTTGAAGTGCGTTTTTTCATGCAGTTTTGTAAGCGTTTTTTAAAGCTAAAAGCCTAGCCTAGCCATAACCCTAGCCCTAACCCTAGCCATAACCCTACCCCTAACCCTAGCCCTAACCCTAGCCCTAACCCTAGCCCTAACCCTAGCCCTAACCCTAGCCATAACCCTAGCCCTAACCCTAGCCATAACCCTAGCCCTAACCCTAACCCTACCCCTAACCCTAGCCCTAACCCTAACCCTAGCCATAACCCTAGCCCTAACCCTAACCCTAGCCCTAACCCTAACCCTAGTGGGGGAAAAAAAAAAAATTCTTTATTTTTTTTTATTGTTCCTACCTATGGGGGTGACAAAGGGGGGGGGGGTCATTTACAATTTTTTTATTTTGATCACTGAGATAGTTTATATCTCAGTGATCAAAATGCACCTTGGAACGAATCTGCCGGCCGGCAGATTCGGCGGGCGCACTGCGTATGCGCCCGCCATTTTGGAAGATGGCGGCGCCCAGGGAGAAGACGGACGGACCCTGGGAGGAAGGAACGGTAAGCATGATGAGGTGGGGGGGGCACGGAGGGGGGGAGCGGAGCACGGGGGGGTGGATCGGAGCGCGGGGGGGTGGATCGGAGCGCGGGGGGTGGTGGATCGGAGCGTGTGGGGGGGGGTGATCGGGCACCGGGGGGTGGATCGGAGCACGGGGGGGGGGGGGGTGGATCGGATCACGGGGGGGTGATTGGAGCACGGGGGTGAGCGGACAAGAGCACGGGGGGACTCCATTTTCACTACACTCCGCCCACACACTTCCTCCACATCACTGACGTCACTTCCGTCTGCTGCGGTTTTGACACCCAAATCCGCATAAAATCTGCAGATGGTTATTACATCTGCAGTTTTTATGCGGATTTGACCCACAAAATGGGAGCCTATGGGTGCAGAAACGCTGCAGAACTGCACAAAAGAAGTGACATGCACTTCTTTGAAATCTGCAGCGTTTCTGCACGGATTTTTCTGCACCATGTGCACAGCTTTTCTTTTTTTCTATTGATTTTCATTGAATTGTCACTCACAGTGCAGTTCTGCAGCGTTTCTGCTGCAGAAAAAAACGCTGCAGAACTGCACTAAATCTGCATCGTGTGCACATAATCTGAGATAGATTTTGAATGTTAACATATTGAACAGAGCAGCAAAGTGCAGCTCCATTCATTTTATAGAGCCACTGCCAGGTGCTGCAGAACAGATCCTATTCTGCAGTACCTGGCAACAACCGTGACAAATTGAATGGAGCTGCACTTTGCTGCTTTTTTCAAAATGTTTGCATCCAGCATGCGCTGATGCAAATAACTGTAGATCGATGAGAATGATCCCCACAGGTCCGATATTGATATCAAATGGATAGGTCATCAATTTCTTGTGACCAGACAACCTCTTATAGGCTCTCAGCAGTCTCTCACCTCTCCCTACAGACTCTCCTATCAGGAGTCCCATAGTAGTTTCTTCTCCTTAGTGCTTTTTATTGCCTCCCCTGGCGACCCCCTGAACTCTAGATCAGGGGTGTCAAACTGCATTCCTCAAGGGCTGCAAACAGGTCATGTTTTCAGGATTTCCTTGTACTGCACAGGTGATAATTTAATCACCTACACACATAATGATTGCAGCACCTTGTGCAATGCTAAGGAAATCTTGAAAACACGCATGGTTTGTGGCCCTCAAGGAATGCAGTTTGACACCCCTGCACTAGATGTTTCTTTATTGCCCTGTGCAGAGCTATGTTAGCATGCTAAGTATGACCTGTCACGGGGACCATCCATTATCCACATATTCACCTCACATACAGTATATACAACCAGAAAGAGAGCAGTGACAATAACACATTGTCAAATCTAATACGGATATTTTCCAGGGTTTTGCAGATCCTAGAACTGACTCTAGTCATATACTCCAGGCAGGTGCACCCTTTTCCCGAAACCTCTGTATTGACCATTGGAGATTATGTGACACAATACTGGATATTTTGGGGACATGCAGATACACTAAGTGACACTAATCAGCTTCAGAATATTAATGTTTCGTACGATACGGACTGGTGTACAATAATCTCGTTCAATTCATCCACTGATGACGTCACGATTGTTTACCACCCCAGGGAGCAGTTTGATCAGGAGCAGCTTTGGGTGGGAGTTGTCAGCAATGTGCAGCTGTGCACTGAGCATGTCTCTGCAGAGCAGCTCATTCTGCACAAAGGCAGCAGGCAGCGAATATACTGCAGACAAAGCATCCCTTGCTCTCCGTTCTTTTCCATTTAGCATCCTTCCTGCAAGCAGGGAATGTTTCATTTGTTAGAAAAGATCAGGGCTTGAGAAATGGGGAATCAGGATGGCAAGCATAAGAGAGCTCATGGCGACAGAGCTGAATCTAGGCCTGAGGATGGAGAGAATGTCAAGAGAGGAGGCAGAAAAGGCCATGGGAAATGCAATGAATCGCACAGCAAGAAAAAAAGCAAATCTGAATCCAGATCTTCTGTGTTTTCCAATTTAAGAATCAGAAAGACTCTATCCAGACCTAAGGATGGCACATGTGGATCCAGTGATGATGCCTTGGATGAGCAGCCCCCTCACACAGAGGAACTGGACAGCACCCTCTCAGTTACTACTAAAACTCCAGATCTAAGCATATCAGCAGATGAAGGAGGCCTCTCTGACACTGATGCTGACCACTTCCATGTCAACAAATCCCTGGTAGCAGCTGCCAGCAATGGGATCCAGGAAGGACAAAAGACCAGTTCAGGGTCTGACACAGATATATACAGCTACCACTCAGCCACAGAACAAGATGATCTACTCTTTGATATCCAGATGGCAATCAAAATGCAGCTCTCTCAAGAGGAATCTCAGGAAACAGATCATCTGTCATCGGTTCTCCATGGCCCCCTGTCAAGTTCTCACACATTATTTTGGGATGCAGGTGATCAGCTGACAACTACTAAAGACAAAATCTTTCCTCAGGTTCTAACATCTGAGAAGGAAGATACAGCAAGTAGTAATGGGGGAGTACAAGTACAAGGAAAGAAAAGTGTCTCCGAAGAAAGTCACCTGATTTCTGAGATAATAACAAGTGGCATTAATGGCTCTTCTTCCCAATGTGAAAGTGGGGAATTGGCTTTGTCTTTCAAGTGCACAAAGGATTCTTCTACCACTATCCATGTACAAAGGAGTAACTCATGTGGAAAAGGAGAGACAATGGACAGCACAATAATAACAATGCCACCAGGTGTTGAGGACAGAGTCTCTACCACCAGGAACAAAAGTGACAGTGGTCAGTCACAAGATGCTAACAGAGAACAAACTTCTTGGAATAGTTCTTCCAGGCAACAATTCTTTCCTAAAGGTGATGGATTGATTAAAAAGTACAGGGACAGTGGTCTAAAAAGGAAATTAAGCCAATCTGCAGACTGGACAAATGAACTGATTAAGGCCCAGAATAAAAGCAGGAAAGGAGGTATTCCAGACATAGCAGATGACAGTGGTGCCCTAAGAAAGTCTTCAAGCGTTCCAACACCTTCCTTCAGTTTATTCAATGTACTTCAAGGTGAGAGATTTATGCAATTAGCTATGATAAATGTATGTGTGTGTGTACACTTGTGAAATATATATTTGCATAGAATATGCGTACTATTTTGTAAATATTACATGCTTTACGACTAAATGTGTAACTATTGTTTAAAATGCTGTTCTCGACATTGTTGTGTTGTTTCCCAAGAGCACCACTCTCCTGCCTCATGGCTTCTGGCAATACAGTGGGCCAGTCAGTCCTTGATGATTGACAGCATGCATGCTAAAATAGCAACCCAAAATCCACTTATTTATTGCAAAGTGCCAACATGGCAATTGAACCTGGGGCTGAAGCAGACATCACAGAAGACATGCAAAATACTCACCCTTAGGGCTCGTACTCGGATGAGTCTCCCATGGCAATACCCGGCACTGCACCTGGCACAGAGGAGCGGAGCGTGTGGCTGCATGTATTGCTATGCGGCCGCACGCTCCGATCTGAGTGCCGGCAGCAGCGTCAGGTATTAACATGCGAGACTCATTCGAGTTTCGCGCAAGTGAGTATGAGCCCTTACACACACTGCGCCTCTATAAAACATATACATACACTGCCCCGTTTCAAAATACACACACACACACACTGCCCTAATGCAAAAAATTTACACACACTGCCCCTCTGCACAATATATCTACACGCATACTTACACACACACTGCCCCTCTGCACAATATATCTACACGCATACTTACACACACACTGCCCCTCTGCAAAAAATACACACACACCCTGCCCCACTGCAAAATATATTTACAGGCATACACACACACACACATACACACACACGCAGTCCCCCCTGCAAAATATGTGTATACGCACACACACTGCCCCTCTACAAAATATATACACACACAAATATATATATATATATATATAAATACACACACACGCAGTCCCTCTGAATAAAGCAGCCCCCATCCCCATACACTGCCTCTGTGATAACTGTGCCTCCTTTCACAATGATAGATTTAAAGTTCAGGTCCTCATGGAGCTCTTATCAGTGCCTGCCCTCGGTGTCTCTGCTTCTCAGCGACCCTGGCGCAGGCAGCAGTGTGATGAGGTCAGTAGTGTGATGATGTCATCACAACGCTGCACGTCGGACAGGGGGCTAACAGGTGCTCCTCCGCCCCAGTCCCAAAGCAGCACTGTTGGACATATATTAGAGTCTAAAAGATGCAAATACATTTGAACATTGGAAGTGAGCGGCGTGGTGCGGTGACAGGCCTCGCGTGCGTGCCCAGGGAGAGCGCTCCCTGTGCCCCCTCTGGCACACATGCTATAGGATCGCCACCGTGGCATATGACGAATGCATTTGAACAGATGCTGGCCAGAGCCAACAATCTAGCCCACTTCAGAGCAGCCCCTGTAAGAGCTACAGGAAAGTGTCTGGGAGCACTGCATTCCTTGTCTTGTAGGTTGGACACCTCTGATAGGCTACAGAGATGGCCAGTAATATAGGCAATAAGCAGGAAACAATATGATTAAAAATCTATGACTTCTTGAGAGCTGAGAGGATTTGTGTAATGTATTGTGTAATGTAAAGCTGCTTGTTGTTTCAAGCACTTTGCAATTTTAATTATTTATAATGTCAAGAATAAGTAGTATAGTACTTATCGATGAAGTAACTTGTATTTTGCCACCAGTCACTTAAAATGTTTTGTCTGCAGCTATAAAAGTCATTTACAAAGTGTGTGTGCGCGCGCATGTGTGTGTGTGTGCATGCTTGTCTGTGCATGCATGTGTGCATGCGTGTGTTTGTGTGTGCATGCGTGTGTGCATGCGTGTGTACATGCTTGTGTGTGTGTATGCAGGATGCACAGATCATGTGTTTCTTGTAAATAAATAATTACAATGAAAAATAATTATATTGTGAATAGTAGAAAGCAAAGATGTTCTAAAATGAATACAAATAGTTAAATAAATACATGAAAGATAAAAATTATATAACAAAGAAAACAAAAATATAAAATAAATAAAAGGCCACCCTCCCACCAAAAAAGATACATAGTTCATACCCACAATGGTTCCTGACCCTATCTTTTGAATTAAAGTCTGTAATGAGGCTGTGCAAAAGTCATTGTGAAGGGGGGTGTAGGGTCAAGTGTGACCTCTTTTGATTGTTGATTCTAACTGCTGTTGTGCATAGAGGGATCACCTGTCATTGTAATTCTGCTTTAACTGTAAGGCTGTGTGCACACGTAGCCGATTTTTCACTTTTTTTCGCGTTTTTTGGCTATAAAAAACGCATACATTATGCATCCCATCATTTAGAATGCATTTCGCAATTTTTGTGCCCATGATGCGTTTTTTTCTGCAAAAAAAACACATTGCCGTAAAAAACATGTTCATTAATTTTGCGGATTTTTTGCAGATTTCCCACTATATTATTGCATTGGGAACCTCTGGAAAAATCCGCAAAAAAACGCACCAAAAACATGGTAAAACACGCAAAAACCGCATGCGGATTTCTTGCAGAAAATGTCAAGTTTTGCTCAGGAACTTTCTGCAAGAAATCCTGAACGTGTGCACATAGCCTAAAACCTTCCATAAAGGACAGGAAATACAAAATTAAACAAGCCCCAGTGGTCAGTGTGTGCGAACTGCAAGATTATTAACTTTATCTTTGTAATAAAGATCATAAAATGAAAAAAAAAAAAAACATTGCCATCATTTAAAAAAAATAGATGCAAAACAAAAATCTGATTTAAAAATAGGTCATTTTCTGAGAAAAGCTTCCTTTTAAGACATCTTGTGCGACACATTCCATTTAAAGGGATCCTGTCATCTAAAAATGAGGATACTAGGCATGGCAATATGATCCAGGTAGACTTCAAGGAAGCAATGTGAAAGGTTTATTTAACCCCTTAATAACAGAGCCAATTTGGTACTTAATGACCGTGCCAATTTTTACAATTCTGACCACTGTCACTTTATCAGTTTATAGCTCTGAAACACTTCAACAGATTCTGTGATAGTTTTTCCGTGACATATTGTACTTCATATTAGTGGTAAAATTTCTACGATATGACTTGCATTTGTTTATGAAAAAAATTGAAATTTGGCAAAAATTTTGAAAATATCTCTGGAACGCTTCAGCATTACTGCACTAGAAATATGAAAAAACTGAGAATGCAGTTCAATTTTCATGTTTCATGTTTGCATGTTTTGGCACCGCAGTGTGCTGCTTTATTTATTTAAGAGTATATGAGTTGGTGATTCTAGGTTCAGCACCTGTTCACACTTAGTCTATGATTGGATGTGACGGTCAGTTTTTTAAAATTTGTATTCACTAGCCTTCTGACTGAGCACTCCGCCTCTTAGCCACAAGTGTTTTAATCCCACCAGGTCCATTACCCCACAGAGAGAGAGAAATTTAGTCTCAGAAGAGGTTTCACATGTACCCATTCAGATGAAGACGTTTATTCTCAGCGAGGAAAGGAAAGTGTAGGACCTGGTATACGAGAGATGCCCTAATGTGGCTACCAGGTGCACATGAATTGGCCAATTTATGCGCTAAACGCTCTCATTTTTTCATATTTCCAGTGCAGTAATGCAGTTCAATTTTCATGTTTCATGTGTGCATGTTTTAGCGCCGCAGTGTGCTGCCTTATTTATTTGACTGTATATGAGCCAAAACCTCAACTATAACACCAAACCATAACCTTAACCCTAGCCCCAACCATAACCCTAGCTATAACCCGAATTATAACCCCAACCTTAACCCTAGCCTTAACCGTAACCCTAATGGAAAAAAATACATTTTATTATTTCTACCTAAGGGGTGGTGATAAAGGGGGGTTTGCTTTACCATTCTTTTATTTTGATCACTGTGATAGACCCTATCACAGTGGTCAAAATGAACTAATAGGTGAAATATCCTATTCCAGCCGGGTGCAAGTCAGGAGATCTTGGTGGGTGCACTGTGCATGCACCCGTTATTTTCTTCCCGGAAGAAGACGACGACGGCCGAGGGACAGGACTGGGGGATGCAGGAGGGTCCAGGGACACTAGCGGTACAGGGCAGGCTCGAGGGACCCCATTTCTCTCTCCTCTGATGTGCTAGATCATATAAAAGGAGAAATTAAATGGGAAATCTGACTTTTTTTTGCAGTCGCCGTTATTCCGTTAATAACGGTGATCGCAACACTGGGTTCAGTAAAAACTGACCCGAATCATGTTCTCCAGGGTCTCAGCTACCCCCATTAGTCGAGACCTGGAGAATTTCAGATGCTGGGGGGCGCTATAACATTATTTCTCAGTGCCGTTAAAAAATAAGTATCACCGGTCATTAAAGGGTTAACAAAAAGCTTCTCTTTTTAATGCAGCACCAGCATCTTCATTGTGATATTGACATTTCCTTTTTAAGTTTAATCCTACATTAATCCTCTCCCCATGTGGTGGATACTGGCTATATTACAAGGCCGGTATCTGTGTTTAACAACTGAGTTCTGGCCGCCGCTGTCAACCATATAAACTCTGCTGTCAATCTATGCCAGTGGCGTTTAAATAGAATACACACTGGCTTCAATCAGCTCCACGTGACATGATTGTGGGACACTGATGAATTACCATAGCAGCCAAGGGCCTGCTGCCATCTTGGTACTTCTGTGAACCTCAGTCACAGGCTAAGCTTCATAGGAGACTGGGATACGCTATATGCTGCAATACAGTAGTACAGTAGTATTGTAATAAATAGTATAAGCAATCAAATGATTGCAAATTCAAGTACTTTGAAAAGCCTAAAAAATAAAGTGAGAAAAAAGTTTTCAATCATATTTTAAAAAATTTCAAAAAATCTGAAAATTCAAATGAACTCCTTTTCCTCCCATCTAAGTGAAATAAATTTAGTAATTAAATATATTTAGTATTGCCTTATCTGTAAAAGACTGTTCTTTCAAAATATTAAAGTCATTAACCTAATCAGTAAATGCTTTTACAATAAAAAAAAATAGTAAAATGGCCCTGAGGATTAAGTAATAGGAACCCCCGGTGGGCAAAAATGCAGTGGATGTCAACTGTATATAATGACAGACTCAGTGCTGAATCAAGTAAGATAGGTTCTAGCACAGATGGTGGCTTTTTAACCCCCTAGATACCACTGTTAATCGCAACAGTGGCATCTAGTTGGTTAATAAGGGGAGAGGGTGCCCCCTTGAAATCTCTTAGGACCCGACGCGAGTCGTGAGGTATGATGGCCTGTTAGGTCCTGCCATAAGAAAAATCTCATAGTGTGTTTTAGTGTAAAAAAGAAAAAAAGTTAAAAAGTTATAACTTTCAGAATATGGTAATGAAAAAACAAAATATATTTTGTAAAATATGTTTTTAATGTGCAAAAGTAGCATAACAAACCTAAATTAATTTGGTATCACTGTAATCATACTAACTTAAGACGAAAGCCGTCTAACCACTTTTACCACACAGTGACTGGCGTAAAAAATGAATAAGAGAATAGCACAATTACAGGGTTTTGTTCATTCTATGTCCAAAAAATGAGAATGAAAAGTGATCATTATGTATATAAGAATGGTACCAATAAAAACATCAGCTCATCATGCAAAAGAAAACAATCCTTCAATGAGCTCTGTCTGGCACTAAATAAAAAAGACATAGCTCTCAGAATATGGCAACGAAAAAAACATTCTGGATAAAAAAATATTCTTAAAGGGAACCTGTCAGCAGGATTGTACACAGTAACATACAGACAGTATGATTAATACTGATAAAATGATAACTTGGTTGATGAAATCTGTCTTGTGGTTGTTGCTTAATCATTATTTTCAGTTTTGTGTTAATGACATGCTCGTGCTTTGGGGCGGCCAGTGGGGGAAAGGGTCTTCATGTGGTGCTCTGATTAGGTATTCATAATGCAGACTGCTGACAGATCACTGATCCCTCACTGACCTGCCCCCTAGTTTGCATAATAAATACCTGTACATACTGAAGAAAAACAGTTGTACCAAATAATGAACATGGAAAATAAAACAAAACGCTGGAATTGAACTGGTTTTGCAACTTAACTGTACTTGTAGATTGGATTTGGTACATAAAAAGTATAAAAATTTTCTTGAAAAATATGAAAATTTGAGCCCTTCTAACATCCTAACAAAAAACGAATGATGTTTGAAAAATGATGCTCATATAAAGTAGATATATTGAAAATGTTGATTATTAACTAATTTGTGGGGTATGACAATCTGAGAACTTCAATTTTTTCTACATTTTCATCAAATTTCAGATAAAAAACAACAAAAACATTTCAAACTAAATTTACCACTAACATAAAGTACAATGTGTTATGAAAAAACAATCTGAGAATCAGTGAGATATGTTGAAGTGCTCTAGAGTTATTACCACATAAAGTGACTCATGTCAGATTTGAAAAATTGCTTGGTTTATTGGGGTATTGAAGGGTTATCTGATATCAGGCACAGTCAAATGCTAATGTATATCCTTTGTCAGGTAGTGTCCACATATAAATCAAGGTTTTATTGTCCATCTTGAAAGATCACGTCTTGTGGAAAAAACTTGGCACTCAGAGAGAAAAGTGACAAAAACAAAATGTTCCATTTATTGCATCCAGAATTAGCATTAAACGTTTTCGGTTCACATCCGGACCTTCATCAGAACTCGTGATAACTATAATGTATAACATATGAAGAGAAACAAAAAAATAACAAATGTCAGAAGATGCATAAAAGGAATCAATATACGACATACAATAAATAGTATTAAATACATACTGTAGGTCATAGGTGGAATAAAGAAATCCGCCAGCAGTGTCTAAGGTGAAGGAGGTTACAACGGAAACCATTATAGGAAAGGAGCTGGTCATTAAATCAAAATCCGTAAGTAGAGACATGAACGAGGCTATAAGGAAAAAGCTGGAAATAAGTATGGAAAAGCATAGATAATGTTCAGGGCACTAAAGTAAAAGGATATCATATAGAAGTGCCTGGAAGAGGAAGTCCAAAGACACCTTATATGAGAAGACTGGGTTTTATGTCTTGTTATGGATCTCCTGTTGGATAATCAGGAAGGCGCGTGTGCATCCGCATGGGACGCGGTATCCCATGTGGATACATACGCGCCTTCCTGATTATACATATTAGCCTACTAGATTGATCGAAACTACCATCTCTACCATTACTCATTTGCTGCTGACACATCCGGGTTACTACCATAAGTGTCCGCAAGAAACTCTCAGTACAATAGCCTGTAACTGATGAAGGCCATAGTGACCAAAATGTTTTGCTGTACTACAACACTGGACTGAATTAAAGTTCTTCCTCACAACATTAAGTTGAGTGCCGGGTTTACATTATAATACTAATCCAATGATAACCTATAATAGGTACACATCTATGGTGTTAGTCAACACATAGGTATAATGAAAACTGCTAGCAAATAAGTCCCTCCAAAATAGGTTGTGGCACCACAGGATCAACAAAGATTAAATAGCACGAATGTAACTAGCAAGATTATATGGAACCAGATGAAATCAAAATCAAAGTCAAGGTACCGTGCCCCCAAATATGGCAAAACAAGAGCTGACTATATAGACAATAGTCAGCTGACTCAAAACCCTTATCATTCCAAAGATGTTGGCTTAAAGGGACACTGTCACCTGAATTTGGAGGGAACAATCTTCAGCCATGGAGGCGGGGTTTTGGGGTTTTTTATTCACCCTTTCCTTACCCGCTGGCTGCATGCTGGCTGCAATATTGGATTGAAGTTCATTCTCTGTCCTCCGTAGTACATGCCTGCACATGGCTTGGTAAGGAAAGGGTGAATCAAAAACCCAAAACCCCCGCCTCCATGGCTGAAGATTGTTCCCTCCAAATTCAGGTGACAGTGTCCCTTTATCCATGTATAAGCAAGGCGAATGCCATAAACAGAAGTAATTACATGTGGAGAGTAGTTCTCTTGGCGTCCTCTCACCCTGACACGTGTTCTGCCGCCATCTTCTTCCAGGGGGGGATCGAGAGAGTTCCAGGAATTAGGTGTATAGTAAAATGGGAAAACTGTGTTTAGTGTTTTATTTCATTAAAATACTTTATTCTGGTTGTGTCTTTATTTAACATGTAACAACTATAGGATTAGTAATGGATAAGTGTCTTATTGACACCTCTCCATTACTAAGCCGTGGGCTTGATGTCAACTTACAATACAAGGTGACTTCAACCCCACAACTATTACCCCACTTGCCACCGCTACAGGTCAAGTGGGAAGAGCAAGGCTAACTGCCGGAATTGGCGCATCTTAGACATGCACCTTTTCTGGGGTGGCTGAGTGCTGATGTTTTAGCCGGGGGGAGCAATATCCATGGCCACTTCCTAGGCTAGTAATAGAATAGCCTTTGCTGGTTATTAATTAGGTGGGACCCCTCGTCATTTTTTTGGGGTTCCCCCATTTTAATAGCCAGTAAAGGCTAAGTATACAGCTGTGAGCTGATATTAATAGCCTGGTAAGCTCCATGGGTATTACCCCCTTGCCAGGTTATAAACATCTGCTCCCAGTCACTGGCTTTCCCTCTGCTGGTTTTGAAACTTGTGCTGGAGCCAGGGCCGGACTGGCCATCTGGCAATTCTGGCAAATGCCAGAAGGGCCTATCTGGTTGTGGGCTGCCTCGTCTGCTACTTGGTAACAGAATCGGTGTTAAGAGTTGTGATGGAGCATAAAGTCACTGACTTTGTCACTTACCCCAGCAGGCCACAGGTATCATTATAAATATTGGTCTTGTAGTAAATCTTGCTTTCCTCCATCCAGGGTAATATTAGTAATATATCCCATCTAGTTCTTGGGGATGGGGACAGAATGGGCCTGTATGATTTCAAATGCAAGGGCTGAATTTCAGCCCCAGTCCGTACCTGCCCACGCAATTTTTTCCCGTAAAATAATCTTTTATTAATTACATACATATCCCCTAATTTGCACACACACACACACACACTACTAATTGTAATGGTCGCTTACATCCACATAACTACCTATTCTTCATCTATTCACTGTATGTAAACCATGTCTTCTATCCTGTCGGCTCCTGCAGTAATTTTACAGAAACCGCCAAATGAATTACCAGGTCATTTGGATGTTTGGGGTTGTCATTATGATTTAAAAAGAGAAGGCACAGTATTTTGACAACAAATGGCTTCACCCAACCACTAACCATGAGTGGAGAAAAAGTTTTAGTGTTATCATTCATATTCTCTGAAAAAAGGCCAAGAAAGCAAAAATTCTGCGCAGTGTATATATACATGACAGGACAAGTAGTACTGTGCAGTGTATATATACAGGACAGGAGGAGTGGTACTGTGCAGTGTATATATACAGGACCGGAGGAGTGGTACTGTGAAGTGTATATATACAGGACAGAAGAGGTTGTACTATGCAGTGTATATATACAAGACAGGACTTATACATGTATACACAGCAGTATCACTTATATATTTTATATACAGCAGTCTATATACATTATGTAGGTGCAACTGCTGTATATACATAAAAAAAGTTTTCATCTTGATACTCACCCAGGTCCCTGAGATGAGTGGAGGATGAAGAGATGAGGTGGGTCCACTGTCCAGCGTCGGCGGTGAAGACCAGAGGATCCTGCTGGAGTTGGTGAGTGTTCTGTGATGCCAGTACAGGCATGCCAGTGTCAGACATAGAAAGATAAAGGCGCCCTATGGTGGCGGCCTTTTCAAGTTTCTAACTTGGCCTTAACTCAGATGTGTGCGTGCACATAGGGCCTTCACTCAGATGTTTTAAAGGGACGGCGGCCCACTTTGTGGTGGAGACCTGCCGGCCCATTGGGCATCTGCCCACCTTGGCAGATGCCCAATCTGGGCCTGGCCACCATTCTTTTATATAAGCAATACTGGAAACAATATACTTGAATACTTGAATCACTATGTACAGACACAGGCAGCACCTTATTATCCCCTTAGTGACCGAGCCAATTTTCACCTTAATGACAGAGCTAATTTTTACAATTCTGACCACTCTCACTTTATGAGGTTATAGCTCTGGGACACTTCAATAGATCCCGAGATAGTTTTTTTGTGACATATTGTACTTCAGGTTAGTGGTAAAATTTCTTCGATATGACTTACGTTTATTTATAAAAAGAAAGGAAATTTGGCAAAAATGTTTAAAATTTTGCAATTTTCAAACTTTTAATTTTTGTACCCTTAAATCAGAGAGTCCTGTCACACACAATAGTTAATAACTAACATTTCAACTTTACATCAGCACAATTTTGGAAACAATTTTTTTGTTAGGACGTATAAGGGTTAAAAGATGACCAACAATTTCTCATTTTTCCAACAAAATTTACAAAACCATTTTTTTAGGGACCACCTCACATTTTAGGTGAGTTTGTGGGGTCAATGTGAGAGAAAATACCAAAAGTGACACTATTCTAAAAGCTGCACCCCTCAAGGTGCTCAAAACCACATTCAAGAAGTTTATTAACCCTTCAGGGGCTTCATGAGAACTAAAGCAATGTGGAAGGAAAAAATTAACATTTTACTTTTTTCACAAAAAATTTACTTTAGACCCAAACTTTTTTATTTTCACAAGGGTAAAAGGAGAAAATGGACCACAAAATTTGTTGTGCAATTTCTCCTGAGTACACCAATACCCCTATGTGGGGGAAACCCACTGTTTGGGTGCATGGCAAGACTCAGAAGGGAAGGAGCACCGTTTGACTTTTTGAATGCAAAATTGACTGGAATCAATGGTGGGTACCATGTCGAATTTGGAGACCCCCTGATGTAGCTAAACAGTGGAAATCCCCCCATAAATAACTCCAACCCTAACACAGCCCTAACCCCAACCCTAACCCCAACACACCCCTAACCCTAATCCCAACCCTAATCATAATCACAACCCTAACCATAACCCTAAACACAACCCTAACCTCAACACCACCCTAACCCAACACCACAACCGTCACCCCTACCCTAACCCCAACACAACCCTAACCCAACACAACCCTAACCCAAACACTAATCCTAACCCTAGCCCCAACCCTAACCTTGGCCCAATTCTAACCCTAGCCCCAACCCAAACCCTAGCTCAATCCCTAGCCCCAACCTTAACCCTAGCCCAGCTCTAACCCAAGCTCTAACCCCAACTCTAGCCCCAACCCCAACCCTAACCCTAGCCCCAACCCTAACCCTAATGGAAAAATTGAAAAAATACATTTTTTATTTTATTATTTTTACCTAAGAGGATGATAAAAGGGGGTTTGATTTACTATTTTTTTTATTTTGTTCACTGTGATAGGGTCTAATACAGTGATCAAAATGAACCAATAGGAAAAATCTCCTATTATTTCCGAGTAGCGGCTGGCAGATCTCTGCGGGCGCACTACGCTTGCGCCAACCATTTTCTTCCGGGAAGATGATGTGGAGGGCCGGGCGATGGAGTTGGAGGGGGTATGGTAGAGGTACCGGCAGGGGAGTTCAGGGGATCAATTTCTCTCTCCTCTGGTATGCTAGATCATATCAGAGGAAAGAGAAATGAGTGGTATTCTCATGAAAGAATAATAATAATAATTTTATTTTTATTGCACCAACATATTCCACACCGCTTCACAAATTATAAAGGGGATTTATACAGACAATAGACATTTGAAGACACCAAATAGCACAGTGAGTTCAAAAATACTCTGTTATAAAAATAAATCACATTAATAAGCAAGTGCTAGTCAAAAGATAGAAAAAAACAGGGTATTTAGTTGATACTTTTTTTGCAAAAAATGTATACTAAGCTGCTCCACCAATCGTCAAGGTATACCCATATAGAGCAGTCCTAACTAATGTATATAATCCCTATCTGATGTATTTAAAAACCTGATCATCTGTATAGTACTTGTATAAGCAGGGTTCAGAGAGAAAATATCCATGTAGAACATGCAGGATGGAACAGCTTTAGTGCAAATGACCCACAAAGGAGTGGTGGACTCCCCAGTCTTGTAGAAACAAGAGAACAATTATGGAACCAGAAACACATGGGCTACTTGCACATTGAACAAGTCTGTAGGAACATGTTCACACAACACCAAGAAACTTGAAGACACCAAAGAGCACAGTGAGGTCAAAAATACTCTGTATCACAGTAATAAGCAAGTGCTATTCAAAAGATGGAAAAAAAAACAGGGTATTTAGTTGATACGTTTAGACAATAGACATTACAGCATAGCAAAAATCAGTTGAAAATAGATACCAAGAGGAATGAGGGCCCTGCTCGCAAGCTTACAAACTATGAGGAAAAAGGGGAGACATGAGAGGTGGATGGTAACAATTGCTTTTGTTGTTCCGACCAGCCATAGTGTAAGGATCAGGTATTCATGTAAAGCTACATGAACCAGTTAACAGCCTAAGTATGTAACAGTACAGACACAGAGGGCTATTAACTGCATAAAGTGTATGAGAACATGATGCGAGGAACCTGATTATGGTTTAAGTTTTTTGAATAGGCCACACAGGGATAGTTAGGTTAATGCGTTGAGGCGGCAGGCCAGTCTGAACAAATGCGTTTTTTGGGCACGCTTAAAACTGTGGGGATTGGGGATTAATCGTATTAACCTGGGTAGTGCATTCCACACAATTGGCAAAGCACGTGAAAAGTCTTGGAGACGGGAGTGAGAGGTTCTGATTATTGAGGATGTTAACCTCAGGTCATTACAATCAAAAGAACCAAAAGAGTCTGCACCACTTAAACACCTGCAGTGCTGCCGTCCATATCCCTATGTGAGCCGTAGCCGGCAGACGACCTGAAGCCTTTGGGTGCTCATCCAGAGCCACAACAGTCCTCCAATATCAAATATAAACAAAGGAATGGCACTCACCAGGCTAGTTTTTCAAACTTTATTGCAGCATCTTCTGCGGGAGAATGGGAACAGGGGTGCGTGAATGACGACGATCGTTTCGTGCAAGTGTGCTTCAACGGGTCACACAAGCAAAGGGAAATGACAGGGGATTAAAAACCTCTGTGAAGGTAAGCTTCTCCCCCCCAATTTCCCTATTACACAAGACAAAACAATGAATTTCTCAAATAACCAGACATTTAAAAGAGTATTATAACATAGCAACATAGTAACATAGTTAGTAAGGCCGAAAAAAGACATTTGTCCATCCAGTTCAGCCTATATTCCATCATAATAAATCCCCAGATCTACGTCCTTCTATAGTAACATAGTTAGTAAGGCCGAAAAAAGACATTTGTCCACCCATTGTTTTGTCTTGTGTAATAGGGAAATTGGGGGGAGGAGCTTAACTTCACACAGGTTTTTAATCCCCTGTCATTTCCCTTTGCTTGTGTGACCCATTGAAGCAAACTTGCGTGAAACGATTGTCATCATTCACGCACCCCTGTTCCCATTCTAACGCAGAAGATGCTGCAATAAAGTTTGAAAAACTAGCCTGGTGAGTGCCATTAATTTGTCTATATTTGATATTGGAGAAATGAGTGGTATATCAGACTTTTTTCTTTTTGCGATAGCCGTTATTTGGTGAATAACAGAGATCACAAGGCTGGGGACAGTAAAAACCAACCCGAATCATGTTCTCTGGGGTCTCAGCTACCCTCGTAGCCGAGAACCCGAAGATTTTCTGACGCTGGGGGACACTATACCCTTATTTCTCAGGGCCATTAAAAAGTGCTACTGAGCAATAAGGCCCCTTAACTGCCACCGTTAAAAGGCATATTGGCAGTCATTAAGGGGTTAATTTAACAATCTACCCAGTTCATTGTTATATACAGTACAGAGCAAAAGTTTGGACACACCTTCTCATTTAAAGATTTTTCTGTATTTTCATGACTATGAAAATTGTAAATTCACACTGAAGGCATCAAAACTATGAATTAACATATGTGGAATTATATACTTAACAAAAAAGTGTGAAACAACTGAAAATATGTCTTAAATTCTAGGTTCTTCAAAGTAGCCACCTTTTGCTTTGATGACTGCTTTGCACACTCTTGGCATTCTCTTGATGAGCTTCAAGAGGTAGTCACCAGAAATGGTTTTCACTTCACAGGTGTGCCCTGTCAGGTTTAATAAGTGGGATTTCTTGCCTTATAAATGGGGTTGGGACCATCAGTTGTGTTGTGCAGAAGTCTGGTGGATACACAGCTGATAGTCCTACTGAATAGACTGTTAGAATTTGTATTATGGCAAGAAAAAAGCAGCTAGGTAAAGAAAACGAGAGGTCATCATTACTTTAAGAAATGAAGGTCAGTCAGTCTGAAAAATTGGTAAAACTTTGAAAGTGTCCCCAAGTGCAGTTGAAAAAACCATCAAGTACTACATAGAAACTGGCTCACATGAGGACCGCCCCAGGAAAGGAAGACCAAGAATCACCTCTGCTTCTGAGGATAAGTTTATCCGAGTCACCAGCCTCAGAAATCGCAGGTTACCAGCAGCTCAGATTAGAGACCAGGTCAATGCCACACAGAGTTCTAGCAGCAGACACATCTCTACAACAACTGTTAAGAGGAGACTTTGTGCAGCAGGCTTTCATGGTAAAATAGCTGCTAGGAAACCACTGCTAAGGACAGGCAACAAGCAGAAGAGACTTGTGTGGGCTAAAGAACCCAAGGAATGGACATTAGACCAGTGGAAATCTGTGCTTTGGTCTGATGAATTCAAATTTGAGATCTTTGGTCCCAACCACCGTGTCTTTTTGCGATGCAGAAAAGGTGAACGGATGGACTCTACATGCCTGGTTCCCACCGTGAAGCATAGAGGAGGAGGTGTGATGGTGTGGGGGTGCTTTGATGGTGACACTGTTGGTGATTTATTCAAAATTGAAGGCATACTGAACCAGCATGGTTACCACAGCATCTTGCAGCGGCATGCTATTCCATCCGGTTTGTGTTTAGTTGGACCATCATTTATTTTTCAACAGGACAATGACCCCAAACACACCTCCAGGCTGTGTAAGGGCTATTTGACCAAGAAGGAGAGTGATGGGTTGCTACGCCAGATGACCTGGCCTCCACAGTCACCAGATCTGAACCCAATCAAGATGGTTTTGGGTGAGTTGGACCGCAGAGTGAAGGCAAAAGGGCCAACAAGTGCTCAGCATCTCTGGGAACTCCTTCAAGATTGTTGGAAGACCATTCCCTGAAGCTCATCAAGAGAATGCCAGGAGTGTGCAAAGCAATCCTCAAAGCAAAAGGTGGCTACTTTGAAGAACCTAGAATATAAGACATAATTTCAGTTGTTTCACAAAAAGTTAAGTATATAATTCCACATGTGTTAATTCATAGTTTTGATGCCTTCAGTGTGAATGTACAATTTTCATAGTCATGAAAATACAGAAAAATCTTTAAATGAGAAAGTGTGTCCAAACTTTCGGTCTGTACTGTACATAAAGAAACATGTTTTGTAAATGTCTTGAAAAAAATGAGAAATTGCTACTCAACTTTTAATCCTTCTAACATTTTAACAAAATAAAATGAAATTTGTAAATTTATGTTGCTGTATAGTAGACCTAGGAAATGTTATTTATTAATTATTTTGTACAGCATGACTTTAACTGTTTTAAGAGCATAAAATGTAAAGATTTTAAATTGTGAATTTAGTCAAAATGCTGATACTTTCACAAACAAACTAAAAAAAATCAACCTAAATTTCCACAAACATAAAGTACAAAGTAACATAGTAACATAGTAACATAGTTAGTAAGGCCGAAAAAAGACATTTGTCCATCCAGTTCAGCCTATATTCCATCATAATAAATACCCAGATCTACGTCCTTCTACAGAACCTAATAATTGTATGATACAATATTGTTCTGCTCCAGGAAGACATCCAGGCCTCTCTTGAACCCCTCGACTGAGTTCGCCATCACCACCTCCTCAGGCAAGCAATTCCAGATTCTCACTGCCCTAACAGTAAAGAATCCTCTTCTATGTTGGTGGAAAAACCTTCTCTCCTCCACACGCAAAGAATGCCCCCTTGTGCCCGTCACCTTCCTTGGTATAAACAGATCCTCAGCGAGATATTTGTATTGTCCCCTTATATACTTATACATGGTTATTAGATCGCCCCTCAGTCGTCTTTTTTCTAGACTAAATAATCCTAATTTCGCTAATCTATCTGGGTATTGTAGTTCTCCCATCCCCTTTATTAATTTTGTTGCCCTCCTTTGTACTCTCTCTAGTTCCATTATATCCTTCCTGAGCACCGGTGCCCAAAACTGGACACAGTACTCCATGTGCGGTCTAACTAGGGATTTGTACAGAGGCAGTATAATGCTCTCATCATGTGTATCCAGACCTCTTTTAATGCACCCCATGATCCTGTTTGCCTTGGCAGCTGCTGCCTGGCACTGGCTGCTCCAGGTAAGTTTATCATTAACTAGGATCCCCAAGTCCTTCTCCCTGTCAGATTTACCCAGTGGTTTCCCGTTCAGTGTGTAATGGTGATATTGATTCCCTCTTCCCATGTGTATAACCTTACATTTATCATTGTTAAACCTCATCTGCCACCTTTCAGCCCAAGTTTCCAACTTATCCAGATCCATCTGTAGCAGAATACTATCTTCTCTTGTATTAACTGCTTTACATAGTTTTGTATCATCTGCAAATATCGATATTTTACTGTGTAAACCTTCTACCAGATCATTAATGAATATGTTGAAGAGAACAGGTCCCAATACTGACTCCTGCGGTACCCCACTGGTCACAGCGACCCAGTTAGAGACTATACCATTTATAACCACCCTCTGCTTTCTATCACTAAGCCAGTTACTAACCCATTTACACACATTTTCCCCCATACCAAGCATTCTCATTTTGTGTACCAACCTCTTGTGCGGCACGGTATCAAACGCTTTGGAAAAATCGAGATATACCACGTCCAATGACTCACCTTGGTCCAGTCTATAGCTTACCTCTTCATAAAAACTGATTAGATTGGTTTGACAGGAGCGATTTCTCATAAACCCATGCTGATATGGAGTTAAACAGTTATTCTCATTGAGATAATCCAGAATAACATCCCTCAGAAACCCTTCAAATATTTTACCAACAATAGAGGTTAGACTTACTGGCCTATAATTTCCAGGTTCACTTTTAGAGCCCTTTTTGAATATTGGCACCACATTTGCTATGCGCCAGTCCTGCGGAACAGACCCTGTCGCTATAGAGTCACTAAAAATAAGAAATAATGGTTTATCTATTACATTACTTAGTTCTCTTAGTACTCGTGGGTGTATGCCATCCGGACCCGGAGATTTATCTATTTTAATCTTATTTAGCCGGTTTCGCACCTCTTCTTGGGTTAGATTGGTGACCCTTAATATAGGGTTTTCATTGTTTCTTGGGATTTCATTTCATTTTCCACCGTGAATACCGTGGAGAAGAAGGTGTTTAATATGTTAGCTTTTTCCTCGTCATCTACAACCATTCTTTCCTCACTATTTTTTAAGGGGCCTACATTTTCAGTTTTTATTCTTTTACTATTGATATAGTTGAAGAACAGTTTGGGATTAGTTTTACTCTCCTTAGCAATGTGCTTCTCTGTTTCCTTTTTGGCAGCTTTAATTAGTTTTTTAGATAAAATATTTTTCTCCCTATAGTTTTTTAGAGCTTCAATGGTGCCATCCTGCTTTAGTAGTGCAAATGCTTTCTTTTTACTGTTAATTGCCTGTCTTACTTCTTTGTTTAGCCACATTGGGTTTTTCCTATTTCTAGTCCTTTTATTCCCACAAGGTATAAACCGCTTACACTGCCTATTTAGGATGTTCTTAAACATTTCCCATTTATTATCTGTATTCTCATTTCTGAGGATATTGTCCCAGTCTACCAGATTAAGGGCATCTCTAAGCTGTTCAAACTTTGCCTTCCTAAAGTTCAATGTTTTTGTGACTCCCTGACAAGTCCCCCTAGTGAAAGACAGGTGAAACTGCACAATATTGTGGTCGCTATTTCCTAAATGCCCAACCACCTGCAGATTTGTTATTCTGTCAGGTCTATTAGATAGTATTAGGTCTAAAAGTGCTGCTCCTCTGGTTGGATTCTGCACCAATTGTGAAAGATAATTTTTCTTGGTTATTAGCAGAAACCTGTTGCCTTTATGGGTTTCACAGGTTTCTGTTTCCCAGTTAATATCCGGGTAGTTAAAGTCCCCCATAACCAGGACCTCATTATGGGTTGCAGCTTCATCTATCTGCTTTAGAAGTAGACTTTCCATGCTTTCTGTTATATTTGGGGGTTTGTAACAGACCCCAATGAGAATTTTGTTACCATTTTTCCCTCCATGAATTTCAACCCATATTGACTCGACATCCTCATTCCCTTCGCTAATATCCTCCCTTAAAGTGGATTTTAGACAAGACTTTACATAGAGACAAACCCCTCCTCCTCTCCGATTTTTACGATCCTTTCTAAACAGACTGTAACCCTGTAAGTTAACTGCCCAGTCATAGCTTTCATCTAACCATGTCTCGGTTATTCCCACTATGTCAAAGTTACCTGTAGATATTTCAGCTTCTAGTTCTTCCATCTTGTTTGTCAGGCTTCTGGCGTTTGCGAGCATGCAGTTTAGAGGATTTTGTTTTGTTCCAATCTCCTCACTGTGGATTGTTTTAGAAATGTTCTTACCTCCCTTCTGAGTATGTTTTCCTGGGTCGTCTTTGTTCGAGTCTAATGTTTTTCTTCCCGTCCCCTCTTCTTCTAGTTTATGTCAGTGTCAGTGTTATGTCTAGTGTCATGAATAAAACATTCACAGAATCACTGGGATACTTTGAAGCATTCCATAGTTATTGCCACATGAATTGGTCAGATTTTAAAAATTCTGCCTCGTAATTAAGGTCAAAATTGGCTGTCAGCAAGGGTTTAGATCAATATTTAAAAAAGCAAGAATACCATGGATTGCTCTAATTCCAAATAACCAATAACAATAACAATGACATCAGCAAACTGATACTATCAGGATAGGAAGGTTGATGGGTAGTGGTTCACATATTAACAACACCACCCATACTTCGTCCCAGAATCGTGCCCAGAATCCCATGAAGTGATCCAATTCTGAGGCTAGCCTCGCTCTTTGTAAAGTAAAATTGTAAAATAATAGTGTGTTGGAGTGTTCCCGCTTCGATGACAAAAAATAACAGTGGCTGTTGCCAAGCCCAAGCGAGTGGAAAGTTGTGTGTCAAATACATTGCTAATGCTGTAACAAAGTATTTAAAAATACTTAAAAAAAACATTTCTGGCACCATTCCTCAGCGTCCATTTCATTAAAGGTATGGATCCCATGCCAGTCCAACGTCATTAACTGAATCAAAAGTAGGCCAAAATGGGAATTCTGAAAAAGCAGAAACATGACAGTATTAAGAATGGAGGAAATTTCTTATATTTACTGTCGCATGCTTTGTCCTAACAGAGAAGCTGTGAAGAACTGAAAAAGATATCAGACATATTTGTACTCACATGACACTGAAACAACAAATATAATCGAGAAGAAAAGGATTTGTAACACAGAAACTGAAACACTAAAAAGGTTCGGATCGCAGCGGCCAGTAAGCGATGTAGGTGCCGGAAGTGAGCTCCATTCCTCAGAACAGAACCACATACATTATCCTCTTTCTGACATGTGACGTAATATTCCGTCCATGTGCCCTGGGCCTATTTGACCAGGGATGGATTATTATGTTATTTTGATTGCACACGGGTGGTGCGCGGGCGATTGCTGCCGGATGTCAGCTGATTCTGGCAGATGAAACCTGGCACTTAGTGCCAGGAGTGGTCACGCATTGCTCCCGGCACTTTAATCCCCAAAATGCTGTGATCTAATGCGATCGCAGCATTCCAGGAGTTGGCAAAGGGCTGACACCACTTCTGCCTTTGAATCAGACACTCCGCACCCTGAAGTGGTGTCCTCATCATGATGACATCCGGGTCCCCATAACTAGAAAATTGCTGATCATGCACAGTGCATGATCAGCAACTTTCCCTGTCAATGCAGAGCTGACAGTTTGCATAGTATGGGTATGCTGCTGCATCCCCATGCTGTACAAGCGATCAGCCTACAAAAATGATAGTACCATAGTGGGATAAAGTAAGAAAGTAAAAAAAGGAAAACATTTTTTTAAATAAGGGTAAAAATATTTTTTATAACAACAAAAGATATTGTATCTATAAATAAATATTTGTATGAAAAAAAAAAACAATAAAAGTCCACATATTTGGTATAGCCGCGTCCCCAACACCCCAACCAATAAAACTGTCCCACTAGATAACCAGTGAACACCATAAAAATAAATAAAAAACAAGGCAAAAAAATGCTTTATCATCATACCGCCGAACAAAAAGTGGAATAAAACACAATAAAAAGCGGATATAAAAAAAGTGGTACCACTGAAAACGTTGTCTTGTCCCACAAAAAAGAAACTGCCATACAGCTCCATCAGCAGAAAAATAAAAAAGTTATAGCTCTCAGAATGCAAAAATAATTATTTTTTCTATAAAATAGTTTTTATTGTGTAAAAGAAACAAAGCATAAAAAAAGATATAAATGAGGAATCGCTGTAATCGTACTGACCCGAAGAATAAAACTGCCTTATCAATCTTACCACACACAGAACAGCATAACCCCCGCCCAAAAAAAAATAAAAATTGTGAATTGCTGGTTTTTGTCCATTCTGCCTCCCAAAAATCGGAATAGAAAACGATCAAAAATGATCAGCAACTTTCCCTGTCAATGCAGAGCTGACAGTTTGCATAGTATGGGTATGCTGCTGCATCCCCATGCTGTACAAGCGATCAGCCTACAAAAATGATAGTACCATAGTGGGATAAAGTAAGAAAGTAAAAAAAGGAAAACATTTTTTTAAATAAGGGTAAAAATATTTTTTATAACAACAAAAGATATTGTATCTATAAATAAATATTTGTATGAAAAAAAAAAACAATAAAAGTCCACATATTTGGTATAGCCGCGTCCCCAACACCCCAACCAATAAAACTGTCCCACTAGATAACCAGTGAACACCATAAAAATAAATAAAAAACAAGGCAAAAAAATGCTTTATCATCATACCGCCGAACAAAAAGTGGAATAAAACACAATAAAAAGCGGATATAAAAAAAGTGGTACCACTGAAAACGTTGTCTTGTCCCACAAAAAAGAAACTGCCATACAGCTCCATCAGCAGAAAAATAAAAAAGTTATAGCTCTCAGAATGCAAAAATAATTATTTTTTCTATAAAATAGTTTTTATTGTGTAAAAGAAACAAAGCATAAAAAAAGATATAAATGAGGAATCGCTGTAATCGTACTGACCCGAAGAATAAAACTGCCTTATCAATCTTACCACACACAGAACAGCATAACCCCCGCCCAAAAAAAAATAAAAATTGTGAATTGCTGGTTTTTGTCCATTCTGCCTCCCAAAAATCGGAATAGAAAACGATCAAAAAATGTGCCCGAAAATGGTACCAATAAAAAAATCAACTCGTCCCCCCCAAAAATGAGCCCTCATATGACCCTGTGGGCCAAAATATGGAAAAATTATAGCTCTCAAAATGAGGCCATGCAAAAGCTATTTTTTTGCACTAAAAAGCATCTTTTAGTGTGTGACAGCAGCCAAACATAAAAACCAGATATAAATCTGGTATCGCTGTAATCACACCAACCCGAAGAATAAAGTCATATAATCACTTCTATTCCAGGAGGAACGTCGTAAAAAAATAAATAAAACCAATAATTCACCTGTTGTTGATTTTTTTCATTCTGCCTCCCAAAGATCGCAGTAAGGCTTGGAGCACATTTATCCTGCACTTTGCGTTGAGTGCTTGTGGATCGCCCCCACGTTAGGGCAATGGGGTTACTCGGAGATGGGCCCTTCGGTTCTCGTCAGGGATGTCACGTGGCTGACCCGGTCCGTGGCCCTAGGGGAACATCCATTGTAAATTGGAGGGATGGTCTTTAAAGGGATAGTGTTCATGACGCCACCTGTGGTATTCGGTCAGGGTGACCGACGCTACTTAGGGGTCCACTGGGGTGATGTTATGGCAGCTAGATGGTATACCCTCCCACAGGTGAAGTATGTCCCCAGGGCTTCCCAGAGTTTAGATGGTGGATGGTGGATGATGTAAGGCGCAGTGAATAACGAGGACACAAGGTTGCAGTCTCTTTACCTTTACTGAAGGCTTCAGCATCCACAGTCCAGGGTAGGGACCACAGGGTCAGCAGAGTCCGCCCAGTCTGAAGACAAATCCAGAGTCCCCTTATCCAGGTGGAATTCAATAGCCTTCCTCTAGCGCCTGAGTGTTGTAGTACCTCCCTGCTGAGCAACTCAGTAAGGTCCTCACAACTATTGCAGTTGTTAAGTCTCTTCCTCTCTGTCCCCCTGACGGATAGGACAAACCCATATGACTGGTGGCCTGAGGCTGTTTATAGGGACCCTAGAGACTCCCCGGCCCCCACAAGTTGCCACCGTGCCTCCTGGGTATATGGTCGGGAGCCAACGTGGAATCAACTGTCCTGCCAGTCTCTGAAGTAAAGCATACTCCCTCGGTGTTCTGGCTACCGGTACTGCGCTTCAGAAGGAGGCAGCCTACTTCTAGCTGGTCTCCCGCTGATGTTCCTCTCCTTTTGCTATGACTTAGTTTCTCACTCACTGCAACACAATTCCTTTCAATGTCTCTTTCTTGGGATGCTGCCGCATGGGATGCAGACGCAGCTCCGTGTACCCTCATCTTCCACAGGCCGCAGTCTGGGGCTGGCTGGAACCCACTCCAACCAACCTCTGCCAAACCCGGTCAGGACTGACTGTCTAACTTCCTAACCAAACCACCAGTTTTACCCAAGTGTGAGGAGTGCCCTAGTAGATAGAAGCATGGCTCCCCCTGGCAGCCTGGAGTGTGAAGTGTGTTTTGTGGTTGTGATACCTGGACAGAAGATCTCCTTCATTTCCTTTAAATATCTGAAATGCGTGATTCAGACAGAACCTCTTGCAGAAGATTCCCTATAATGAGGCAGATGGAGGCACTGTGGACACCCTCTAACCTGTGATCCGTTGGTTGTCCATCTTTTTAGGAATGCATAAAAGTGCTGTCAGCCAGTTTTGTGCACTTCTGAAAAGAAGGATTCTGCTGAACAGAGGCAAGACGTAGTCCAGAATAACTCTGCTGCCTCATTATAGTGAATAGATCTCTCGGGGGTTACATCTGAATCACATCACTCAGAGATTTAGATGCAAACCCCAAAGAAAGTGTTCAGCGTAGAGTGCCAGATAAATGTGATCCTAAACGTTATGTAAAATGTTCTGTGAGGCAGTGACCGGTGTCAGGTCACTATGTGTTCTCCCCAGGATGTGCATAGAGGTGTATTGAAGCCATAAGGGTGCATTGCAGTCACAGGCATAGCTGTGATTGCAATTGTGAGGCATGCCCATGGCAATGTCACATGGGCATGTTAGTGTCAAGGGCAGAGTTGGGAATACCTGCTCTGGGGTTTTCCATGTGGCTGAAGGCCACAGGTTGCTTGTAAAAAACCCTGCAGTAAAGGGCTGGGGGAGTCACAATGGGGTTTGCAGCAAGCAAAGCAGACGGCTCTGCAAAAGCTCAGCTCTGTGTGAAAGTAACACAGAGCCCAGCAGAGTGAACTCCTGGCACCCACAGCGTGCACAGCGGTGCAGTCGCCCACGGTAACTGGTCAGAGGAGGACTGGCATGTTTATTGACTGTAAACTGAGGGATATCATGTACTGTGGAAAGCTGTGAGTAAAGAGACATTAACTGGGTGGTGCAGTCATCCACGGCAACCGGTCTCGGAGCTGGACTGTCTCTCCGTATAGCTAAGTAGTACTGTACAAGTACATATGGGTTATTCCCACGTTCAGTAGAAATTGTGGGACAAATCTGGGGCTAAAACAAAATTTTGTTGGTAAAATGTCATTTTTTCTTCACTGTTGTGAATTCTGTGGCAGAGCTCCCTCCTGTGGTCACAAGTGGTACTTCGGCTGATTCTCTCTGTGAGCTTCTGTTGGTGGAGGGAAGTGGTATTGCGGCTTCTGAGTTTCCTCCCTCAGGTGATCTGGTGAGGTCGTTAGGTGCTTCTCTACTTAACTCCACCTAATGCTTTGATCCTGGCTTCCTGTCAATGTTCCAGTGTTGGACTTGCTTTTCCCTGGATCATTCATGTGGCCTGCTGCTCTGCATAGCTAAGTTCTTCTTTGCTATTTGTTTGCTATTTTTTCTGTCCAGCTTGTCTATTTTGTTGCTGGAAGCTCTGGGACGCAAAGGGTGTACCTCCGTGCCGTTAGTTCGGTACGGAGGGTCTTTTTGCCCCCTTTGCGTGGTTTTCTTTAGGGTTTTGTGTAGACCGCAAAGTTACCTTTTCTAAACTCGATCTGTTAAGAAAGTCGGGCCTCACTTTGCTGAATCTATTTCATCTCTACGTTTGTCTTTTCATCTTAACTCACAGTCATTATATGTGGGGGGCTGCCTTTTCCTTTGGGGTATTTCTCTGAGGCAAGGTAGGCTTATTTTCTATCTTCAGGCTAGTTAGTTTCTCAGGCTGTGCCGAGTTGCATAGGCAGAGTTAGGCGCAATCCACGGCTGCCTCTAGTGTTGTTTGGAGAGGATTAGGGATTGCGTTCTGCAGAGTTCCCACGTCTCAGAGCTCGTTCTATGATTTTGGGTTATTGTCAGATCACTGTATGTGCTCTGACCGCTATGTCCATTGTAGTACTGAATTGCCTTTCATAACAGTACAGGAAGCCAAAAGTACTAATGATTCTCAATAGAGGGAAAAAAGAAGTTCTGAGACCATTTTTTTTTCTTTGCACTGTGTTTTGCCTTTTTTTTCCCCTAGACATTTGGGTGGTTCAGTACACAGGTGTAACGATGGACATTAGAAGTCTGTCTTCATTTGTGGATCAGCTCTCGGCAAGAGTACAAAAGATTCAAGATACTATTGATCAGAAAGCTATGTTGGAACCAAGAATTCCTATTCCTGATTTGTTTTTTGGAGATAGAACTAAGTTTCTGAGTTTCAAAAATAATTGTAAATTATTTCTGGCCTTGAAACCTCGCTCCTCTGGTGATCCAGTTCAACAGGTTTTGATTGTTATTTCTTTTTTGCGCGGCGACCCTCAGGACTGGGCATTTTCTCTTGCGCCAGGAGATCCTGCATTGAGTAATATCGATGCGTTTTTCCTGGCGCTCGGATTGCTGTATGATGAACCTAATTCAGTGGATCAGGCAGAGAAAAATTTGCAGGCTCTTTGTCAGGGTCAAGATGAGATAGAGGTATATTGTCAGAAATTTAGAAAGTGGTCCGTGCTCACTCAGTGGAATGAATCTGCGCTGGCAGCTATGTTGAGAAAGGGTCTCTCTGAAGCCCTTAAGGATGTCATGGTGGGATTTCCTATGCCTGCTGGTTTGAATGAGTCTATGTCTTTGGCCATTCAGATCGGTTGACGCTTGCGTGAGCGTAAATCTGTGCACCATTTGGCGGTATTACCTGAGCTTAAACCTGAGCCTATGCAGTGCGATAGGACTTTGACCAGAGTTAAACGGCAAGAACACAGACGTCTGAATGGGCTGTGTTTCTACTGTGGTGATTCCACTCATGCTATCTCTGATTGTCCTAAGCGCACTAAGCGGTTCGCTAGGTCTGCCACCATTGGTACGGTACAGTCAAAATTTCTTCTGTCCGTTACCTTGATCTGCTCTTTGTCATCGTATTCTGTCATGGCATTTGTGGATTCAGGCGCTGCCCTGAATTTGATGGACTTGGAGTATGCTAAGCGTTGTGGGTTTCTCTTAGAGCCCTTGCAGTGTCCTATTCCATTGAGAGGAATTGATGCCACGCCTTTGGCCAAGAATAAGCCTCAATACTGGACCCAGCTGACCATGTGCATGGCTCCTGCACATCAGGAGGTTATTCGCTTTCTGGTGTTGCATAATCTGCATGATGTGGTCGTGTTGGGGTTGCCATGGCTACAAGCCCATAATCCAGTATTAGATTGGAAATCAATGTTGGTGTCCAGCTGGGGTTGTCAGGGGGTACATGGTGATGTTCCATTTCTGTCAATTTCGTCATCCACCCCTTCTGAGGTCCCAGAGTTCTTGTCTGATTACCGGGATGTATTTGATGAGCCCAAGTCCGATGCCCTACCTCCGCATAGGGATTGTGATTGTGCTATCAATTTGATTCCTGGTAGTAAATTCCCAAAAGGTCGACTGTTTAATTTATCCGTGCCTGAGCACGCCGCTATGCGCAGTTATGTGAAGGAATCCCTGGAGAAGGGTCATATTCGCCCGTCATCGTCGCCATTAGGAGCAGGGTTCTTTTTTGTAGCTAAGAAGGATGGTTCGCTGAGACCTTGTATAGATTACCGCCTTCTAAATAAGATCACTGTTAAATTTCAGTACCCCTTGCCATTGTTATCTGATTTGTTTGCTCGGATTAAGGGGGCTAGTTGGTTCACCAAGATAGATCTTCGTGGTGCGTATAATCTGGTGCGAATCAGGCGAGGAGATGAATGGAAAACTGCATTTAATACGCCCGAGGGTCATTTTGAGTATCTAGTGATGCCATTCGGACTTGCCAATGCTCCATCAGTGTTTCAGTCCTTTATGCATGACATCTTCCGAGAGTACCTGGATAAATTCCTGATTGTGTACTTGGATGACATTTTGATCTTCTCGGATGATTGGGAGTCTCATGTGAAGCAGGTCAGAACAGTTTTTCAGGTCCTGCGTGCTAATTCTTTGTTTGTGAAGGGATCAAAGTGTCTCTTTGGTGTGCAGAAGGTTTCATTTTTGGGGTTCATCTTTTCCCCTTCTACTATCGAGATGGATCCTGTTAAGGTCCAAGCCATCCATGATTGGACTCAGCCGACATCTCTGAAAAGTCTGCAAAAGTTCCTGGGCTTTGCTAATTTTTATCGTCGCTTCATCTGCAATTTTTCTAGTATTGCCAAACCATTGACCGATTTGACCAAGAAGGGTGCTGATTTGGTCAATTGGTCTTCTGCTGCTGTGGAAGCTTTTCAAGACTTGAAGCGTCGTTTTTCTTCTGCCCCTGTGTTGTGTCAACCAGATGTTTCTCTTCCGTTCCAGGTCGAGGTTGATGCTTCTGAGATTGGAGCAGGGGCTGTTTTGTCGCAGAGAGGTTCTGATTGCTCAGTGATGAAACCATGCGCTTTTTTTTCCAGGAAGTTTTCGCCTGCTGAGCGAAATTATGATGTGGGCAACCAAGTGTTGCTGGCCATGAAGTGGGCATTCGAGGAGTGGCGTCATTGGCTTGAAGGAGCTAAGCATCGCGTGGTGGAATTGACTGATCATAAGAACTTGACTTATCTTGAGTCTGCTAAGCGGTTGAATCCTAGACAGTCTCGTTGGTCGCTGTTTTTTGCCCGTTTTGACTTTGTGATTTCGTACCTTCCGGGCTCTAAAAATGTGAAGGCGGATGCTCTGTCTAGGAGTTTTGTGCCCGACTCTCCGGGTTTGCCTGAGCCGGCGGGTATCCTCAGGTAAGGAGAAATTGTGTCTGCCATCTCCCCTGATTTGCGGCGGGTGCTGCAAAAATTTCAGGCTAATAAACCTGATCGTTGTCCAGCGGAGAGATTGTTTGTCCCTGATAGGTGGACCAATAAAGTTATCTCTGAGGTTCATTGTTCGGTGTTGGCTGGTCATCCTGGAATCTTTGTTACCAGAGAGTTGGTGGCTAGATCCTTTTGGTGGCCGTCTCTGTCGCGGGATGTGCGTGTTTTTGTGCAGTCCTGTGGGATTTGTGCTCGGGCTAAGCCCTGCTGTTCTCGTGCCAGTGGGTTGCTTTTGCCCTTGCCGGTCCCGAAGAGGCCTTGGACACATATCTCTATGGATTTTATTTCTGATCTTCCCGTTTCTCAAAAGATGTCAGTCATTTGGGTGGTCTGTGATCGCTTTTCTAAGATGGTCCATCTTGTACCCTTGTCTAAATTGCCTTCCTCCTCTGATTTGGTGCCATTGTTCTTCCAGCATGTGGTTCGTTTACATGGCATTCCAGAGAACATCGTTTCTGACAGAGGTTCCCAGTTTGTTTCAAGGTTTTGGCGAGCCTTTTGTGGTAGGATGGGCATTGACTTGTCTTTTTCCTCGGCTTTCCATCCTCAGACTAATGGCCAGACCGAACGAACCAATCAGACCTTGGAAACATATCTGAGATGCTTTGTTTCTGCTGATCAGGATGACTGGGTGTCCTTTTTGCCTTTGGCTGAGTTCGCCCTTAATAATCGGGCCAGCTCGGCTACCTTGGTTTCGCCATTTTTCTGCAAATCTGGGTTCCATCCTCGTTTCTCTTCAGGACAGGTTGAGTCTTCGGACTGTCCTGGTGTGGATACTGTGGTGGACAGGTTGCAGCAGATTTGGATTCATGTAGTGGACAATTTGACCTTGTCCCAGGAGAAGGCTCAACGTTTCGCTAATCGCAGACGCCGTGTGGGTCCCCGACTTCGTGTTGGGGATCTGGTTTGGTTATCTTCTCGTCATATTCCTATGAAGGTTTCCTCTCCTAAGTTTAAACCTCGTTTCATTGGTCCGTATAGGATTTCTGAGGTTCTTAATCCTGTGTCTTTTCGTCTGACCCTTCCAGATTCTTTTTCCATACATAACGTATTCCATAGGTCATTGTTGCGGAGATACGTGGCACCTATGGTTCCATCTGTTGATCCTCCTGCCCCGGTTTTGGTGGAGGGGGAATTGGAGTATATTGTGGAGAAGATTTTGGATTCTCGTGTTTCTAGACGGAAACTCCAGTATCTGGTTAAATGGAAGGGTTATGCTCAGGAAGATAATTCCTGGGTTTTTGCCTCTGATGTCCATGCTCCCGATCTTGTTCGTGCCTTTCATATGGCTCATCCTGGTCGGCCTGGGGGCTCTGGTGAGGGTTCGGTGACCCCTCCTCAAGGGGGGGGTACTGTTGTGAATTCTGTGGCAGAGCTCCCTCCTGTGGTCACAAGTGGTACTTCGGCTGATTCTCTCTGTGAGCTTCTGTTGGTGGAGGGAAGTGATACTGCGGCTCCTGAGTTTCCTCCCTCAGGTGATCTGGTGAGGTCGTTAGGTGCTTCTCTACTTAACTCCACCTAATGCTTTGATCCTGGCTTCCTGTCAATGTTCCAGTGTTGGACTTGCTTTTCCCTGGATCATTCATGTGGCCTGCTGCTCTGCATAGCTAAGTTCTTCTTTGCTATTTGTTTGCTATTTTTTCTGTCCAGCTTGTCTATTTTGTTGCTGGAAGCTCTGGGACGCAAAGGGTGTACCTCCGTGCCGTTAGTTCGGTACGGAGGGTCTTTTTGCCCCCTTTGCGTGGTTTTCTTTAGGGTTTTGTGTAGACCGCAAAGTTACCTTTTCTATCCTCGATCTGTTAAGAAAGTCGGGCCTCACTTTGCTGAATCTATTTCATCTCTACGTTTGTCTTTTCATCTTAACTCACAGTCATTATATGGGGGGCTGCGTTTTCCTTTGGGGTATTTCTCTGAGGCAAGGTAGGCTTATTTTCTATCTTCAGGCTAGTTAGTTTCTCAGGCTGTGCCGAGTTGCATAGGCAGAGTTAGGCGCAATCCACGGCTGCCTCTAGTGTTGTTTGGAGAGGATTAGGGATTGCGGTCTGCAGAGTTCCCACGTCTCAGAGCTCGTTCTATGATTTTGGGTTATTGTTAGATCACTGTATGTGCTCTGACCGCTATGTCCATTGTAGTACTGAATTGCCTTTCATAACACTTCACTGCCCAATGGTATAAAATTTTGTGACACATCCGTGGTGTCAACATGATCTCTGCACCCTTAGATGAATTCATTGAGAGGTGTAGTTTGTAAAATGGGTTCACTTATGGGGGGGGGGGGTTCTACTATTCTGGCACCTCATAGGCTCTCTCAGTGGGTCATGGCACCTGCAAACCATCACAGTACAATCTGGCGCTCCTTGCCTTCTGATTTTTGCACTGTGCCTGAAAAATACTTCCTGATTACATGTAGGATATTGGTGCACTCAGGAAAAAATGGACCTCAGTTTGTTGTAGAAAAATGTCCTATTAGCCCTTAGAAAAAATAAAACTTGGAGCTAAAACAACCTTTTAGTTGTAAAAATATAATTTATTCTTCCTTCACCGCTCAGTGGTATAACATTCTGTGAGGTACATGGGGTGTCAATATGATCACTGCACCACTAGATGAATTCATTAGGGAGTGTAGTTTGTAAAATGAGTTCACATATAGGGGGTTTCTGTTGTTCTGGCTCAGGGGCTCTGCCATTGTGACATGGCACCCTCAAACCATTCCAGCAAAATCTGAACTCCAATATGGTGCTTCTTCCCTTCTGATCTTTGCACTGTGCCTCAAAAGTAGTATCCCCCCACATATGGGCTATCGGCGTACTCAGGAGTAATTGCTCAACAAACTAAAGGGTGCAATTTCTCCTGTTATCCTTATGAAAGTGCAAAATTTGGGTTTTTGTTAGGAAAATATGATTTTTTTATTTTCACGGCTCTATGTTATAAACGTCTGTGAAGCACCTGAGGGTTCAAGGTGCTCACCATGCATATAAATACATTTTTTGAGGGGTTTAGTTTCCAAAATGGTGTCACTTGTGGGGGGTTTCCATTGTTTAGGCACATCAGGGGCTCTCCAAAATGGGACATGACATCCGCTAATGATTCCAGGACACTCCTTCCCTTCCTAGCCCTGCCGAGTGCCCAACAGTAGTTTTCTCCCACATATATCACATATCAGCGTACTCAGGAGAAATTGCTCAACAAATTGTATGGTGCAATTTTTCTGTTACCTTTTTGAAAAGGCAATTTTTTGTGCTAAGAACATATTTGTGGGGAAAATTAGACTTTTTTTAATTTTTACGGCTCAACGCTATAAACTTCTGTGAAGCACCTGAAGGTTCAATGTGCTCACCACACATCTACATCATTTCCCTGAGGGGTTTAGTTTCTAAAATATTGTCACTTGTGGGGAATTTACACTGTTTATACACATTAGAGGATGTTCTATCGCGACTTGGCGTCCTCTAATTATTCCAGCAAAGTTTGCATTCAAAAAGTAAAATTGTGCTCCTTCCCTTCTGCCATGCACCCAAACAGTGGTTTGCTCCCTCATATGGCGTATCGACATGCTCAGTAGAAATTACACAACAAATTTTGCTGTCCATTTTTTCCTGCTACCCTTGTCAAAATAAAAAAAACTTGGATCTGAAATAATTTTTTGGGGAAAAAAAAGTTAAATGTTTATTTTTTCCCCACATTCCAAAAATTCCTGTGAAGCACCTGAAGGGTTAATAAACTTCTTGAATATGGTTTGAGCACCTTGAGAGTTGTAGTTTTTAGAAATATGTCACTTTGGAGTATTTTCTATCATATAGACCCCTCAAAGTGACTTCAAATGTGATGTGGTCCCAAAAAAATGGTTTTGTGAATTTTGTAGGAAAAATGAAAAATTACTGATCAACTTTTAACCCTTATAACATTTTTTTTCCAAAATTGTGTTGTTGTAAAGTAGACATGTGAGAAATGTTATTAACTATTTTGTGTAACATAACTTTGAGATTTAAGGGCATGAAAACTCAAAGTTTGAAAATTGCGAAATTTTTTGAAACTTTTCACCAAATTTCCATTTTTTTCACAAATAAACATGTCATACCAAAGAAATTTAACCACTATAATGAAGAACAATATGTCACAAAAAACAGTCTCAGAGTCACCAGGATCCGTTGAAGTGTTCCAGAGTTATAACCTCATGAAGTGACAGTGGTCAGAATTGTAAAAATTGGCCTGGTCATGAATGTGCAAACCACCCTCGGGGGTAAAAGGTGTCATTTTCTAAGACCTGTAGCATCTCCATATTTCTTTATCTGGGACTGGGTGGGGGCTTATGTTTTGCAAGCAAAGCTGACATTTATGGATACCATTTTAGTGTAGATAGAATGTTTTGATTCGTCTTTATTGCGTTTTAATGCAATGTTGCAGCGACCAAAAAAACAAAATTCTCCCATTTTGATTTTTTTACCATTGCGCCATTTACCAATTAGATTATTTATTTTTATATATTCATAGATTGGCAATTCTGAACGTGGCAATACCAGATACCGTATGTGTATTTTTTTATTGTTTTTTTTTTTTTTTAATGGTGTGAATGCAGGGTGATATAAACTTTTTTTAAAATATTTTTAAAAACATTTTTTTCTTACTTTGCACTTGCTTTAATAGTCTTCATGGGAGACTAGAAGCTGTGATCATTGGATCTCTTGTGCTACCCAGAGAGGGCCTTCAAACCTGTTTTGTGTAGCAGAAATGCTCACTTGCTATGAGTGCCGAACGCCCAGTGGTGCTCATAGCAATCCAGCAATGACAACAACCGGGGTCTTCAGCAAAGCTCGTGTTGTCATGCCAACCCATCAGCGACCAGCGGTCATGTGACATTGGTGCCGATGGGCGGGTTTAGTGACGCGCTTCCGGCACGATCATGTTAAATGCTGCTGTCAGAGATTGACAGTGGCATTTAACAGGTTAACAGCTGCGGGTGGATCACGATTCTACTCACAGATGTTAGTGGCACCTGTCAGCTGGTCAAATCAGCACTGGAGCCTGTAACATCCCTGCCGGCATCACTGCATGGCTTCCCAAATCCCATCTTACTCACCACTTCGGGCCATGCTGTGAGTTTTGTCCTCTGCCGGCTCCTTTCTGTGGGCCGCATGTCCTTTGTCCTTGCTTGCTGCATACTTCCTGGCTGTATGCTTAGGGCGGTGGCCCCGCCACTTCCTCATTCTTATTGAGACTGTGTGCACTCTCCTAATATGTCCCCAGCCTATTGCTAGGAGACATCAGGTACTTAAGGCATCTCCACCCACTGGGAGATGCCTGAGCAATGAACTTTCTCAGTTAGTGTCTTGTTTCTGAATTGCCAGGTCCTGTCCTGTTTTCCGCCTCTCTGGGGGCTGCATACCCAGAATCCGATTCTGTTATCTTTGTGGTTTTGTTTCTGTCACCCTGGGGGGCTGCATATCCAGGCCCATATCTGTTGTCTTTATGTTTTGTTTCTGTCACCCTGGGGGCTGTATACCCAGGCCTGAATCCTTGTCCTGAACTTGTTCCCTTTTCTGTCCCTGTATGAACTCTGCCCTATACCTGTACCTGTTTGTATCCTTGTTTGATGCCTTCCCTCCTCAGCTGTGTGTAACTTGGTGTCTACTCCTTCTGCTCCGCTCTCCGCATCTTGTGGCTTTTCTCTGCTCTTCGCATCCCGTGGCTCTGCTCTGCTCCGCTCTCCGCATCTTGTGGCTCTGCTCTGTACAATCTGCAGCTTTGCTCTGCTCTCTACATGCCTCTGTTCTGCTCCTCACTCCGCATCCTGCGGCTCTGCTTTGCTTCACTCTCTGGATACTGCGGCTCTGCTCACCGCATCCAGCGGCCCTGCTCTGTTCTCTGCATCCTACGGCTCTGCTCTGCTCTCCGCGTGCTGTGGTTCTGCTCTGCTTTCCGCGTCCTGCGGCTCTGCTCTCCGCTTCCTGCGGTTCTGCTCTGCGCCCTGCGGTTCTGCTCTGCTCTCCACATCCTGCGGCTCTGCTCAGCTCTCTGCATCCTGCGGTTTTGCTCTGCTCAGCGCGTCCTGCGGCTCTGCTCCGCTCTCGCCCCGCACCCCGTGGCTCTTTGTCCTTCCAGCCTGTACGGGTTACTACTCATTCCCTTTTCCCACTCGTACTTGTCTGTATTCCTGTGTCTCCTGAAGCAATTCCTAACACTTCCTGTTTCTCCAGTCTGAACTGGTCTCTACCTGTTCCCTACTCATACCTGCCTGTGTTCCTGCCCTACCCGTTCCGGTTCCTCCAGTCTGATCCATGCCTGCCAGAGTGCCAGTTGCGTCCGCCTGACTGCCAGAGTGCAAGCCGTGCCGTTAAAGAGCTGACATCAAAGGGAGAGACCCGTCATGCGCCATACATGTCCGGCGCATGTCGTGAAGGCGTTAAATAGAAATAATATATTTTAAAATATAATAATAATATTATTAGAGATGAGCGAGCATTTGTTAATTGTTATGATTGTGATCATGTTAGCACTTTCTGTTGACAGGCAAAAGAGTCTGTCTATAATGACCCCCCTGTGGCATTAAAAATCCACTCACACATGATGCTAGCAGCAGGGCAGCACAACATCTCTAACGCAAATCATGCCAGCTGTCTAGCTTTGAGACTCGGTAGCTGAAGGTTGCAGAGGAATTATAGAGTTCTCTGGTTTGGTTGGCCAAGTATTGCTTGATCATCTTTTAAAACTTTTCCTTCTTGTCAATCATACCCAGTCTTGAGGGCATGGACATTGGGAGGATGTCATGGAATTAACCCAGTTCTTTGACAGTGTACCCCTGCTTCACAGCCACCACAAGGTTATGCCCATTATCACACACAGCCATGCCTGGTTGGAGTTTCAGCAGCAAAAAATACAGATATATCTGTTCTGTTGTTCCTTTAAGTACCGTATTTTTCGGACTATAAGACGCACCGGACCATAAGACGCACCCCGAATTTGGGGTGAAAATTGCAGAAAAAAAGATTTTTTATAAGATGGGGGTCCGTCTTATTGTCCGAATTTACAGTATCTTACCTGAGGGCTGGCGGTGGCAGAGCAGGGTCACAGAAGGCAAGGTGTCGGCAGAGGTAGGGTGATGCTGGGATGAGGAGGTGCTGGGATGAGAAGGTGCTGGGATCAGGAGGTGCTGGGATGAGGAGGTGCTGGGATGAGGAGGTGCTGGGATCAGGAGGTGCTGGGATCAGGAGGTGCTGGGATCAGGAGGTGCTGGGATCAGGAGGTGCAGTGAGAGGTATGGCGTGAGAGGGGTCCCAGGCTTACCGTGCAGGCAATGCAGGCTTACCGTGGCGGCAGAGGTCCGGTGGCAGAGGTCCGGTGGCAGAAGTGCAGCGGCAGAGGAGGCGCAGTAAGCGGGGTCTCTTTCCCCGGTATGGTGATGCAGCAGCCTGGTAAGCAGCAGAGCCGGGTGAATCCTGTTGTTATCGGTGGGCGCGGCCATCTTCCTGAGGTCGCGCGTGTGCAGATGAAGCGCTCTGCTTCCCGGGGCTTCAGGAAAAGGGCCGCGGGAGGCCGCGCGTGCACAGATGGAGATCACGGCGGCCATTTTCCTGAAGCCCCGGGAAGCAGAGCGCTCCATCTGCACACGCGCGGCCTCAGGAAAATGGCCGCCACCACCGATAACAACAGGATTCACCCGGCTCTGCTGCATACCGGGCTGCTGCATCACCTCACCGGAGAAAGGGACCCCGCTTACTGCGCCTCCTCTGCCGCCACACTTCTGCCGCCGCACCTCTGCCGCTGCACCTCTGCCACCGCACCTCTGCCGCCACGGTAAGCCTGCATTGCGACTATTAGACGCACCCCCCATTTTCCCCCCTTTTTTGGGGGGGAAAAAGTGCGTCTTGTAGTCCGAAAAATACGGTAACTCTGCCGTGATGTGCAGTGTATCTCCTAATTAGCTTCAGCAGAACCTGTTGCTGCTTCGTTGAGGCAGTGCTGCAGAGCTTCCAACTGATGTGGATGACGTTTTTTGAGATAGCACACCGGAAATGGAAGATGAGGAGGAGTAGTAGGGGCTGCAGGAACTGGTGTAGGAAGTGGAGGAAACCCTGATAGAAGTAGGTGCAGCAATCCTTGGCATCAGTAGAACATGTGTCATTCCAAGGTGGGACTTGGCCCCAGCCTCCATAATGTTCACTCAGTGTGCCATCAGGGAAATGTAACGTCCCTGGCCACAAGCACTGGTCCACATATCGGTCATTAAATGGACAATCCCAGTAACCGCATTAGTAAAGTCACAGGTGATATTCCTGGACACAAGGCGGGGACGCCACAATGGGAAAACTAGTGGCAGCTGGGGACTGAGTGCCGAGGGACCAAATTTCTACACCTGTACCAAATGTTATTTTTATTTGAAAGAGCCAAAATTTCACACAAACCAAGTTTTAGTGTATATATGAGAATAGTCAATTTTGGAACAACCAAATTTCTACACTTGTAGAAGGACAATTTTTGGATTTATTAGAAAGAGATGAAATTTCACACAAACCAAGTTCTACGTGACAATACTCAATTTTTATCAAATTTCTGCCTGTACCAGGTTAATTTTGTTTTGTTTTTTTATTTCAAGCCAACAAAATTTTATATGAACCAAGATCATCAGTATAAATCACAAGTAGAGATGAGTGAACCCATGGATGTTCGGGTTGTGACGAACATATAGTAAATAGTTGGGCTTGGGTCCGAACTTGACCTTGAACTTGACCACGGGCCCTAACCCAATTTAAATGAATGGGGACACTAACTGCGGTACTTTAAAATGGGTGTAAAGTTTTTTGATTAACTCTATATGTACTCTATTTTTTGGTGTTTTCTGATATACAGGAGTATACAATCATTATCTATCCTAAATACATTGGAGATCATAAATATTTGATGAACATAATATGCTCCCAACCACATAGTATTAACAAAATTTCTGAGTTTTTTCTTCTTATTACAATTTTACCTCAAGTAGCGTACAAGCAGCCGTAGATAAATAGCTCTCAGCCTTCCAATATCAAACCACCCACAGGCACGCTTGCAGAGTTCACACTGGGGTCAGACCTAACGTATAAAAATACGGTCCGTTTTTTTACAGCCGAGATACGCAGAAAAGTTCCTGAAAAGTGATCCGTATTCAATGCGAGGATGCGATTTTTTTCTCCAAAAATTATCCGTGTGTCATCCGCATGGCATCCGTACGGCTCGCCGGCTTGCAAAATGGACATAGAATGGATCCATGAGCTCAAATATTTGTGAAAACATATATACGATCTATATATACAGTATATATATTTATATATATATATAATTGTCTAAGGGTCACTTCCATCTTTCTGTCTGTCTGTCCTTCTTTCTGTCACGGATATTCATTGGTCGCGGCCTCTGTCTGTCATGGAATCCAAGTCGCTGATTGGTCTCGCCAGCTGCCTGTCATAGCTGCCGTGACCAATCAGCGACGGGCACAGTCCGATTAGTCCCTCCCCTACTCCTTTGCAGTCACAGTGCCCACCGCCCGCTCCATACTCCCCGTAGTCAGTGTGCCTGGCGCCCGCTCCATACTCCCCGCTCCATAATCCCCGCAGTCAGTGTCCCTGGCGCCCGCTCCATACTCCCCGCTCCATACTCGCTGTAGTCAGTGTGCCCGGTGCCCGCTCCATACTCCCCGCTCCATACTCCCCGCAGTCAGTGTCCCCGGCGCCCACTCCATACTCCCCGCAGTCAGTGTCCCCGGTGCCCGCTCCATACTCCCTGCTCCATACTCCCCGCAGTCAGTGTCCCCGGCGCCCGCTCCATACTCCCCGGTCCATACTCCCCAGAGTCAGCGCCCACTCCATACTCCCCTCCGGTCACTGCTCACACAGTGTTAATGCGGTAACGGACCGCGTTATGCCGCGGGTAATGCACTCCGTAACCGCTGCTATTAACCCTGTGTGACCAAGTTTTTACTATTGATACGGCCTATGCAGCGTCAATAGTAAAAAGATCTAATGTTAAAAATAATAAAAAAACAAAAAAACTGCTATTATAACCTTCCGTCGTCGGATGATGCGCTCGCGCCAGCTGCCATCTTCCGTTCCCAGAGATGCATTGCAAATTTACCCAGAAGACTTAGCGGTCTGGCCAGTATACTACATGACTGGGCAATATACTACGTCGCTGAGCAATATACTACGTGACTGGGCAATATACTACGTGACTGGGCAATATACTACGTGGCTCTGTGCTGAATACTTGCTAATGTAATGTGACAAAGTCTGGTTAATAATGGAGAGATGTCAATAAGACACTTATCCATTATTAATCCAATAGTAATAAAGGGTTAAAAAAACACACACATTATGAATAAAGTACTTTAATGAAATAAATAAACACATGGGGTTTTAATATCTTTATTGTACTCTTTATCCAACTGACGACCCTCTTCTGAAAAAAAAGGAAATTAAAAAAGCGACACTATCCCATACCTGTCCGCCGTACAGTCATGTCCCACGATGTAAATCCATCTGAAGGAGTTAAAAAATAAACAACCAGGAGCGTGCTTATGCAGCCGCCCCTGGCTGTAAAAACTGGGGAATGAATAGAACGCAGCTTCGTTGACTTGCGGTGCTGCGCCCCCTGGTGGCATAAACTCATATGAACTCTAGCGTGGGAATTTTTCTGAATATTTTCTCATGTTAGCGTTTATATGAGTTTATACCACCAGGCGGCGCAGCACAGGCCAATTTGGGATTTTATTTCAAACCAAAGAAAATTCACAGAAACGAAGTAGTAGAGTATGGCCGGTGTCACACTTGCGAGAGCAATGCGAGAAACAGGCGCGAGTCTCTCACATCAATACCTGGCACTGCTGCCGACACTCGGGATTGGAGTGTGCATCTGCATGTATTTCTATGCAACTGAACGCTCTGGTCCCAAATGCCGGCGGCATTGCCGGGTATTGATGTGAGAGACTCGCACAAGTTTCTCGCATTGCACTCGCAAATGTGACACCAGCCTATACACTGTGTTCCAAATTATTATGCAAATTGGATTTAAATGTCATAAAGATTTAATTGTTTTGTTTTTCAAATAAACTTGTGGATGGTATTGTGTCTCAGGGCTCAATAGATAACTGAAATCAATCTTAAACACATGTGATAATTAGTTTTCCAGGTGATTCTAATTAAAGGAAAACTACTTAAAAATGATGTTCCACATTATTAGGCCGGCCAAAGGTTTCAAGCAATATGAGAAATAAAAAGGATCTATCTGCTGCTGAAAAGCATTAAATAGTGCAATGCCTTGGACAAGGTATGAAAAAAATTAGATACTTCACAAAAACTTTGTGATCATCATACTGTGAAGAGATTTGTGACTGAAACAGAGCACAGACAGAGTTCATGCAGATAAAGGCATAATGAGGAAGGTTTCTGCCAGACAAATTCATTGGATTAAGAGAGCAGCTGCCAAAATACCATTACAAAGCAGCAAACAGTTATTTGAAGCTGCTGGTGCCTCTGGAGTCCCTCGAACCTCAAGGTGTAGGATCCTTCAAAGGCTTGCTGTGGTACATAAACCTACTATTTAGCCACCCCTAAACAGTGTTCATGAGCAGATACGGTTGCAGTGGGCCTAGACATACATGAAGACTAATTTTCAAACAGTCTTGTTTACCGATGAGTGTCGAGCAGCCCTGGATGGTCCAGATGGATGGAGTAGTGGATGGTTGGTGGATGGCCACCATGTCGCAACAAGGCTGCGACGTCAGCAAGGAGGTGGAGAAATCATGTTTTGGGCCGGAATCATGGGGAAACAGCTGGTGGGGCCCTTTAAGGTTCCTGAAGATTTGAAAATGACCTCTGTAAAGTAAATACCGTTTCTGACTCACAACTTTCTTCCATGGTCTAAAAGCAGAAATGTGCCTTCAGGAGCAAAATCATCTTCATGCATGACAATGCCCCATCTCATGCTGCAAATAATACCTCTGAGTCATTGGCTGCTATGGGCATAAAAGGAGATAAACTCATGGTGTGGCCACCATCTTCCCCTGACCTCAACCCTATAGAAAACCTTTGGAGTATCATCCAGCACAAGATCTATGAGGGTCGGAGGCATCTCACATCAAAACAGCAGCTCTGGGAAGCTATTCTGACTTCATGCAAGGCGTACAAGCAGACACACTCCAAAAACTCAAGAATGCAAGAATTGTGAAGGTGATATCAAAGAAGTGGTCCTATGTTAACATGTAACTTGGCCTGTTAGGATGTTTTGGAGTTAAATAGCTTTTTTGTTCAGTGAATGTGACCTCCTAATGCTGCAAATTCCACAAATGAGCATTTTCAGTTCTTTAAAACATATCAAATGTTTAGAAGTTCTACTGTGCCAAATAATTTGGAGCAGTGCATTTTGAGTTTTTATTCATTTTGGAGATTATACTGTTATCATTGGGAGGTTTCTTCAATAAAATTCGATGTATACTCTAATGGGTGATGACTTTTATTAGACTGACTGTCATTTGCACCGACCATTTAGGAAAATCCGAGAAAAATGTCATCTGCATAATAATTTGGAACACAGTGTATGTGACAATAGTCATTTAAAAAAAAATTATGTTAACTGTATCAGGACAAGCTTTTAACTCACTGTATTATTACACAAAGCACGTTAAACTGTATGGATGACTACTTGAATCGGGAAAAAAATTTGAACGTTATTTTGGAGTGTTATATACCACCGAATGTACCCAAGAACACCTTATACACTGTATGGATGAGCAATATAATACCAATACATTTTTTAACAAGTTTTTTTCAGGTTATATACCAATGAAATGTACCAAAAAAGTAATACTTTATTAAACTATTAAATTATTATAATTTATAAGACAATAATCCCTGACTAGATGCCTGTAATATGCTATACCTACTGCAACACCTCCCCATAGACGATTTGCAGATAAAAGCAGTATTATTGTAGAACATAGAAAGATTTTTAACTCAGTCCTGAAAATAATTTTTTTGTAGGTGGCAGCAAGAAACTCTGAAGGAACGCAAGCAACACTGCCAGCTTTGATGATTTTCTAAGTACAGATCATTGTAAAACCATGAATCTGTCAAGCAGTGCATGGAAAAAAGCAGCAGCAAAGATTATAATTTATAAGGCAATAATCCCTGACTAGATGCCTGTAATACTCTTTTCCACTGCCACCGTTCACCCTAGACGAATTGCAGATAAGAGTGGAATTATTAGAGAATAGAATTTATTTGAAGTAGTACTGAAAAAAGCGATTAGTTTCATGTAGCAGCATCAAGGACTGTTATTTCATCAACCCTGATGGGGAAATAGTGGAGTGTTTCGCATCTACTTAGCCAGATATGGAGGAGACCAGGATCTTCTGTACTTACTGTACTTACGGACATCATGTAAGTACATTTACAGGATATATATCTTATAATATCACACTTGTGATTTTGTTGCCGAAAGTTCTGCAACTGTCATATTATACTTAGAGAAATGCTCCATTCAGACAAAATAGATCTGATTTTCATATGCAAAAATTTCTACAACAAAATCTGCAGTTTTCTGCACACGTTGTGGTAACACAATACAATAAAATCCCAGTAAAGTCAATGGAGTCATTTGAAATCTTGTTACACGTTGAATTTTTTTCACCACTTGTAAATTGACATGTGGTTCAGAATTTATAGTCTGCAGCATGTCAATTATATCTGTGTTTTTTAAGCATTTTCTCCCATATACATCAATAGGAAGAGCAAGGAACTTTAGTTTTAAGATGTGTTTTTATCAAAGCCCTAATATTTGGGGACTGTGAAGGATGGGGGGGATTTAATGGCAGCTTACAATCCTCCTGAAAGCATTTGTAGCTGTAACATGACAACAGCCTCAGCAGGTGGTCCATCCACACTAGCTATTATCTAGCTATTATCCAAGCTCCTACAGGAAGACCTCCTGTTGAGCCCATGCATTGTAAGTGATTTGTTCAGGCAGCTAGGATTTCATAATTAGAATACTGACTTATTGTATGTCCCATCCACACACAGAGATCTCTGGAATGGGCCAAATGCTTTCCGTTCTAGCACCCCAGGGTGGGGAGATACATGACATGGCTAGTAGGAGCCACGTAGCAAAATAATGAAATATTAATTGTAACAAAATATCTACAATAAAACATTTGAATGTTAACATTTTGTGGTTTCATTGAACATGTAAAGATTTTTTTGCTAGCATTGTGCAGTGGGTACGGAAAGTAATCTTACCCCTTTACATTTTTCACTCTTTGTTTCATTGCAACCATTTGGTAAATTCAATTTAAATTGTAGTAATTTTTACAAATTTATTGAAAACAAAAAACTGAAATACAGTCATGGACAAAAATTTTGAGAATGAGACAAATATTCATTTTTCCAAAGTCTACTGCTTCAGTTTTTCTAATGGCAATTTGCATATACTCCTGAATGTCAGAGTGATCAGCTTAACAGCAATTACTGTACTTGCAAAGTCAATATTTGCCCAGAAAATGAACTTTAACCCCAAAACACATTTCAACATCATTGCAGTCCTGCCTTAAAAGGAGCAGCTAACATTGTTTTAGTGATTGATCCATTAACACAGGTGTGGGTGTTGATGAGGACAGGGCTGGCGATCAATCAGTCATGATTAAGTAAGAATGACATCACTGGACACTTTAAAAGGAGGCTGGTGCTTGGTATCATTGTTTCTCTTCAGTTAACCATGGTTATCTCTAAAGAAACACGTGCAGCCATCATTGCACTGCACAAAAATGGCCTAACAGGGAAGAGTATCGCAGCTACAAAGATTGCACCTCAGTCAACAATCTATTGCATCATCAAGAACTTCAAGGAGAGAGCTTCCATTGTTGTCAAAAAGGCTCCAGGGCGCCCAAGAAAGACCAGCAAGCGCCAGGACCGTATCTTAAAACTGTTTCAGCTGCGGAATTGGACTACCAGCAGTGCCGAGCTTGCTCAGGAATGGCAGCAGGCTGGTGTGAGTGCTTCTGCACGCACTGTGAGGCGGAGACTTTTTGAGCAAGGCCTGGTTTCAGGGAGGGCAGCAAAGAAGCCACTTCTCTCCAGAAAAAACATCAGGGACTGCCTGATATTCTGCAAAAGGTACAGGGAGTGGACTGCTGAGGACTGGGGCAAAGTCATTTTCTCTGATGAATCCCCTTTTCGATTGTTTGGGACATCTGGAAAACAGCTTATTCGGAGAAGAAGAGGTGAGTGCTACCACCAGTCTTGTCTCATGCCAACTGTAAAGCATCCTGAAACCATTCATGTGTGGGGTTGCTTCTCAGCCAAGGGAATCGGCTCACTCACAGTCTTGCCTACAGTTGTCCTCCAAGAGCAACTTCTCCCAACCGTCCAAGAGCAGTTTGGCGCCCAACAATGCCTTTTCCAGCATAATGAAGCACCTTGCCATAAAGCAAAGGTGATAACTAAATGGCTCATGGAACAAAACAGAGATTTTGGGTCCATGGCCTGGAAACTCCCCAGATCTTAATCTCATTGAGAACTTGTGGTCAATCATCAAGAGACGGGTGGACAAACAAAATCCAACAAATTCTGGCAAAATGCAAGCATTGATTATGCAAGAATGGACTGCTATCAGTCAGGATTTGGTTCAGAAGTTGATTGAGAGCATGCCAGGGAGAATTGCAGAGGTCTTGAAGAAGAAGGGTCAACACTGCAAATATTGACTTGCTGCATTAACTCATTCTGTCAATATAACCTATTGGTACTCATAATATGATTGCAATTATATTTCTGTATGTGATATAAACATCAGACAAACACTAATAAAAACCAGAGGGCAGCAGATCATGTGAAAATATAATTTTGGTGTCATTCTCAAAATTTTTGGCCATGACTGTATCTCATGGTCATAACTACTTGGACCCTTTGCTCAGTATTGAGGTGCGTTGAACTAGTACAGCCATGAGTCTTCTTGGGAATGATGTAACAAGTTTTTCACACCTGGATTTGAGGATCCTCTGCCATTCTTCCTTGCAGATCCTCTCCAGTTCCGTCAGGTTGGATGGTGAGCGTTTGTAAGGAGTGCACCGGGACTGTGTGATGCCCCACTCCCTTTCTGCATATATTGCCTTTTATGTAATATTGCTGTATCTAGCTCTTTGTATATTATTAATAGGGAAAGTGCAGTACCTCAGTTATTACACTAGATGGGGGTATGTTAGTGAACATAGTTATTTAGGAGTAGCCAACCGTGGATCAGAAAAAGGCTTTTTCCGGTTTTTAGCCAGAAGGGCCTTAGAGCCCGTACAGTGTTGTTGCGTCTTCAACGTTAAAAGCAAGAAGCCCAGCCATCCAGGGGCCAGGGGGCCAGAAGGGCAGCAGTGACAGCAGCAGTGGGAAGAGACGCTGTGGCCAAAGCCACAGCAGTACAGAGACGGAGGTAACTCATCATGTGGCAGCTTATTTCATGGGCAGATGCCTGTTAAGACCTGGTGGTGAGGACAATAATGGACCTGGTGGTTAAGAGCACACGGAATGACCTGATAGTTACTAATAATACAGGACAAGCTCTGAGACGTGGGAACTCTGCTGACCGCAATCCCTAATGCTATCACACACACTAGAAATAGCCGTGGATTGCTCCTAACGCTCCCTATGCAACTCGACACAGCCTAAGGAACTAGCTAGCCCTAAAGATAGAAAAATAAAGCCTACCTTGCCTCAGAGAAATTCCCCAAAGGAACAGGCAGCCCCCCACATATAATGACTGTGAGTTAAGATGAAAATTACAAACACAGAGATGAAATAGATTTAGCAAAGTGAGGCCCGACTTACTGAACAGACAGAGGATGGGAAAGGTAACTTTGCGGTCAGCACAAAAAACTACAAAAAGACCACGCAGAGGGCGCAAAAAGACCCTCCGCACTGACTCACGGTGCGGAGGCGCTCCCTCTGCGTCCCAGAGCTTCCAGCAAGCAAGACAAAAAACAAAATAGCAAGCTGGACAGAAAAAATAGCAAACAGAGAAAAACAAGCAGGAACTTAGCTTCTGCTGGGAAGACAGGTCACAAGAACGATCCAGGAGCGAACTAGACCAGTACTGGAACATTGACAGGTGGCATGGAGCAATGATCTAGGTGGAGTTAAATAGAGCAGCCAGCTAACGAATTAACCTCGTCACCTGTGGAAGGAACCTCAGAAGCCGCAGCCCCACTCACAACCACCAGAGGGAGCCCATGGACAGAAACAGCCGAAGTACCATTCATGACCACAGGAGGGAGCTTAACAACAGAATTCACAACAGTACCCCCCCCCTTGAGGAGGGGTCACCGAACCCTCACCAGATCCCCCAGGCCGACCAGGACGAGCCAAATGAAAGGCACGAACCAGATCCGCAGCATGAACATCAGAGGCAAAGACCCAGGAATTATCTTCCTGACCATAACCCTTCCACTTGACCAGGTACTGGAGTTTCCGTCTCGAAATACGAGAATCCAAAATCTTCTCCACCACATACTCCAACTCCCCCTCAACCAACACCGGGGCAGGAGGATCAACGGATGGAACCACAGGCGCCACGTATCTCCGCAACAACGACCTATGGAATACATTATGGATGGCAAAAGAAGCTGGAAGGGTCAAACGAAATGACACAGGATTGAGAACCTCAGAAATCTTATACGGACCAATGAAATGAGGCTTAAACTTAGGAGAGGAAACCTTCATAGGAACATAACGAGACGACAACCAAACCAAATCCCCAACACGAAGTCGGGGACCCACACAGCACCGGCGGTTAGCGAAACGTAGAGCCTTCTCCTGGGACAATGTCAAATTGTCCACCACATGAGTCCAAATCTGCTGCAACCTATCCACCACAGTATCTACACCAGGACAGTCCGAAGACTCAACCTGCCCTGAAGAGAAACGAGGATGGAAACCAGAATTGCAGAAAAACGGCGAAACCAAAGTAGCCGAGCTGGCCCGATTATTAAGGGCGAACTCAGCCAAAGGCAAAAAGGACACCCAATCATCCTGATCAGCAGAAACAAAGCATCTCAGATATGTTTCCAAAGTCTGATTAGTACGTTCGGTTTGGCCATTTGTCTGAGGATGGAAAGCCGAGGAAAAAGACAAATCAATGCCCATCCTAGCACAAAAGGATCGCCAAAACCTCGAAACAAACTTGGAACCTCTGTCCGAAACGATGTTCTCCGGAATGCCATGTAAACGAACCACATGCTGGAAAAACAACGGCACCAAATCAGAGGAGGAAGGCAATTTAGACAAGGGTACCAAATGGACCATCTTAGAGAAGCGATCACAAACCACCCAAATGACCGACATCTTTTGAGAGACAGGGAGATCCGAAATAAAATCCATAGAAATATGCGTCCAGAGCCCCTTCGGGACCGGCAAGGGCAAAAGCAACCCACTGGCACGAGAACAGCAGGGCTTAGCCCGAGCACAAGTCCCACAGGACTGCACAAAAGAACGCACACCCCGTGACAAAGACGGCCACCAAAAGGATCTAGCCACCAAATCTCTGGTACCAAAGATTCCAGGATGACCAGCCAACACCGAACAATGAACCTCAGAGATAACTCTACTAGTCCATTTATCAGGGACAAACAGTTTCTCCGCTGGGCAACGGTCAGGTCTATCAGCCTGAAATTTTTGCAGCACCCGCCGCAAATCAGGGGAGATGGCAGACAAAATTACCCCCTCTTTGAGAATACCCGCCGGCTCAGGAACACCCGGAGAGTCGGGCACAAAACTCCTTGACAGGGCATCAGCCTTCACATTCTTAGAGCCCGGAAGGTACGAAACCACAAAATCAAAACGGGAGAAAAATAGCGACCAACGAGCCTGTCTAGGATTCAACCGTTTGGCAGACTCGAGATAAGTCAAATTCTTGTGATCCGTCAAGACCACCACGCGATGCTTGGCTCCTTCAAGCCAATGACGCCACTCCTCGAATGCCCACTTCATGGCCAACAACTCTCGATTGCCAACATCATAATTGCGCTCAGCAGGCGAAAACTTTCTAGAAAAGAAGGCACATGGTTTCATCACCGAGCCATCAGAACTTCTTTGCGACAAAACAGCTCCTGCTCCAATCTCAGAAGCATCAACCTCGACCTGAAACGGGAGCGAAACATCTGGCTGGCACAACACAGGGGCAGAAGAAAAACGACGCTTCAACTCCTGAAAAGCTTCCACAGCCGCAGAAGACCAATTGACCACATCAGCACCCTTCTTGGTCAAATCAGTCAACGGTTTAGCAACACTAGAAAAATTACTGATGAAGCGACGATAAAAATTAGCAAAGCCCAGGAACTTTTGCAGACTCTTCACAGATGTCGGCTGAGTCCAATCATAAATGACCTGGACTTTAACAGGGTCCATCTCGATAGTAGAAGGGGAAAAAATGAAACCCAAAAATGAAACTTTCTTAACTCCAAAGAGACACTTGGACCCCTTCACAAACAAAGAATTAGCACGAAGGACCTGGAACACCATTCTGACCTGCTTCACATGAGACTCCCAATCATCCGAGAAGACCAAAATATCATCCAAATATACAATCAGGAATTTATCCAGGTACTCTCGGAAGATGTCATGCATAAAGGACTGAAATACTGATGGAGCATTGGAAAGCCCGAATGGCATAACCAGGTACTCAAAATGGCCCTCGGGCGTATTAAATGCTGTTTCCATTCATCGCCCTGTTTAATACGCACAAGATTATACGCACCACGAAGATCTATCTTGGTGAACCAACTAGCCCCCTTAATCCGAGCAAATAAATCAGACAGCAGCGGCAAAGGGTACTGAAATTTGACTGTGATCTTATTAAGAATGCGGTAATCAATACAAGGTCTCAAAGAACCATCCTTCTTGGCCACAAAAAAGAACCCTGCTCCCAGTGGTGACGACGACGGGCGAATATGACCCTTCTCCAAGGATTCCTTTATATAACTCCGCATAGCGGCGTGTTCTGGCACAGATAAATTGAACAGTCGGCCCTTAGGAAACTTACTACCAGGAATCAAATTGAAACATTTTTTCAAACTGAGTGTTTTTGGTTTTACCATTCTCTTTTGTGTCTTCAGGAATCAAATTGATAGCACAATCGCAATCCCTATGAGGAGGTAGGGCACTGGATTTGGGCTCATCAAATACATCCCGGTAGTCCGACAAAAACTCCAGGACTTCAGAAGGGGTGGATGACGAAATAGACAAAAATGGAACATCACCATGTACCCCCTGACAACCCCAGCTGGACACAGACATAGATTTCCAATCCAATACTGGATTATGGACCTGTAGCCATGGCAACCCCAAAACGACCACATCATGCAGATTATGCAACACCAAAAAGCGAATATCCTCCTGGTGTGCAGGAGCCATGCATATGGTCAATTGGGTCCAGTACTGAGGCTTATTCTTGGCCAAAGGCGTAGCATCAATTCCTCTCAATGGAATAGGATACTGCAAGGGCTCCAAGAAAAAACCACAGCGCCTAGCAAACTCCAAGTCCATCAAATTCAGGGCAGCGCCTGAATCCACAAATGCCATAACAGAATAGGATGACAAAGAGCAAATCAGAGTAACGGACAAAAGAAATTTCGACTGTACCGTACCAATGGTGGCAGACCTAGCGAAACGCTTAGTGCACTTAGGACAATCGGAGATAGCATGAGTGGAATCACCACAGTAAAAACACAGCCCATTCCCACGTCTGTGTTCTTGCCGTTCAGCTCTGGTCAAAGTCCTATCACATTGCATAGGCTCAGGTCTATGCTCAGATAATACCGCCAAATGGTGCACAACTTTACGCTCACGCAAGCGTCGATCTATCTGAATGGCCAAAGACATAGACTCATTCAGACCAGCAGGCATGGGAAATCCCACCATGACATCCTTAAGGGCTTCAGAGAGACCCTTTCTGAAAATTGCTGCCAGCGCACATTCATTCCACTGAGTGAGTACAGACCACTTCCTAAACTTCTGACAATATATCTCTACCTCATCCTGACCCTGACACAGAGCCAGCAAGATTTTCTCTGCCTGATCCACTGAATTTGGGTCATCATAAAGCAATCCAAGCGCCAGAAAAAACGCATCAACATCACGCAATGCCAGATCTCCTGGCGCAAGGGAAAATGCCCAGTCTTGAGGGTCGCCACGTAACAAATAAATAATGATTTTCACTTGTTGAACAGGGTCACCTGAGGAGCGAGGTTTCAAAGCAAGAAACAATTTACAATTATTTTTGAAATTCAGAAACTTAGATCTATCCCCAAAAAACAAATCAGGAATTGGAATCCTAGGCTCTAACATCGGATTCTGAACCACAAAACCTTGAATTTTTTGTACCCTTGCAGTGAGATTATCCATCCAAGAGAACAGACCTTGAATGCCCATATCTACACCTGTATCCTGAACCACCCAGAGGTAAAGGGGAAAAGAGAGACCAAACACACTGCAAAGAAAAAAAAATGGTCTCAGAACTTCTCTTATCCCTCTATTGAGATGCATTAGTACTTTGGGCCACCTGTACTGTTATGACCTGGTGGTGAGGACAATAATGGACCTGGTGGTTAAGAGCACACGGAATGACCTGATAGTTACTAATAATACAGGACAAGTTCTGAGACGTGGGAACTCTGCTGACCGCAATCCCTAATGCTATCACACACACTAGAAATAGCCATGGATTGCTCCTAACGCTCCCTATGCAACTCGACACAGCCTAAGGAACTAGCTAGCCCTAAAGATAGAAAAATAAAGCCTACCTTGCCTCAGAGAAATTCCCCAAAGGAACAGGCGGCCCCCCACATATAATGACTGTGAGTTAAGATGAAAATTACAAACACAGAGATGAAATAGATTTAGCAAAGTGAGGCCCGACTTACTGAACAGACAGAGGATAGGAAAGGTAACTTTGCGATCTGCACAAAAAACTACAAAAACACCACGCAGAGGTCGCAAAAAGACCCTCCGCACCGACTCACGGTGCGGAGGCGCTCTCTCTGCTTCCCAGAGCTTCCAGCAAGCAAGACAAAAAACAAAATAGCAAGCTGGACAGAAAAAATAGCAAACAGAGAAAAACAAGCAGGAACTTAGCTTCTGCTGGGAAGACAGGTCACAAGAACGATCCAGGAGTGAACTAGACCAATACTGGAACATTGGCAGGTGGCATGGAGCAATGATCTAGGTGGAGTTAAATAGAGCAGCCAGCTAACAAATTAACCTCGTCACCTGTGGAAGGAACCTCAGAAGCCGCAGCCCCACTCACAACCACCAGAGGAAGCCCATGGACAGAACCAGCCGAAGTACCATTCATGACCACAGGAGGGAGCTTAACAACAGAATTCACAACAGATGCCCTGTTGTCTGTTGCAAAGTGGAAGAAGGAACTCCTAAATGTAGTAAAGCTGAACAGGGAGAACGCTGCGGTACCGGATGGAATGGTACGATCTTGGCACCCACTGAAAAGCATAAGGAAAAGTACAGGGAAAGCGATGGTTGTGAATTGTATAGAACTCTTCACTGATGCTGTATCTGACATGGACGTGCTGCGTTGGGAAAGAAGTAGCGTTATTTGTTTACAGTTGCAATTGGACTGTGTCTCTGTTTGTGCAAAATTGAATGGAGGGGGTCTTCAGCAACTCAGAGGACACCCTGAAGGTGCAGAAAGCAGAAAGTCAAGTACATTTCATTTACAAAAGGACATTGTTTGTATGTGATGGGAGACCAGGGTGCGCAGGAGCCAGTAGTCTCAGCCACGAGTACGGCCCTGGCGCTCCCTCACACGTTGATGGACAGCCATTTTCAGCTCTTTCCAGAGATGCTCAATTGGGTTTAGGTCAGGGCTCTGGCTGGGCCAGTCAAGAATGGTCACAGAGTTGTTCTGAAGCCACTACTTTGTTATTTTAGCTGTGTGCTTAGGGTCATTGACTTGTTGGAAGGTGAACCTTTGGACAAGTCTGAGGTCCAGAGCACTCTGGAAGAGGTTTTTATCCAGGATATCTCTGTACCTGGCCACATTCATGTTTCCTTCAATGAAAACCAGTTGTCCTGTCCCTGCAGCTGAAAAACACCCCCATAGCATAGTTACATAGCTACATAGTTATTAAGGTTGAAGGAAACTATAAGTCCATCTAGTTCAACCCATAGCCTAACCTAACATGACCTAACATGTTGATCCAGAGGAAGGCAAAAAAAAACCATGTGGCAAAGAGTAAGCTCCACATTGGGGAAAAAAATTCCTTCCCGACTCCACATACGGCAATCAGACTAGTTCCCTGGATCAACGCCCTATCGAGGAATCTAGTATATATACCCTGTAACATTATATTTTTCCAGAAATGTATCCAGTCCCCTCTTAAATTTAAGTAATACATCACTCATTACAACATCATACGGCAGAGAGTTCCATAGTCTCACTGCTCTTACAGTAAAGAATCCGCGCCTGTTATTATGCTTAAACCTTTTTTCCTCCAAACGCAGAGGATGCCCCCTTGTCCCTGTTTCAGGTCTATGATTAAAAAGATCATCAGAAAAGTCTTTGTACTGTCCCCTCATATATTTATACATTAAAATAAGATCACCCCTTAGTCTTCGTTTTTCCAAACTAAATAGCCCCAAGTGTAATAACCTATCTTGGTTTTGCAGACCCCCCAGTCCTCTAATAACCTTGGTCGCTCTTCTCTGCACCCGCTCTAGTTCAGCTATGTCTTTCTTATACATCGGAGACCAGAACTGTGCACAGTATTCTAAGTGTGGTCGAACTAGTGACTTGTATAGAGGTAAAATTATGTTCTCCTCATGTGCATCTATGCCTCTTTTAATGCATCCCATTATTTTATTTGCCTTTGTAGCAACTGCCTGACACTGGCCACTGAATATGAGTTTGTCATCCACCCATACACCCAGGTCTTTTTCATTAACGGTTTTGCCCAGAGTTTTAGAATTAAGCACATAATTATGCATCTTATTACTTGTACCCAAGTGCATGACCTTACATTTATCCCCATTAAAGCTCATTTGCCATTTATCAGCCCAAGCTTCTAGTTTACATAAATCACCCTGTAATATAAAATTGTCCTCCTCTATATTGATTACCCTGCAGTTTAGTGTCATCTGCAAATTTTGAAATTCTACTCTGAATGCCCTCTACAAGGTCATTAATAAATATGTTAAAAAGAAGAGGGCCCAATACTGACCCCTGTGGTACACCACTGCTAACCGCTACCCAGTCCGAGTGTGCTCCATTAATAACCACCCTTTGTTTCCCATCCCTGAGCCAGCTCTCAACCCACTTGCACATATTTTCCCCTATCCCCATTATTCTCATTTTATGTATCAACCTTTTGTGTGGCACCGTATCAAAAGCTTTTGAAAAGTCCATATACACTACATCCACTGGGTTCCCTTGGTCCAATCCGGAACTTACCTCTTCATAGAAACTGATCAAATTAGTCTGACATGAACGGTCCCTAGTAAACCCGTGCTGATACTGGGTCATGAGGTTATTCCTCTTCAGATACTCCAGTATAGCATCCCTGTTGTGAATTCTGTGGTCAAGCTCCCTCCTGTGGTCATGAGTGGTACTTCGGCTGGTTCAGTCCATGAGCTTCATCTGGTGGATGTGAGTGGGGCTGCGGCTTCTGAGTTTCCTTCCTCAGGTGACGAGGTTAGGTCGTTAGGTGCTGCTCTATTTAACTCCACCTAGTTATTTGTTCCTTGCCTCCAGTCAATGTTCCAGTATTGGTCTTGCTCTCTCCTGGATCGTCTTGTGGCCTGTCTGCCCTGCATAAACTAAGTTCTGCTTGTGTTACTTTTGTTTGCTATTTTTTCTGTCCAGCTTGCTATATTGGTTTTTCTTGCTTGCTGGAAGCTCTGGGACGCAGAGGAAGCACCTCCGTGCCGTTAGTCGGTACGGAGGGTCTTTTTGCGCCCTCTGCGTGGTTGTTTGTAGGTTTTTGTGCTGACCGCAAAGCTATCTTTACTATCCTCGGTCTATTCAGTAAGTCGGGCCTCACTTTGCTAATACCTATTTCATCTCTGTGTTTGTATTTTCATCTTTGCTCACAGTCATTATATGTGGGGGGCTGCCTTTTCCTTTGGGGAATTTCTCTGAGGCAAGGTAGGCTTATTTTTCTATCTTCAGGGCTAGCTAGTTTCTCAGGCTGTGCCCGAGGCGCCTAGGTCTGGTCAGGAGCGCTCCACGGCTACCTCTAGTGTGGTGTGATAGGATTAGGGATTGCGGTCAGCAGAGTTCCCACGTCTCAGAGCTCGTCCTATGTTGCTAGTAACTATCAGGTCACTTTGTGTGCTCTTAACCACCAGGTCCATTGTGTTTCTGAATCACCAGTTCATAACACATCCCTTAGAATGCCCTCCAGGATTTTACCCACAGTAGAGGTTAAGCTTACTGGCCTATAATTTCCGAGTTCAGTTTTTGTCCCCTTTTTGAATATTAGCACCACATTTGCTATACGCCAGTCCTGTGGTACAGACCCTGTTATTTTGGAGTCTTTAAAGATTAAAAATAATGGTCTATCAATGACTGTACTTAATTCCTGCAGTACTCGAGGGTGTATCCCGTCCGGGCCCGGAGATTTGTCAATTTTAGTGATTTTTAGATGCCGCCGCACTTCCTGCTGGGTTAAGCAGGTGACATTTAATTGGGAATTTTTATCACTAGTCATTTTGTCTGCCATGGAATTTTCTTGTGTAAATACTGATGAAAAAAAGTCATTTAGCATATTGGCTTTTTCCTCATCCTCATCCCCCATTTCACCCAGACTATTTTTAAGGAGGCCAACACTATCATTTTTTAGTTTCTTACTATTTATGTAGTTAAAGAATATTTTAGGATTATTTTTACTCTCTCTGGCAATGAGTCTCTCTGTCTCAATCTTTGCTGCCTTGATTTGCTTTTTACAGAATTTATTTAATTTATTGTATTTATTTAATGCCTCCTCACTACCTACTTCCTTTAATTCTCTAAATGCTTTCTTTTTGTCACTTATTGCGCCCCTTACAGCTCTATTTAGCCATATTGATTTCCTCCTATTTCTAGTATGTTTATTCCCATACCGTATATACTGTGCACAGGTCCTATTCAGGATGCTAATAAATGTCTCCCATTTTTTTGTGTGTATTTTTATGTCTCAGGATATCGTCCCAGTTAATTGCACCAAGATCCTCTCTCATCCGTTGGAAATTTGCCCTCCTGAAGTTTAGCGTCCTTGTAACCTTTCTATTACACATCTTTTTAAAGGATACATGAAAACTTATTACCGTATATACTCGAGTATAAGCCGACCCGAGTATAAGCCGACCCCCCTAATTTTGCCACAAAAAACTGGGAAAACTTATTGACTCGAGTATAAGCCTAGGGTGGAAATGCAGCATTTACCGGTGAATTTCAAAAAATAAAAATAGATCATTCTTGCCCCATAGCTGTGCCATATAGGGCTCTGCATGTTCATTATTGCCCCATAGCTGTGCCATATAGTGCTCTGCATGTTCATTATTGCCCCATAGCTGTGCCCCATATAGTGCTCTGCACCATTCATGATTGTCCCTATAGCTGTGCCCCATACAGTGCTCTGCACCATTCATTATTTCCCTATAGCTGTGCCCCATACAGTGCTCTGCACCGTTCATGATTGTCCCATAGCTGTGCCCCATATATGCTCTGCACCGTTCATTATTGCCCCATATCTGCCCCATATATGCTCTGCACCGTTCATTTTGTCCCATATCTGTGCCCCATATAGTGCTCTGCACCGTTCATGATTGTCCCATATCTGCCCCATATAGTGCTCTGCACCGTTCATGATTGTCCCATAGCTGTACCCCATATAGTGCTCTGCACCGTTCATTGTTCCCTATAGCTGTGCCCCATATAGTGCTCTGCACCATTCATTATTTCCCTATAGCTGTGCCCCATATAGTGCTCTGCACCGTTCATTATTTCCCTATAGCTCTGCCATATAGTGCTCTGCACCGTTCATAGTTCCCTATATAAAGCTGTGCCATTGCCGCTGCTGCTGCAGTAAAAAAAAAAAAAAACACATACTCACCTCTCTTGATTGCAGCTCCCGGCGTCTCGTTCCGGCGTCCAATCCCGGCGTCTCTCTGCTCTGACTGATCAGGCAGAGGGCGCCGCGCACACTATATGCGTCATCGCGCCCTCTGACCTGAACAGTCAGAGCGCAGACGCCGGGAAGATAGAGGCGCCGGGAAGATTGAGCGGCGCCCGGCGGCTGGAACGCAGACAGGTGACTATTACATACTTACCTGGTCCCGACGTCCGGCTCCCCTTGCCTGTCACAGCTGTCTTCGGTGCCACAGCTTCTTTCTCTAATCAGCGGTCTTCGGCAGCGCTGATTAGAGAAATGAATAGGCGGCTCCACTCCTATGGGAGGTGGAGCCGCTTATTCATTTCTGTAATGAGCGGTCCCACGTGACCGCTGAAGAGGGGAAGAAGCTGCAGCACAGAAGACCGTGGGACGGCAGGGACAGCGCCAGGATCGCTGGGACTAGGTAAGTATGCCTCAGCGCCCTCACCCCCTCACCCGCCGACCCTGCCACCCACCTTGACTCGAGTATAAGCCGAGAGGGGCACTTTCAGCCCAAAAATTTGGGCTGAAAATCTCGGCTTATACTCGAGTATATACGGTATTTTGTGATCGCTATTCCCCAAGTGACCCCCAACCCTTATATTTGCTATGCGATCTGGCCTGTTGGTTAATATTAGGTCTAGCAGTGCCCCCCTTCTTGTTGGGTCCTAAACCAGTTGTGAAAGGTAATTGTCCCTCATAGTTGTCAAAAACTGATTACCTTTGCTGGAACTGCAGGTTTCTGTTCCCCAATCTATTTCAGGGTAGTTGAAGTCCCCCATAATAATGACTTCCCCTTGAGTTGCAGCTTCATCTATTTGCTTTACGAGGATATTCTCCATTGCTTCCATTATTTTTGGAGATTTATAACAAACCCCTATCAGTAATTTATTATTTTTCCCCCTCCCCTTATCTCCACCCACAGGGATTCTACATTTTCATTAAATTCACCTATATTATCACGCAGGATGGGTTTTAAGGACGATTTTACATATAGACACACCCCACCGACTCGCTTATCTGTACGGTCATTTCTGAACAGGCTATAGCCCTGCAAGTTAACAGCCCAGTCATGGCTCTCATCCAGCCATGTTTCAGATATCCTCACCATGTCATAATTATGCTCCAACAACATTAGTTCTAATTTGTCCATTTTGTTGGCGAGGCTTCTGGCATTAGTATACATGCACTTGATGTTCCTCTCTGTACCTCTATTTCTTAAATTATTAACTGTTCTAACCCCACCCCCCCATGCCACCGCCACCCCCAACTTCCTTATTTGTGCCCAGGTCTCTATCTGAAGATATTCCCCTCCTATAAAATGAATACCCTCCCCCCCAATTCCTAGTTTAAACACTCCTCCAACCTTCCAGCCATTTTCTCCCCCAGCACAGCTGCACCTTCCCCATTGAGATGCAGCCCGTCCCTAGCGTAGAGCCTGTAGCCAACTGAGAAGTCGGCCCAGTTCTGAAGGAACCCAAACCCCTCCTTCCTACACCAATTCTTGAGCCACTTATTAACCTCCCTAATCTCCCGTTGCCTCTCTGGCGTGGCACGTGGTACAGGCAGTATTTCGGAAAATACTACGTTGGAGGTCCTTGCTTTCAGCTTGCGGCCTAAGTCCCTGAAATCATTTTAAGGACCTTCCACCTACCTCTAACTTTGTCATTTGTGCCAATGTGCACCATGACCGCTGGGTCCTCACCAGCCCCTCCCAATAATCTGTCCACCCGATCAGCGATGTGTCAGACTCGAGCGCCAGGTAGGCAGCACATCGTTCGACGATCCCTGTCTTTGTGACAGATTGCCCTATCTGTTCCCCTAATAATTGAGTCCCCCACTACCAGCACCTGTCTGGCCTGCCCTGCGCTCCTATTTCCCTCCTTACTGGAGCAGTCACTCCTCTGGCTTTCAGAGGACATGCCTGGCTGCAGCAGTGCTACCCCTGTACTGGCACCCCCCTCATCTGCCAACTTATCAAACTTATTGGGGTGTTCCAGATCAGGACTAGCCTCCCTGGCACTCTTCCCTCTACCCCGCTTCCTAACTGTCACCCAGCTTCCTACTTCACCATCCTGCAGCTCCATCCTACCATCCCCCCCTCATCTATCCCATTGAGCGTCTGCTCCGTGAGCAGAAGACTCCTCTCCATATTGTCTATGGATCTCAGTGTTGCCAGCTGCACATTTAGATTCAGAATCTGGGTTTCCAAATGCACAACGTGCTCACATCTCGCACAGCAGTATGCACCGTCGACCGGCTGCTCAAGGACTGCATACATGTGGCGAGATGTGCACTGGATGGCATTAACAAGAGTGGAGCACATTTCCTAATGGGGATTGCACCAGACAGAAAAGTTAAATAAAATAAAAAAAAATAAAAAAATAAATACAAAGTATTAATAAAAAAAAGACAGCAATTCAGTAATTCCTCCCTTAGAAACTCCCTGAATCCAAAGTCACTGAATCACAAGTCACTCTTACCACCGTTCACACTTACGCTCAGCTCACACTCAGCTCGCTGATGAAGATTTATAGATTTTATTTTTTCTCTAGTTCCCTTAACAGCAATCCACCTTGCTGTTAAAATGCACTTCCAAAAAGGACTGGAGCCCCAAACAGCTGCCCCTTATAAACCCTTAATTATGAGCCCCCACCCTAAGTTAACCCCTTATGAATATAGCTACTCCCAATTCAGCAACTCACACCAATTCACACAGGTATCTGTTAAAGGCTTTCCAAATACCTCTTCACTGAATCACAAGTCACACTTACCGCTGTTCACACTTACGCTCAGCTCACACACACTCGCTATGCTGAAGATTTATAGATTTTTTTTTCTCTAGTTCCCTTAACAGCAATCCACCTTGCTGTTCAAATGCACTTCCATGCCGCCACCATGTTTCACTGTTGGTATTGTATTGGGCAGGCGATGAGCAGTGCCAGGTTTTCTCCACACATACCTCTTAGAGTTATCACCAAAATGGTCTGTCTTTGTGTCATCAGACTAGAGAATCTTATTTGTCATAGTCTGGGAGTCCTTAATGTGTTTTTAAGGAAACTCTATTCGGGCTTTCAAATGTCTTGCACTGAGGAGAGGCTTCTGTCAGGCCACTCTGCCATAAAGGCCTGACTGGTGGAGGGTTGCAGTGATAGTTGACTTTGTAGAACTCTTCTATCTCCCTACTGCATCTCCTTGTTACGGAACTGCAGCACAAAACTAGAATAGAAGGGGGTAACTAACCCTGCACTGAGACTAGGCTGATACCCTACGATGGAGTGGGCGACCCATTCCTTGCCAATAGACCCACCGATGATCCTAGGTTAATCTCAAGAGAAGACCTATATATAGGGGGAAGGAGGTCCCTGAAAGATCTAAGGACTGAGTATAAAAACAGGTCACCTCCTAATAGAAAACACAGAGACAGCTGCAGAAACCAACTCAAAACAGAAACTAAGGATAGCAGAACCAGAGCTCTCAGAACTGAACAATATAAAACACAGAAAGCTATCAAAGCACCTATCCAGAACCCTAGCGGATTAACACTGTTGTCCAGCAAGGAATGGGAGGCAGGTGCTGGGTAATAAAGGGTGATACAATCACCTGACCTAAGACAACCCAGCACCAGGGGAAAAAGACCAGCAGTCAGAAAACCACAACAAGATGGCGGATAGTCAAAAAACAAAACAGATTCTAACACTCTGGAGCTCAGCCACAGTGATCTTGGGGTTCGTCTTTACCTCTCTTGCCAAGGCTCTTCTACCACGATTCCTAAGTTTGGCTGGATGGCCAGGTCTAGCAAGACTTCTGGTGGTCCCAAACTGCTTCCATTTAAGGATTATGGAGGCCACTGTGCTCTTAGGAACCTTGAATACTGCACAAATTCTTTTGTAACCTTAACCAGATCTGTATCTTCCCACAATTCTTTCTCTGAGCTCCTTGGCCTGTTCCTTTGACCTCATGATTCTCATTTGGTCTGACATGCACTGTGAGCTGTGAGGTCTTACATAGACAGGTGTGTGCCTTTCCAAATCAAGTCCTATCAGTTTAATTAAACCCAGCTTGACATAACCGATACAGATAACCTTGAGGGCGAGGGGGCCTGGTGCTGGCGCTGGCATGGCCCCCCCATCCCTGGCTCACGGGTTAAGGGAGATTGTGTCTCCATGCTCTGCCGCAGAATCTAACTGTATCAGCGTGGACTGGCAATTTGTAGAGTCTATTTACACTACCCAGTAATGAGAAAATATTGTTTCCAATTATCAGCCTAATCTAACTGCCAATTACCTGAAAATTGAATAAAACTCTTATTCATTAGGTGAAATGATATTTAAGCTTGCTTAAAAATCATTGTTCTTAGCAGCACATCATTCTACGTAAACAAGATGTGCAACTGAGAGCAATAATGAGAACAATGCTGTTCTATGTGCACAGAATATTTTATATGTATGGAAATGTGGTCAGCCAATCTACATATCCTAATAACCCCTTTCTGACATATGTCATAATAATACCTCCCTGTGCTCTGGGCCTATTTGACCAGGGATGGATTATTACATCATTGCGATCACTCGCACACACGGTCACGCACCACTCCCGGCAATTTAACCCCCTAAATGCATTCCAGGATCCGGCAGATGGATGACAGCCCCTCTGTCTTTGGATTGGAGATATTAATAAAAACAAGGCAAAAAACACTGCTTTATCATCATACCGCCGAACAAAAAGTGGAATAAAACGCGATAAAAAAAACAGATCAATAAACATGGTACTGTTGAAAACATCATCTTGTTCCACAAAAAACAAGCCACCATACAGCTCCATCAGTGCAAAAAAAGTTATAGCTCTCAGAATAAAGTGATGCAAAAATAATTATTTTTTCTATAAAATAGTATTATTATGTAAAAGCGCCAAAACTTAAAAACACGATATAAATGAGGTTAGAAGAATGTCTCAAGTGGGGCACAACAGGGCTCTGTCCTGGGCCCTGTATTATTCAACATCTTTATCAATGATTTAGATGAAGGAATTGAGGGTACACTGATTAAATTTGCTGATGACACAAAGCTAGGAGGGATAGCTAATAATAGAAAAGAGAGAGAGAGGATTCAAAAAGATATAAATAAACTGGAGCAGTGGGCAGAAACTAATAGAATGGTTTTTAACAAGTAAAAATGCAAAGTACTACATCTGGGCAATAAAAATGAAAAAAGCATATACAGAAAATGAGGAATAGAGCTAAGCAATAGCACATGTGAAAAAGACTTGGGTATACTAATAGATCATAAACTGAACATGAGTCAACAGTGTGATGCAGCAGCAAAAAAGGAAAATACAATTCTGGGATGTATCAACAAAAGCATACAGTCTAGATCACGTGAAGTCATTATTGCCCTCTACTCCTCTTTGGTCACACGTCATCTGGAATACTATGCCCAGTTTTGGGCACCACATTTTAAAAACGACATCAACAAACTGGAGTAAGTTCAGAGAAGAGCGACCAGAATGGTGACCGGTCTGCAAACCATGACCTACGAGGAATGGTTACAGGATTTGGGAATGTTTAGCTTGTAAAAAAGAAGACTGAGAGGAGACTTAATATCTGTCTACAGATATCTTAAGGGCTGTCACATTGTAGAAGGATCATCTTTATTCTCATTTCCACAAGGAAAGACTAGAAGCAATGGGATGAAACTGAATGGGAGGAAACACAGATTAGATATTAGAAAAAACCTTTTGACAGTTAGGGTGATCAATGAGTGGAACAGGCTGCCACGAGAGGTGGTGAATTCTCCTTCCATGGAAGTCTTCAAACAGATGCTGGACAGACATCTGTTTGGGATGATTTAGTGAATCCTGCTTTGAGCAGGGAGTTGGACCAGATGACCCAGGAGGTCACTTCCAACTCTACCATTCTATGATTCTATGATTCTAGGCATCGCTGTAATCGTACTGACCCTAAGAATAAAACTGCATTATCAATTTTACCACACACGAAACGGCATAAACCCCCCCCAAGTAAAAAAAACTCCTGAATTGCTGGTTTTTGTTCATTCTGCCACCCAAAAATTGGAATAGAAAGAGATAAAAAAAAGTCATGTACCCGAAAATGGTACCAATAAAAGCATCAACTCGTCCCACAAAAAATAAAAATAAACCCTCACATGATTCTGTGAACCAAAATATGTAAAAATTATAATGTGGTGATGCAAAAACTATTTTTTGCAATAAAAAGCATCTTTTAGTGTGTGACAGCAGCCAAACATAAAAGTCCAATATAAATCTGGTATCACTGTAATCGCACCGATCCGAAGAATAAAGTCTAATCACTTGTACCGCATGAGGAAATAAATAAAACCAATTCTTCACCTGTTGTTCAGTTTTTCATTCTGCCTCCCAAAGATCACAGTAAGCACATTTATTCTGCGCTCTGCGCTGAGCACTTGCACCAGGGTTTCCTGTGAAAATCTCTGAAATACGTGATTCAGACAGAACCTCTGGCGGAAAATTCCTTATAGTGAGGTAGAAGGAAGCACTGTGGACACCATCTGACCTGCGATCCGTCGGTGTCCGTCTTTTTAGGATTGCATAAAAGTGCCATCAGCCACACTTTTGTGCACTTCTGAAGCAATTTGGACACTGCGTGCTCCCTCCATTCATCAGGCTGATAGCGTGCACTTCCCTCTTAGCCCTTAACAGCGGTGACACCGCGTGGCTTCATATTTACTGGATAGCGTCACCTGTGACACACTACCCTGCATCAGCAAATTGCTCCTACAACCTGGGATTCCTCTGATAGCACCACCTGGGACATACTCCCCTGCGTCTATGTACTGCTTCTACAACCTGAATTCTATATAGCTTCAGGCTTCCGATGCATCTTAGTTCTAACTTGTGGGGCTCCTCCAACATACTAGTAATCTAGCACACTGACGAAGGTCCAGTTACGACCGAAACGTTTGTGTTTACTGTATGTATAATAAACCCCCATTTTTGCATCACAACACGTCCGGAGTGTGCCAGTCACTTGTTATTTACACATTGAGGCTTGGGAACCTATGACCGTGCACCTCCTCCCTTCGGCTGTGCTGAACATTTTCTATATTACTTCCTTGAAGAGAGGCCTGTCTCAGGATTCAAACTTAGAAAGTGTAGCATGACAAGCGGAAACTGTAGCAGTGAGTCACAGTCTTCCTTGCTAAGAATAATGATTTTTTTCTGCCTAAAGAAATATAGTTTTCTTCTTTTTCTTTACATGTATATTGTACTTGACACAGATACATATCTATATACCTTTATAATAGGCTTAAAACAAAAGTCAAAGTTTTTTTTCTATAAAATAGCTAAAAAATAATCAAATTTTTAATACTTTTTAAAACGAAATTCACAAATCTGATGCAAAATTCTGCCATGTGAAAGTCAACCAAGTAATAAAATAGGCAAAAAAAAAGGGAGATATATGATATTAGAATGTGTATAGCTGTTCTTCAGTTTATATACTAATTTATATTAATATTTATATTTTTAATGCAGGACAAACCTTACTGGAAAAACTGTTTAGTCAGCAAAGGAATGCAGCTGAAGATGCCGAAAAACTCTGCTCTGAAATTGTGTCTATGAGCCTGCTTCTTCCTTTTAGTGACTGCTTTCGAGAGCAGTGTACCAAAAGCACTGAGCAAATTCCCTCCAATATCCAAGTAAGTAATAGAAGCTTTGCCTTAATTTTCAAATTATGGACCCGATTCATCAAGACCTGTGATGTTCACGCCATTCTTGATGAGGAAGCGTGTTTGAGTCAGAAGCTCCTTTTAATGAATCAGGAACATCCGACAAGTGCCCTACATCTCCGTGTGCGCCTGTCCTCAATTCTTACCCCAGTCAGATCCATTTATTTTGGCAGAGCTGGGTGAAACTAAAATAGGCTAAAAGTTGCTAAATCTTTTCACAACTCCAAGTGAAACAAAAATGTTGTGACTTTTTAAAGAAATTCTTGACAGAATTCTGGCGTAATCACTTTGATGAATCGGATTATGTTTACTGCTTAGGTTGTGTTCATATGATGCTGATTTAATTTATTATTTCTTTCTGTGGCTTTTACCTGCAGCCTCAAGAGCTTAGTATGGTCTAACCTCTTCACAACATATGACGTACAGTTACGTCATCTGTCATGTCCCTGACTTTGATGTGAGCTTGCAAACCGAGCCTGCATCTCTCCCAGCAGATGATAGCTGAATTACTCAGCCATCATCTGCCTCTAACAGCTGCGGTTGGAGCGGAGCTGTTATCATGTGACTGTTAATCTGACATCAGCTTTAGACACACGCGGTTGGGGGGGCACGCTATTCCATGCATCTGTGATGTGATTGCAGGGCGCTGATGGGATACCATGACAGCCTGGGGTTTGCTGAATACCTCCGTGGTTATCAAGATGGTTCTCATGTGAAAGCCAGTATTTTTATCATTCATAGGAGACCATGATTTTAGCTATATGTAGCAGTACAATAGCACTGCGGTGTATAGTACATTCAATCAGATGATCACATCTTCAAGTCCCCTAAAGAAACTAACAAATACAGTAAAAAGTTTAACAAGGTTTTTAAAAATATGACAAAAATAAAAAATATGAAAGTTCAAATCACCCCCTTTTGCACCATTAAAAATAAAATGATTAAAAAAATCCAATCTATCAAAGTATAAATTAAATTAATCTGACTGGTAAATGGCATAACAAGAAAAAAGATGAAAATGACAAAATTACATTTATTACGCCACAACATTGCAATAAAATACAATAGGTAAAAAAAAAACAATTGTATAGTGAGTGGGGCCCAATTTAACTTGCAATCCAGAGAAGAATATAGACCCCTAAGATCTAACTTTTAATGTTACTAAGTTAAAAACCTTATAAACTCTCATTACCATCAAATATTAGTGGGTGTACATCCAATACACATTAGCTATTAAAAAGCAATTGTATTCCAATAAACACAATATTATCTTAACCCGGAGATAAGTGCAGTCTATCACACCCTAATGCTCCCTAAATTAGTCCCTACCTACCAGTGGAGGTTGGCACCCTAATGTTAAATGGTATGGTGCCTCGCTATCCCTTATATATCTAAACTACCCCTAATATAAAGTGCAGCACAGGTAGTATTTATGTACAATAGTCAATCAGATATTCACATTGCTCCCATCTGATAATCAAATTCCTAAATTCCTAAACCCTCAGCTGTCAGCGTTAGGGTTTAGGAAAAAAATAGAGGAGTCCCCATGCCATTTTTTAAATTATTTAAATAAATAATGAAAAAAATGGTCCCCCAACATTTGACAACCAGTCAAGCTAAAGCAGACAGCTGGGGGCCAGTATCCTCAGACTGGTAAGGGGCTATGGATATTGGCCCCCCATCCTAAAAATAGTAGCCCTCAAATGCCAAGAAAAGGCACATATATTAGATGTCCCAATTTTTGACACTTTACCCGGCTTTCTCCACTTGCCCTGTAGTGGTGGCAAGTGGAGTTAATATCTGTGGGGTTGTTGTCACCTTTGTATTGACTGGTGACTTCAAGCGCACAGCATTGTAATGGAGAGGTGTCTATAAGGCATTTTCTCACTGTGAGAGCGGTGATCTCACCAAGGTCACAGCAGTTCATGGGTCTTGCTGGGAATTCAGCTTTAGTGACCGATGGTAACTTCAATGACGTCACCGCTAGCCACTGACGCTGCACTCACAGCAGCTCATTCATCAGTGATTCCCAGCCTGGACGACGGTCACGTCTTGACGGGCACCGTCAAGGTTGAAAACTGTTTATCCCAGACATGCATTATGGTGTGGGACAGAACGACAGATAGGTGAAGGATATTGTTATTTTTTAGTTTTGTTTTATTACAGGAGATGAGGGATTCAATGGAATGGGTGTTACGTTAGTTTAACTGTGTTTGTTATTTTTAAGTAAAAAAGTAAAAGTGTGTTTGGTTTTATTTCAAATAAAAGACTTTATACTGGCTGTGTGTTTATTTACAATACAACCACAGGAATAGTAATGGATCATTGTCTTATAGACGCCTCTCCATTACTAAGCCATGAGCTTGATATCACCGGACAATACAAAGGTGACATTAACCCAACAAATATGAACCCCACTTGCCACCGCTACAGGGCAAGTGGGAAGAGTCAGGCAAAGCTGTGATGTGCCATTTCTGTGCTGCTGCGGACTGCTATTTTAGGCTGGTTTGGCCAATATACATGGCCATTACCAGCCTGAGAATACTAGCATTCAGCTGTCAGCTTTAGCTTGGTTGGTTGTCAAAAATAGGGGGGACCTCACACCCTTTTTTAAAATTATTTATTTAAATAATTAAAAAAATTGGAGTTGGGTCCCCTTTATTCTTGACAACTAGCCTTGCTGAAGCTGAGAGCTAAATGTTGCAGCCCCTAGTTGTGAATTTTGCCTGGCTGGTTATCAAAAATACAGGGGAACCACGCTGTTTTTTAAACAAAATTATTTATTTAGAGAATAGGTGCCGACTGATGATTACTCCCATAAGCCGCCGCATGCTCTTGCTGTTATTAGTGACAGCAAGTGTCGGCTGATGGGAGCAGTAGTCCTGTCAGCCGCTGCCAGTGACCTGAGGTAAACTTTATATGTGAGATCACAACTGTGGGCTCATTTGACAGCATGAGAACTGCAGCTGTCTGACCGACGGTAATGATTTTACCACCAATCAGAAGCAAATGTGCATGACAGCGTGACAAACACCCGATGTTCGGAGGCCGAACCCGAACAGTAACATAGACTTCTTGGTGAAGTCCATGTTTGGTGTCCATGCCCAAAAAGTAAGTGTTCGTTAAGGACACCGAACTTTAATGTTCGTGTTCGCCCATCTCTAATTACTAATCCCTGGGCTTGATGCCAGCTGACAATACACAACTGACATCATCCCCAAAAAGTAATACTCAGATTGACGCTGCACCAGTGCAATAGGGAAGAGAAAGAAAAGTGCCAGAACTGGCATTTCTAATGTGATGTGCCAATTCTGGGGCAGCTGTGGGCTTGTATTTTTATGCATTTTTTCATTTATGTATTTATAAAAAGTAAATAAATAAATAAAAAACATATACTATGTATACTATGTACAGTATGCACAGCGTAAAGAGGCTAATGGCCGTGTAATCAATGGGAGGTGTCTGTCATTTCTATGTTAGCTTATTGACTGCGCACTCCTCCCTTCACCATCTGGTTTTTAATTACATCTATTCACACTTGGTTCCGGCCAACCCATATGTAGGCTTTGCTGAGAGAGGTGTCCATATTCACCCAAGCATGCAGACATTAGCCTTCGGTAAGTGTTCACATTTGGACAGGGAGGTCAGGTACCCATCAGTTTTTTAATGAGACCACCTTGACAATGGTTGATGGGCTTACACTATTTGGCCAAATTCTGTGCTAAGCGTCTCCAAAAATTTTTTTCCTAATGTTCAAAAAGCAAGTTTGCAATTCATATTTCATGTATTTCATATTTGACGTGTTTTGGCACGATAGAGTGCAACCTTTTTTTGTATAGTATACAATGGGAGGTATGTGTCACAGGAAAGGCTGCTCCCTGTGATGTAACCCGGATTATTTTTCTTTAGTGCACGTAAGCACTAGGATGTTATTCAGTGCACCTGGGTCCGGGTTGTGGGTAGCTATGAGAAATGGGTGGGTCTGGCTTCCCATGTACCTCACCTCTGGGTGTGGTTACAGCCTACATAATTGAGGCTGTTGTTTGGCACATGGTCTATCTGTTGGGAGGGAGAAGGACTCCTGTGTGTGTGGCTCCAGACCGAGCCTGTATGCTGGACATTACCCAGCCTGTGTATCCACAGGCCTGGCAGAGCAGAGTACTGCTATGGACAGTCTTGCTTTGTTTTTGCCTGCTCTAAAAGCTGTTTCCCTTTTGTTGGTGCTTCTGGGTTTATGTGGCAAATAAACCCACAGGAACTTTTAATGGAACGTGCCTCCTGTTTTCCTCCTGTGGCACCTCAATGAATGCAACCCCTACATTTGGTGGAGAATGCGGGCATTGGTCCAGGAGGTACCTGTGAGGAGTACAGCAGGTGATTGCTGTGCATCGGCGGGTCCACAAACTCCGGGCGGCTTGCTGTGGATCGGCAGGTCCACGAACTCCAGGTGGCTTTCTGTGGATTGGTGGGTCCATGAAATCTGCAGTGCGGAGCCGTACAGAGCCATGCAGAGAGGTGCAGAGCTGTGCAGAGCCTTGTAGAGCAGTGCGAAACCTCACTGTGTGGAGCTGTGCAGAGCCTTGTGGAGCCGTGCAGAGCCTTGTGGAGCTGGGCAGGGCCTTGCAGAACAGTGCGGAGCCTTGCTGTGAGGAACTGTTGGGGCAGATATACTGCTGTGCACATGCGATGAGGGGCCTGAGTGGGCCGTGGGGAGTCCACGGTGTGAACCCCAAGGACGGCGTGGAGTCCCAAAAGGGGCAGTGTCCCAAATAGGGATGGTTGCCCAAAAAGGGGGCAGTGACCCAACAGGGGGTTGAATCCCAAAAAAGAGTGGTGACTCAAATGTGGGTGCAGTCCCAAAATGGGGTGGTGACCTAAATAGGGGTGGTGGCCCAAAAAGGGGTGGCAGTGAATGCGACGAAGGACTGTTGCTGGGGACAGTGTTCGAACAGTGCGAGTCTGGTATCCAGTGTCAATTATACATCTGATAAAATGTCACAGAGGTGCTCTGTATAAGTCAATGGAGAGAGCGTGACTGGACTTCTGGACTCAGGGAGCTCGGTGATCTTGGTGAGTGCCACACTCCCTGTCTATCTGATTCCCGGAAGGAAGATGGATGTCCACTGCATCCATGGGGTCCCTAGGGATTATCCGGTGTCCAGGGTAATCATTGAGACACCCACAGTTATTACCAGCCGTGAGGTCCCTTTAGTCCTGGACTTGTCGTACCCTATTGTAATCGTTCAGGACTTTGAATTGTTTTGGGACTTGGGGGAAAAGGGAGTGTCTGATTGCTCAGGGGGAGCTGGAATTACCCTAAGGCTGGGGTCAGACTAGCGTATGGCATCCGATGTGAGAGCATTGGATGCGATATGCTGATGACCCTCGGCTCCTGCACTGCTGCAAGCTGGAGCTGAGTGTCATGCGTTTGTGCTCCGAGCCTCTCGCACAGAGAGGATCGGAGCACAGCTGCGGAGGAGGTGGAGAAATGAATTTATCCATCTCCTCCATTGCTGAGGTCTGCGTATATCGCACATCACTCGGATGATATCCGAGTGATGTGTGTTGTCTGACTCACACCCATAGGCTTACATGGGTGCGAGTGAGCCGAGACTCGGCCGAGTGTCGGTGACAATCACAGCATGCTGTGATTTTGCTCACACGTTGAAAACAGCGAGCAAAAAAACAGTAATGTAAGCAGCTCCATAGATGAATACTGGTCAGAGTACTATGTGATTTTTTTTATCGCATAGCACTCGTCCGTATTCTACTGTCGTGTGACTTCGGCCTAAGGGAGGCCAACCACAGCAGGTGGCTGTAGGGGTTCCTGGTGGTGAGATGCATAAAGAGGAGGAGGTAGCACCCCCTAAGGCAGTGGCGTAGGAAGGGTGGTGTGGGGGGGTGCGGGTCGCCCCGGGTGGCACAATGAGACGCAGGCCCTTTAAATCTTCGGGCGGTGCCGACCGCCGCCACGACCAGGCCCCCCCCCGGTGCCAGCGCTGGCATTGGGCCCCTGTTGTGAATTCTGTGGTCGAGCTCCCTCCTGTGGTCACAAGTGGTACTTCGGCTGATTCTGTCTATGGGCTTCCGTTGGTGGATGTGAGTGGTACTGCGGCTTCTGAGTTTCCTTCCTCAGGTGATGAGGTTAAGTCGTTAGGTGCTGCTCTATTTAACTCCACCTAGTGCTTTGATCCTGGCCTCCAGTCAATGTTCTAGTATTGGTCTTGCTTCCTCCTGGATCGTTCCTGTGGCCTTTCTATCCTGCAGAAGCTAAGTTTTGCTTGTGTTGTTTTTGTTTGCTGTTTTTTCTGTCCAGCTTGCTATATTGGTTTTTCTTGCTTGCTGGAAGCTCTGGGACGAAGAGGGAGCACCTCCGTACCGTTAGTCGGTGCGGAGGGTCTTTTTGCCCCCTCTGCGTGGTTGTTTGTAGGGTTTTGTGTTGACCGCAAAGCAATCTTTCCTATCCTCGGTCTGTTCAGTAAGTTGGGCCTCACTTTGCTAAATCTATTTCATCTCTGCGTTTGTAATTTCATCTTAACTCACAGTCATTATATGTGGGGGGCTGCCTTTTCCTTTGGGGTATTTCTCTGAGGCAAGGTAGGCTTATTTTTCTATCTTCAGGGCTAGTTAGTTTCTCAGGCTGTGCCGAGTTGCATAGGGAGCGTTAGGCGCAATCCACGGCTGCCTCTAGTGTGGTTGGATAGGATTAGGAATTGCGGTCAGCAGAGTTTCCACGTCTCAGAGCTCGTCCTATGTTTTTTGGTTATTGTCAGGTCACTTTGTGTGCTCTGAACTTCAAGGTCCATTGTGGTTCTGAATTACCTATTCATAACAGTACTGGAGGCCCAAAGTACTAATGCTTCTCAATAGAGGGAAAAAAGAAGTTCTGAGACCATTTTTTTTTCTTTGCACTGTGTTTTGCCTTTTTTTTCCCCTAGACATTTGGGTGGTTCAGGACACAGGTGTAGTGATGGACATTAAAGGTCTGTCTTCATGTGTGGATCATCTCACTGCAAGAGTACAAAATATTCAAGACTTTGTGGCTCAGAATTCTATGTTAGAACCAAGAATTCCTATTCCTGATTTGTTTTCTGGAGATAGAGCTAAATTTCTGAGTTTCAAAAATAATTGCAAACTGTTTCTGGCTTTGAAACCTCGCTCCTCTGGTGACCCAGTTCAACAAGTTAAGATCATTATTTCTTTATTACGTGGCGACCCTCAAGACTGGGCATTTTCCCTTGTGCCAGGAGATCCTGCATTATGTAATATTGATGCGTTTTTTCTGGCGCTCGGATTACTGTATGATGAACCTAATTCAGTGGATCAGGCAGAGAAAAATTTGCTGACTCTGTGTCAGGGTCAGGATGAGATAGAGATTTATTGTCAGAAGTTTAGAAAGTGGTCCGTGCTCACTCAATGGAATGAATGTGCGCTGGCAGCTATTTTCAGAAAGGGTCTCTCTGAAGCCCTTAAGGATGTCATGGTGGGATTTCCTATGCCTGCTGGTCTGAATGAGTCTATGTCTTTGGCCATTCAGATCGGTCGACGCTTGCGTGAGCGTAAATCTGTGCACCATTTGGCGGTATTATCTGACCATAAACCTGAGCCTATGCAGTGCGATAGGACTTTGACCAGAGCTGAAAGGCAAGAAAACCGACGTCAGAATGGGCTGTGTTTCTACTGTGGTGATTCCACTCATGCTATCTCCGATTGTCCTAAGCGCACTAAGTGGTTCGCTAAGTCTGCCACCATTGGTACGGTACAGTCGAAATTTCTTTTGTCCGTTACTTTGATCTGCTCTTTGTCTTCCTATTCTGTCATGGCATTTGTGGATTCAGGCGCTGCCCTGAATTTGATGGACTTGGAGTTTGCTAGGCGCTGTGGGTTTGTCTTGGAGCCCTTGCAGTGTCTTATTCCATTGAGAGGAATTGATGCTACGCTTTTGGCCAAGAATAAGCCTCAGTATTGGACCAGCTGACCATGTGCATGGCTCCTGCGCACCAGGAGGATATTCGCTTTCTGGTGTTGCATAATCTGCATGATGTGGTCGTGTTGGGGTTGCCATGGCTACAAGCCCATAACCCAGTATTAGATTGGAAATCAATGTCTGTGTCCAGCTGGGGTTGTCAGGGGGTACATGGTGATGTTCCATTTCTGTCTATCTCATCATCCACCCCTTCTGAGGTCCCAGAGTTCTTGTCTGATTACCGGGATGTATTCGATGAGCCTAAGTCCAATGCCCTACCTCCGCATAGGGATTGTGATTGTGCTATCGATTTGATTCCTGGTAGTAAGTTTCCTAAGGGTCAACTGTTTAATTTATCTGTACCTGAGCACGCCGCTATGCGGAGTTACGTAAAAGAATCCTTGGAGAAGGGTCATATTCGCCCGTCGTCATCGCCATTGGGAGCAGGGTTCTTTTTGTGGCCAAGAAGGATGGTTCGCTGAGACCTTGTATTGATTACCACCTTCTAAATAAAATCACGGTCAAATTTCAGTACCCCTTGCCGCTGCTATCTGATTTGTTTGCTCGGATTAAGGGGGCTAGTTGGTTCACCAAGATAGATCTTCGTGGTGCATATAATCTTGTGCGTATTAAACGGGGCGATGAATGGAAAACTGCATTTAATACGCCCGAGGGCCATTTTGAGTACCTAGTTATGCCATTCGGACTTGCCAATGCTCCATCAGTATTTCAGTCCTTTATGCATGACATCTTCCGAGAGTACCTGGATAAATTCCTGATTGTATACTTGGATGATATTTTGGTCTTCTCGGATGATTGGGAGTCTCATGTGAAGCAGGTCAGAATGGTGTTCCAGGTCTTGCGTGCTAATTCTTTGTTTGTAAAGGGATCAAAGTGTCTCTTTGGTGTTCAGAAGGTTTCATTTTTGGGGTTCATTTTTTCCCCTTCTACTATCGAGATGGACCCTGTTAAGGTCCAGGCCATTTATGATTGGACTCAGCCGACATCTCTGAAGAGTCTGCAAAAGTTCCTGGGCTTTGCTAATTTTTATCGTCGCTTCATCTGTAATTTTTCTAGTATTGCTAAACCATTGACCGATTTGACCAAGAAGGGTGCTGATGTGGTCAATTGGTCTTCTGCTGCTGTGGAAGCTTTTCAAGAGTTAAAGCGTCGTTTTTCTTCTGCCCCTGTGTTGTGTCAACCAGATGTTTCGCTTCCGTTCCAGGTCGAGGTTGATGCTTCTGAAATTGGAGCAGGGGCTGTTTTGTCACAAAGAGGTTCTGATTGCTCGGTGATGAAGCCATGCGCCTTCTTTTCCAGGAAGTTTTCGCCTGCTGAGCGAGATTATGATGTTGGCAATCGAGAGTTGCTGGCCATGAAGTGGGCATTCGAGGAGTGGCGTCATTGGCTTGAAGGATCTAAGCATCGCGTGGTGGTCTTGACTGATCACAAGAACTTGACTTATCTCGAGTCTGCCAAACGGTTGAATCCTAGACAGGCTCGTTGGTCGCTGTTTTTCTCCCGTTTTGACTTTGTGGTTTCGTACCTTCCGGGCTCTAAAAATGTGAAGGCGGATGCCCTGTCTAGGAGTTTTGTGCCCGACTCTCCGGGTTTGTCTGAGCCGGCGGGTATTCTCAAAGAGGGAGTAATTGTGTCTGCCATCTCCCCTGATTTGCGGCGGGTGCTGCAAAAATTTCAGGCTAATAAACCTGATCGTTGCCCAGCGAGAAACTGTTTGTCCCTGATAGGTGGACGAATAAAGTTATCTCTGAGGTTCATTGTTCGGTGTTGGCTGGTCATTCTGGAATCTTTGGTACCAGAGATTTAGTGGCTAGATCCTTTTGGTGGCCGTCTCTGTCGCGGGATGTGCGTTCTTTTGTGCAGTCCTGTGGGATTTGTGCTCGGGCTAAGCCCTGCTGTTCTCGTGCCAGTGGGTTGCTTTTGCCCTTGCCGGTCCCGAAGAGGCCTTGGACACATATCTCTATGGATTTTATTTCGGATCTCCCCGTCTCTCAAAAAATGTCTGCCATTTGGGTGGTTTGTGATCGCTTCTCTAAGATGATCCATTTGGTACCCTTGTCTAAATTACCTTCCTCCTCTGATTTGGTGCCATTGTTCTTCCAGCATGTGGTTCGTTTACATGGCATTCCAGAGAACATCGTTTCTGACAGAGGTTCCCAGTTTGTTTCGAGGTTTTGGCGAGCCTTTTGTGCTAGGATGGGCATTGATTTGTCTTTTTCCTCGGCTTTCCATCCTCAGACAAATGGCCAGACTGAACGAACCAATCAGACCTTGGAAACATATCTGAGATGCTTTATTTCTGCTGATCAGGATGATTGGGTGTCCTTTTTGCCGTTGGCTGAGTTCGCCCTTAATAATCGGGCCAGCTCGGCTACCTTGGTTTCGCCGTTTTTCTGCAATTCTGGTTTCCATCCTCGTTTCTCTTCAGGGCAGGTTGAGTCTTCGGACTGTCCTGGTGTGGATACTGTGATGGACAGGTTGCAGCAGATTTGGACTCATGTAGTGGACAATTTGACCTTGTCCCAGGAGAAGGCTCAACGTTTCGCTAATCGCAGACGTTGTGTGGGTCCCCGACTTCGTGTTGGGGATTTGGTTTGGTTGTCATCTCGTTATATTCCTATGAAGGTTTCCTCTCCTAAGTTTAAGCCTCGTTTCATTGGTCCGTATAGGATTTCTGAGGTTCTTAATCCTGTGTCTTTTCATTTGACCCTTCCAGATTCTTTTTCCATCCATAACGTATTCCATAGGTCATTGTTGTGGAGATACGTGGCACCTATGGTTCCATCTGTTGATCCTCCTGCCCCGGTTTTGGTGGAGGGGGAGTTGGAGTATATAGTGGAGAAGATTTTGGATTCTCGTGTTTCGAGACGGAAACTCCAGTATCTGGTTAAGTGGAAGGGTTATGGTCAGGAAGATAATTCCTGGGTCTTTGCCTCTGATGTCCATGCTGCCGATCTTGTTCGTGCCTTTCATATGGCTCATCCTGGTCGGCCTGGGGGCTCTGGTTAGGGTTCGGTGACCCCTCCTCAAGGGGGGGTTACTGTTGTGAATTCTGTGGTCGAGCTCCCTCCTGTGGTCACAAGTGGTACTTCGGCTGATTCTGTCTATGGGCTTCCGTTGGTGGATGTGAGTGGTACTGCGGCTTCTGAGTTTCCTTCCTCAGGTGGTGAGGTTAAGTCGTTAGGTGCTGCTCTATTTAACTCCACCTAGTGCTTTGATCCTGGCCTCCAGTCAATGTTCTAGTATTGGTCTTGCTTCCTCCTGGATCGTTCCTGTGGCCTTTCTATCCTGCAGAAGCTAAGTTTTGCTTGTGTTGTTTTTGTTTGCTGTTTTTTCTGTCCAGCTTGCTATATTGGTTTTTCTTGCTTGCTGGAAGCTCTGGGACGCAGAGGGAGCACCTCCGTACCGTTAGTCGGTGCGGAGGGTCTTTTTGCCCCCTCTGCGTGGTTGTTTGTAGGGTTTTGTGTTGACCGCAAAGCAATCTTTCCTATCCTCGGTCTGTTCAGTAAGTTGGGCCTCACTTTGCTAAATTTATTTCATCTCTGCGTTTGTAATTTCATCTTAACTCACAGTCATTATATGTGGGGGGCTGCCTTTTCCTTTGGGGTATTTCTCTGAGGCAAGGTAGGCTTATTTTTCTATCTTCAGGGCTAGTTAGTTTCTCAGGCTGTGCCGAGTTGCATAGGGAGCGTTATGCGCAATCCTCGGCTGCCTCTAGTGTGGTTGGATAGGATTAGGAATTGCGATCAGCAGAGTTTCCACGTCTCAGAGCTCGTCCTATGTTTTTTGGTTATTGTCAGGTCACTTTGTGTGCTCTGAACTTCAAGGTCCATTGTGGTTCTGAATTACCTATTCATAACAGGCCCCCCTTCTTCTAATACTCACCTCTCCTGGTTTCTGCGGCTGCGCGGTAGCTGCAGCGTCTTCAGCGCCCTCTGACTCTGCGACATCTCAGGGCAGAGGGTGCGATGACGTCATCACTGCGCGCTCAGCCTCTCTGTCCTGAGCGTTGCAGAGCCGGAGAGATGCTGAGTACAGCGGACCTGCGCTGGGAACGGGAGAGGTGAGGATTTTACTTTTATTTTTTCTTTATGTCTGACTCTGTCTGTCTGGGGGCAATGCTGGAGATCCTGGGGCAGATTTCTGGACACATTGGGGCAGATTTCTGGACACACTGGGGCAATGCTGGAGGCCCTGGGGCAGATTTCTGGACACACTGGGGCAGATTTCTGGACATACTGGGGCAATGCTGGAGACCCTGGGGCAGATTTCTTGACACACTGGGGCAGATTTCTGGACATACTGGGGCAATGCTGGAGACCCTGGGGCAGATTTCTGGACACTGGGGCAATGCTAGACACTAGGGCAGATTGCTGGACACGCTGGGGTAATACTGGACATTGGGGCAGATTTCTGGACACACTGGGGCAATGATGGAGACCTTAGGGCAGATTTCTGGACACACTGGGGCAGATTTCTGGACATACTGGGGCAATGCTGGAGACCCTGAGGCAGATTTCTGGACACTGGGGCAATGCTGGACACTGGGGCAGATTGCTGGACACGCTAGGGCAATGCTGGACACTGGGGCAATGCTGGAGACCCTGGGGCAGATTGCTGGGCACACTGGGGCAGATTGCTGGACACACTGGGGGCAATGCTGGACATACTGGGGCAATGCTGGAGACGTTGGGGCAGATTTCTGGACACTGGGGCAATGCTGGACACTGGGGCAGATTGCTGGACATGCTGGGGCAATGCTGGACACTGGGGCAGATTGCTGGACACACTGGGGGCAATGCTGGACACACTGGGGCAATGCTGGGCACACTGGGGCAGATTGCTGGACACGCTGGGGCAATGCTGGACACTGGGGCAGATTGCTGGACACACTGGGGGCAATGCTGGACACATTGGGGCAATGCTGGGCACACTGGGGCAGATTGCTGGGCACACTGGGGCAGATTGCTGGACACACTGGGGGCAATGCTGGACATACTGTGTTATGAACAGGTGATTCAGAACCACAATGGACCTAGTGGTTAAGAGCACACAAAGTGACCTGATAGTTACTAACATAGGACGAGCTCTGAGACGTGGGAACTCTGCTGACCGCAATCCCTAATTCTATCATACCACACTAGAGGTAGCCGTGGATTGCGCCTAACGCTCCCTATGCAACTCGGCACAGCCTGAGAAACTAACTAGCCCTGAAGATAGAAAAATAAGCCTACCTTGCCTCAGAGAAATTCCCCAAAGGAAAAGGCAGCCCCCCACATATAATGACTGTGAGTTAAGATGAAAATACAAACACAGAGATGAAATAGATTTAGCAAAGTGAGGCCCGACTTACTGAATAGACCGAGGATAGGAAAGATAGCTTCGTGGTCAACACAAAAACCTACAAACAACCACGCAGAGGGGCAAAAAGACCCTCCGCACCGACTAACGGTACGGAGGTGCTCCCTCTGCGTCTCAGAGCTTCCAGCAAGCAAGAAAAACCAATATAGCAAGCTGGACAGAAAATATAGCAAACAAAAGTAACACAAGCAGAACTTAGCTTATGCAGGGCAGACAGGCCACAAGAACGATCCAGGAGAGAGCCAGACCAATACTGGAACATTGACTGGAGGCCAGGAACAAAGAACTAGGTGAAGTTAAATAGAGCAGCACCTAACGACTTAACCTCGTCACCTGAGGAAGGAAACTCAGAAGCCGCAGCCCCACTCACATCCACCAGCGGAAGCTCATAGACAGAACCAGCTGAAGTACCACTCATGAGCACAGGAGGGAGCTTGACCACAGAATTCACAACATACTGGGGCAATGCTGGAGACCTTGGGGCAGATTTCTGGACACTGGGGCAATGCTGGACACTGGGACAGATTGCTGGACACGCTGGGGCAATGCTGGACACTGGGGCAGATTGCTGGACACACTGGGGGCAATGCTGGACACACTGGGGCAATGCTTGGCACACTGGGGCAGATTGCTGGACACGCTGGGGCAATGCTGGACACTGGGACAGATTGCTGGACACACTGGGGGCAATGCTGGACACATTGGGGCAATGCTGGGCACACTGGGGCAGATTGCTGGGCACACTGGGGCAGATTGCTGGACACACTGGGGCAATGCTGGACACAGTAGGGCAATGCTGGAGACCCTGGGGCAGATTTCTGGACACACTGGTGCAATGCTGGACACTGGGGCAGATTGCTGGACACACTGGGGCAATGCTGGACACTGGGGCAGATTGCTGGACACACTGGGGGCAATGCTGAACACACTGGGGCAATGCTGGAGACCCTGGGGCAGATTGCTGGACACACTGGGGCAATGCTGGACACTGGGGCAGATTGCTGGACACACCTGGGGCAATGCTGGACACCCTGGGGCAGATTGCTGGACACACTGGGGCAATGCTGGACACTGGGGCAATGCTGAACACTGGTGCTGATTGCTGGACACACAGGGACAATGCTGGACACTGGGGCAGATTGCTGGACACACTGGGGGTAATATGCTGGACACACTGGGGGTAATATGCTGGACACACTGGGGCAGATTGCTGGACACACTGTCCAGGGGCAATACTGGACACACTGGGGCAATGTGCTTGACATACTGGGGCAGATTGCTGGACACACTGTCTGGGGGCAATGCTGGACACACTGGGGCAGATTGCTGGACACTGGGGCAATATGCTGGACATACTGGGACAGGTTGCTGGACACACTGGGGGTAATATGCTGGACACACTAGGGGTAATATGCTGGACACACTGGGGAAGATTGCTGGACACACTGGGGGCAGGACTTGAGGCATGGGCAGAATGTAGATACGGGGCATAATTGGAGACACGGGGCAGAATGAAAGACATGGGGCAGGATTGGATCATAGGGCAGGATGGATACAATGGAGACTGATGGGGCAGGATGGGGAGATCATATGGGGTAGAATGGATACTCATGAGGGCAGGATGCGAGAACATATGGCTGGAGCCAGGAATGAGATAAACGGGGCCAGGATGGGGAATAGTATTACCATAGGGGCTAATTAAGGGATATTATTACTGCAGTGATGTATTTATTTTATTTTTTGAGTATACTGTTTTAAATGGGGGGGCGGTCCTGTTACTGTGCAGAGTGACACTATATCACCTTTTTTTCTTCATGTGGTGTAATGTAGAAGTTGTTAAAAATTAAGTAATGTGTTCTGCAAGCGGAGCTCGAGATAACTGTGTTATTTCCTGCAGAAACGAGTCCTGGCTGGAAGAAATGATGGCGGTCTGTGCTGGATGAAAGATGAAGGACTTCACCTAGAGATGTCACTGGTGAGTCAGTGTTACCTATACACTGACACTATACACTGTATACTATATACAGCGGTCCTGTGTACAATGTCACCAGTGATCACTGTATTACCTATCTATATATATAATTGTCTACGGGTTTTTCCGTCTGTCTGTCTATCCTGGAAATCCCGCGTCTCTGATTGGTCGAGGCCGCCAGGCCTCGACCAATCAGCAACGGGCACAGTATCGACGTAGAAATCCTGCGTCTTTGATTGGTCGAGGCCGCCAGGCCTCGACCAATCAGCAACGGGCACAGCGACGATGATGTCATAAAGGACGTAGAAATCCCACATTTCTGATTCAGCGACGGGCACAGTATTGACGTAGATGTCATAATGGTTGCCATGGTGATGATGATGTCATAAAGGTTGCCTCGACCAATCAGCGACGGGCACAGTCTTCCGCAAATTCTGGAATCATCATTGTCCATATACTACGGGGACATGCATATTCTAGAATACCCGATGCGTTAGAATCGGGCCACAATCTAGTACATTATATACAGAGCTCCTGTGTATAATACCACCAGTGATCTCTGTATTACCTCTACACAGACACTGCATACTAAGTACAGATCTCCTGTGAATACTGGCACTTATGGTGATAGTATTGTGTTGTTTTTTTTTATTACTGATCAGTATTGTAGTATTCAGTCACTATGTGGTGGTAATATGTGGTTTGGAAATGGTGTTGTGGTATTTGTCCCTTGTATGTGCTATTTGGTCACCAAGTGGTGGTAATATGTGATCTGTTCATGGTGTGGCGGTATTTGTCCCATGTATATAGTATTATTCGGTCACTATGTGGTCTGGTCATGGTGTGGTGGTGTTTCTTCCTGTATGTGATATTTTTGGTCTTGGTATAGTGGATTGTGTTGTGTATGGCGGTCATTTGTTCTCTCTGGTATTAATTAGGCGAAGATTCTTTATTTCCATTAGTTTTAATGCTTTGTACATAGCGGCGGAGATGCACTTACAGGGGGTTTCCTGTGGAAAAAAGTAATCACCTCTCCACAGGATAAGTGATAACGTATTGATTGGTGGGGGTCTGACTGCTTGGACCCATTCAGCAAAATGTGGAACTTTTTATCCCCATTAGACTGGAGTGGCATGTCCGACTAGATCACTGATCCATTCATTCCCTCAGTGGCTGCACTTGTTTTTTTCTGGAAGCCCCAAAGAGAATGAATGGAGTTGCGGTCAGAAATCCCACCTGCCGCTGCATTTTAAAATAGTGATAAAAGTGTCCTGTCAGGGATAAAACTTCCCCATTCTTCCGATCTGTGCAATTTCTAATGGTTGGATCTAAGCGATCACCTATCCTGTGGAGCCCATGGATCAGTGATAACTTGTTTTAACCAAGAACCCCATTAATGTAAACTACCGTAATTGTACATCCCAGTTATTGGGGCACACGGTAGATGTGCAGCAGCCGCCGGTGTTTTACAGCCGATGCTCCACTATAATGACAGATATTTGCACATAGCTGTAGGGTGGGCCCCTAGTGTCCATTCCTCTGGTGGGCCCCAGACACCCCAGTCCGACCCTGGCTGCAGCTGTTTAACGCTATTGACGTGTGGGCCCGCCAATCTGAGGCTGGCAGCTGACGTCAGTCCCAGCGTGCATGTCGCCGGCGTCTGACGTCATTGTCAGTCGCCGGCGAGTGCGAGCTGCGTGGAGAGAGCAGGAGCGCGGTCAGGTAAAATTTGCATAACAATTGGGGATTTACCCCCCCTGGCACCTATACATTTAGCGTATTGTGCATAGCATATGCACAGCACACAGGTGGTATAAGCGCAAAAGGCGCCCCCCCATCACCAGTCATTCAACCTGTCAGATGCTGCAACATACATGGTCCGCTGCACCTAAGCGGTTAGACCGATGGAGTGCACCTGTGATGTTATGACACAGTGATGATTATGGGCAACCATATCATTCATTGTCATTAAGAAAAGTCACAGGTTTGGCATGTGGGGGTGACACCATTAGGCCCAGTTTAAGTTCTACAAAACAGGAAAACTATTCTTGGTAACCTTTGTGTGTATTGAGCCGGCGGGGGTGGTGGGGGGGCGCCAAACTCGGGAACAGCCCCGGGCGGCAAAAGCTCTAGCTACGCCTCTGCCCTAAGGTCAATGTCCCAGAGTTAGGGGTGATCGGGGAAAAGTGTGGGTCCAACACCTGTTTAGATGGAGATTGGTTGTTCCAGGGTGACAGGGTGAGTAGTGGTGACTCCCATTCAGACTGTGATGCAAGGGAAAAAGAGTGCGGGTCTGGCTACCCACATTCCTCACCTGTGGGTGTGGTTACAGCCTACATAATTGAGGCTGTTGTTTGGCACATGGTCTGTGTGTTGGGAGGGAGAAGGACTCCTGTGTGTGTGGCTCCAGACCGAGCCTGCGTGCTGGACATTACTCAGCCTTTGTGCCCACAGGCCTGGCGGAGCAGAGCCCTGTTATGGACATTCTTGCTTTGTTTTTGCCTGCTCTAAAGGCTGTTTACCTTTTGTTGGTGCTTCTGGGTTTATTGAGCAAATAAACCCACATGAACTTTTAAAGGGAATCTGTCACCTACTTTTTCGTATATAAGTTTCGGCCACCGCCATCAGGGGCTTATTTACAGAATTCTATAATGCTGTAGAATAAGCCCCCGATGTAACCTGAATGATAAGAAAAACAAGTTAGACGATACTCACCCAGGTCAAGTGCGGTCAGGTCTGATGGGCTTCGCGGTCCAAGTCCGGTGCCTCCCATCTTCATGCGATGATGTCCTTTTCCTTGCTTCCTGTCGTGGCTCCTGCATAGGCGTACTTTATCTGCCCTTTTGAGGGCAGAGCAAAGTACTGCAGTGCGCAGGCGCCGGGAAAGGTCCAAGAAGCCCGGCACCTGTAGACTGCCAATTTCTATTGCACGTATAATACGGCCGAGAAAACAACTGATGGTAGGAGCTGACCCACAGATTAACATTGGTCCGAGTGCTATGCGATTTTTTTATTGCATAGCACTCGTCCGTATTACGGTCTAGTGTGATTCCGGCCTATGAGTTATACTTACCCCAGGCAAGTGAGTGTTTTTCAATTAGTTGCACTCAAGAAGTAAATGAATATTGCCAGTATTGCATTCAATATTCTTTTATTTAAAAGAAAAAATGTTTCAATGTAATACGCAAGTATTGACGCTGTACATGATAATATTTGGCAAGTTTGATGTTGCACCTATATAGTTATTATTGAAAAATTATGTAAATCTAAATCTTGAATTTTCTTTTGAACAGCAAAGTCAGTTACAGACATGGGCTGCAGTTAATCAACCTACTCATTCAGTGAACTCTCTAGAAGAATGCTTTCCTCAAAGAATTCAAGAGCTTTGGTCACCATCATCCAACTTGTTAGACAAAAAAACTGGTAAGATTTTGTCTATTATTTTAAAATAAAAGTCAGTTTAATTTGGTAAAAATAGAGTTACATAGTTCAAATAGACTACCTTCACACGTGTTTTGTGGTCTTTCTTTGGGCTTCTAAAATAACCATAAATTTCATGCCATTTTCAACAATATTTAAGATGGTCTAATAATCACAAACTAGAATTTGTACGTAAGCTTAATCCCCCATTATTGTCATGTCTAAATGGGCTTTTAAAATGAGGCAATTTCCAAGTTTGATTTCTTCAATCATTTACGTACGCTGATGAGCTAAAGAGTAACGCTGCTGCGGCCGGGGCAGTGAGTAAGTTAGCGTCCCTGCATGGTGGGAGGAGGGGAATTATGTGGAGGCACCAGCGGATGTTAAAGTACCCCCTTTTACTCTTCAAACGCCCGAGGACTTCTTGCAGAGAAGATTAAGCCAGCTTCTTTTTCCTGAACTCCTACGTCCTTTCATCATGACCACGTTGTCTTTAAACAACTAGAAGAAAGGTTACATCTCCCACCATCTTTTTGGCCAGGATGCCTCTCACCGGCTGGACATCTTCGGAGCAGAAATGGAGCGGATTTGAAAATAGGGACCATAATTTGTTGAGTCTCTCATAGTCCAGTAGGAATAGTTGTCCACTTGAAAGAAGCTAAGATGGACTGGGACTCCTCCTCCTGATCAGTGGACATTAGGTACTCGGAAGATGCCTCCACCTTTACGTTTTCATCCTGCCACCAACTGTAACTATAAGATACTTTCTCAGGGTCAATCTTCACATTGGTCTCACCCAGGATACGTCCTCCAGGCGGCAGATTTTCAGGAAACCGGCCATTGGAACCATCACATGCTGGGGGATATGCCAACATTGGTGACACAGCTGGAAGCACAGGAACCAGCCACCCCTTTCCCCATTGAATCACCTCACCAGACTTCCAATCTAATACAGGCTCATGAAATCTCAGCCACAGAAGACCAAAGAGAAGGGATTTGAAATGGATGACACCCTCATCGGATTCTGAAGGTGTCAATACCAATCCACCACAGCCTGTTGTACGAAGTTTCCCATCAGACCATGGTCAAGAAAGGCTGTCTCCTAGCTGACAACTGGGGGAATTTTATCATGTGTGGATGCTGTCCCTTTAAGAGCACCGTTGCACAGTGCAGCAGGCACAAGGAAAGAAGAGGCAGCTCAGGTGGATGATACTGTGGCCAGGGTAGTGAGTAAGCCAGAGTCCCTTCATGGTGGGATGAGGGGAACCATGCGGAGGCGCTGGTGGACATTACAAAATGAAGTCTGTCCATGCATTGAAAAGCAAAAAGGTGGTTGTCTGTGCAAAATAATAGAGTGAAAAAGTCGGCTGAACACAAGGTCTATCAATTCTGGCGCAACAAACACAGTAGTGGAGCTGGCTCGTATATTTTATAATAGTGAGATCACAGACGTCCATGCAAGAACTGTGTGACGCAAGTAACACAAGTTTAGAATTGTGGTTCGAAAAAAGGTGAAGAAGCCTCAACTTCAATATCATCACAAGGAGCGCTGCCTCGAGTTTGATTTGGAGCAGTGAGACAAAAGTCAATAGACCCAGACGCTAATGGGTTAAAAAGGGTCTTAAAGAAACAAGAGAAAAAGAGGATAACTGATCGAGTACTTGAAGGAACAGTCAAGTTTGGTGGAGGAAGCCTGATGATATGGGGTTGTTTCACAGCAAAATGCTTTGATTCTTGACCAGGATTAATGGTCGTCTCAGTGCTGAGCTACATGTGAGTATACATGTGAGTATCCAACAAGACAAGACACTTGAGTACTATGGGTTTGAAAAGGACAACATAGTGTTCCAACAGGACAATGACCCGAAGTATTTGCATCAGCCCATTTTCCTTTTTGTAATTTTTAAAATTTTAAAAATGGCAATATATTTTATCATCTAAAATACAAATAAAATGTGTCATCTTTAACTTTAGGCCTTTTTGAGATCATTTCTTGTTCAATTTGCTTAATGGTCCACAGTAAGAGTAATTTTGAACAGGGGTGCCCAAACTTTTACATGCCACGTGTAAAAGGACGGGTTGCCCCCTAAAAATATACTAAACTTACAGTATAGTATCAAAGGAGGAACTCTCCTTACACCTCTATTGAGGTCCGATATTAACTATTATCGCCGAACGTGACTATTAATAATTAATATCCACTAAATATGCCTCAACGTTATCTTTTCCTTATACTATATACTAACTGAGACAAAACAGTGTAACAATAAAGGATATTTATTACACACACACACAAGTCTGCAGTCTATAACATACATATATATTTATACCCAAGCTGGCGACTATAAATATATATATACAAATATACGGATACTACAACTCTAATACAGTAATATCAGTACAGTATACAGTAATAACCCACAATTAAGATATGACACACTAAAAACCCACAATTAACTGCCCAAATAACCCAAATTACACATTCAATATCAACCCTCCCATCTATAGCTTACTATCCCTAATGAGGAGTACAGGGCCTCATAAGAAAAGGGGATACAGAGTATACTTAACCACCATGTACGTCCATGATCTTCCAAGCAAGCAAGAGAGGCAAAAGAGGCCAGAGCACATACTCTTATCCATTTTATGTATCCAGCTAAAAGAGGTGTGTCCAGCCCCAGGTGTGGGGAATGAGGTCACAAGTCTATTTTTCACTGGCAAATGGACATCCCCCTCAATAACCTGTCTTACCAGCTCATGGCAGACCTACTTTGCAATACAGCAGGCTAGAGGAGGGGCTTTGCTCCTCCATGTGGGGGTGTATATACACAAAACATTCATTAAACACATCTCAATATAAAGATATACATTTTGGGGCACTTCCCTTCTACACCACGGTAGGTATGTGAGTAGTTGTTTCATCAGCATTATGTACCTGTGCTGTACGTGTCAGCTAGGAAAGCTGAGCAATCGAAAGCTGCAGCCTGTTCAGTGTGAACTATGCCTGTAGTTGAATACTCCTGTTTGTGCTGGAAACTGCTAGAACTTAGTCTGCATGAGAGACTGGTAGGTTCATGCCTTTTCTGTCTGTAAAGCTTGCTCTGAAAGAAAGGACTGTAAACTGTTTGGGTACAAACACAGTCTGAAAGCATGGAGGAGCTGTGCTGCCGGAGGTAACATTGCTTGGATGTCATTGTGTCGCTGGTGGAGCTTGAGAGAGCTGGGAGGTGTCTCTTTAAGTGGAGTTGTGTGGAGGAGAACCAGTGTCGGCAATGCCAAGAGCGAGGTTCACATAACAGCTTGTTATAGAGAGATGGTGGAACTGACCAAGTCCCAGAACCAAAGCACTGTAGCCTTGCCTGGAGCAACTCCTACTTTGCCTACCCTGCCTGGAGGCTGTTCCTCATCCTGGCAAGGGGCCTCAGGCATCCAAGGTGAATGAATGGTGTCCAAGTGATGGAACTTCAGGACTCTGGGAATATGGTGACCCTGGTAGGGGCCACACACCAGCATGTGCTAGTCCTTGGACAGGGAGACGGGGTAAGGTGTATCCATAGAGAGACGCCAAGAACTAACCCATGGCCCAGGTGACCATACGCACAGACTGTGGTTCTGTTTCCCACCAGGTGGGAGTGTTCAAGGACTTGTTCCATGCTATTATTGGTCAAGATTTTCCATTATTCTGAGATTTATGGACTAAAGCTGCAGCTCCCAGTAGTCCGGTATGCTGCCAGGAGTTGGCTATGGTAACAAGGTCACATGATGTAATTGGTGAATTTCCTCTTATTGTACTGGCTAGAGAAGAGGATGTTGTGTACTGAGCACAGACCAGTGTCAGTGCATTTATAGCAGAGCTGTGTCTCTGCAGAGCAGTATGATGCTGATACAAGTGCTGTATATGTGCTTGTAGTACTAGACTGACTGTATCTTTTAGGGAGTAAATGTCTGTAATATGCTTACAGCAGAGCTTGTGTGTAGGATGTACAGGCAGCAGAACCTGTATGTGGGATGTATAGGTGGCATAGCCTGTCTGTGGGATGTGCAGGCAGCAGAGCATTGCATGTAGTCTGTAGGAAGCAGAGCCCTGTAGGATCTATGTGTTGGCAAATGGTGCCCAGCCGTGGGCTTTGGGCAGAGGGGGGAATATGTAACAAAGCCAGGCAGAACTGGGTTAAATTCTAGTATGGCAGGTCTTAATTACCGTAGATGCACCTGTCTAACTTTTTACAAAACTCTGTGCCTGTGTTCACTAGGCCTGTGAGTCTTATGAATGAAGCAGAATCGAGTGTGCTGAAGCTGGTGAATGTCCAACCAAAATGTGAGCTGTAGGTGGATGTGAGACATTCCAGAGTGGAATGGACTTCACAGGTCAGTTAGGAAAGCTGAGCAGTGTGTGTTCTGGAGCTGCAGAGAACGTATGGAAGCTGCAGCCTGTTCAGTGTGAACTGTGCCTAGAGTTGAATATTTCTGTTTGGTGGTGGAAGCTGCTGGAGCTCAGGCTTAACCCCTTAGTGACAGAGCCAATTTTGACCTTAATGACAAAACCAATTATTATAATTCTGAACACTGTCACTTTACATGGTAATAGCTATGGAACACTTGAACGGATCCCACTGATTCTGAAAGTGTCTTTTCATGGTAAATTATACTTCAAGATAGTGGTAAAACGTCTTCGATTTATTTATGAAAAAAATTTGGGCAAAATTTTGAAAATAGAAAAAGGAGGAGAACCAGGAGCATATAATGACGGTATAAATAAGATAATCTTTATTAATCTAACAAAGTTAAGAGTATGGACATCAGTAATAGTCACAATGTATACCACAATACAGCAACGAAAAAAGGGGGGAAAAGAGTGAACCAATACACACCTCACATCTCACCACCCTGACAAAGTATAGGAGATGATCATAGTGTGGCTATAAGCAATACACAACATATAGTGCAGAGAAGATACAAGGGGGAGGGGAGTCGCAGCTGTGACAGGTCCTAGCCAAAAAGTAATAATATAAGAGGCAAGTGCACCCTAACAGCTAGAGTGAACCCTGTGACAGCGGCGATATCCAATCCCAATATAACAATGCCATGTACAGGGCCTAACCAAGAATAAAAAACAAATACACCCTGGTGGCCAGGAAAGTCCTATTGGCAACCATGTGACTAGAGCCTGCCATATCAAACAAAGTGCAATAACCTGAAATGCAAGCGTAGCAGCGGTATAGCTAACGCTAGATATAGCATGCCAATCATGGCCTGAAATTCAGGCGTCACAACTATGGTGATACCTGGCACAAAGAGTGAAGCCAGTGCGCCCAGATGGGTAGGTAGAGCCCTGTAAACATGGAGGTAACCAGGTTGTATGCTTACCAGTACAGATGTGGGAGGGAGGTGAGAAGGTCCCGCCGGTAGGAACACCCCGACGCGCGTTTCGCAGCGTTAAAACGCCGCTTCCTCCGATACCCTATATGTTGGGAAAATCCACTGTTTGGGCACATGGCAGGGCTCGGAAGGAAAGGAGCACCATTTGAATTTTTGAACGCAAAATTGGCTGGAATCGAGAGCGGACGCCGTGTCACGTTTGCAGAGCCCCGATGTGCGTAAACAGTGGAAACCCCCCACAAGTGACCCCATTTTGGAAACCACACCCCTGAATGATTTTATCCAGGGGTATAGTGAGTATTTTGAACCCACAGATACGACATAGAATTTGATAAGATTAGGTTGTCAAATTGAATATGACATCATTAGTGTGCTCGCTACTCCAGTTTGCATCGGGTTCTCGGGTATTCACTAAATATTGCGGGTGCTAGAGTGACATGCTCGAGTCCCTGCCCCTCATGTTTCGTGGTTATTAGACACCCCAAAAAAACATGCGGAGATCCGTGATACTCCGTGCATACCCTGGCACCCGATGCAAACTCGAGTGGCGAGCGCTTGCGCTCAAAACTAGCCATCATATCATCATCATTTTTATTTCTTTTTACTCCTGAAAAAAAAAACAATACTAACCATAACCTTAACACAACCCTAACCACAGCCCTAACCCCAACCCTAACCCTAGCCGTAAACCTAACACTAACCCCAACCCTAACTGCAAAGAATTGAAAAAAATTATGATTTTTTTATTTTATACATTTTTTTTTTCTAATTAAGGGGGTGGCAAAGGATGAGTTGATTTACTATTTTTTTGTATTTTGATCACTGTGATTGGTTCCTCTTGATCACTGTGATAGACCCTAAAGGAAAACTTCCCTATTGTTGTCAAATACCGGCCGGTGGATCTCAGCAGGCGCACTGCGCATGCGCCCAGTATTTTTTTCCAGGGAGATTATGCGGAGGGTCGGGGGACAGATCAGGAGTGCCAGGGGATGGTGGAAGTGCCTGGGTGGGGCTCGGACGACCCCATTTCTCACTTCTTTGATATGCTAGATCATTTTTTTTTGTGATTGCTGTTATTTGGTGAATAAAAGCGGTCACGTGACCGGGTCGTAAAAACTGGCTCTGATCATGTTTCCCAGGTTCTCAGCTATCCCAGGTAGCTGAGACCCCAGAGATTTTCCGACGCTGGGGGAAGCTATACTCATATTTCTCAGCACCTTAAAAAAGCGGTGCTGAGGAATTAGTACCCCTAACTGCCACCTTTAAAAGATGCATTGGCAGTCGTTAAGGGGTTAAGGGCATAATCGTGCTTTTTCTGTGTCTGTCTTTTCTGTGTATGAAGTTTGCTCTTGGAGAAAGGACTGTAAATCTGATAAATGAACTGTTTATTTGCTGTGACACCTTTGTGTCCAGAAGAGGCTGCTATTTTAGTTTTCAATCTCCTAGAGTTTTATGAAAGCAATAAAATTGGTCCTAACTGCATTTCCTGTGTGGACACTACCTAATGCCTAAAGGTACCGTCACACATAACGATATCGTTAACGATATCATTGCTTTTTGTGACGTAGCAACGATATCGTTAACGAAATCGTTATGCGTGACAGCGACCAACGATCAGGCCCCTGCTGGGAGATCGTTGGTCGCTGGGGAAAGTCCAGAACTTTATTTCGTCACTGGATCTCCCGCAGACATTACTGAATCGGCGTGTGTGACACCGATTCAGCAATGTCTTCACTGGTAACCAGGGTAAACATCGGGTTACTAAGCGCAGGGCCGCGCTTAGTAACCCAATGTTTACCCTGGTTACCATTGTAAATGTAAAAAAAAACAAACAGTACATACTTACATTCCGGTGTCTGTCCCCTCGCCGTCAGCTTCCCGCACTGACTGTGAGCGCCGGCCGGCCGTAAAGCACAGCGGTGACGTCACCGCTCTGCTTTACGGCCGGCCGGCGCTCACAGTCAGTGCGGGAAGCTGAGGCCGGGGGACAGACACCGGAATGTGAGTATGTACTGTTCGGGTTACTAAGCGCAGCCCTGCACTTAGTAACCCGATGTTTACCCTGGTTACCCGGGGACCTCGGCATCGTTGGTCGCTGGAGAGCTGGCTGTGTGACAGCTCCCCAGCGACCACACAGCGACGAAACAGCGACGCTGCAGCGATCGGCATCGTTGCCTATATCGCTGCAGCGTCGCTTAATGTGACGGTACCTTAACTGAGAGTGAATCCCTACAATCCTATACAGGTGCTTCTCTCAAAATTAGAATATCATCAAAAAGTTAATTTATTTCAGTTCATCAATACAAAAAGTGAATCTTATATATTATATAGAGTAATTACAAACAGATCTATTTCAAGTGTTTATTTCTGTTAATGTTGATGATTATGGCTTACAGCCAATGAAAACCTAAAAGTCATTATCTCAGTAAATTAGAATAATTAACAAAAACACCTGCAAAGGCTGCCTAAGCATATAAAAATATCCCTTAGTCTGTTTCAGTAGGCTTCACAATCGTGGGGAAGACTGCTGACTTGACAGATGTCCAAAAGGCTGTAATTGACGCACTCCACATGGAGGGTAAGCCACAAAAGGTCATTGCTTAAGAAGCTGGCTGATCACAGAGTGCTGTATCCAAGCATATTAATGGAAAGTTGAGTGGAAGGAAAAAGTGTGGTTGAAAAATGTGCACAAGCAACCAGGATAACCACAGCCTTGAAAAGATTGTTAAGAAAAGGCCATTAAAAATTGGAGGGAGATTCACAGGGAGTGGACTGCTGCTGGAGTCATTCCTTCAAGAGCCACCTCACACAGACCTATCCAGGATATAGGGTTCAAGTGTTGCATTCATGAAAAATAGAAAATGCCAGAAGCATCTTACCTGGGCCAAGGAGTAAAAAAAACTGGACTGTTGCTCAGTGGTGCATGGTGTTGTTTGCAGATGAAAGTAAATTTTGCATTTCATTTGGAAATCAAGGTCTCAGAGTTTGGAGGAAGAGTGGAAAGGCACACAATCCAAGCTGCTTGAGGTCTAGTTTGAAGTTTCTACAATCAGTGATGGTTTGAGGAGCCATATCATCTGCTGGTGTAGATCCACTGTGTTTCATCAAAACCAAAATCAGCGCAGCCGTCTACCAGTAAATTTTAGAGCACTTCTTGCTTCCCTCTGCCAACAAGCTTTTTGGAGCTGGAAAATTAGTTCTCCTGCTGGACTTGGCACCTGTCCACACTGCCAAAAGTAACAAAAAAATATGGTTTAAAAACAACAGTATCACTATGCTTGATTGGCCAGCAAACTCGCCTGACCTTAATCCTAAAGAAAATCTATGGGGCATTGTCAAGAGGAAGATGAGATACACCAGACCCAACAATGCCGACGAGCTGAAGGCTGCTATCAAAGCAGTGGGCAGTGCCACGGGCTGATGGCCTCCATGACATGCTGCACTGATGCAGTAATTGTTGCAAAAGGAGCCCCAAGCAAGTATTGAGTGCATTTACTGAAGATACATTTCAGTAGGCCAACATTTCGGATTTTAAAATAATTTTTCAAGCTGGTGTTATAAAGTATTCTAATTTACTGAGATAATGACTTTTGGGTTTTCATTGGCTGTAAGCCATAATCTTCAACATTAACAGAACTAAACACTTGAAATAAATCACTCTGTTTGTAATGACTCTATATAATATATGACTTTCACTTTTTGTACCAAAGAACTGAAATAAATTAACTTTTTGATGATAATTTTGTGAGATGCACCTGTGTATATATTGTGAGGCAGTAACTGGGGTCATATGTGAGGGTCACTATGTGTCCCTAGGATGCGCAAAGAGGCATATTGAGGCCGCAGAAGTCATAGCATAGCTGTGATAGCACTGCAAAATAAAACTGAGTATTGTTCTTGGGTAAGCTATGTGTCCAAGGCAGATTTAGGAAAACCTGCCATGGGTTTTTATTTTTGAAACAGACTACAGGAGGATAGTGGGGCAGTCCGTTCTTTGGTAAAAACCCCTGCAGCAGAGGGTTGGGTGCGTCAGTGTGGAGTTTGCAAGGTGCAGAGCAGATGGCTCTGCAAAAGCTCAGCCTGTGTGAGGGAACACAGAGCCTAGCGGAGCGAACTCCTGGCACCCAGCTGCATAATACGGTGATGCAGTCTCCCTCGGCAACCGGATGCATTTATGGATTGTCTTGTTTCCCGGCTGCGATCCAGAGGATACTGTTTCCTTTGTTTGAAAGTTTTGGACATTAAACCTACGTTTACTTTTAACTTTTCCTGGGTCACTGCCTCATTTCTGCACATTAAGGACACCGCTGCACTACATATGGTGGAGAATGTGGGCAGTGTGAACTGAGGCATACCCCAAAGTGTGCTGTATGTCGGTTATTAGGCCTGCAACTCTGCAGCTCAAGTCGGCTGACAGGCTTGAGGAAATACTAAGACAGTTGGTCATCTCTCAAGAGCAACAGCAGAAGTAGCTGGAGTGTCAGCAGCAGTAGCTACAGCAGCAGCAGCAAGCCAACAATTTGATTTTGCAAGGACAGGTCCGCACTGAGGAAGATGAGTCCTGAGGACGATATGAAGGCTTTCCTTACAGTGTTCGAGTGCACAGCGGAGTGGGAGAGCTTGCCATTTTCCCAGTGGGCTGAAGTGGTGGCTCCCTTCCTGATTGGAGATACCCAGAAGGCCTACTTGGACCTCAGTTGGGAGGATGCCCTGGACTATGAAAAGCTAAGAGGTAAGATCCTTGCCCAACTGGGGGTTAATACATATCTGCAGGCCCAATGGGTGTCCCAATGGTCCTTTGCCGAGTCTCGCCCTGCCAGGTCTCAGGCCTATGACTTGCAGTGTGTATGCCCAGCCAGTCTGCACTGCCAATACAGGCACTGCCGGTACTGAACCCCGACTGTGCAAGGTACTCATTAACGGGTACAAGACAGATGCTCTCTTGGACTCGGGGAGATTATTGACTCTGGTTCATGGGTTATTCATTGGCCCGGGGACAACCCCAATGGATGGAAAGTGGGGGTGGTATGCATGCATGTGGAACTCCGAGAGTACTCAACCACGGAGGTTATGTTTTCCACCCTGTGTGGGGAAATAAGACATGTAGTGGGAGTGGTAAAAACTCTTCCATATGGGTGTGTTGGGAAGAGACTTGCCCCTATTCTGGTCCCTATGGGAGACCAGGATTAACCCTCAAAAGGTAAATGCTATTCCTTGTGCAGATCCCGAAGATCCCAAGTCAAGTCAGGGATAACTGCCTTAGGGGTTGCCAACATAGGGACAGAGTATAACCCGATAGGTCGATAGGTTTCCCATAGAGAAGTGTCCCCTTGTAAATTTGGGAAAGCTCAGCTCCAGGATCCCACCCTGGCCCAGGCATCAGAAAGGGTGATTGAAATTAATGGAGTAGCTCAGCAACCAGCTGCAGAGACAGTTTTTCCTGGTATGACTATCCACCAGGAGTTGTTATACCCGGTGGATAAAGTCCGGGATGAGGTGGTGGAACAGCTGGTGGTACCCTAATCCTACTGTCGGGGGATTAGGGTACACATGCAGGGGCACATTCTGCAGATTTTTTTTGGCCTGGGGTCTACATGGAGGTCCAGAGGTACTGTGTCATGTGTTCAAATTGCCAACTATCCTCACCCTCCGCGAACTACCGGAGTCCATTGGTATTTCTGCTTATCATAGAGGTATCATTTGTGCAGATAGCCATGGATCTGGTAGAGCCCATAGCGAAATCCGCCCATGGCCATCAGCATATTTTGGTCATAGTAGGCTACGCTACACGGTACCCAGAGGTGATACCTCTCCACCACACATCAACCAAACTAATAGCCAGTGAACTATTTGCCATTTTTTGTCACCTTGGGCTACCAAAGGAGATCCTTACAGATCAGGGGACTCCTTTTATGTTCAATGTGACCAGGGAGCTGTGTAAGCTGCTTCAGATTAAACAGCAACATACGTCAGTGTACCATCCACAAAGTGTTGGGTTGGTGGAGGGGTTTAATAAGACCCTTAAAGCCATGGTCAAAAAGTTGGTCACCAAGGATGGGAGGGATTGGGACATGTTACCGCCCTATCTAATGTTTGCTATCTGTGAGGTACCGCAGGCCTCCATGGGGTTCTCTCCATTTGAGCTATTGAGGGGACTGCTGGACGTAGCCAAGGAGACATGGGAACAGGAGCCCACTCAACATAAAAGTGTCCTTGAGCCTGTGGCAAGTATGCACCACCGGATTGCAGCCATATGGCCCATAGTAAAGGAGCAACTGTTGGATGCTCAGGCCGCTCAGAGCCACTCGTACAAGAAAAGGGCCACGGTCAGGACCTTTTAAGGAGTGGACTGGGTGTTGGTACTAGTGCCCACCCCAGAGAGTAAGCTCATGGCCAAGTGGCAGGGGCCATTTGAGATATGAGGGAAGGTGGGCGAAGTGAGTTACATGGTGTACCATCCCGGGAAAAGGAAGCCCAAACAACTGTATCATGTTAACCTGCTAAAAGCCTGGAAGGACTGGAAATGTTTGGTCACGGAGGCGACTCTGGTCACACCAACGGGGAACCCTCTGGCCCCAGGCAGGGATGCGGCCGGTTGTGAGGTAAAAGTAAATGACACCCTCAGAAAACAGCAGCGATGGGAGGCTCGGGCTCTGGTGCAGTGGAATACGGACATATTCTCAGAGCTGCCAGGGCGAACCTCGGGGATCCAACATGACATTGTCACCGAGCCCCAGGTAAGGGTACGGATGAAACCATACCCGGTGCCAGAAGCCTGGAGTCAAGTGATAGCGACTGAAGTGAAGCAAATGTTCAATTAGGAATCATCGAGGAGTCCCGGAATGAGTGGGCTAGCCCCATTGTGCTAACACCTAAGCCAGATGGGTCATTACGTTTCTGTAATGACTTCAGGAAAATAAATGAGGTGTCAAAATTTGACCTCTATCCAATGCCCCGTGTGGGCGAGCTAATTGAAAGTCCGGGGAAGGCCCAGTATTTCACCACGCTCGATCTCCAAATGGTTACTGGCAGGTCCGTTAACAGAATCAGCGAAAGAGAAGACTGCGTTTGTAATGCCAGAGGGTCTCTATCACTATGTCATCTTGCCTTTTGGGTTACATGGGGCTCCAGCCACATTCCAGAGGCTGATGGACAGTGTTAGAGCCTCATAGGAAATACACAGCTTATTTGGATGGCATAGTCATCTTTAGTAGGAAATGGGATACCCACCTGTCCCAGGTACAAGCAGTGCTGGAGTCTCTCAGAATAGCAGGGTCAACAGTGAACCCAAAGAAATGCGTGATAGGACTCATGGAAGCCTGGTACTTAGGTTACGTGATCAGCCGCAAAGTTATCAAACCCCAAGTAAACCCAAACAGTTAAGTACCAAGTAGGTGAGGGCATTCCTCAGTATTATTGGGTACTACCGCCGGTTTATACCCTATTTTGCAGGGAAGTCGGCATCCCTAACTGACCTGCTAAAAGGTAAGAAGTTGGTAATGATCCGGTGAAATCCTCAGGCTGAGGAAGCATTCCCGTCCTTGAAGTCAGCTCTGTGTAACAGCCGGACCTAATCAGCCCCAACTTCAAGGAAACATTTATCGTGCGGACAGATGCCTCAGAGGTAGGTCTGGAAGCGGTGCTGTCGCAAGGGGTGAACGGGGATGAACACCCAATCACCTACGTGAGCAGGAAACTGACCCCGGCAAAGAAAAATAATAGTGTATTGGAGAAGGAGTGCTTGGCGACAGGGCCGTATTTGCCACTAGGCACTTGAGGACACGTGCCTAGGGTGGGATGATGTGGGGGGCAAGTTTTTTTTTTTTAATTTAAGTCCTGGGTCACCTCCCGACCGACCGCCCCCCAGCTCCCCCCAGGCCCTCCGCCCGCCCACCTGCCTCCCACCCTCCTTGAAGACGTCATACCCTGCTCCAGCGATGCCTGGTCTCAGCGCCTGCAGCTCGTCCTGAGTGAGCGGTCATGTGGTACCGCCCATTAAGGTCTTGAATATGGGCATATGAGCCATGCATACTGGAGGGGGGACATGAGCCATGCATATGGGATGGGAGGGAGATGAGCCATGCATACAGGATGGGGGGGATGAGGCATGCATACAAGATGGGAGGGGGGCATTATACAGTATTGAGCATCATGTGGGGTCCTTATACAGTATGGAGCATCATGTGGGGCCATTATACAGTATTGAGCATCATGTGGGTTCATTATACAGTATGGAGCATCATGTGTGGCCATTATACAGTATTGAGCATCATGTGGGTTCATTATACAGTATGGAGCATCATGTGTGGCCATTATACAGTACTGAGTATCATGTGGGGTCCTTATACAGTATGGAGCATCATGTGGGGCCATTATACAGTATTGAGCATCATGAAGGTTCATTATACAGTATGGAGCATCATGTGTGGCCATTTTACAGTATTGAGCATCATGTGGGTTCATTATACAGTATGGAGCATCATGTGTGGCCATTATACAGTACTGAGTATCATGTGGGGTCATTATACAGTCTGGAGCATCATCTGTGGCCATTATACAGTATTGAGCATCATGTGGGGTCATTATACAGTCTGGAGCATCATGTGTGGCCATTATACAGTATTGAGCATCATGTGGGGTCATTATACAGTATGGAGCATCATGTGTGGCCATTATACAATATGGAGCATCATGTGTGGCCATTATACAGTATGGAGCACTGTGTGGCCATATGTTTTTGTGTATAATTATTGTTTATGAAACAGTGTGATCAGCAGTGCTAAATGGGTGTGGTTGGGACGTGGATATGGGTGTGACCAGTTGTGAAATGGGTGTGGTCAGAGGTGTGGCCTAAAATTTGCCGCGGCGCACTACGCGCGCTGCAAACTTTATACCTCTTTCCTTTCTTTATAAGTTGGGAGGTATAGTACTGCATTTGCCAGATCACGGCAAGTGCCGCAAATCCCATAGAGAATGAATGAGGCCAAACGCAGTGTTGCTGTAAGTGATCCATTAAGCGGCAGATGCAGAAAAACTGCCTGATCTGCTGCAAAAGGCTACTATTCACGTCCTGCCGCAGTCGGCGCGAAACGGCCGTTGTCCTGTTTGCTCCTCTGCACCTTCGTGTACACCCGCCGCCCTAAATGTATGTCCTCACCACACTAAGTGGGAGAATAAAAGGACTTTTAAACGCATCACTTGGTACTCGCAATGCGTTTAAAAGTCTTTTTATTCTCCCACTTAGTGGGGTGAGTACTATTTCTTTTTCTTCATATTTCTCATTATGGATTACTTTTTGGTTGAGCACCGCAGTGTGAGTTGAAACCACCACCGCTTCATGGTCACATGAGATATTGGCTTGTGCGGCATTTTGTCCTACCATCCATCGAATATTGCCTTACCTAGTGCCGTTCTATTTTTTCTTTTTTTTTTCTTTTTTTGTGGACTTCAATATATATATATATATACCATGTTCCAAATTATTATGCAAATTAACCCCTTCCCGACCTTTGACGCATACGCTGCGTCATGAAAGTCTGTGCCATTCCGACCCATGACGCAGCATATGCGTCATGGAAAGATCGCGTCCCTGCAGGCCGGGTGAAAGGGTTAACTCCCATTTCACCCGATCTGCAGGGACAGGGGGAGTGGTAGTTTAGCCCAGGGGGGGTGGCTTCACCCCCTCGTGGCTACGATCGCTCTGATTGGCTGTTGAAAGTGAAACTGCCAATCAGAGCGATTTGTAATATTTCACCTAAAAAACTGGTGAAATATTACAATCCAGCCATGGCCGATGCTGCAATATCATCGGCCATGGCTGGAAACACTTATGTGCACCCACCCCACCCCTCCGATCGCCCCCCCCAGCCCCCCGATCTGTGGTCCGCTCCCCTCCATCCTGTGCTCCGCTCCCCCGTCCTCCTGTCCGCTTCCCCCGTGCACCAATCACACCCCCCGTGCTCCAATCAAACCCCCCGCACTCCGATCCCCCCCCCGCACACAGCGACCCCCCCCGTGCTCCGATCCACCCCCCCGCACAGCGATCCCTCACCCCGTGCTCCAATCCTCCCCCGTGCTCCAATCCTCCCTCCCGTGTTCCGATCCACCCCCCCCATGCTCCGATCCACCCCCCCGTGCTCCGACGCCCCCCCCGTGCCCTGATCTCCCCCCCTTATACTTACCTGGCCGCCCGAGGTCCGTCCGTCTTCTTTCCTGGGCGCCGCCATCTTCCAAAATGGCGGGCGCATGTGCAGTGCGCCCGCCGAATCTGCCGGCCGGCAGATTCGTTCCAGAGTGAATTTTGATCACTGAGATAGGTTATATCTCAGTGATCAAAATAAAAAAAATAGTAAATGACCCCCCCCCTTTGTCACCCCCATAGATAGGGACAATAAAAAAAATAAAGAATTTTTTTTTTCACTAAGGTTGGGGTAAGAACTAGGGTTAGGGTTAGGGTTAGGGGTAGGGTTAGGGGTAGGGTTAGGGTTAGGGTTAGGGGTAGGGTTAGGGGTAGGGTTAGGGCTAGGGTTAGGGTTAGGGTTAGGGGTAGGGTTAGGGGTAGGGTTAGGGGTAGGGTTAGGGCAAGGGTTAGGGTTAGGATTTCGGTATGTGCACACGTATTCTGGTCCTATGCGGATTTTTCCGCAGCGGATTTGAAAAATCCACAGTGCTAAACCGCTGCCGATTTATCGTGGATTTACCACGGTTTTTCTGCGCATTTCACTGCGGTTTTACAACTGCGATTTTCTATTTGAGCAGTTGTAAAACCGCTGCGGAATCCGCAGAAAGAAATGACATGCTGCGGAATGTAAACCGCTGCGTTTCCGTGCAGTTTTTCCGCAGCATGTGTACAGCGATTTTTGGTTCCCATAGGTTCACATTGAACTGTAAACTCATGGGAAACTGCTGCGGATCCGCAGCGTTTTCCGCAGCGTGTGCACATACCTTTAGAATTAGGCTATGTGCACACGGTGCGGATTGGCCGCTGCGGATCCGCAGCAGTGTTCCATCAGGTTTACAGTACCATGTAAACATATGGAAAACCAAATCCGCTGTGCCCATGGTGCAGAAAATACCGCGTGGGAACGCTGCGTTGTATTTTCCGCAGCATGCCAATTCTTTGTGCGGATTCCGCAGCGTTTTACACCTGTTCCTCAATAGGAATCCACAGGTGAAATCCGCACAAAAAACACTGGAAATCCACAGGTAAAACGCAGTGCCTTTTACCCGTGGATTTTTCAAAAATGATGCTGAAAAATCTCATACGAATCCGCAACGTTGGCACATAGACTTAGGGTTAGGGTTGGAATTAGGGTTGTGGTTAGGGGTGTGTTGGGGTTAGGGCTGTGGTTAGGGGTGTGTTGGGGTTAGGGTTGTGATTAGGGTTACGGCTACAGTTGGGATAAGGGTTAGGGGTGTGTTGGAGGTAGAATTGAGGGGTTTCCACTATTTAGGCACTTCAGGGGGTCTCCAAACGCAACATGGCGCCACCATTGATTCCAGCCAATCTTGTATTCAAAAATTCAAATGGTGCTCCCTCACTTCCGAACCCCAACGTGTGTCCAAACAGTGGTTTACCCCCACATATGGGGTACCAGCATACTCAGGACAAACTGCGCAACAATTACTGGGGTCCAATTTCTCCTGTTACCCTTGAGAAAATAAAAAATTGCTTGCTAAAACATCATTTTTGAGGAAAGAAAAATGATTTTTTATTTTCACGGCTCTGCGTTGTAAACGTCTGTGAAGCACTTGGGGGTTCAAAGTGCTCACCACATATCTAGATAAGTTCCTTGGGGGGTCTAGTTTCCAAAATGGGGTCACTTGTGGGGGGTTTCTACTGTTTAGGCACACCAGGGGCTCTGCAAACGCAACGTGACGCCCGCAGACCATTCCATCTGCATTTCAAAAGTCACTACTTCCCTTCTGAGCCCCCACGTGTGCCCAAACAGTGGTTTACCCCCACACATGGGGCATCAGCGTACTCAGAAGAAACTGGACAACAACTTTTGTGGTCCAATTTCTCCTGTAACCCTTGGGAAAATAAAAAATTCTGGGCTAAAAAATTATTTTTGAGGAAAGAAAACGTATTTATTATTTTCACGGCTCTGCGTTATAAACTTCTGTAAAGCACTTGGGGGTTGAAAGTGCTCACCACACATCTAGATAAGTTCCTTTGGGGGTCTAGTTTCCAAAATGGGGTCACTTGTGGGGGGTTTCTACTGTTTAGGCACACCAGGGGCTCTGCAAACGCAATGTGACGCCCGCAGACCATTCCATCAAAGTCTGCATTTCAAAAGTCACTACTTCCCTTCTGAGCCCCCACGTGTGCCCAAACAGTGGTTTACCCCCACACATGGGGTATCAGCGTACTCAGGAGAAACTGGACAACAACTTTTGGGGTCAAATTTCTCCTGTTACCCTTGGGAAAATAAAAAATTGCGGGCTAAAATTCATTTTTGAGAAAATAATTTTTATTTTTTATTTTCATGGCTCTGCGTTATAAACTTCTGTGAAGCACTTGAGGGTTCAAAGTGCTCACTACACATCTAGATTAGTTCCTTTGGGGGTCTAGTTTCCAAAATGGGGTAATTTGTGGGGGATCTCCAATGTTTAGGCACACAGGGGCTCTCCAAACGCGACATGGTGTCCGCTAATGATTGGAGATAATTTTCCATTTAAAAAGCCAAATGGCGTGCCTTCCCTTTTGAGCCCTGCCGTGCGCCCAAACAGTGGTTTATCCCCACATATGGGGTATCTGCATACTCAGGACAAACTGGACAACAACATTTGTGGTCCAATTTCTCCTATTACCATTGGCAAAATAGGAAATTCCAGGCTAAAAAATCATTTTTGAGAAAAGAAAAATTATTTTTAATTTTCATGGCTCTGCATTATAAACTTCTGTGAAGCACCTGGGGGTTTAAAGTGCTCAGTATGCATCTAGATAAGTTCCTTGGGGGGTCTAGTTTCCAAAATGGGGTCACTTGTGGGGGAGCTCCATTGCATAGGCACACAGGGGCTCTCCAAATGCGACATGGTGTCCGCTAACAATTGGAGCTAATTTTCCATTCAAAAAGTTAAAAGGCGCGCCTTCCCTTCCGAGCCCTGCCGTGTGCCCAAACAGTGGTTTACCCCCACATATGAGGTATCGGCGTACTCGGGAGAAATTGCTCAACAAATTTTAGGATCCATTTTATCCTATTGCCCATGTGAAAATGAAAAAATTGAGGCGAAAATAAATTTTTTGTGAAAAAAAAAGTACTTTTTCATTTTTACGGATCAATTTGTGAAGCACCTGAGGGTTTAAAGTGCTCACTAGGCATCTAGATAAGTTCCTTGGGGGGTCCAGTTTCCAAAATGGGGTCACTTGTGGGGGAGCTCCAATGTTTAAGCACACAGGGTCTCTCCAAACGCGACATGGTGTCCGCTAACGATGGAGATAATTTTTCATTCAAAAAGTCAAATGGCGCTCCTTCCCTTCCGAGCCTTACCATGTGCCCAAACAGTGGTTTACCCCCACATGTGAAGTATCGGTGTACTCAGGAGAAATTGCCAAACAAATTTTAGGATCCATTTTATCCTGTTGTCCATGTGAAAATGAAAAAATTGAGGCTAAAAGAATTTTTTTGTGAAAAAAAAGTACTTTTTCATTTTTATGGATCCATTTGTGAAGTACCTGGGGGTTTAAAGGGCTCACTATGCATCTAGATAAGTTCCTTGGGGCGTCTAGTTTCCAAAATGGGGTCACTTGTGGGAGAGCTCCAATTTTTAGGCACACGGGGGCTCTCCAAATGTGACATGGTGTCCGCTAAAGAGTGCAGCCAATTTTTCATTCAAAAAGTCAAATGGCGCTCCTTCCCTTCCAAGCCCTGCCGTGCGCCCAAACAGTGGTTTACCCCCACATATGAGGTATCAGCATACTCAGGACAAATTGGACAACAACTTACGTGGTTCAGTTTCTCCTTTTACCATTGGGAAAATAAAAAAATTGTTGCTGAAAAATCATTTTTGTGACTAAAAAGTTAAATGTTCATTTTTTCCTTCCATGTTGCTTCTGCTGCTGTGAAGCACCTGAAGGGTTAATAAACTTCTTGAATGTGGTTTTGTGTACCTTGAGGGGTGCAGTTTTTAGAATGGTGTCACTTTTGGGTATTTTCAGCCATATAGACCCCTCAAACTGACTTCAAATGTGAGGTGGTCCCTAAAAAAAATGGTTTTGTAAATTTCGTTGTAAAAATGAGAAATCGCTGGTCAAATTTTAACCCTTATAACTTCCTAGCAAAAAAAAATTTTGTTTCCAAAATTGTGCTGATGTAAAGTAGACGTGTGGGAAATGTTATTTATTAACTATTTTGTGTCACATAACTCTCTGGTTTAACAGAATAAAAATTCAAAATGTGAAAATTGCGAAATTTTCAAAATTTTCGCCAAATTTCCGTTTTTATCACAAATAAACACAGAATTTATTGACCTAAATTTACCACTAACATGAAGCCCAATATGTCACGAAAAACAATCTCAGAACCGCTAGGATCCATTGAAGCGTTCCTGAGTTATTACCTCATGAAGGGACACTGGTCAGAATTGCAAAAAACGGCAAGGTCTTTAAGGTCAAAATAGGCTGGGTCATGAAGGGGTTAAATTTTTCTCGGATTTTCCTAAATGGTCGGTGCAAATGCCACTCAGTCTAATAAAAGTCATCATCCGCTAGATTATACATCAAATTTTATTGAAGAAACTTCCCAATGATGACAGTATAATCTCCAAAATGAATAAAAACTCAAAATGCACTGTTCCAAATTATTAGGCAAAGTAGAATTTCTAAACATTTGATATGTTTTAAAGAACTGAAAATGCTCATTTGTGGAATTTGCAGTATTAGAAGGTCACATTCACTGAACAAAAAAGCTATTTAACTCCAAAACATCCTAACAGGCCAAGTTACATGTTAACCTAGGAACCCTTCTTTGATATCACCTTCACAATTCTCGCATCCATTGAACTTGTGCGTTTTTGAAGAGTTTCTGCTTGTATTTCTTTGCATGAAGGCAGAATAGCCTCCCAGAGCTGCTGTTTTGATGTGAACTGCCTCCCACCCTCATAGATCTTTTGCTTGATGATACTCCAAAGGTTCTCTACAGGGTTGAGGTCAGGAGAAGATGGTGTCCACACCATGAGTTTATCTCCTTTTATGCCCATAGCAGCCAATGACTCAGAGGTATTCTTTGCAGCATGAGATGGTGCATTGTCATGCATGAAGAATGATTTTGCTCGTGAAGGCATGTTTCTGCTTTTTATACTATGGAAGAAAGTTGTCAGTCAGAAACTCTATATACTTTGCTGAGGTCATTTTCACACCTTCAGGAACCTTAAAGGGCCCTAACAGCTGTTTCCCCATGATTCCGGCCAAAACATGACTCCTCCACCTCCTTGCTGATGTCGCAGCCTTGTTGGGACATGGTAGCCATCCACCAACCATCCACTACTCCATCCATCTGGACCATCCAGGGTTGCTTGACACTCATCGGTAAACAAAACTGTTTGAAAATTAGTCTTCATGCATGTCTGGGCCCACTGCTACCATTTCTGCTTGTGAACACTGTTTAGGGGTGGCCAAATAGTAGGTTTATGCACCACAGCAAGCCTTTGAAGGATCCTACACCTTGAGGTTCGAGGGACTCCAGAGGTACCAGCAGCTTCAAATAACTGTTTGCTGCTTTGTAATGGTATTTTGGCAGCTGCTCTCTTAATCCAATGAATTTGTCAAGCAGAAACCTTCCTCATTATGCATTTATCTGCATGAACTCTGTCTGTGCGCTGTTTCAGTCACAAATCTCTTCACAGTATGATGATCACTCTTAGGCTAAGTTCACACTTTGAAGATTCCACTGCGGATTTTTCCGCAGCAGAATTCCAAAATCCGCAGTGAAAACCCGTTGCGGTTTTTACTGCGGATTTATCGCGGTTTTTACTGCGGTTTCTTCTGCGGATTTTCATCTGCAGTTTCCTATTGGAGCAGGTGAAAATCCGCAGAAAAGAAGTGACATGCTGCGGAATGTAATCCGCTGCGTTTCCGCGTGGTTTTTTTCCGCAGCATGTGCACAGCGTTTTTTGTTTCCCATAGGTTTACATTGTACTGTAAACTCATGGGAAACTGCTGCAGATCCGCAGCGGTCAAATCCGCTGCGGATCTGCAGCAAAATCCGCAAAGTGTGAACATAGCCTTAAGTTTTCGTGAAATGGCTAATGTTTTTATACCTTGTCCAAGGCATTGCACTATTTAACGCTTTTCAGCAGCAGAGAGATCCTTTTTATTTCCCATATTGCTTGAAACCTGTGGCCTGCTTAATAATGTGGAACATCATTTTTAAGTAGCTTTCCTTTAATTAGAATCACCCGGAAAACTAATTATCACATGTGTTTAAGATTGATTTCAGTGATCCATTGAGCCCTGAGAGACAATATCATCCACGAGTTTATTTGAAAAACAAAACAATTAAATCTTTATAACACTTAAATCCAATTTGCATAATCATTTGGAACACAGTGTACAGTGCCTTGCGAAAATATTTGTCTCCCTGGAACTTTTCAACCTTTTCCCACATACCATGCTTCAAGCATAAAGATGTCAAATGTAAATTTTTGGTGAAGAATCAACAACAAGTGGAACACAATTGTGAAGTTGAACAAAATTTATTGGTTATTTTACATTTTTACAATTCTTCACCAAAAATTTACATTTGGTATCTTTATGTTTGAAGCATGATATGTGGGAAAAGGTTGAAAAGTTCCAGGGGGCCGAATACTTTCGCAAGGTTCTGTAGAAGAACTTCACAACCCTATTGTCACTAAACATACTGATGGCCTTGGTTACATAAGAATTTCTGTACTACTGAAAGTTCCATTGAGCACTGTTGGGGCCATAATCAATAAGTGACAAGAACATAATTTCATCATAAACTGGCAATGACCAGGTCCTTCCTGTAAGACTTTAGACAGAAGGGTGAAAAGAATTATCAGAAGAGTTGTCCAAAAGCCAATGACCACTTTTTCCAGAGCCCCAGAAAGACCTGAATCAGAAGGTGCAATTATTTAAATGAAAACTAGAAGTAATGCACTCAAATTCCATGTCCTGTATGCACTCTCACCAAGCAAGACTCCATTGCTGAACGTAAAGCATAGTAATATAGTAACATAGTTAGCAAGGCCAAAAAAAGACATTTGTCCAGCCAGTTCAGCCTTTATTCCATCATAATAAATCCACAGATCTACGTCCTTCTACAGGACCTAATAACTGTAAGATACAATATTGTTATGCTCCAGGATGACATCCAGGCCTCTCTTGAACCCCTCGATTGAGTTCACCATCATCACCTCTTCAGGCAAGGAATTCCAGATTCTCACTGCCCTAACAGTAAAGAATCCTCTTCTATGTTGGTGGAAAAACCTCTCCTCTAGAAGCAGAGAATGCCCCCTTATGACCGTCACCTTCCTTGGTATAAACGGATCCTCGTAGAGATATTTGTATTGTCCTCTTATATAATTATACATGGTTATTAGATCGCCCCTCAGTCATCTATTTTTCTAGTCTAAATAATCCTAATTTTTGCTAATCTCTCTGGGTATTGTAGTTCCTCAATCCCCTTTATTAATTTTGTTGCCCTCCTTTGTACTCACTCTAGTTCCATTATTTCATTCCTGAGCACTGGTGCCCAAAACTGTACACAGTACTCCATGTGCGGTCTAACCAGGAATTTGTACAGAGGCAGTATAATGCTCTCATCATATGTATCTAGACCTCTTTTAATGCACCCCATGATCCTGTTTGCCTTGGCAACCGCTGACTGGCACTGGCTGCTCCAGGTAAGTTTATCATTAACTCGGATCCCCAAGGCCTTCTCCCTGTCAGATTTACCCAGTGGTTTCCCATTCAGTGTGTAATGGTGATATTGATTCCTTCTTCCGATGTGTATAACCTTACATTTATCATTGTTAAACCGCATCTGCCACCGATCGGCCCAAGTTTCAATTCGATCCATCTGTAGCAGAATACTATCTTCTCTTGTATTAACTGCTTTACATAGTTTTGTATCATCTGGAAATATCAATATTTTTTTTCTGTGTAAATCTTCTACCAGATCATTAATAAATTTGTTGAAGAGGATAGGTCCCAACACCGACCACTGGTCACAGCAAACCAGTTAAAGAATATGCCATTTATAACCACCCTCTGCTTTCTATCACTAAGCCAGTTACTTACCCATTTACACACATTTTCCCACAGACCCAGCATTCTTATTTTGTGTACCAACCTCTTGTGTGGCACGGTATCAAATGCTTTGGAAAAATCAAGATATACCACGTCCAATGACTCACCGTGGTCCAGCCTATAGCTTACCTCTTCATAAAAACTGATTAGATTGGTTTGACAGGAGCGATTTCTCATAAACCCATTCTGATATGGAGTTAAACAGTTATTCTCATTGAGATAATGCAAAATAACATCCCTCAGAAACCCTTCAAATATTTTACCAACAATAGAGGTTAGACTTACTGGCATATATTTTCCAGGTTCACTTTTAGAGCCCTTTTTAAATATTGGTGCAACATTTGCTATGCACCAGTCTTGTGGAACAGACCCCGTCACTATAGTCCCTAAATATAAGAAATAATGGTTTTTCTATTACACTACTTAGTTCTCTTAGTACTCGTGGGTGTATGACATCCGGACCTGGAGAATTATCTATTTTAATCTTATTTAACCATTTCGCACCTCTTCTTGGGTTAGATTGATGACCTTAATCTATATTAAGGGTCATCAGTCTAACTGTACCGTCACACTATACGATTTACCTACGATCACGACCAGCGATACGACCTGGCTGTGATCGTAGGTAAATCGTAGTGTGGTCGCTGGAGAGCTGTCACACAGACAGCTCTCAGTGACCAACGATGCCAAAGTCCCCGGGTAACCAGGGTAAACATCGGGTTACTAAGCGCAGGACTGCGCTTAGTAACCTGATGTTTACCCTGGTTACCAGCGTAAAAAAAAACAAACAGCACATACTTACATTCCGGTGTCTGTCCCTTGCCGTCTGCTTCCCGCACTCACTGACTGCCGGCCGTAAATTGAAAGCACAGCACAGCGGTGACGTGACGTCACCGCTGTGCTCTGCTTTCACTTTACGGCCGGCAGTCAGTGAGTGCGGGAAGCAGACGGCAAGGGACCTGATGGACACCGGAATGTAAGTATGTGCTGTTTGGTTTTTTTTACGCTGGTAACCAGGGTAAACATTGGGTTACTAAGCGCGGTCCTGTGCTTAGTAACCCGATGTTTACCCTGGTTACAAGCGAACGCATCGCTAGATCGGTGTCACACACACCGATCTAGCAATGACAGCGGGAGATCCAGCGACGAAAGAAAGTTCCAAACGATCTGCTACGACGTACGATTCTCAGCAGGATCCCTGATCGCTGCTGCGTGTCAGACACAGCGATATCGTAACGATATCGCTGGAACGTCACGAATCGTACCGTCGTAGCGATCGAAATGGCACTGTGTGACGGTACCCTTACCCAAGAAGAGGTGCGAAACCAGATGAATAAGATTAAAATAGATAATTATCTGGATTTTCTTTGTGTCTTGGCATTTCACCTAGCATTTTATTTTCCACTGTGAATACTGTGGAGAAGAAGGTGCTTAATATATTAGCTTTTTCCTCGTCATCTACAACCATTCTTTCCTCACAATTTTTTAAAGTAAAAATGGGAAAAATGTGTTTTGTTTATATTTTAATTAAAATACATTATACTGGCTGGGTGTTTAGTTATAATACAACTATAGGATTAGTAATGGATAGGTGTCTTATAGGTGCCTCTCCATTACTAAGTTGTGAGGTTGATACAAAGGTGACATCAACCCCACAAATATGAACTCCACTTGCCACTGCCACAGGGCAAGTGGTAAGAGCCGAGCAAAGTGCCAGAATTGACGTATTTAATAGATGTGCCTTTTCTGGGCAGCTGCGGGCTACTATTTTTAGGCTGGGGGAGCAAATATCCCTGACCCCTTACCAGCCTTTGTCAAAAATTGTTTTTTTTAAATATTTATTTAAATAATAAATATGGCACTAGGACCGCTCTATTCTGTTCCCGCATCTGTCAGTTTTGCCTGGCTGGTTATTAAAAATACAGGGGAACCCTACGTCATTTTTTAAATAAATTAATGTATTTATAGCACAGGCAGCAGCTGAGGAATGCTCCCATCAGTCCCCGCCTTCTCTCGATGTAGCAGTTGAATACAACTCTCAACATTGCCCCTGCTTGCGCTGATCGCAGGTGTGAGCAGAGGACAGTGATGTAAGCTGTCTACAGCACCCGGAGCCAGAGAACAGCGCGAACAGTACTGCTGATTACCAGGCGTTGGTACATGTACCATTTCATCCTTGTGTCATCAGTGTGCAAGTGTGCAGTACGTTTTGCGGCCCGTGCTGCTGTTAAAATATGGACACATAGTCCATGGAAATACACTGATATGTGCACAGACCCATTTGCTTGAATGGGTCAACGTGTGTAAGTGTCTCCAGTACGTGAAAACTGTCACCACATGTACCCGGACACACAGATGTCTGAAAGAGCCCTAATATGCAGTCATCAGCTATGTGACGTGGTATTACTTAGGAGACCACTCCAGCATACTGACCGCTCCTTGTGCCATCCTCAGCAGACATTTGGTAGGCACAATTTTCTGCATGGCTCTCGCACTGACCACAAAAAGATTTGTGGGGCTTAAGCGCCATGCTGTCTTTAGGAGATATAAGTGTATAAACAATAACTGGATATTCGAATCCTCAGGCTCATTATAATGCCAGTGGGTAGTCAGCTCAGACACTTATTTTATTAAGGTCTTCTATGTCTGACATGAGTCATAACTCTTTCTCTTATATCGATTTAGTAAATGTGACCCCATACCATTACGATTAATGAATTTTGCCATATCAAAGTCCTGATTTTTTAATTATAAAGGACATTGATCAGGAATCTATTGATAATTTATACTATTTAATATATTTACACCTGGGCACAATACCGGGAGTTTAGTGGATCACAGCTGTCCAATTTATAATATAACTAGATGGGGGCCCAATTCTAACCCATCGGGTATTCTAGATGCATGTCCACGTAGTATATTGCACAGTCATGTAGTATATTGCACAGTGACGTAGTATACAGCACAGAGCCACGTAGTATACAGCACAGACACGTATATTGCCCAGCCACGTAGTATATTGCCCAGCTACGTAGTATATTGCCCAGTCACGTAGTATATTGCCCAGTCATGTAGTATATTGCCCAGTCACGTAGTATATTGCCCAGTCACGTAGTATATTGCCAAGCGACGTAGTATACAGCACAGAGCCACGTAGTATACAGCACAGAGCCACGTAGTATATTACCCAGCCACGTAGTATATTGCCCAGTTACGTAGTATATAACACTGCCCACGCAGTATATAACAGTGGCCACGTAATATATAGCACAGCCCACGGAGTATATCACACTGCCCACATAGTATATAACACTGCCTATGTAGTATATAGCAGCCACGCGATATCTAACACAGCCCACGTAGTATACAGCAATGTGGGCACCAAATCCCTGTTAAAAAAATAATTAAAATAAAAAATAGTTATATACTCACCCCCTGGGATCCAGCGGAGCTCTGGCGATACGCGCACGGCTGCCGCCATCTTCCGTTCCCAGGATGCATTGCGAAATTACCCAGATGACTTAGCAGTCTTGCGAGACCGCTAAGTCTTCTGGGTAATTTCGCAATGCATTGCCGGGAACGGAAGAAGGCGGCAGGCGCGAGCGGATCGTCAGACAATGGAGGGTGAGTATAGCAGTTTTTTTTTTAAATTATTTTTAATATTACATTTTTTTACTATTGATGCCGCATAGGCAGCATCAATAGTAAAAAGTTGGGGACACACAGGGTTAATAGCAGTGGTAATGGAGTGCATTACCCGCGGCATAATGCGTTCCGTTACCACCGACATTAACCCTGTGTAAGCGGTGACTGGAGGGGAGTATGCAAGCGCCGAGCACTGACTGCGTGGAGTAATGAGCGGCCATTTTCTCCCGGACTGTGCCCGTCGCGGCTGTTTTGCCGCGACCAATCAGCGACTAGGATTTCCATGACAGACAGAGGTCGCGACCAATGAATATCCATGACAGACTGACAGATGGACGTGACCCTTAGAAAATTGTATAGTAGATATTTACACAGCAGTGATCCAATACACACTCTCACTTGGGTGCATGATGCTTCATACTTAGAAAAATATTTAGAATTGAGAGTCCTCAGTGGTTGATACCTTTTAATGGCTAACTGAAAAGATGGTAACAAATTGCAAGCTTTCGAGAACTACTCAGGTCTCTTCATCAGGCATAGACTAATATGAAATCTGAAGAATCACATATTTATGCACAACACAGCACAGAAATAATGTCATAGATAAGACAGGTGACACGAAGCCTGATAAAGAGACATCATTAGTCTTGAAAACTTGCTATTTGTTACCATCTTTTCAGTTAGGGTACCGTTACACTATACGATTTACCTACGATCACGACCAGCGATATGACCTGGCCGTGATCGTAGGTAAATCGTAGTGTGGTTGCTGGGGGGCTGTCACACAGACAGCTCTCCAGCGACCAACGATGCCGAGGTCCCTGGGTAACCAGGGTGAACATCGGGTAACTAAGCGCAGGACCGCGCTTAGTTACCCGATGTTTACCCTGGTTACAAGCGTTAAACTAAAAAAAAAAAAACAGCACATACTTACATCTGGTGTCCGTCAGGTCCCTTGCAGTCTGCTTCCCGCACTCAGTGACTGCCGGCCGTAAAGTGAAAGTGAAAGCACAGCCGCTGTGCTCTGCTTTCACTTTACGGCCGGCAGTCACAGTGCGGGAAGCAGACGGCAAGGGACCTGACGGACACCAGAATGTAAGTATGTGCTGTTTGTTTTTTTTTTAGTTTAACGCTTGTAACCAGGGTAAACATCGGGTAACTAAGTGCGGTCCTGCGCTTAGTTACCCGCTGTTTACCCTGGTTACAAGCGAACGCATCGCTGGATCGCATCGCTAGATCGCTAGATCGGTGTCACACACACCGATCTAGCAATGACAGCGGGAGATCCAGCGATGAAAGAAAGTTCTAAACGATCTGCTACGACGTACGATTCTCAGCAGGATCCCTGATCGCTGCTGCGTGTCAGACACAGCGATATCGTAACGATATCGCTGGAACGTCACGAATCGTACCGTCGTAGCGATCGAAATGTTATAGTGTGACGGTACCCTTAGCCATTAAAAGGTATCAACCACTGAGGACCTCAATGTGTATGTGAATACTTTATTCTTCTTTACCCCCTTCCTTATTATCTGCCTTTTAAACAAGGTACCTCCCAGCCATTGCCTCGGGACAGCTTAGCAGGTGCTAGTTGGCCCTTTAAGTACAGGCACTAGGGCACTGTATGGGCACTAGGCTCGCCACCGGGATTCTGAATTAGACAGGAAGCAGGGAGCAAACTACGCAGTCAGGGTTGTGAGTACGCCAGCATCCCTGAATATATTGCCAGTATGAATGAATAAACACATCACAGATTTTTAAATGATTGCAGAGAGATAAAAGTTGCAAGTAACCTCATTTTAAAGGCCCATTTAGACATGACAAATATATATATACTAGATGGTGGCCCGATTCTAATGCATCAGGTATTCTAGAATATACATGTCCACGTAGTGTATTGCCCAGCGACGTAGTATATTGCCCAGCCACGTAGTATATTGCCCAGTCACGTAGTATATTGCCCAGCGACGTAGTATATTGCCCAGTCATGTAGTATATTGCCCAGCCACGTAGTATATTGCCCAGCCACGTAGTAAATTACCCAGCCATGTAGTATATTGCCCAGCGACATAGTATATTGCTCAGCGACGTAGTATATTGCCCAGTCATGTAGTATATTGCACAGTCACGTAGTATTTTGCCCAGCCACGTAGTATATTGCCCAGTCACGTAGTATATTGCCCAGCCACGTAGTATATTGCCCAGTTACGTAGTATATTGCCCAGCCACGTAGTATATTGCCCAGTCACGTAGTATATTGCCCAGCCACGTAGTATATTGACCAGTCACGTAGTATATTGCCCATCCACGTAGTATATTGCCCAGTGACGTAGTATATTGCCCAGCCACATAGTATATAGCAGAGCCACGTAGTATATTGCCCAGCGACGGAGTATATTGTCCAGCCACATAGTATATTGCCCAGTCACGTAGTATATTGCCCAGCCATGTAGTATATTGCCCAGCACAGAGCCACGTAGTATAGAGACTTAAAAAAATAAATAATATAGAGAATGTTCAGCACAGCCGAAGGAAGGAGGTGCATGGTCATAGGTTCCCAAGCTTCAATATATAGATAATAAGTGACTGGCACACTCCGGACGTGTTGTGATGCAAGATTGGGGTTTATTATACATACAGTAACACAAACGTTTCGGTCGTAACTGGACCTTCATCAGTGTGATAGATAACTAGTATGTTGAAGGAGCCCCAATAGTTAAAACTACATTGCATCAGAAAAAAGCCTGGAGCTATATGAAATTCAGGTGATAGTATCGGTCCATGGACACAGGGGAATATGGCCCAGATGGTGCAGAAAAGAAGCCTGAAGGTATATAGATCCCAGCAGGTGAGAACAATCTGCAGATGCAGGGTGGTGTATCACAGGTAACGCTATCCCCCAGTAGATATGAAACCATGCGGAGTCGCCGCTGCTGTGGGCTAAGAGGAAGGTATGCGCTGTCAGCCTGATGAGTGGAGGGAGCACGCGGTGTCCACGCGCATACCTTCCTCTTAGCCCACAGCAGCGGAGACTCCGCATGGTTTCATATCTACTGGGGGATAGCGTTACCTGTGATACACCACCCTGCATCTGCAGATTGTTCTCACTTGCTGGGATCTATATACCTTCAGGCTTCTTTTCTGCACCATCTGGGCCATATTTCCCTGTGTCCATGGACCGATACTATCACCTGAATTTCATATAGCTCCAGGCTTTTTTCTGATGCAATGTAGTTTCAACTATTGGGGCTCCTTCAACATACTAGTTATCTAGCACACTGATGAAGGTCCAGTTACGACCGAAACGTTTGTGTTACTGTATGTATATTAAACCCCAATTTTGCATCACAACACGTCTGGAGTGTGCCAGTCACTTATTATCTTTAAAAAAATAAATAAACATATACTCACCTTCCGAAGGCCCGTTGAAGTCCTGCTATACTCACCATCCGTCTCCTTTCCCGCTCCTCGCCACGCTCCCGGGATCGCTCCATTGCAAGCGTCAGCTTCCGGTCCCAGGGCTGGTGTGAGCAGGACCTATGATGGCGTCGCGGTCACATGACCGTGACGTCATGGCAGGTCCTTGTCGCACACCAGCCCTGGGACCGGAAGCTGCCGCTTGCAATAGAGCGGTCCGGGGAGCGTGGCAAGGAGCGGGAAAGGTGGCGGAGGGTGAGTATAGCAGGTTTTTTGTTTTTTTTATTATTCTTAACATGACATATTTTTACTATTGATGCTGCATAGGCAGCATCAATAGTAAATAGTTGGGGACACACAGGGTTAATAGCAGCGGTAACGGAGTGCGTTACACCGCGGGCCGTTACCACTGCCATTAACAATGTGTGAGCGGTGAGTGGAGGGGATTATGGAGCGGGCACCGGGCAGTGAGTGGAGGGGAGTAGGGGAGGGACTAATCGGACTGTGGCCGTCGCTGATTGGTCGCGGCAGCCATGACAGGCAGCTGCCGAGACCAATCAGCGAATGAATAACCGTGACAGAAGGACAGACAGACAGACGGAAGTGACCCTTAGACAATTACCGGTATATAGTAGATATAGTGTCTTGAAAAAGTGTTCACACTCTGTGAACTTTTCTACATTTTTTCACGATACATCTACAAGCTTAAATGTACTCTCTTGGGATTTTATGTGATAGAATAACACTGAGTAGCAATATTTGTAAAGTGTAAAGGAAATTATACATGGTTTTCTATATGTTTTAAAAACATAAATCTGAAAATTGTGATGTGGAATAGTATTCAGCCCCCTGAGTCAATACTTTGTAGAACAACCTTTCACAGCAATTACTGCTGCAAGTCATTTGGGTATGTCTCTAACAGCTTTTCACATCTAGAGGCTGAAATTTTTACCCATTCTTCTTTGGAAAATAGCTCTAGCAAAAGTTAAGATTGGATTGAGAGCATGTGGGAACAACAATTTTCAATTCTTGAAACAGATTCTCAATTGACTTTAGATTTGGACTTTGGCCCATTACAACACATGAGTATGCTTTGATCTAAACCATTGTATGGCAGTATGATTGAGATCGTTGTCCTGACGGAACATGAACTTATGCCCCAGTCTGTAATCTCAGACAGACTCGACTCAATGATGTTGAGATGGGAGCTCGGTAGGGGCCATATCATCATTTCCATGACTCTTTGTTCATCTGAAGAAGCAGCGGATAGTTCGTAATGACATTAGCTGTATGTTTGGGGTTGTTGTCTTGAATAATAAATTTATGCTAATCATATGCCTCCCTGATGGTATTGCATGATGGATACTTGTATGTACTTGCTACCTATATTTCTCAGAAATGAGGACAGCAAGAAATGGCCAACTTTAATGACCATAGAAACGGTAGTTGGCCGAGGGAACTTAGAACTTTCCTTCGAAATAGGAAGATATGGAGCAGTGCCATCAGATCAGAATTATCCGCAAATAGTGGTACCTAACTACACCTATCTACTGTTCTGAAAAATCTGTCCAGAAGTGGTCTTGATAGAAGAACTGTTGCCATAAAGTAAATTTTGACATATAAGCAAGGCAAAGTGACTCGACTATGCATGAAAACATGAACTGGGGTTCAGAAAAATGGGAGCAGGTAATCTGGACTGAGGAGGCAAAAACTTGAAATATTTGGCTGCTACCGAAGGCAGTTTGTTTGCTGAAGGACTGGTGAGTGGAATAATAATGAATGTCTGCAGGCAACAGAGGGGCATATTAGAGATCCTTGCAACTTTAAGGCCTCATTACAGCAAATAAAGTTCAAAATGTGGTCAAGATTTATGGTGTCCTCAATGTTGTAGAATACAGACACATACTTACGCATCATGCAATACCATAAGTGAGGTGCCTGATTGGCTTCAAATGTATTCTGCTGCAGGACAAATACCCCAAATAATACAAGCTCTGCTTTCAACATCATTGAGTCAGTCTGGGATTAAATGAAGAAATACAAGGACTGTGGTTACTAGTTCTCCCAAGATGTTTAGAATAATCTTCCTTTTAAGTTTTTCAAAAACTGAGTACAAGTATAACTAGAAGGATTGATGCCTTGATGCTGTTTTGAAGGTAAAGGTTGGTTACACCAAATATGGAATCAATTTACATTTATTTTTTGTTCACTCAACTTTTTTGTTAATTTATAAAAATAAACTTTTAATACTCTTATTTTTTTAAAGCATTCTTACTCTGTCCCATGTATTCCACATGTATTCCACAACTGGCCATAAAGCTTTTGCACTATACTGTATGTATACAATTTATTGCAATACCAAGAATGAATAGTCTTGGAGGTATAAAATCACTGGATCGATCGACATTAATGATGAAAACATTGAAACAAAATTTTCAAAGCATCTCAATCTTTTCAGTAGCAAATATGAGTACAAGTCACAGAAATTAAATGCTCTTTTACTCATTGGGATGCTGTCACTAAGGTTTTTAATTGTTGTTTGGGGAATGTTTTGCCACACTGAAGCTCGTAGTGATGCAAATCCTCCAGATGCGCTGCTGGCAGCTTCTTTTGTGATTACTGACGAATGAGGAGCCACATTTGCCCATGGAAGACAAGTCTAAAGACATTGCAGGCCACAATAGCACATTTAGGCCCTGCAGGTTGCTCACATTAGCACGAACAACATGTGGCATAGCATTGTTGTGTTAAAAATTGTTCCTAGGATGCTTCCACATTCCCTTGTGAAGGCCGTTTCATAGTCTTATCCACATGGTCTCCAAACCAATCTCAGGATAACATTGCACCCAAAACAAAAGTGGGACTCATCACTGAAGAGGATAGACCTCCATTCCAGACTCCATTGCTGCATTACATTGCACCATGGTAGACTTTGAGAGCGGTGATGTGAATTCAATTAAACACCTGTAGTTGTTATCTGGCTCATAGCCCAGTCTCATGCAAACACATTCTGTGGGTTTGTGTAGACACTGTATGATACTTTAGGCTTTCTTTGCAACATCTAATTTCACTTGCAGCTCCGAAAGGATGACTATACACCATTTTTTGGATCTAGCGAGACCAAATGGGCAACACCATGAAGAGGCTTTCACAAGGGAACATTACACCGATTCTACTTTCTGGATTTTGGTATGAGGTGGCATAAAGCACAATAGAAAGACATCTCCAGTCTGCATTTCAGGTATACTAACAGGTCAACATTACATTGTTTTGGTTGTTGAATCAGTGGTGTAACTGTTTCTACAATGAGCCATTTTTCGTTATGTCAACACTAGGCCACATGTTCATACTACTTTGAGCAGCTTGCATGGTTTAAGTGTGCTATTATGCCCTGCAACAGCGTCGGACTGGGGCACCTTGGGCCCACCAGAGAAAATCATTCTTGGGGCCCACTATGTAGCTACATACAAATAGATACAAGACCACTAATTGTGCGGTAAAAAGCGCTAATATCAGGGTATAATATAAGGTAGTTCATGTTTTAATAATGTAGCAAGGGTTGGGGTAGCCCCCTCACAAAATATAATGTAGCCCCCTCATAAAATATAATGTGGTCCCCTCTCATTGAATATAATGCAGCACCCCACAAAATATAATGCAACCCCCTCAGGTATGACACAGTCCCCACCATAGAATATAATGTAGCACCCCCATAGGGTATAATGCAGCTCCCTCATATAGTATAATGCAACCCACCACAGAATATAATGTAGTCCCCAGAGAGAATGCAGTTCCACCACAGAATATAATGCAGCCCCCCCATAGAGTATACTGTAGCCCCCTCATATAGTATGATGTAGCCCCCCATAATATAATGTAGTCCCCTGAGAGAATAATGCAGCCCCACCACAGAATATAGTGCAGCCCCCCATAAAGTAGAGTATACTGTAACCCCTCATATAGTATTATGTAGCCCCCCATAATATAATGTAGTACCCTGAGTATAATGCAGTCCCCCCACAGAATATAATGTAGCCCCCCAGGGCTGTATTTAGAGTTTCTGCTGCCATAGGCACTTTTAGTGCTGCCTCCCCCTTTGGTGAGTATGACACTATCGGCAGTGACTTTGGCAAGAATCACTGATGTGAAAGTCACCTTTTGCAGCAGATCTGGCAGTTTTTCTGCATCTGCTGCGTAACGGATCCCTTACAGCAACACTGCATTCGGCCTCATTCATTCCCTATGGGATTTGCGGCACTTGTCGTGATCTGGCAAATGCGGTACCATACCTCCCAACTTTTGAAGAAGGAAAGGAGGTATAAAGTTTGCGGCGCGCGTAGTGCGCCCCGGCAAATTTTAGGCCACGCCTCTGACCACACCAATTTCACAACTAGTCACACCCATATCCACGTCCCAACCACAGCCATTTAGCACTGCTGATCACACTGTTTTATATACAATAAATATAAACAAAAAAAAATATGGCCACACAATGCTCAATACTGTATAACGGCCACCACACATGATGCTCAATACTGTATAATGGCCACACATGATGCTCCATAGTGTATAATGGCCACACATGATGCTCCATAATGTATAATGTCCACACAGTGCTCCATACTGTATAATGGCCACACATAGTGCTCCATACTGTATAATGGCCACACATAGTGCTCCATACTGTATAACGGCCACACACAGTTCTCCATACTGTATAATGATCCCACATGATGCTCAATACTGTATAATGGCCACAAATGATGCTCCATACTGTATAATGGCCACACATGATGCTCCATACTGTATAATGGCCACACATGATGCTCAATATTGTATAATGGCCACAAATGATGCTCCATACTGTATAACGGCCACACATGATGCTCCATACTGTATAATGTCCATTGGCCACACATGATGCTCCATACTGTATAACGGCTACACATGATGCTCAATACTGTATAATGGCCACACACAGCTCTCCATACTGTATAATGATCCCACATGATGCTCAATACTGTATAATGAGCCCCCCCTCCTGTATGCATGGCTCATATTCCCCTTCCTGTATGCATGGCTCAGATTCCCCCTCTTGTATGCATGGCTCATATTCCCCCCCCCCGAATGCATTGCTCATATTCCTCCCCCCCCCCCCGAATGCATGGCTCATATTCCCTTCTGTGTGCTTGGCCCATATTCCCCCCTGAATGCATGGCTCATATTCCCCCCCTGAATGCATGGCTCCTATTCCCCCACTCCTGTATGCATGGCTTATCTCTCCACCACCCCCGCTCCCGCTCCTGCTCCTGACCTGCTCCCATCTTGCATGGCGCGCCGGCTTGTGTCCTCCTTCATCCCCCGTCCCCCAGTCCCTCCATCCCTCCTACTCACCTGACCCATCCCTCATACTCACCTGACCTGTCCCACACACCGCGCGGCCGCACCGATATCCCTCTGGCTCTGTCCCGACTCCCGGCACAGCACCTTCTTCCTGCATGAGCGGTCCTGTGATACCGCTCATTAAGGTCATGAATATGTGCATATTCATGACCTTAATGAGTGGTACCACGTGACCGCTCATTCAGGAGAAGCTGCAGACGCCGAGACCAGGCATCGCTGGAGCAGGGTGAGTATCGTCTTCAAGGAGGGTCGGAGGGAGGCGGGGGAGGGGGGCCCACACAGCAGGTGTCAGTGCCTGGGCCCAGTCCGAGCCTGCCCTGCAACATATCCGGACTTATCTCTCATTGATCTCATCTGGGACATCATTGTTTCGCAATTGCAAAGGAAGCTGTCAGCAGCAGATCTTGATGATTTATATGCTAAAGTGCATTCAGCATGGCAAAACACTTCAGGCAACTATTAATAATCTCATTGATAGCATATTAAGGCGCTTAAGTGTGTGTATTTATGTGCTTTGCACTTATATTCAATACTAAATAAATTGAAATGTTTTGAAAACTTTGTTTAAATTTGTTCAACTTTTGCATATTACCAACATGACTGTTGATCATATGATTTTTATAACTCCATTACTTTTCCTTCTTGGTGTTAAAATTTACATTTTGAGGAGTATGTACAACATATCCATTTATATTTAGATTTTAATGCAATAGTATTGGCACTTATTATTATTATTATTAATAATAATAATTGTATTTGTTTATTTATTATGCTTTGCTTATATAGTGCTATCATATTCCTCAGCGCTTTACGTTATCATTGTCACATTATCACAAACACGGGGACAATATACAAACTCCTTGCAGATGTTGTCCATGGTGGGATTTGAAGCCAGGACCCTAGCTCTGCAAGACCACAGTGCTAACCACTGAGCCATGATTTTTTTTGATTTTAGAGATACCTTTATTGCAAAAAACAATGGAAAATGCCATACCTCAAGCATGCTGCATTTTAAAAAAATGCCACTGATGAAAAAAAGCTCATCAGAATCCAAAATGCAAAAATATGTAGTCATGTCTAAACATTAAATTAAGCATTTGTAAACCACACAACAATGCAGTGAATATCAATTACAGTGTCACAAGTAACTTCTAAGTTGGTGCTATAGTTGGTCTTAGAAAATTTTGACAATCACTGATACTATTTGGGGCCTTAGATAAGTCAATATATTGTCGTTTTATGGCTTAAAAATTTAAATATATATCTAGTTTACACTGCTTGTTCATTTTATTCCAGAAGATCCTTCAGAGGAATTTGGATTTCAGAAGAAAGCAATCAAACACACTCAGGAGATTGTGGTAAGTTGTAGTAAGAAAGCATTTCATAATGTTTCAAAATGATCCTCATTATCACACTTATTTATCTCAGTACTGAATACTTGTAATATAATTTGGTTAAATGTTAGGAAGCACTGAAAATGTTTAGATTTTCTTTATATTTAATTATGCTACCTATAGTTAGGCAGTTAGACCATTCGGGAAAGGCATTTTCATAGCAAAGAACATAGATATACATTGTGTCTACTGTTCCCTTTCACTCTGACTTCTTTCTTCCTGGCTTGGCTTGATTAATAAGGGCACCTTCAGACCATAGTGATTTTTCTAGTACTCAAAAAACTATTTGAGCTTCATCCGTGTTTTTTTATCAGATTGTCATCATAGTTAAATCAGTGTGTAACTTCTACTATAAGAGTTTGGTCAGAGTTTCATCAGTTTTTCTTGGATGGTATAAAATAGACGAAGAAGGTTTCTCAAGCCTCTTATATCAAACAATCTATGAAACCAAGACAAAACGCATAGAATCTGAGTGTGGTCCAATTTTTTTCATGGCCCCATAGACTTGTATTGGTGAGCTTGATCTAGTTCACCAGTGGTTTTCAGCCAGGACGGTCGCATCTTATCACCGGCCAGGTTGAAAACTGTATATTCTCCAGATATGGATTACTGCGTGGGACAGGTATTGGTATATTTTTGGCTTGTTATTTTACTTTTATTACAGGAGATTGAGGGCTTTGCAGGAATTAGGTGTGGTTGTAAGTATGGTTTAATTAAGAATAATAAAGGAGTCTATGTGTTTCTTTCAAATAAAGGACTTTTTTCTGGCTGTGTATTTACCTTACAAATATAGGATTAGAAATGGACAGATGTCGTACAGACACTTCTCGATTACTAACCATGGGGCTTGATGTCACAACACAATACAAAGGTGACATCAACCCCCACAACTTCAAGTGCAAGGGGAAAGAGTGAGGGTAAGTGCCAGAATTGGCGCATCTTAGTGATGCGCCTTTTCTGGGGCAGTTGAGAGCTGATGTTTTTAGTCAGGGGGCCAGTATCCATGGCGCCTTCCTAGGCTATTAATATCGGCCCGCAGCTGTCTGCATAGCCTTTGCTGGTTATTAATTATGGGGGGAGCCCACGCCATTTTCTCCAGAAAAATAATCGCTTATTAATTATATGCCTGTACAGTAATTTGCACACACACTGTACTAATTATAATTGCCTCTGACATCCATATAGCTACCTATACTATATATATTTACTGTATGTAATCCTTCTGTTCTATCCTGTCAACTCCTGCAGTCATTTTACAGAACACGGCAGATGATTTACTGGCTTTTCTTCTTCACTGACATATATATATATATATTATATATATATATATCTATGTATTTTATGTGTATATATAGTGGGGCAAAAAAGTATTTAGTCAGTCAGCAATAGTGCAAGTTCCACCACTTAAAAAGATGAGAGGCGTCTGTAATTTACATCATAGGTAGACCTCAACTATGGGAGACAAACTGAGAAAAAAAAATCCAGAAAATCACATTGTCTGTTTTTTTATCATTTTATTTGCATATTATGGTGGAAAATAAGTATTTGGTCAGAAACAAACAATCAAGATTTCTGGCTCTCACAGACCTGTAACTTCTTATTTAAGAGTCTCCTCTTTCCTCCACTCATTACCTGTAGTAATGGCACCTGTTTAAACTTGTTATCAGTATAAAAAGACACCTGTGCACACCCTCAAACAGTCTGACTCCAAACTCCACTATGGTGAAGACCAAAGAGCTGTCAAAGGACACCAGAAACAAAATTGTAGCCCTGCACCAGGCTGGGAAGACTGAATCTGCAATAACCAACCAGCTTGGAGTGAAGAAATCAACAGTGGGAGCAATAATTAGAAAATGGAAGACATACAAGACCACTGATAATCTCCCTCGATCTGGGGCTCCACGCAAAATCCCACCCCGTGGGGTCAGAATGATCACAAGAACGGTGAGCAAAAATCCCAGAAACACGCGGGGGGACCTAGTGAATGAACTGCAGAGAGCTGGGACCAATGTAACAAGGCCTACCATAAGTAACACACTACACCACCATGGACTCAGATCCTGCAGTGCCAGACATGTCCTACTGCTTAAGCCAGTACATGTCCGGGCCCGTCTGAAGTTTGCTAGAGAGCATTTGGATGATCCAGAGGAGTTTGGGGAGAATGTCCTATGGTCTGATGAAACCAAACTGGAACTGTTTGGTAGAAACACAACTTGTCGTGTTTGGAGGAAAAAGAATACTGAGTTGCATCCATCAAACACCATACCTACTGTAAAGCATGGTGGTGGAAACATCATGCTTTGGGGCTGTTTCTCTGCAAAGGGGCCGGGACGACTGATCCGGGTACATGAAAGAATGAATGGGGCCATGTATCGTGAGATTTTGAGTGCAAACCTCCTTCCATCAGCAAGGGCATTGAAGATGAAACGTGGCTGGGTCTTTCAACATGACAATGATCCAAAGCACACCGCCAGGGCAACGAAGGAGTGGCTTCGTAAGAAGCATTTTAAGGTCCTGGAGTGGCCTAGCCAGTCTCCAGATCTCAACCCTATAGAAAACCTTTGGAGGGAGTTGAAAGTCCGTGTTGCCAAGCGAAAAGCCAAAAACATAACTGCTCTAGAGGAGATCTGCATGGAGGAATGGGCCAACATACCAACAACAGTGTGTGGCAACCTTGTGAAGACTTACAGAAAACGTTTGACCTCTGTCATTGCCAACAAAGGATATATTACAAAGTATTGAGATGAAATTTTGTTTCTGACCAAATACTTATTTTCCACCATAATATGCAAATAAAATGTTAAAAAAACAGACAATGTGATTTTCTGGATTTTTTTTTCTCAGTTTGTCTCCCATAGTTGAGGTCTACCTATGATGTAAATTACAGACGCCTCTCATCTTTTTAAGTGGTGGAACTTGCACTATTGCTGACTGACTAAATACTTTTTTGCCCCACTGTATCTATTCTATCTATTCTATTCTAACCTGTCAGCGTGATTTTACTGTACATGCACATGATTTGCTGGCTTTTCTTCTATCTATCTATCTATCTATCTATCTATCTATCTATCTATCTATCTATCGATCTGGCAAAAATTAAGAGACCAATGCAAAATGTTCAACTTGTCTAATTTTTCTCTTTATAGGTATATTTTTGAGTAAAATGTAAATTGTTCCTTTATTCTATAAAATTCTGACAACATGTCTCCGAATTTACAAGCAATAAATTTTGTATTTTTTTTCTGAAAAGGAGAAATGGTCAAAATAAAAACAAAACAAAACAGTTCTTTCAGACCTCAAATAATGACAAGAAAACAAGTCCATAATCATTTAGAAACAACAATACTAATGTTTTAAATCACGAAGAGTTTAGAAGTCAATATTTTGTGGAATAACCATGATTTTTAATCACAGCTTTCATGCGTCTTGGCATGCTTTCCACCAGTCTTTCACACTGCTCCTGGTCCAAAAATGTAAGCAGTTCTTCTTTGTTGGATAGCTTGTGACTCTCCATCACCCTCTTGATTACATTCCAGAGGTTTTCAATGGGGTTCAGCTCTGGAGATTGGGCTGCCCATGACAGGGTTTTGATGTGGTGGTCTCTTAATTTTTACCAGAGCTGTATATATATATATGTGTGTTTGTTTTGACGAATATTTCCTTTGAAAACGATGTGTAAATGACATAGAAAATTGCTGTATGTAAAAGTTCATGTTAAAATCGCATTGCAATTGGATAGCAATCACCCTGCATTGGGATGTAAATCGGATGCTAGGTGTGAAAAATCGGATTGTACTTTCATAAAAAGCTCATGACACTCGCATGGCACTTGCATTACTCTCGTCCGACTCTCCTGCATCAAACTCAGACCAATTTTAAAGGGAACCTGTCACCTGAATTTGGCGGGACTGGTTTTGGGTCATATGGGCGGGGTTTTCGGGTGTTTGATTCACCCTTTCCTTACCCGCTGGCTGTATGCTGGCCGCAATATTGGATTGAAGTTCATTCTCTGTCCTCCGTAGTACAATCTTGCCTTGTGCAGGTGTGTACTACGGAGGACAGAGAATGAACTTCAATCCAATATTGCGGCCAGCATACAGCCAACGGGTAAGTAAAGAGTGAATCAAACACCCCAAGACTCCGCCCGTATGACCCAAAACCGGTCCTGCCAAATTCAGGTGACAGGTTCCCTTTAAAATCGCTACTCCAATCGTGACTCCAGCCTAACAGAACAATTAAATTTGCAGCAGATAAAACAGTGATTTTATCAAAGTGACCTCAAGCAGCTCAGTAAGTGATACTTCTCTGAAATCAGTGTCTTTGCCCCTATATCATGCTGCTGTCTTATGGTGTAGCAAAATTTTGGTGGAAAATCCCTTAAAGGGTCCCAAACCTTTTTTGTTTTTTCACTGCTGCATTCCAATAGCAATTACCGTTTTCTCATTGATATTGTTGTATCAGAGCTTTTTTTTTGCAGGATGAACTGTATTATTTTTACATTTACCTATCATTTTTTATTAATTCCACCACTGTTTTCCATTTTTATTGTGTGCTGTTTATCATGCTTTTATAATTTTAAGTTAGGCTACATTCACATTTGCGTTGATGGGCGCAGCGTCGTCGACGCATACCGACGCATGCGTCGTGCGCCCCTATCTTTAACATGCGCCGGTATGCGTTGTATTGCGTTTTACGATGCATGCGTCATATTGACGCACAGACAGGGCGCAGAGGACGCTAATTGAAGCGTTTTCCCTGGGCTGAAATTCCTGCTCTGTACGATCTTATGACAACGCATGCATCGCAAAATGCTGCATTGTGTACATGCGTTGTTGGTTGCGTCGCCGACGTTGTGCCCAACAACGCAAATGTGAACGTAGCCTTAGTTTTTTAATGGTTTAGTACTTTTGAGCTATAATATTTTTTTTCCAAAATCTATATCACAAAAACCATAACATTTTTCCATCAGCATAGGCATTTTCTGGATAATTATCAGACTCGTTTGAAGTTTCATTGGTACTATTGGGATACATATAGTTTATAAAATATAAATCCAGTATATGTATTTCATAAATGCATTTAGATTTTTTTTTGGGGGGGAAGGAGAAAGGCAAAAGAAAACCTAAGGTATTATACAATTGTTTTTTTTGTTCGTTTTTTTTTCTTCAGAATTTAATTTTTTTTAATTGTGGAAATATATAACAATTACATTGTAAGTTACAGGTCATTACATTTACATGCCAAAGCCAAAAAATTGAGAGGCCAATTAAAAGTTATGAATAAGATAAAGACTTTATTAACCCCTAAGTAACCAAGCCCAATTTTTCAAATCTGATGTGTTACTGGTACTTTATATGGTAAAAACTCTGTAATGTTTAAAAATATTCCAGTGATTATGAAGCTGTTTTTTCCATGATACATTATATTTCAAGCAAATGGCAACTTTAGGTGAACATGTTTTGTGTTGATTTATGAAAATTTCAAATGTTTCTAAACTTTGAATAGTTATACCATTAATCCAGATTGTTACTCTAGTTGAAAAAATTTAACAAACAACATTTACATTATGTCTACTTCAAGTTGGCATCATTTTTTAAACATATTTTTATTTTGTTAGGATGTTAGAAGTTTAAAAAAAATGCATCATTTTTTATTTTTTTAAGGAAATTTACAAAACTTATTTTTAGGGACTTATTCAGTTTTAAAGTGATGTTGAGCGGCCTATATATTGCCACAACCAATCCCATATATAGTACATATAGGACCAAGAAGAGATCCCAACAATTCGAATAAAAAACAAATTTTATTTATCACTATTAAAATCGCATAATTAAAAAAGCAAAATGCCGATAGGAGACGCTAGAGCGCACTACTGGGAGAATATACTCCAGAATGTATAATACAAAAGAAGGGGCTGTGTCACTGAGTATGGTAACCCAGGGGCACATGGGAGATAGACAGGAGCAAGTGAAATCAATGTCTCCATAGAGTATCCAATCGAATAAACTCTCTAAAGCCTCTTTCACATGTCCTTGTCTCCGGTACATGTGGTAACAGTTTTTACATGTACCTAAAACACATACAAACGTAGACCCATTCATTTCTGTGCACGTCAGTGTGTTTCCTCGGACCGTGTGTCCGTGGGCAAAACACACTGACATGTCCAGCACACGTTCACACAGAGAACACACATTGATGTCCTCCGTGTGACACGCATCAGCACTGAGGAAGAAGTGCGATATTAAGCGCTGCTTCACTGGCGGCTGTTGCTGAAGCCAGCTCTCATCATTCCCCCTTGCTCTGCCAGTGAGCAGAGGAGAGTGATGAGCATTATATTAAAGTCTGAACGACAGCAGGTGGGGGCTTTTGGGACTCTTACTCCCCATCTACCGACACCTGCTGCAGCTAATAACAGTGAAAGTAGTTGCGAATGATCGGGCTATTCCACAGCCGCCGGCTGCGATCTAAGGAAATAAATGAATGAAAACCCGACATGGATTCCCCCCTATTTTCTTGAACCAGCCAGACAAAACTCACAGCTGGGGCCTGCAACCCTCAGTTGTTAGTTTCTGCAAGGTTGGTTATCAAGAAGAGAGGGGTCCTCATGCTGTTTTTTTTAATTATTTAAATAAATAATTTAAAAAACTGGTGTGTGGTCCCCCCATTTTGACAACCAGCCTTGCTAAACCTCACAGCTGGTGGCTGCTATTCTCAGGCTGGTAAGGGGCCATTGATATAGCCCCCCCCCCCATCCTAAAAACAGAAGCCCGCAGCTGCCCAGAAAAGGTGCATCAATTAGATGCGTCTTTTCTGGCACTTTGCCCGGCTCTTCCCACTTGCCCTGTAGCGGTGGCAGGTGGAGTAATATTTGTGGGGTTGATGTCACCTTTCAGGTGACATCAAGCTCACGGTTTAGTAATGGAGAGGCATCTATAAGACACCCATCCATTACACAGCCAGAATAAAATCCTTTATTTGAAAAAATTACACAGACTCCTTTAATATTCTAAATTAAGCCATACTTACTGCAACACCTAATTCCCGACACTCTCGATCTCCTGTAATAAAAGTAAAATAATAAGCCCACAATATACCATACCTGTCCATCGTTGTGTCCCATGCTGTAATCCATGTCTGGGGGCTAAATAGTTTTCAACCTGGATGGTGCCAAGATGCAACTGTCCCGGATGAAAACCACTGGCGGATGAGCTGCTGAGAGAGCAGCATCCTTCACCAGCGGTGACATCATCAACGGCATTTTCCCACGGTCCTGAGGTCACCACAGTTCAGCCCGGCCTCGATGATGTCACCGCTGGTGAATGATGCTGCGCTCTCAGAATCTCATTCACCAGTGGTTTTCAGCTGGGACAGTCACATCTATATAATAATTTGAGACACAATATTTTAATATACAGTATATGAAATAAAAATAAAATTTTAGTTACACATTATTCATTTTTTTCTATTTCTATATTGGATTCACAAGAATTAAAGACACACTCCAATCAAAATTTTTATCCTCGTAATATATTGCAGTCATCATATAGCAGTTGGGTTAGACATTGAAGATGGAGATGACTCATGCAGGGAAAATAAACTTCCTGTTTCTATAAAGAACAGAGAAAAGAGAAAAATTAACTGGTAGAAAGTAGTGATGGGAGAGCACTAAAATGCTCGGGTGCTCGTTGCTCGGGTCGAGCAGATTGGAATACTCGGGTACTCGGACAGAACAGCGAGCCCAATGTAAGTCAATGGGAGACCCGAGTATTTTTACTGCGATCCCCCCGGGGATCCTTTTAAGGTCTAAAAGCGTCTGAAAATGATGGAAACACTGCTCAAATGACACCATGGGGATCGCCCCTGGAAGCATTCCTGACCCCTAGTTCACAGCTTTAATCATTTTTTTCCGAGATTCATGCCATTTTTCTCGGTGCCACAAAAAACACATTCATGACATGAGCAGTACATGTACTGCTCATATCGTGTCTCCCCCTTTGATGTGGGCTCCGGCGGTGAGCCCACATCAAAGTCGCAACATGTCAGCTGTTTTGTACAGCTGACATGTGCGCGCAATAGCGGCGGGTGAAATCGCTATTCACCCGCCGCTATTAACCTGTTAAATGCCGCTGTCAAACACAGACAGCGGCATTTAACTACCGCATCCGGCCGGGTGGCCAGATATGACGTCATCGCCGATGGCGATGCATCAGGAAGGTAACCATAGAGGTCCTTGAGACCTCTATGGTTACTGATGCAGGTCTGCTGTGAGCGCCCCCCTGTGGTCGGCGCTCACAGCACACCTGCATTTCTGCTACATAGCAGCGATCTGATGATCGCTGCTATGTAGCAGAGCCGATCAGGCTATGCCAGCTTCTAGCCTCCCATGGAGGCTATTGAAGCATGGCACAAGTAAAAAAAAAATGTTTTTAAAAATATGAAAAAAATATAAAAAATATAAAAGTTTAAATCACCCCCCTTTCGCCCCATCCTAAATAAAACAATTAAAAAAAACCAAACCTACACGTATTTGGTATCGCCGTGTTCAGAATCGCTCGATCTATCAATTAAAATAAAGCATTAACCTGATCGCTAAACAGCGTAGCGAGAAAAAAATCCGAAACGCCAGAATTACGTTTTTTGGTCGCCGCGACATTGCATTAAAATGCAATAACGGGCGAGCAAAAGAACGTATCTGCGCAAAAATGGTATCATTAAAAACATCAGCTCGGCATGCAAAAAATAAGCCCTCACCCGACCCCAGATCACGAAAAATGGAGACGCTACGGGTATCGGAAAATGGCACTTTTTTTTTTTTTTTAGCAAAGTTTGGAATTTTTTTTCACCACTTAGATAAAAAATAACCTAGTCATGTTAGGTGCCTATGAACTCGTAATGACCTAGATAATCATAATGGCAGGTTAGTTTTAGCATTTAGTGAACCTAGCAAAAAAGCCAAACAAAAAACAAGTGTGGGATTGCACTTTTTTTGCAATTTCACCGCACTTGGAATGTTTTTCCCGTTTTCTAGTAAAAGACATGGTAAAACCAATGATGTCTTTCAAAAGTACAACTTGTCCCGCAAATAATAAGCCCTCACATGACCATATTGACGGAAAAATAAAAAAGTTATGGCTCAGGGAAGTAGGGGAGCGAAAAACGAAAACGCAAAAATGAAAAAGGGCCGCGACTTGAGGGGGTTAAAACAAAACCAAAACGGGTTTTGCTTGGAAATATGTCAAGGTACATCCTTTGCAGGTTAATGACTTGCCTGTAAGGCCAAATATTTAACCCCAGACCGAATATTTCCTCTCCCACTTAAGCTTAGTTCAGACGCAGCGTTTTTGAAGTGTTTTTCAACTTTAACATTGCTTTCAACCACTACAAATGAATTCACTGAGAAATGTCATTGTAACATTTAACACCCCTAGCTGGCCATGTGGTGTGTGACACATAAGCAGACCCATCTTTTTTCATTTATGAAGGAGGGACTCTTAAAGTCACAGAGCCTATTTTTACTGGTGCATCAGGCGGCATTAATCTTCTTAAAAGGCCATTATTAAACAGTGGGTCTCCTAAGCTGTTGCAGCCTAGGCTGTGAGTGGATGGGCTGCCAAGAATTACGACGCACCACAATACCCCTTTCATAAGATGTCCAGGAGGGCCTCCTGAAAAAATGTTGCACTGAATGCAAGGCCTGTCCTGCTACCAATTCATATGCACCCCAATAAGCCTTGAAACCCACATACTGGATGGGCCCATGAAAATCCACTTGTATTTTTTAATGGTATGATGATTCCCTCTTTGCCGAATTATTTACAGGAGAATCTGGCAAATAAAATAGTGCCATCACAGACCCTTGCCCAAAATTCACAGGCCTATAACAGTACATAGCACGTTCACCCTGGTGATCTAGTGGCAGGTACAGGACAGATTGCAGGAGACCGAGTTAAGAAGTAGGCCCAATGTAATGTCATGCCCAATACCCAAATGTGGTGTCCTTTTTGGACTGATTAAAATAGTGGCTTCACAGCCCCCTTGTCCAAAATTCACCGGCCTATATAACAGTACAGAGCACGTTCACCCTGGTGATCTAGTGGCAGGTAAAGGACAGATTGCAGGAGACTGAGTTAAGAAGTAGGCCCAATGGAATGTCATGGCCAATTCCCCAATGTAGTGTCCTTTTTGGACTGATTAAAATAGTGACTTCACAGCCCCCTTGCCCAAAATTCACAGGCCTATAACAGTACAGAGCACGTTCACCCTGGTGATTTAGTGGCAGGTACACTACAAATTGCAGGAGACCGAGTTAAGAAATAGGCCTAATAGAATTTCATGCCCAATTCCCCAACGTGGAGTCCTTTTTGGACTGATTAAAATAGTGGCTTCAGAGCCCCCTTGGCCAAAATTCACCAGCCTATAACAGTACAGAGCACGTTCATCCTGGTGATATAGTGGCAGGTACAGGACAAATTGCAGGAGACCAAGTTAAGAAGTAGGCCCAATTTAATGTCATGCCCAATTCCCCAATGTGGTGTCCTTTTTGGACTGATTGAAATAGTAGCTTCACAGGCCCCTTGCCCAAAATTCACCGGCCTATAACAATACAGAGCACATTCACCCTGGTGATCTAGTGGCAGGTACAGGACAGATTGCAGGAGAATGAGTTAAGAAGTAGGCCCAATGGAATTTCAGGCTCAATTCCCCAACGTGGAGTCCTTTTTGGACTGATTAAAATAGTGGCTTCACAGCCCCCCTGGCCAAAATTCACCAGCCTATAACAGTACAGAGCACGTTCACCGTGGTGATCTAGTGGCAGGTACAGGACAGATTGCAGGAGATTGAGTTAAGAAGTAGGCCCAATGGAATGTCATGCCCAATTCCCCAATGTGGTGTCCTTTTTGGACTGATTAAAATAGTGGCTTCACAGCCCCTTGCCCAAAATTCACCGGCCTATAACAGTACAGAGCACGTTCATCCTGGTGATCTAGTGGCAGGTACAGGACAGATTGCAGGAGATTGAATTAAGATGTAGGCCTAATGTAATGTCATGCCCAATTCCCTAATGTGGTGTCCTTTTTTGGACTGATTAAAATAGTGGCTTCCCAGCCCCCTTGCCCAAAATTCACTGGCCTATAACAGTACAGAGCACGTTCACCCTGGTGATCTAGTGGCAGGTACAGGCAGATTGCAGGAGACCGAGTTAAGAAGTAGGCCCAATAGAATGTCATGCCCAATTCCCCAATGTGGTGTCCTTTTTCGACTAATTAAAATACTGGCTTCACAGCCCCCTTGCCCAAAATTCACCGGCCTATAACAGTACAGACCACGTTCACCACGGTCATCTACTGGTAGTTAAAGGAAACATTGCAGGAGACAGGTTAAGAAGTGTGTGGTCTCTGAGACTTGTAATGGAGTGCATCGCCTGACAAGGATTTGCTCATTGGGGGTGTCATGATCTGCATAGTTTGTGGGATTAGGTAGTTCAGAGGTAATGTGGACGGCCTCACTATGGGATTCTGGGAGGCTTCTTATAGCCTCATTGTTTGCTCATTCCTCGTTGCTTATACTCTGACCCTTGGCCGAGTGTTTGTGACCCTGTTGTGCCTGTGTCTGTGCTTTGTACCTGTGCTACTTTACGCTTGTCTTGTTCTGATCTGGTTCTGTCCCCGTTTAGTGTTCTGTCTGTCCCTCCTGGGCTGCGCTGCTATCTCCGTGTATGACTCCTTGCTTACGTTCTGATTATTCTCTGATCGCCCCTCCTGTACTGCGCTGCCCTCTCTGTGTATGACCCCACCTGTCTGACCTGAGTTCCCCTCTCCTCTACTTCAGGGTCCCTGTAGAATCCTACACTCATCTCCAGCAGCAGGATGCTAAGCCCCGCCCCCTGTGGTCACATGATCGTAGGTCCTTCTGTTTTCTGCCATCCTCAGCACGCTGCTCAGGTCCCGTCTGCCTGAGCTTTCCCTGTGGTATCTGACCCCGGGCTCTCCCACAGTGTGGGTGAGTCACCCTGTCCAACCGTGGCAGCACTAGTGGACAGTGGTTCATTACTCAACCTGGTCAGCTCTGATGTCATTTCCCAATACCAGATAGGGACAGTCAGGCTTCCTGCACCACTTAAAGTCGTGGCTATCGACTCATCTTCTATTACCTGAACTGGGATCATTTCTGTTTCTGAAAATTTTGTGTTGAAAATTGGTTCTTCCCATGTGGAAGAGATTCAATGTTTTGTCATGGACAAATTACCAGCAGGGCTGGTGCTGGGAATGCTGTGGCTTCGGTGCCATAACCCAGTGATTGTCTGGGAATCTGGGGAGATTGTTAAGTGGGGGTCCAAGTGTGCTGACTGTTACCATAAATCTATTTGTTGTGTGAAAATCGCTAAACCTGTCTCTGTGTCTTCTAATAGTCTGGCGGGTATCCCGGAGTACCTGAGAGACTTTGTGTATGTGTTTTACGAGAGTGAGGCTGAGGCGTTACCCCCTCATAGGCCATTTGATTGTGCCATCGATCTGATTCCTGGAGCCAAATTGCCCAAAGCTCGCCTGTTCAATATGTTGGGCCCCGAGCGCCTAGCTATGAAACAGTATATTTCTGAAGGTCTCCGTAAGGGGCACATTAGACCCTCAGTTTCCCCGGTAGCAGCTTGGTTTTTCTTTGTTAACAAAAAAAGATGGTGGCCTATGTCCCTGCCTCGACTTTCGAACTAAATAAAATTACTGTCAGGAACACATATCCCCTACCGTTGATTCCTGATCTCTGTAACCAGCTCTCTGGCTCCAAATGATTTTCTAAACTGGATCTGAAGGGGGCTTAAAATTTAATAAGAATACGAGAAGGGGACGAGTGGAAAACGGCTTTCCTTACGTCTGGGGGGTTGTTTGAAAATCTAGTAATGCCATTTGGGCTCACCAACACACCCACAGTATTTCAAAATTTTATCAATGTGGTATTTTCGGATCTCATTGGCTTTTTTGTAGTTGTATACCTAGATGATATCCTGATATATTCTGTTGACAGAGTTTCCCATTTGTTGCATGTTAAAACAGTGCTTCAGAGGCTCAGAGAAAATCAATTGTTCGTCAAACTTGAGAAATGTTCATTTTTTGTTCAGGAATTGTCATTTCAAGGTCTGATAATTTCACCTCAGGTTTCGCATGGATCCTAAGAAAGTGCAGGCTATTGTGGAGTGGGTCCAGCCCGGGACCTTAGGGGACTCCAGCGCTTCTTGGAATTCGCAAATTATTATCGCAAGTGTATTAAAGTTTTTTCACAGGTGACTAAGCCTCTCATGGACCTCACTAAAGGGGCAGATGTAAAAAACTGGTCCTCGTTAGCTAAACAATCTGTGCTTTGTGCCTTTGCTACTTTACGCTTGTCTGGCTCTAATCTGGCTCTGTCACCATTTAGAGTTCTGTCTGTCCCTCCTGGGCTGCGCAGCTATCTCCGTGTATGACTCCTTGCTTACGTTCTGATTATTCTCTGATCGCCCCTCTTGTACCGCGCTGCCCTCTCCGTGTATGACCCCTCGCCTGTCTGACCTGAGTTCCGATCTACTCTACTTCAGGGACCCTGTAGAATCCTACACTTATCTCCAGCAGCAGGACGCAGGTCCCGTCTGCCTGAGCTTTCCCTGCGGTTTCTGACCCCGGGCTCTCCCACAGTGTGGGTGAGTCACCCTGTTCAGCCGCGGCAATGTGCCGATGCTGACAGGATCCTGATAGGGGGTAAATTTAAAAAAAATATTTCATGGGGATCATAGACACCCTTGCCCAAAAATTGACTGTCTTTAGCAGCACGGAACACGTGAACCCTGGTGATCTAGTGGTGGAGAATGATGAGAGGTGGAGGAAGGCCTCATTAAAACCTATTCCCAATGTAAAGGAGCGGGTCTTCTACACTTGTAATGTCCATAGACTAAGTGCATGGGCTGTCAAACATTTCTCTATGGGGGGTGAATTTAAAAAAAAAATTGTTAACGGGCATCAGAAACACCTTGCAAAACCATAGCTGGCAGACCACAAGGCCATTACTTGACCTCAAATTGCCATAATCTGTGCCAACATCAATCATGGTGTCACAGTTCTACCCCTCAGTGTGCTCGGGATGCAGTTACTGACAGCTCAGCTGTCCAATCTGGTACAGGGGCGTGCTAGACACTGGATGCTGACAGTACTTTGTTGATTCACAGCTTGAGCATCCAATCCGGTATAGGGACGTGTTGAACTGTCAGTATGTTGATTGATAGCTCGACTATCCAATCTGTGACTGGGAGGTATCGGCTGTCTCCAAGTGTTCAATATCCTGGGTGACTGCCATGCTACTTTACTGAGCTGCTTCTCCCAGACCTCTGCCAGATGTATCTTCAGCTAGTGAAATTTGTACTCCTTGTGCCTTAAGTTCTGTATGCTTGATCTGTTTCTGCCTGACCTTGGACTTCATTCTGACCATCTGAATGTTTAACCCTTTTTGCTGTGATCCGTTATCCTCCTGGTATTCTGACCTCGGAACATTACCCGATTAGGCTTTTGTCTCTTCCTTCTGTTTATGACGTACTCTCCTGGCTTCTGACCTTGGACTCCTTTACCATTCTGACTCACAGCTTGGCCATGAGAAGTGACTAGCGTCGCACATGGGCAATGCAGCTGTGTCTTGACTATACAGTAGTATACAGTTGAGACCTACTGCATTTTTACCCAATGGAGGATGCTTTTCTCCTCTTGCTCAGGTCAGTAAAAAGTCATATTTATAGTCATTTACAAGTTAAATAACATTAAGACCAGTTTTATAATAAATATATTTTCAACAGGTTAAAACAGAAGGTAGAAATAAAAACAAAGTTAGACAATCTGGATTACCTCTTAATAATTGCACTATGTACACAAGTTGGCACTTGGCAGCAATACTTAGTAATGTCCCCCAAACAAATCCACAAATCCATTCTAGTGAAAAACATGATGGAGATATGAAAGCATGGGACGGTGTAACTACTGTATATAGATGAGGTTTTTTGCAATTCATTCCATTTGATTAGTGTTTTTAATTTTTTTTGAGGGAGTTCTTTTTCAACTCTTCATTTGGGGTGTTTCTATATGTGTTAGGTTTACACTTCCCAATGCTGCAAACAAAAAGTCATGGAATTATGAAAATCATAAGATCAATAAACATGTTAATGATGTGGAAAGGATGAAAAAAACGGAAATAGCATTTTAAAAACATCTTGGTTTATTTAGAATTAAGTATGAGCGCCACATGTAGAGATACATGCATTTACTCACTTCAAAACAGCATTGTTGATGAGTTTTTAATGTTGCAGATTCTCTGCATGATATCTGCACCTATTAAGCAAAATAGCTTATTTGCATTTTTTCTAAAATACACTGCATAAAAAAACTCACCAAAAATTCATCATGGGAATATAGCCTTATTTCTTCTACATATATTTGCGCACACTTTTTGAATGAACTCAGCTTGGAGATTTTTCCAAACATCTTGGAGTACTATCCACAGATTTTCTGTCAATGTACGCTTGGGCAAATCCTTTTGTGTCTACAATTACTACCAGACAGACTCAATGATGCTGAGATCATGGAGGACTCTGTAAATCGACAACATGGTTTTACTGAATTGCTGCCCCAAACTTGCAAGGACCCTCCACCATGCTTTACAGCTGCCTGCAGGTATTCAGAATGGTGTCAATATCCAGCCCCCTTTTTGACAAACTGTCTTCTGTTACAACCAAATATTTCAGATTTTAACTCATCAGTCCAGAGCACCCTGGCTCCTACATTTTCATGCATAGTTGAGCCACTTGGCTTTATTTCCTTTATTTCCGTTTACAAGGTTTGTTTTTTTGTCCATAAATTCATCATGAAGACCACTTCTGGCCAGACTTCTCCGAACTGTAGATGGTTGAAGCTGGCTTCAACTGGTTGCTGCCAGTTCTGAGCTGATTCACTTGCAGGACAACAAAGAGAAGCATGATTTGTTTTTCATCTGCTACACTTAATTTCCTTTAGCTGTTCTCCGCATCTAGGGTGCCCAACTTTGCCAATTTGTTGGTGTCCTTGAAGGAAGGGCCAGCGGGTGCTAGAGTGGTAGCCATGGCTGACATCAGACCCTGTATCACTCTCTGGGCCCCTTCCCTTAAAGTACCTCGGTGCTGCTTCTCTATGCCATCAGGGCCTTCCCGGTACGAGTTAGTTACCGCTGCAGATGATTCCAAGAAGATCATAAGAGGGCGCCTTCTGCTGGTTGTCCTCATATGAACTCAAGCCAGGGAGCTTTCTAGGAAAGTTCCCACGATCTAGGAACAACCAGCAGAGGGCGCCTCACCGCAAATGCAGGTAAATATAGGTCAATGACCCACTTTACCTACATTCTCCGGGGTTTTGCAGACATGAGCAATGTTGCATTAGCAAAGCTCGTGGCTGCAAAATATTTTAACCCCTTCAGATGGATTTACATCGTTGGACTTTACAGATCTGCGGAAGGTAAGGATATTGTTGGTTTATTATGTTATTTTTGTTACAGAACGAGGGTCTTCAGTGATTGGATTGGGCGTTCAATAAAATATTAAAACAACCTTTGTTTTTATTTCATTAAAATAATGTTTAATAATGTGTTTGTGTATTTTTTTAACCCTTTACTAGTATTGGATTAATAATGGATAGGTGTCATAATTGACGCCTCTCCATTATTAATCTGGCTTAATTTCACCTTACAATAGCAAGGTGGCATTAACCCTTCATTACCCCATATCCCACCGCTACACGGGAATGGGAAGAGAGTGGCCAAGTGCCAGAATAGGCGCATCTTCCAGATGTGCCTTTTCTGGGGTGGCTGGGGCAGGGCCGGTTTTAGACAAAGTGGGGCCCTAGGCAAAAATTTAAAGTGAGGGCCCCAAATGATAACATTGCTCTGTGGCCCCCATATTTAGGGGTCTTGTATCGGCCAACGGGTCTGCCACTATTAGCTGTACGCAGGGGCGTTGCTAGGTTCAGAAAAGATTGGGGGCCCAAGACAAAGAGTTGCCCCCAACCCCCTCTTAATTTTTTTTTTAACTCTTCAGATAAAACAGTGCTAACTCTCTGAGAACAGATAATGTAGTAGATGTCACCTGCAGTCCTATATAACACAACAGATAGACATAGCGTTTCAGAGTAAGACTATGTTCACATGCAGCATTTTTTTCAGTAGCCAAAACCTTTTCTATTAGCAGTAAAAATGTTGCGTTCAAAATACCTGTTTCTCAGCTTTTTTTGTGGTGTTCTTCACACTTTTTTGAGCTTTTTTTTGGAGTGAGGATGTTTGTTTTGTCTACAGTATGTTTAAGGCCACGTTCACACGTTGAGTGTTTGGTCAGTATTTCACATCAGCATATGTAAGCCAAAACCAGGAGGGTGAGAAATACAGAAGTACTGACGTGTTTCTCAGGCTATGTGAACACGTTGCGGATTTTGCTGCGGATCTGCAGCAGTTTTCCATGCGTTTACAGTACCATGTAAACGTCTGGAAAACAAAATCCGCAGTACACATGCTGCGGAAAATACAGCACGGAAACGCTGCGTTGTATTTTCTGCAGCATGTCAATTCTTTGAGCGGATTCTGCAGCGTTTTACACCTGCTCCATAATAGGAATCCGCAGGTGTAAAAACGCTGTTGAAAACTGCACAAAATCCGCGGTAATTCCACGATAAATCTACGGTAAATCTGCAGGTAAAGCTGAGGGGATTTAAAAAGTGCTACAGTTCTGAAATCCAGTCAGAAAACAAGCGCCTGCAGGAGATTTCGGAAATCTCCTATGTTTTGCTGCCACTTTATAAAGCAGCATTTCGCCATGTTCATATGCAGAAGTTTTGCAGCTTTTTCTTCTGCAAATAAGAAGTTTACAGCATTTTACAGCACAAGCAAAAACTGAGATTTTCAGAAATCTCCTGCACACCCTTTTATTTTCCCCTGACTGAATTTCACAACTGCAGCCTTTTTAAAATCTGCAGCGTGTCACTTTCAGCAATTTTTTTCACCCGTAGAAAGCAATGAAAAAGTTTAAAACATGCTGCAAATGTTGCAACATTGTTTTTGGCTGCATTTTTTGTGAATAACACTAACTTTATTAAACATGTACTGTAGACAAAATGCATACTGTAAAAAAAAAAACAGCAAACGCTCTAAGGGTGTGTGCCCGCAATCAGTAAACGCTGCGGGTCGGCTGCTGTGTACTTGTGCAGCGTCCAACCCGCAGCGGCCACATGTTACCGTATAGTGGATGGGATTTCAAGATTCCATCTCTACTATGCGTGCACTGACACCCGCACCTCACCTGCGGAGACGGACATGCGGCGCGTCTGTCCAGACCCCAGCATGCCAATTTATCTGGCGTAGACACGAGTCTCCACAAGAGAAATCTCACCCGTGCAATGTATAGGACGCGGTGATTCCGCACAGATCAATGAACACATGCGGAATCACCTGTGTTCAAAAGTTGGCAGCACTTTGGATGCAGCACATGTCCCCTGCGTCCAAGGTGCTGCCATTTCCGGATCCTCTGCATATACCCTAAAAAATGGGTGTTTTGAAAGCAGTGTTTTTACTGCCAAGAGAGTAGGCTTTGGCTGCAAAAAAAAAAAAGCACCCAAAACGCTGATTCCTATGCACACCTGTACTATATGTGTATAGTTTACCCTTATTATTTCACGTGGGAATTCATTTATTTCTATATAATAAATACCCTGATTCAGCAGACAATATTCCTGCCTTGTGTCATCCAGACTGTAGTGACAGCAGGTCGCACTTTCAGATTGCAAGTAGTGACTGTGGTCAGAGCCAATGGCTGCTGTATGTGACTGTGAAACCTCATCCTACAGCAAACAGCACAGAGCTCTGGGAGCACATGAGGGGGTCACAAGCACTCAGTAAATCACAGCACTGAGGGGGTCTCAAGGGGGGTTTGGGAGAGATGCCACTGCTGTACACCCTCTGGGCACTTCATACAGGGGCTGCAGAGGTAGGGGGCCCCCTTTCTAGGTGGGGGCCCCAGGCGTCTGCCTGGTCTGCCTGTGCCAAACACCGGCCCTGGGCTGGGGGCAGATGTTTTTAGCCAGGGGGGGGCCAATAACCATGGACCCTCTCCAGGCTATTAATATCTGCCCTCAGTCACTGGCTTTACTTCCCTGGCGGAGAAAATTGTGCGGGAGCACACGCCAATTTTTTCCGCCATTTAACCCCTTAATTTACTAGCTAGAACGGCCAAATTTTGCATAGACACACTACTGACATTAGTAGTGTGGAATATGAAAAAAAAAATGGTGATATGAGATGGTTTACTGTATGTAAACCATGTCTCATATCATGTCGGGTTTAGGAAGGAGAAAGCAAAAGCCGGTAATTGAATTTCCGGCTTTCTGCTATATCGCGCTGGATGAAATATTAATATATATACATATATGTGTCTACTGACATATATATATATATATATAGACAGTATATATATATATATATTTTTAACACATGGATCCCTTGTATAGCCGTATGTTGGTTTTGCAAGCCTGCGATAAAAACACGCAGTACGGATGACATACGGATTACATACGGAGGATGCCATGCGCAAAAAACGCTGAAACACCCTGCCTACGGAGGAGCTACGGACCACTATTTTCGGGACTTTTCAGCGTATCACGGCAGTAATATACGGACCGTATTTTCATACGCTGAGTGTGAAGCCGGCCTTACTCAGCAACTTGTCATCCAGGGCACACATTATTACAGCAACGGGCATCAGTGTCTCTGTCCCTATTGACCTACATTTACCATTATCATAAAGTATAATGTGTCACGAAAAAAACAATCTCAAAATCACTGGGATTTGTTGAAGAGTTGCAGAGTTATTACCACATAAAGTGACACTGGTCAGATTTCAAAAATTTGGCTCCGTCACTAAGGGGTTAAATATGCAGAGTAATAAGCATAAGATGTAGCAGTACTCTTGTACACGGCGACAATACACTTTATGTGTAGCAGTGCTCATGTATGAACACATTAACAATCAACACTGTACAAGTTTAAAGGAGGTTGGGGAGAAGAAGGAACAATATGCATTTACATTCCCTACATCCTCAATACTGAGAAATACATGCAGATACTCATACATCATGTAATACCATTAGAGAGGCTCCAAATTTATCCTGCAGTAGGACAATGACCCCAAATATACAACTAATGTCATTAGCAAACATCTTCATCATAAAGAATAGTAAGGAGTCCTGGTAGTGATGATATGTCACCTTCGGAGCCCGGATCTCATCAAGTCTGTGCAGCATTACATTAAGAGATAGTAGAATTTGTTCATGTCTTCATCCACACAAGTTCTGTGGTTAATTTGCCAAGGTTTTTTGGAAAAACCTCCTTGTTGAACTCCTTTTAAAAACTGTGTGCTATAGTAACTAGAAAAATTGATGCTTTTGATGCTGTTTTGAATACATTTGCATTTAAAACAAACTATTAACACGTCTATTTTTTTAAAGCATTGTTACATTTCAACATTTTTACACAGCTGCCTAAAATTTTTGCACAGTACTGTATATATGAAATATATACATATATTAAATTAAAAAATGGCAAAAAATCAGCTTTTTTAAATTTTATTTATACATTAGTTTTGTGATTCAGATTGTGATGCTTGCTCCTGCACTTTATTTAATTGCTTTATATATTTTTTTGTTGGAAAACTGCAAACAACTTGAAAAAGCAGCGTTAATTAATGAACATAATGCACAGCAATGTAAAGACAAAATTGCTGGCATAAGTTCAGTCTAAAAAAATCAGAGTTGGGAAACCATCAAGAAGTGAAAAGAAGAAGCATGTTATTCCTTGCTAAATAAAGTGTAAATTACAGAAAAAGACAACAAAAATGACAGAAAAACCACCAGCAAAACTGCATTAGCAAAAAGATTGTGGAGTTCTTCCTGAAGCAACTTTACCTAGGAGAACCTGAGATCTGCCAGCATCCAAGTCCAGATACCCTTAAGTGATTCATTAAAGTTTTGTATCTTATTCATATCATTAATTGTCCTTGCATTTTCTGTTCTGGTTTCACTATGTACTTAATACAATGAGGCTCTTTACTTTTCACAATTGTGGTAGCACCAAATATGTTTTTTGTGAACTAGTTAAAAAATAGCAGTTTTGTTTTGTTATGTTATCAGGCAATCTGTTAGTTCTATATGGCGTAATATATGTTTCTAGATGCCATAGGAAAGCACCAGACCTTATGATTAGTCTTGAGCATTCCAATACTGCAAGTATCGGCCAATATTTGCAGTGTCGGAATTCCGATACCGAGTTACGATACTTTAGCAATATCGGATACCGGAATCGGAAGTTCCCATAATGCAAAGAGCCAGTTTAATTTAATTCAGCCAATGAGGGAATGATTAGAAGTGTGGGCACATCCTGTTCTGCATGGTTGGAATGTAACTACTGGCATGGCTGTGATTGGCTGCTGAAATTATGTCATGATGCACTACAAAAGTCGCTGCCGCCATTTTGGGTTCACTCTGCTGTGAATTCAGTTAGGGACATGACGCTGTGTTCTGACTGAGGACCGTTTTTGAGATAGCGATTTGCTTCATTGTGCTTTACCCAGGCTAATTTAGCAACCGCTGTGTGAGAACCTTGCTTTTGCCTTGCAGCGCTGTTCACAGCTGTCTGCAAGGTCTCTGTGTGTGTGTGAGTGCAGCTCACTCTGTAGTCTGTCCGCAGCCACAGCTGGTTGTGGTCAGCTCAGGGTGCGTCACTGCTTCATACTGTTCAATCCATTGTCCTTTTTTGCAATTAGTGCAGCCTGCTGCACATTTTTTTAAATTTATCCTATTAGTGGGTTTCCATCCGTATCCTGCTAGATTGTGGAAAAACACTATATGGGATTAGATAGAGGAGCTTTTCTTGGCCTTTCAGCGCCGTTCACGGCAATCTGCATGGTCTCTGTGTGAGTGCAGCTCACTCTGTAGTCTGTTCTGCTGCCACAGCCGGTTGTAGTCAGCTCAGGGTGCGTCACTGCCTCATACTGTTCAATTGTCCTTTTTTGCATTAGTGCAGCCTGCTGCACATTCTTTCAAATGTATGCTATTAGTTGGTTTCCATGCGTATCCTGCTAGATTGTGGAAAAACAGTATATAGGATTAGATAGAGGAGCTTTTCTTGGCCTTGCATCGCCGTTCACGGCTGTCTGCACTGTCTCTGTGTGAGTGCAGCTCACTCTGTAGTCTGTCCGCAGCCACAGCTGGTTTTGGTCAGCTCAGGGTGCGTCACTGCTTCATACTGTTCAATCCATTGTCCTTTTTTGCAATTAGTGTAGCCTGCTGCACATTTTTTTAAATTTATCCTATTAGTGGGTTTCCATCCGTATCCTGCTAGATTGTGGAAAAACACTATATAGGATTAGATAGAGGAGCTTTTCTTGGCCTTGCAGCGCTGTTCACGGCTGTCTGCGTGGTCTCTGTGTGAGTGCAGCTCACTCTGTAGTCTGTTCTGCTGCCACAGCCGGTTGTAGTCAGCTCAGGGTGCGTCACTGCCTCATACTGTTCAATTGTCCTTTTTTGCATTAGTGCAGCCTGCTGCACATTCTTTCAAATGTATCCTATTAGTTGGTTTCCATGCGTATCCTGCTAGATTGTGGAAAAACACTATATAGGATTAGATAGATGAGCTTTTCTTGGCCTTGCATCGCCGTTCACGGCTGTCTGCACTGTCTCTGTGTGAGTGCAGCTCACTCTGTAGTCTGTTCTGCGAAACAAACAAAAAGTTTATAAAGTTCACCAAACACTCCACTTTACAGTTGTGTAGGCCACATTAGCTCATATTAAAGTGTAGTCCACACTTTATAAAATTAGTGTTTCTTATACCTGTTGGCAGCTGTTCAGGAATAAGCACACTAAGCCCTTAGTACTTTTCTGCCTATCTTTATCAGTCTACCAAGATGAAGAAGGCAGGGAGTAAGGCACGTGGTCATGGGTGTTGAGCAGGGAGAGGACGAGGGGATTCTGTGCCTGCCGCGGGCACCAGTGACTCATCATCCCCCCGATTTAGCAGGGAACAGTCCTTCATGCGCAGCTTTGTAGGAGCTCGCCGTACCCCACTGCTGCGGGACAAACAAATTGAAGCCGTTATCGGATGGATGGCAGCTAACGCATCGACTCCAATTAGTGCCACATCCTCTCAGGCACAGAGCACTGAAGAGCACCCATCTGTCTCTTCACCACCTGCCAAATTGCCCAGGCAGTCAGAGAGCCCAGGACAGGAGCCATCTCTACTTCTGTTCTCTGAATCTCTTGGCTTGGAAATAGGGGGCCAGCCAAGCAGCATTCTAGAATCTGAAGAAGAGGCAGTATGCAGTGATGCCCAACAGCTTTGTTTCTCTGAATCTGAAGAGGCGGGTGGGCCAGTGCCTTCGGTCAGCTCACCTCAGTACGCATCTGATGATGAGACTCAGGTGCCACTTTCTGGTGCGTACTATGCTGCCGAGACTAACCAGGAGAAGCAGTTGTTGGAAAAGGGTAGTGTAGATGATGAGGTCCTTGACCCATCATGGCGTGAGGTACAGGAAGGTGGTGTGAGCAGCTCTGAGGAAGAGATTCCCTGAATGGCCCAAAGAGAGAGAGGGAGGGGGAAGACTGCGTTTCCTGTATCCTCCACTTCGGCACCCATTAGGAGCATGCCTCTTCCAAAAGCCAAAACGGGCACTCCCAAGACTTGCAGTGTCTGGTCCTTTTTTGACACAGTTGCAGCTGACATTTGCTTTGTCAAATGCAAGCTGTGTCATCAGAAAGTCAAAAGAGGGAAAAGTGTGAGCAACCTCAATACCACAAATATGTGGAAACATGTGCGGACCAAGCACGTGGTGGAGTTACAAAAACACACTGAAGACCTAGGCCAACCTACAGCGGCACCTACCACCTCTTCAGCTCATGTTGGAGCCTCTTCCCCCAGCTCACACACAGCTGGTTTGGCTTCCTCACAGGATCGCCATGGAAGAACCTCTGGCCCTGTTGTCCAGAGACCCAGTGTAATTCCACCCACAGCACCACATTCCCAGTCATCCTCACACTCCCAGCCCAGTTTACAGCCATCGGTAGCACAGGCATGGGAGAAAAGGCGGCCATTCTCGGCAAACCACACCCGAGCACAGGCTCTGAATGCTGGCATTGCAAAACTACTGTCCCTTGAAATGCTGTCATTCAGGCTGGTGGAGACTGACACCTTCCGTAACTTGATGGCATTGGCAGTCCCATAATACAACGTGCCCAGCCTCTTTTATTTCATCAGGCAAGCCATCCCTGCCCTGCAAAAGCATGTGGAGGGAAACATTAAACATGCGTTCCTAAACACCGTCAGTAGCAAGGTCCACCTCACCACCGATACGTGGACCAGTCACCATGGACAGGGACGATACCTTTCCCTCACTGCTCATTGGGTCAATGTTGTGGAGCCGGGAACAGATCGTGAAAGTGGCGCTCTACGTGTTCTGCCAACTCCAAGGATTGCAGGAATCCAGTCTGTACACATTGACTCCTCCTCATACTCCAGTTCCTCTGAATCAGCGCTGCAGGAGCCATCACAGTCCACCTCCACATGGACCCGTGAACGCTTACCTGCTGCGATCGATATGAGCACAGCCATGGCCAAAGGTCAACAGGCCGTATTGAAATTAATTTCTTTAGGGAATCGAAACGACAGAGGGCAGGATCTCTGGAATGCCATCAAGCAGGAGAGCGACGTGTGGTTTGTGCCAGCGAATCTCCAGCCAGGCATGGTAGTGTGTGACAATGGCCGACATCTGGTGGCAGCTCTGGGTCTAGGCAACCTCACTCACATCCCATGTCTGGCACATGTGCTCAACTTGGTCATGCAGAGTTTTTTCAGGGGCTATCCTGATCTTGATGCACTCCTGCACAAGGTCCGCCTAGAGTGTGCTCACTTGCGGCGTTCCAGCATGGCAAGATCGCGCATTGCAGCTCTGCAGCGCTGATTCCGGCTTCCGGAACATCGCATCATATGTGACCTACCCACCAGGTGGAATTCAATGTTACATATGTTGGAGCGATTGTGTGAGCAGCAGCCAGCAGTATTTGAGTACCAGCTGCATCAGGCGCAAAAAAGTCGCACTGCGCGCCATTCAGACTTCACAATCACTGAGTGGGCCACTCTGAAGGACATCTGCCTAGTTTTGCGTGCCTTCGATGATTCCACGTGGATGGCAAGTGCAGATGATGCACTAGTCAGCATGACTGTCCCCCTTATCTGCTTGCTTGAAAGAACACTACAAGCGCTAAGGGATGAGGTGATGGAAGAGGTGGAGGATGAGGAGTCAGAAATGCCATGTGCTTCTGGACAGTGGTTCCTCACAAAGGCCTAGGCAGGGGACACTTTGTGAGGAGGATGAGGAGGAGTCAATGGAGGAGGAAGACATCTGTCCAGAGGAGGGAGTTACACAATGCTCCAGTAGTCAGTATGTAGAGCGAGGGTGGGGTGATGCAGAGCAGGCAGAGATAACGCCTTAAACAGGGGACAGCGTTTCTTGTCCAGTTGGCAGTCTGCAGCACATGGTTGATTTCATGCTGCAGTGCCTGAGAAGTGACCACTGCATCGCCCACATTCTCCACACGGCTGATTATTGGGTGTACACCCTCCTAGATCCGCGCTACTGTGACAACTTACATAGCCTCATAACACTGTTTCAGCGGGAGCGTAAAATGTGGGAGTACCAAGACACACTGGTGCAGTCCATCATCTTCTCCAGTCCAATCGAGAGAAGTGCTGCTAGTGCTTTACAAAGCAGCTCAGTGCATTGAGGCAGTGGAGGAAGCTCTGCACAAAGATGGAGCAGAAGCAGTGCCTCAGCACAAGGCAAGACCAGTATGGCCAAACTGTGGCAAACTTTTGTGTGCCTGCCACAAATGTCTACACCATCACAGACGGGTCCAGTCAGCAGGAGGCCATGTTTCCGTCAGATGGTGACAGAATACATGTCTTGCCCTCTCAGTGTACTCCCAGACGGCTCTTCCCCCTTCAAGTTTTGGGTCTCTAAGCTGGATACATGGCCAGAGCATAGCCAGTATGCATTGGAGGTGCTGGCTTGCCCTGCTGCTAGTGTATTATCGGAACGCGTCCTTATTGTCGCAGGTGGTGTACTAACAGACCGTCACATGCGACTATCCTCCGATAATGTTGACCGGCTTACTTTTCTGAAAATGAACAAGGCCTGGATCACGCAGGAATTTGCCACTCCTCTTCCATATTAAATAATTGGTTGGCAACAGTATCCAGGTCTCCATTTGTGTACATGTTTTTACCACCTGAACTTTTATCCCTGGGCTCCAACACCACCAGTTGCTGCTCAGAAGTGCCGTCTGCACAGTCAACACATGACCCAGTGTTATTGGGTTTCAGTAACGTCAGCTGATCTCCTGCTGTGTATCCGGCAATTGATCCTGCTACCTCCACACTCACACTACTACAGAAATGAAAGGGAACCTGTCCCCCCCCTAGGCGTTTGTAACTGAAAGCGCCACCTTGTGCAGCACCAATGTTGCACAAGAAACAGGTGGCTCTTTTAGTTATGCTCCTTGCACACGCTGAACTTAACACTTATAAAATATGTGTCCCCTCATACTGTGAAACTATCCCGGAGGTGGGACTTTCTGCACACTCTGAAGAAGGCGGATGGAGAGGAGTGAGAGGGCGAAAATATGCACTGCGCATGCCCGTGAATCCCAGCCCCGCAGTGGGAATAAATCAGAAGACACTGCGAGGCGGGTTCTCGGGCAGCGCGGCCGCACAGGCGCAGTCAGCCTGACACCAAATTATGTTACAAGACGGGCAGCGATGACTGCGCATGGCCAAGGTTTAGCATAACAGCGCGGGCTCCGTGACAGATTCAAACAACGCTCAGGAGGCGGCGCCCGGCACCAAGGGGGTATGAATGCCGGCTGTGCTGCATCCCATTATGAAGGAAAGTCCCACCTCCGGGATGGTTTCACGGTATCAGGGGACACATTTTATAAGTGTTTTGTTCAGCGTGTTCAAGGAGCATAACTAAAAGAGCCACCTTTTCCTTGTGCAGTATTACTGCTGCACAAGGTGGCTCTTTCAGTTACAAACGCATGGGGGGTTAAAGGTTCCCTTTCATCTTGCTCCAATTAGGCTTCATCCTACACTCTACTTCTCCTTTATTCCCTGGGCTCCAACACCGCCAGTTGCTGCTCGGAAGTGCCGTCTGCACAGTCAACAGCTGCTCCTCTGTTATTGGAGTTCAGTAACGCCAGCTGCTCCCCTGCTGTGTGTGCGGCAATTATTACACTCAGTTTCTAGCATTGACCCTGGGCTCCAACAATGCCAGTTTCTGCCTGGAAGTGCTGTATGCACAGTCAACACTTGCTGCCGTGTTATTGGGGTTCAGTAATGTCAGCTGATCCCCTGCTGTGTATCCGGCAATTTCTCAACTCTGTTTCTCCTGTAATCCCTGGGCTTTAACACTGCCAGTTGGTGCTCGGAAGTGCTGTCTGCACAGAGAAAAACACTCGCTCCTGTGTTAGTGGGGTTCAGTAACGCCAGCTGCTCCACATCTGTGTATCCAAAATTGCTCCCCTCTGTTTCTCCTGGAATCCCTTGGCTCCAACACCACCAGTTGGTGCTCGGAAGTGCTGTCTGCACAGAGAAAAACACTCGCTCATGTGTTAGTGGGGTTCAGTAACGTCAGCTGCTCCCCTGCTGTGTATGCGGTAATAACTCAAGTCTGCTCCTCCTGCTGTCCCTGGGCTCTAACACCGCCAGTTGCTGCCCGGAAGTGCTGTCTGCATAGAGAAAAACACTCGCTCATGTGTTAGTGAGGTTCAGTAAGGCCAGCTGCTCCCCTGCTGTGTATCTGGCAATTGCTCCTGCTACCTCCACGCTCACACTACTACAAATTTGAAACTAGCTCAATTAGCCCTCGGCCTACACTCAGTTTCTCCTTCTGTCCCTGGGCTCTAACACCGCCAGTTGGTGCCCGGAAGTGCTGTCTGCACAGAGAAAAACACTCGCTCCTGTGTTAGAGGGGTTCAGTAGCGCCAGCTGCTCCCCTGCTGTGTGTGCGGCAATAACTCTAGTCTGCTCCTCCTGCTGTCCCTGGTCTCTAACACTGCCAGTTGGTGCCCGGAAGTGCTGTCTGCACAGAGAAAATCACTCGCTCATGTGTTAGTGGGGTTCATTAACGCCAGCTGCTCCCCTGCTGTGTGTGCGGCAATAACTCAAGTCTGCTCCTCCTGCTGTCCCTGGGCTCTAACACCGCCAGTTGCTGCCCGGAAGTGCTGTATACACAGTCAACACTTGCCGCCGTGTTATTGGGGTTCAGTTACGTCAGCTGATCCCCAGCTGTGTATGCGGCAATTTCGCCTGCTCCCTCCACACTCACACTACTACAGAAATGAAAGGGAACCTGCCCCCCCCTAGGCGTTTGTAACTGAAAGCGCCACCTTATAACAAATATTAAACTTGCTCCAGTTAGGCCTGGGCCTACACTATGCTTTTAGCATTGACCCTGGGCTCTAACACCGCCAGTTGGTGCCTGGAAGTGCTGTCTGCACAGAGAAAAACACTCGCTCATGTGTTAATGGGGTTCAGTAATGCCAGCTGCTCCCCTGCTGTGTGTGCGCCAATAACTCAAGTCTGCTCCTCCTGCTGTCCCTGGGCTCTAACACTGCCAGTTGGTGCTCGGAAGTGCTGTGTATACAGTCAGCACTTGCTGCCATGTTATTGGGGTTCAGTAATGTCAGCTGATCCCCAGCTGTGTATCCGGCAATTTCGCCTGCTCCCTTCACACTGACACTACTACAGCAATTAAAGGGAACCTGTCCCCCCCAGGCGTTTGTAACTGAAAGAGCCACCTTGTGCAGCACTAATGCTGCATTTAGACAAGGTGGATATTTTAGTTATGCTCCTTACAGACTCTGAACTTAACACTTATAAAATATGTGTCCCTTGATACCGTGAAACCGTCCCGGAGGTGGGACTTTCCTTCGTAATGAGACCCAGCACAGCCGGCATTCATACCCCCTTGGCGCTGGGCGCCGCCTCCTCAGCGTTGTTTGAATCTGTCCCGGAGCCTGCGCTGTTATGTTTAACCTTGGGCATGTGCAGTTAGCGCTGCCCGTCTTCTGACATTATTTGATGTCAGGCTGACTGTGCCTGTGCGGCCCCGCTGCCCGAGTTCCCGCCCTGCTGTGTCTTCTGATTTATTCACACTGCGGGGCTGGGATTCATGGGCATGCGCAGTGCATATCTTCGCCTCTTACTCATCTCCTTTCGCCTTCCTCAGACTGTGCGGCGTCACGGCCGTGGCATGTGATTAGGGATCAGCTGACGCTGCACAGTCTGAAGAAGGCGGAAGGAGATGAGTGAGAGGTGAAGATATGCACTGCGCAAGGCCATGAATCCGAGCCCTGCAGTGTCTTCTGATTTATTCACACTGCAGGGCTGGGATTCATGGGCATGCGCAGTGCATATCATCGCCTCTTACTCATCTCCTTCCGCCTTCCTCAGACTGTGCGGCGTCACGACCGTGGCATGTGATTAGGGATCAGCTGACACCGCACAGTCTGAAGAAGGCGGAAGGAGATGAGTGAGAGGCGAAGATATGCACTGCGCATGCCCATGAATCCCAGCCCCACTGTGCATGGCCAAGTTTTAACTTAACAGCGCGGGCTCCATGACAGATTCAAACAACGCTGAGGAGGCGGTGCCCGGCGCCAAAGGGGTATGAATGCAGGCTGTGCTGTGTCTCATTACGAAGGAAAGTCCCACCTCCGGGATGGTTTCACGGTATCAGTGGACACATTTTATAAGTGTGTAGTTCAGCGTGTGCATGGAGCCTAATTAAAAGAGCCACCTTTTCCTTATGCAGCATTAGTGCTGCACAAGGTGGCTCTTTCAGTTGCTATCGCCTGGGAGTACTCCCTCCTGCCTAGCCTGGTTCCAGCACGCCAGCTGGTTCCGGGCAGAGCCTTTGGCTTAGGTGCCTCCTTCTGGATATGCGAGTTCCACCAACATCAGGTGGTCCCTGGTAGTGCTTTGTGGCACGGGTATCTCCTGCTTAGTAACCGGGTTCCAGTACCGTCAGCTGGTCCTAGGTAGTTCCATTGGCTCTTGTACCTTGGGCAAAGCATCTGAGTTCCAGTACCGTCAGCTGGTTCTCGGCAGTGTCTTTGGCACGGGTACTCCCTCCTGCCCAACCTGGTTCCAGCATGCCAGCTGTTTCCGGGTAGTGTCAAGGTCACTTAGACTCCAAAACGTTGTCCTGTCGTGTTGCGGTCGGTTTAGCCGACTCTATGGTGCCTGCAGTTTAGGTACTTCCTATGTGGGCTGCGGGAAGTGGTAATCAAGGCTGGTTCAATAGTGCCAATAGGACAAGCTCCCCCTGTAGGACTGTGGGTTTTCGGTAACTGCGGCCGGCTCGCGGCCTAGCAATTTTTTCTTTTCCTGTGGACCTTCTGCAGCCTATCTGAGTTCCAGCACTGTTAGCTGGTTCTTGGTAAGACAATCTTGACTAGGTCCCCCTGGTTACAGTACCGTCAGCTGGTTCCAGGCAGAGCCTTTGGCTTAGGTGCCTCCTTCTGGGTATCCGAGTTCCACCAACGTCAGGTGGTCCTTGGTAGTGCTTTTTGGCACGGGTACCTCCTGCTTAGTAACCGGGTTCCAGTACCGTCAGCTGGTCCTCGGTAGTTCCATTGGCTCTTCTACCTTCGGGTAGCCATCTGGGTTCCAGTACCGTCAGCTGGTTCTCGGCAGTGTCTTTTGCTCTTGTACCTTCTGCTCCGCATCCTGGTTCCAGCACCGTCAGCTGGTTCCGGGCAGAGCCTTTGGCTTAGGTGCCTCCTTCTGGGTATCCGAGTTCCGAGTTCCGGCGATATCCGATATTTTTTCGATATCGGCCGATCCAATCCGATACTGATATTTCCGAATATCTGAAGGTATCGCTCAACACTAGTCATTAAAGGTTGTAAGCTTTCTTGAAGAGGTGGGTTTTCAGGTTTCTTCTGAAGGATCCAAATGTGGTGGATAACCAGACATGTTGGGGCACAGAATTCCAGAGGATGGGGGATATTCTGGAGAAGTATTGGAGGCGATTGGCTGAGGAGCGAATAAGTGTGGAGTAGAGAAGGAGTTCTTGGGAGGACTGGAGATTACGTGAGGGAAGATATTGAGAGATTAGTTTGGAAATATACGGAGGAGAAAGGTTATGGATGGCTTTGTAGGTCAGTGTCAGTAGTTTAAACTGGATACGCTGGGAAATTGGGATCCAGTGAAGGGATTTGCAAAGAGGGGAAGCAGGAGTGTAGCGAGGAGATAAATTAGTCGGGCAGCAAAGTTAAGGATGGGCTGAAGGGATGCGAGAGTGTTAGAAGGCAGGCCACAAGATTAAGAGGTATAATTTTTGTACATTTTTTTTTTCATTTTAAAAAGTATGAAAATTCTGTCCGTGCAGTGTGTAAATTTACAGGCTGTTGGTTATCACTAGTTAACAACTGTTTAGCCATAACCATATATGTTGTGGTTACTTGTACATTACTAAGGCTGCATTTGTGTTTATGAGAGTGTTACACTCATCTTAGCCAGGGAACTAGAGGCTTTTCATTACTGTGATTTGCGGCAAATACATTGAATTTTTTGAAAAAAAATTGATCGAACCTGGCAAATTTATATTTCATTTCATTAATTGTTAAGCTATTTAAATTGCTCTTATTACTTAGTTTATTCCAAACAGCAGAACATTTTACCATTTTGCTAATAGACGCATTTTGCAATGGGGATTGAATAATGTTGAGTGCAAGTACAGCAATGGAAACTGTGGCTATATGAAATTAAAAAGGTGTGGTTCTTAGAAAACAGAAAAAATAAATAAAGATAGCTGTTTCTTTAGGTCCCAGCATAATGATGGGGTTAATCTTCAGCAAAGGGTCCACCGTGAATCATAAATATAAAGGTGCTCAAAAAACCATGGCAGTTAGCCAAACACTACTAGACAAGGTGATTTACCTTGTCAAACATATATGTGATGAGTGAGGTGACTATCTGTTTCCGCACTGTAAAGGTGCATTACCTGCACTTGCGCGATGTGGGGCCGGAGTGGGCACTAATGAGAGGTTGTGATCTTGTTGCTCAAGGAGCAGTAGAACATGTGCAGTATTAAAGAGCTGTGCTCCTGCCTGAACTGCCATATATAACACATTAATAAAGCTACATAGCTTAAGGTGTGTATAGTATATATGCCACCTTCTTTGCTGTTTATTCATATTGTTCCTTAAACCATTCCCGCCATGTGATGTACATGCATGTCATACCACAAATCCCGATGTAAGGAGTGTGCGCTAAACCTTCATGTGTGAATCTGGACTTAAAGGAGGACTTTGGACAAAATTTTTATACCAAAATCCTTTTTAAATACATCTGTAATATAGTGTTGTTGTACTAAAATGCTTTCCAACTGCCAGGTTTCCAGTGCTAATCTGGTCCTCTTCTGAGTCTCATGACTGCAACTCACCAGATCACATTGGAGTATATTTGTGGACCAGAAATTGCTTTCATAGTGTAAGCTTGTAGAGCCTTGTTTTCAGGCTCTGTAGGATTACAATGATGGAGGTTTCCACATCCCACACAGTGGTCCCTATATGAGTATAGGAAAAAAGTGCTCATGTCATCCAGAAAAGGACTGGAAATGAGAAAAAGGGCGAATGGTAAGCATTTTATTACAACTACACTACGTTATAGACATATCTCAAAAGGTTTAGGGGATAAAAAATGTTTGGGAAATGTATTTTCTTCAATGCCATTCACATCTATTAAACACTTAGTTCGACTCTTAGTTCTATTACACTGTGCTTTTCTAGCCAAAGTTAACCACAACATTTTAGATGTTTATTATTATTAAAATTTATTTAGCTAAGTTTAGTTATAATATATAACAAACTAATAGACAAATTCTAAAACTAATTTCTGTATAGTCATATATGCTTCTCCACATGTACCCACGGGAATGAAGTATAGCAGAGGTGGTATGTTTTAGAGCATGATACTAATATTGCTTTATTGTATTTATTTATATTACCATGTTTTCTTTTTGATAAATTAATCCAATGTTTTTGAACAGGATAAGGACATGAAGGAAGATCATATAAATATTATACAGCAACTAGAACAAACAATACAGGATTTGAAGGCTAAACTCGCAGAGCATGAAAGGCAATACATACAAACAGATGTTTGTGCAGTTAATAAAATGCAAGACAAAGTTATTTTTTCTTCTGAACTATGCATGACAAATGACAGTACGCAAAACGTGTCACTAAAGTCTAATGTACAAGGAAAATCTGTGCAGACATCGCCAGTAGCAGAGATTGTACCGCAAGAAGTGCCTTTGTTCCATGCTGAAGCATTGCAGAATTCATCGGGAAAGCAGATTTTTTCACATCATGAATGTCCTGTAGATCTGCAGCAGAAGTCAAACTGTGAACAGTTCAATTTTATTAATGATGCTTCAGAATGTATAAATCCACAATCAGGCAAAGAAATCACTTCTGGACAAGTTGAGGCTTTGACCTTGTTTAGTACTTTAAACTGTGGAGAATATCTTAAAAAACATGAGAATTTTCTTTCTTCACCTACCATTGTACATGATGCCACTATGGAGAGTCCGTGCCCACTATCTTCGCTATTGCACTCAGATCAGATGTGCAACCAGGATCATTTGACTGAACTCCCATCTCATGCCACAGTTATTACATCATTGCAATCTCCATGTTGTACAAACATATTGGTTCAAACCCAACAAACTTCAGACTCTGTAACAAAAGCACCTTCCCCTGAATTACCAACCACAATTTCAAATTTTAAAGAAATTCCTCCTGCTCCACCATTACCAACTTCCATTTTAATTCATAATTCATCTCAGCCACAGCTGAAACAATCATTAAAATCATCAGCACCTCTGTCAGCACTGTCATCTCATCCAGAAATTCCCCCTCCTCCACCATTGCCGTGTTCTTATTTTTCACCTCCTGTACCAAGCCATACAGACAATACTACACCATTTAATGCTTTACCACCAAGTATTAAACACTCAAGCACTACTGAATTTCCTTCTTTACTATCACCATTTACTCCATTACAAGCTGATACTGCAATACCTTGCCCTCCTCCTCCTCCACCTCCACCTCCACCTCCACCCCCACCACCACCTCCTCTGTTGGCAGCTATTAGCACAATTCCTCCTACACCACCATTGCTTCCAGGAACTTCTGCATTTCCTCCCCCACCACCGCCACTACCATCATTACCAGGTTTTCCTTCTTTTCCATTGCCACCTCCACTACCTAGCATCAGTGGAATTCCTCCTCCACCACCTTTACCATGTGCTACGGTCATTCCACCACCTCCACCACAAGCACCACCTTTACCAGGCACCATTCAAATTCCTCCACCTCCTCCACTACCAGGTACTGCAGTAATCCAATCTGTGCCACTAATGCCACATAACATTATGATTCCGCCACCTCCTCCTCCACCACCTGTTCTACCACCACCAGCCCCTTCCATTAATTCTTCTGCTTCACTAAACTTCCCTTCCTTTGCTTATGCTCAAACACATCTACCACCTCCCCTGCCTGCTGGATTATTTGGAATAAAATTAAGCCAAGACAAAGAAAACAGAAAAGCTGCAATTGAACCTACGAGGCCAATGAAACCTCTTTACTGGACAAGAATTGAATTACATGGGAAAAGGTAATACTTGGAATAAATGCATGCATGTTGGTTTATGATTATCTTGTAAGCACTATCTATCTGATGATGAAATTAATTCTGCAGTCAAGATAGTTTAGCAAAGTTGATATTAATGACAAATCGCAGTCTTTAGTGCCAAATATAGACTGGTGTTAATTCACAATTTGTGGGCCACAAGAAATTGTAAGCCATATTTAGTATGGAGGAGTGGTTTATCTTCTTAGTTTATTTTACCTTTCTCATCCTCTCAAATGAGAGCAGATAAAAGATATTTTCAATTAATGTGTGTATGCTATCTCAAGCTAAAGATGAAGAGAGGAAGGAGAAGAACAAATGTTAACCACATTGGATGGGTTTGTTTGTGGCCTGCAAGAAGTTGATGCAGCAGTAAATGAAGGTGGACCAGAGGTTGGCATTAAAAGCAAGATAAGACAGCAGATGATATGATTTCTGAGGGTGACTTTTGTGTTGTGCATTGGGACCAATGGCTTGCAGCAAAAAAAAAATAAAAATTCAATTTCAAAATGATCTCTAGCTTAAATTCAAAACCTCTATGAGTTTTATATAGGCAATCCCTGCATGTGTTGCGGTTTTCTAACAGCCACAAATCATAAAGCAGCGGGGACTAGAACATAATACTTGGATAACACCCAAGCCTGATTGGATAGCAGAATACCTGAGCACGCTCGCTCATCATTAATAAATATATATCAACAGTGAATAAACTGCACGCTAAATCTATTCCAGGAATGTATATATAACATGCATAAATATATACCATTAGTGGTATAGACCCCTCACTAAAAGGTCATCAAAACTTAGCCTTTATTCAAATTCACTAAACGCAATACACAAACTAATTCTACATATGGTTATAATTTTTTTTTACAACATTGATTATTAGCACATAAATCTTTGAGAAGCATAAAGATTGCTTGATCTAGCATACAGAGAGATAACACCCCCAGTGCCATCAATTCATGATTGAGAAGGCAAGCTATGGTTGTATATACAGTACAGACCAAAAGTTTGGACACACCTTCTCATTTAAAGATTTTTCTGTATTTTCATGACTATGAAAATTGTTCATTCACACTGAAGGCATCAAAACTATGAATTAACACATGTGGAAGGTCTGGTGACTGTGGAGGCCAGGTCATCTGTCGTAGCATCCCATCACTCTCCTTCTTGGTCAAATAGCCCTTACACAGCCTGGAGGTGTGTTTGGGGTCATTGTCCTGTTGAAAAATAAATGATGGTCCAACTAAATGCAAACCGGATGGAATAGCATGCCGCTGCAAGATGCTGTGGTAGCCATGCTGGTTCAGTATGCCTTCAATTTTGAATAAATCCCCAACAGTGTCACCAGCAAAGCACCTCCACACCATCACACCTCCTCCTTCATGCTTCAACGTGGGAACCAGGCATGTAGAGTCCATCCGTTCACCTTTTCTGCATTGCACAAAGACACGGTGGTTGGAACCAAAGATCTCAAATTTGGACTCATCAGACCAAAGCACAGATTTCCACTGGTCTAATGTCCATTCCTTGTGTTCTTTAGCCCAAACAAGTCTCTTTTGCTTGTTGCCTGTCCTTAGCAGTGGTTTCCTAGCAGCTATTCTTCCATGAAGGCATGCTGCACAAAGTCTCCTCTTAACAGTTGTTGTAGAGATGTGTCTGCTGCTAGAACTCTGTGTGGCATTGACCTGGTCTCTAATCTGAGCTGCTGTTAACCTGCAATTTCTGAGGCTGGTGACTCGGATAAACTTATCCTCAGAAGCAGAGGTGACTCTTGGTCTTCCTTTCCTGGGGCAGTCCTCAGTTTCTTTGTAGCGCTTGATGGTTTTTGCAACTGCACTTGGGGACACTTTCAAAGTTTGTCCAATTTTTCGGACTGACTGACCTTACCTTCATTTCTTAAAGTAATGATGGCCACTCGTTTTTCTTTACTTAGCTGCTTTTTTCCTGCCATAATACAAATTCTAACAGTCTATTCAGTAGGACTATCAGCTGTGTATCCACCAGACTTCTGTACAACACAACTGATGGTCCCAACACCATTTATAAGGCTAGAAATCCCACTTATTAAACCTGACAGGGCACCCCTGTGAAGTGAAAACCATTCCCGGCGACTACCTCTTGAAGCTCATCAAGAGAATGCCAAGAGTGTGCAAAGCAGTCATCAAAGCAAAAGGTGGCTACTTTGAAGAACCTAGAATATAAGACATCATTTCAGTTGTTTCACACTTTTTTGTTAAGTGCATAATTCCACATGTGTTAATTCATAGTTTTGATGCCTGCAGTGTGAATGTACAATTTTCATAGTCATGAAAATGCAGAAAAATCTTTAAATGAGAAGTTGTGTCCAAACTTTTGGTCTGTACTGTAATATATAATGAACACAACGTACATCACCCCAATATGTTTTACTGACTCATCAGAGAGTGCAAAGTAATTGTTCAATAGAGGATTTTTTTCTTGAAAAAAAGTCATGACCTGTATAAAAGATTTTTGTGAGAAGTGTTACCCTTGTAAGCAAGTTAGTTAAATGTTCTTACCGTCAAACTGTTCATATACAAAGCAAAGAGTTGCTACATGAAACTGATAATACGGAAAAGAAAGATTAGAATCATATTAGATATATTTGATGAACGAATGAGAGAGTCCTAATTAAACACTGACATGTTCTGTGAAAAGACGAAGATCGGAAGTATAAAACTGCAGAATATCCAATGAGAACCTACCACAGAGGTCCTAATCTAAAAAATGTTTTAATACCCAGTTACTATGAACAAGCGGCAGTGTCAAATATTTGCTGACTCCAAAATAGAACAGTAAAATCTCATAAACGTTGACTCTGCAAAGCTGTGGACCGCAGCCTTTCTGAACTTGAAAGCCAAATTCAGCTATGAAAGAGGGTCGTGAGCCACATCCAGCTCTGAGAGAGGGTCGTGAGCCACATCCAGCTCTGAGAGAGGGTCGTGAGCCACATACAGCTCTGAGAGAGGGTCGCGAGCCACATCTAGTTCTGATAGAGGGTCGTGAGCCACATCTAGTTCTGATAGAGGGTCGTGAGCCACATCCAGCTCTGAGAGAGGGTCGTGAGCCACATCCAGCTCTGAGAGAGGGTCGTGAGCCACATCCAGCTCTGAGAGAGGGTCGTGAGCCACATCCAGCTCTGAGAGAGGGTCGTGAGCCACATACAGCTCTGAGAGAGGGTCGCGAGCCACATCCAGCTCTGATACAGGGTCGTGAGCCACATCTAGTTCTGATAGAGGGTCGTGAGCCACATCCAGCTCTGAGTGAGGGTCGTGAGCCACATCCAGCTCTGAGAGAGGGTCGTGAGCCACATCCAGCTCTGAGAGAGAGTCGTGAGCCACATCCATCTCTGAGAGAGGGTCGCGAGCCACATCCAAATCTGAGACAGGGTTGCGAGCCACATCCAGCTCTGAGAGAGGGTCGTGAGCCACATCCAGCTCTGAGAAAGAGTCATGATCCATATCCATCTCTCGCCACCCTCACTGTAGTGACACCCAGAGTCCCATATTACCATTTTAATGAGAGCTCAAATGTTTCCACTGAAATCACACCAGCGCAGTATTCCAAGCTCCATTGTTTCCTATCTTACCTCCATTCAGATCTGCTCTTCTGTGCAGGGCTACACACAAAAGTCACCATCTAGAGATCTACTCTTAATAGCTGTTTGATCCACCTGGTGCTAATGCACTGCACCAAGCTGTTAGACAGCCGCGAGCCACACATCACGGGTCCGTGAGCCACATGTGGCTCTCAAGCTACAGGTTGGGGATACCTGCTGTAAAACATGTAGATACATACCAGCTATTAAGCAATTTGAAAATCCCAATTACTCTAGAAATTATTTCATGGAGTAGTCTACATAGCTATGTGCCCTTGTACTCTGTGACATGTGGGTAAGACTGCTCAGCATCTAAGGAAATGGGTACTACAAAATATTTATTCTGTCTAAAATAATCAGGACACTCCAATATCTTCTCATACACAATTTAGCCATGGTTCGCTTCCTCTGGCACTGCAATTTTGTGACATTCAGAAATGTACCTTAAAGGGAACCTGTCACCAGGTATGGCCAATACAAGTTACGGCCACCCCCTTTCAGGGCTTATGTAAAGCTTTCTTTAATGCTGTATATAAGCCCCTGATCCGACCTGTAAGAGAAGAAAAATAACTTTTATTATACTCACCTGGGGGCAGTCCGAGGGGTGTCACTCTTCTTGGTCTGGCGCCTCCCATCTCCTTACGATCCTTGCTTAATGTGGATGACATGTCTCTGGAATCTCGCTCCTGTGCGGGCATACTTAACTGCCCTGGTGAGGGCAGAGCAATGTACTGCAGTGTGCAGATGCCGGGAAAGGTAAGAGAGCCCCAGCGCCTGCGCACTGCAGGACTTTGCTCTGCCCTCAACAGGGCAGATAAGTACGACTGAGGAGATGTGCGATGCGTCATCCACACAAAGCAAGCAGAAGGGCGGCATCACAAGAAGATGGGAGGTGCCGGACCAAGAAGAGCGACACCCCACGGACCGGACCGCCCCACAGGTGAGTATAATAAAAGTTATTTTTCTTCTCTTGCAGGTCGGATCTGGGGCTTATATACAGCATTATAGAATTCTGTATATAAGCCCTGAAAGGGGGTGGCTGTAACTCGTATTGGCCAAACCTGGTGACAGATTCACTTGAAAACAACAGAAAGGGAATCTTGATCACATGCTGTTGAAAGGGGAGTCACAATGGATATTGTCTTAAAATATTTACTCTGGCTGAATTAAATAATGGATTTTCATACAGCTTGCTTATTTTGGGGGATTTGCTTTATATTTTAATTAACTTTATTTAAAGTGATTTACTTTTTTTATTTCTCTATATTTTTGTTTCTTATGCAATAATTTGGTTATTTTGTCTTTTAGTTACCAATAGGCATTCTAAACACATATAATGTATATAATATATACAGTTGTTTCTCACTAGAGTATCATCAAAAAGTTAATTTATTTCAGTTTTTCAATACAAAAAGTGAAACTCATATATTATATAGAGTCTTTACAAACAGAGTATTTCAAGTGTTTATTTCTGTTAATGTTGATGATTATGGCTTACAAAAAAAAACAACGCGTTTCAAGGACGCAGTCCTTCTTCATCTGCGCATTCGAAACACCTTGTTTTTTGGCCCATTCATGAGCCCGTTGCTGAGGATTGGTGACGTCCCCTCTACTACGCCCGTACTCACCTCGCACGGAGGTGCTTCCAGCCAGAGCTCACTGCCAGCTCGTATCTCTGCTAGCACCAGGGGAGGCATAGCAGCAGGAGGACGCTCCCAAGACTTACCACTCACTCTGCTGAGACTGCCTCAGCACCGGAACAACAGGATGTACAACATGCCCTCCAGGAACTGAGTAAGTGATACATTCCTCAGATACACTTTACCAGTAACCGGCTTGCATTTCTTGTACATCACATGTCCAGTACTTTAGATCTGTGACGTCGTTGTTATTTGTTTTTTTTTTACTTTTTGATGATATTCTAATTTAGTGAGAAGTACTTGTATTTTAGGCGATTATATGAATGTACACCCTAGATATTTACTAGAAATTTCATGAGTTCTATTGATTGTTTACGTGTATTTTAGATATCTTTAGATCTAAGATATACATGGACAGGATCGATGTTGATAGGGTTAATACTGTCAACTAATGGTGATCGTGCGTTCTGAGAGTTGAATACAGTGAATTCAAAGTATGGTTACCAGATCACTTATGGCGCTTGCGAATGATATAATTTCTATTTCCTGATTCGATTTCTGTTGAGTTAATATTTTAATGTCTTTTGTGGAGAGTTAAGAAATCTACCAGTACTTGGATGCCACGCCAATATAGTATATGGCAAGTGCATTTCACCTATCCTTATTCTGTTACATCATTGGATGATATATCATGTTATATTATATAATGTCACATGATTGTTATATTATATAATGTCACATGAATAGACGATCTATTCTCCTGTGAATAAGCGCTTTTTGACCAATAAAACAGCGCCATGTCAGAAAAAGGGGTGTTTGCTCTGTCTTAATGCATCTTATAGAATGCAGTAAAATCAACCAATACTTTAATGCCACTTTACTATAATTGGTCAAGAGAGTGTCTGTTTCTGTTTTGTTCATGAAATAATGATGTGCCTTGTGGCGCGGCACCACATCATTGGATCGTTACTTCTTTCATCAGCAAGCGCATGCTAATCATTAAGAGAGAGCTACTTTAGTATAATGGGCGTTTCGGCAGTATGCTGTGCTCCTTCGTCATCTATGCATGTTGGTTGGGAGATCCTACTATTGGTGAGTTAGTGATCTGACGTATAGAGTTCCCTAGCAACAACAAGGTGATCATATAAATTCAATAGCTTTTTATGTGATTATTTGATCATAGTCTATATATATGGGTCATGTATGTCTGGAGAATCATTCACACTAATGTCCTATCACCTGATACATGTTGGAGGGTCATATATTGCGTGGATTATTTATTTTATGCACCCATAGCTTACTTTGTCAATGACTTGATAATACACCTGGGTGATATATCTATATACTAGCTCAAGCAATACACATGCTCCTTAGAGATTCATTTAATAATCTATGTTGGCAAATATAGGTCTTTTAACCTACTCATCCCATTGAGAATTTGTGTGTTTTAAATAATGGTTTTAGTAAATCAGAATAACAGCTAAGTTTTAATAGCCTAGTAGTGAGGAGTTTATATCTGTTGCGCCATTGTACATTTAGGATTATTTTTATATTCTAAATCCATACCCCTCCCATGTGACATTGTCTCCATAAGCCTAATTTCCATGTTTTAAATATATACTAGAAGTGAATAGAGCACATGCATAAATGTATATCTGCAATGAATTTACCATATATAAAAATACATTCCAGTAGTGAATATAAGGCACACACATATGTAAACTAGCAGTAAATAAACAGCATAGATGTGGCTAATGCATTTTTTAATAATTTTATTTGTTTTTTAGCAGTACAAGAAAACAAAATATGATCAATGGAGATGTAAATCCAAAGCTACCAATCATCTCAGATTCAGTGGGACTGTCCAGATTTGAGGGCTCATTCCCGCCACATCAGGGATTTTGTCCTGGCTTCAATTACTCACCTCTCTACTAGGAGGCCAGGGCCGCATTTCTCTGCTCAGTGCATTATATTATTCTGTCCCTCATCTGTATTCAGGGCTCCCCAGACTAACTCACGTCTCCATGCTGTAGCTCTGTCTATGAGCCACAGCCCAATGACAATCATAGGGGAATTTGGTAATGTTGTCCTGTATTGCAGGCAGAGAACCCAGAAGCAGATTAGACTATTATACAAAGGCATATATTGTATATAACAATTGTGACAAGGTCACTGGCAATGCAATGTAAGTGAAGGGAGACACAGCTCTCGCAAAAATTAAAAGACCACTGCAAAATTTTCAGTTTGTCTGATTTTTCTCTTCATAGGTATATTTTTGAGTGAAATGTAAATTGTTCTTTTATTCTATAAACTACTGACAACATGTCTCTGAAGATCCAAGCATTAAATTTTGTATTTCTAGCTGTGTGGCATGGCGCATTGTTTTGATGAAAAAAACAGTCTTCAGAGTTGGGAAATATTGCCTGAGCAGAAGGAATCAACTGTTTTTCCAGGATAACTGTGTATGCGGCTTGATTCATATGTCCTTCACAAAGATTAACCTGCCCAATTCGAGCCTTGCTGTAGCATCCCCAGATCATCACCAATCCTCCACCAAATTTCACCAGTGGGTGCAAGACACTGTGGCTTGTACAACTCTCCAGGTCTCTATCTAACCATTAGATGACCAGGTGTTGGGCAAAGCTGAAAATTAGACTCATCAGAGAAGATTACCTTACTCCAGTCCTCAAACCTTAGCCTGGCTCTCCTTTGCTTCTCATTGATGAAAGGCTTTTTTTCTAGCTTTACATGACTTGAGTCCTGACCCTAGGAGCCTGTTACGAACTGTTCTTGCCATGCATTTCACCCCAGCTGCCATTTGCCATTCCTTTTGTAGGTCACTTGATGTTATCCTGCAATTGCTGAGTGACATTCGAATAAGATGACAATCATCCCAGTCAGTGGAGAGTTGTTTTTGCCCTCTGCTGGTCTGTAGCTTTGTTGTCCCCGATGTCTGCTGCTTGACCTTGTTGTAATGGACTGCCATCTTATAAATTTTAAGGATGGAGGCAACATGACGCTCACTGTGTCCCTCTGCTAGTAAAGAAAGAATTGAGCCCATCTTTTCCTCACTCAAGACTTTTCTTTTCAACTCCTTTGGCATGGTTAAAAGTTATTTTTTCAGTCCTATTACTTATGGGATATTACTAGCACTTGTTTTGCCATCCAGCTTGTCCTATTGCAAGAGGATTGTGAACACCACAGCAGTGTTTTTTTTATACTTTCCTTCATTAAATAAGATTTGGTTCAGATGATCACCCAATCAGAAGCACATTAAGTAGAATGAGGTGTACTCTGGCTGGAATTCAACTGACACTGGAATGGAATGGCTGTCAGACATCTATAGAAGCTGATTTTTATAAGATTGTGCAGTGGCTTCTTAATTTTTGCCATAGCTGTATATATATATATATATATATATATATATATAAATATATATATATATATATATTTATATATATATATATATATATATATATATATACACTGTATATTTAACAGTTTAAAATGAAACATATTGGTGACTTATGCATATTAGCGACCTATGCATATATAATTATATAATTTCATTGTATTTACATAGTCAGCGCATTGAGACTTACGTGTACTTGGTGGAAGTCCTTAGATGCACTTTGTGGTAGGCTTAGCATCCTTCCCTTGGCTATATTCTAGTACTCTAAAATCTACATACTGTTGATGGTATAAATGTATCTGTCATGTATATGTTGTCAGACAACTTTTATCAAACATTTAGATATCTACTTTTTGTAACGGACTGGGTTGTGGAACCATTGTGCCATAGCCCAAGGTAGGCCTGGAGTGGTGTGACTAGGAGCCTCACCCAATCTGACCTTTGATACACAGCAGCATACAATGCCGAGATCTGAGGAGAGATAAGGGAGGTGGTTCCGCTGCTACTCCAGGATTAGCAGCTGACCCAATAGGAACAGGTAGCTGGGACGGTCCGAAAGAATGTCCAATAGATTCAAGCAGGCGGACTAAGAACACGAGTATCACAGGTGCAGCCGAGACCGGCTGGTGAGAACATGGGCACCGGAAGGCGCAGGCTTGATCGGTTGACAGACAGGCAGGTGTGCATAGTTTATAGTCAGGCTGGTGGGAATGGCTGATAGATAGGCAGGCGGGCACAGCTGATATACAGGCAGGCTTGGCTGATAGCCAACTGGGACCTGAGAACTGAAAAGGATGTTTAGGAACACACTTACAACATTGTGCAGGCACCTTCCCCCTGTTGGAGGTGCCTTACATAATGAGTGCTTCCTATCCATTGGCTGGGAACACTTTAGGATGACGAGCACTGTCCCTTTAAGAGGCTGGGATCACGTGCGTGCCCTAAGCACCGTGTCTGGGAATATGCAGACAGTGTGCAGACTCTGGTCAACCTCTGGAGTTCGGGGAGAGGGTGCAGGTAAGTAATTTGGCGTCTCTGCTGGGGAAGGAAAGCGGAAAGCAGAGATGCTGAGGACAGTGCAAGAACAGTAGAAGGGGTAGAGCGAGATGCCTGGTGAGAACGTTGGCGCCTAAGCCAGGGAAGAGGATGCAGAGGCGCCGGTGTTACATTTTATTTTTAAAGAGGTTGATCACCCTTTATTGATTTACAAATGGTTCCAGTTGTGTAGAAATGCAAGGATCGCAGGATGCAGTGACGGGCAGGAGGCAAAGCAAGGGTTAACAAGTATAACAGTTTTATTGTAACAGGGGAATACTCCACACAGGGAGGAAAAGGGTTAAACAACGTATTAACAGTATAAATAGCCAAAGGATATGGTGAGTAGAACAACAACAGTACAGATGAAAGTCACTGGTTGCTCAGTCCATAAAGTGAATAGCGCCGACAACGGTGTCCTTTACAATGGGGATCGCTAAACAACAATACACCGTCTTCTGGCGGCAGTGGTCGATCTCCAGTACCTTCCATTACCCCTAGTCCATATACTGCAGTGGCTGATAAGGGTACGGGCCACAGTCCTGTAAGAGCCCAATATGGCTCTGCAATAATCACTAATGAAGTCAGGTCACAAGTCTTAGGGCAATTATTAGCTGGCAACGTCAGGGTGTAGGTAACGGTCAAGCACCCAGTCTCTTTCAGGCGACACATGCACGGTACTCACGGGCCCAATGTATCTGGCAACTTGCTTTATGGTGGTCACCAGGCACACACTGCATGTCTCTCTCTCTCTGGTTCCCGCTGTTGGCGGCAGGCGACGGTGGACGCTGACCTGAGCAACGCTGGTGCTCCCTGGATGGAGCACTCCTCTCTCTGGCTTCTACAGTACGCCTGGCCCTTCTATCTGCTCTGTGTGCACGGCTCTGCAATAGACAGGGAACGCTCTCTATGCAGCCCGTCACAGCGCTGATACTCTCTAGTGGGGGCAGGGGGACCAGAGCGTGCCTCTCACCGCTCTGCACTTCGTTGGCGCCCAACTCCTCTGCAGCATGCTTCCTCTTGAAGTTTGATTTCTGCAAAAACTATGCCAGTGACACCAGCGCTGATTGGCTGCAGGGCTCACATGTCATAACAACTGCACATGAGCCACAGGAACTCGAGTACTGACATAGCTGAAATGGCGTCGGCACCGGAGGTAAGTATACCTGCTTGTATTTTGTCGGCACCAAACATTCAGAACGAAAAGTGCTTGTCTTAATAGTCCATATCACCTTTAAGACTTTCAAAATATAGTGCACTACAAACATATACAGTATATTGAAACATCCAAATCCATTACCAGTCACTTTCTAAACTGATCTGGGTCTGTAATTCTGATCTGCGACAGTAACTGGCTCAGATTTTGTCTAATTGTACTACAGGATATGATGTAGAGCTTAATTTTAGGGTAATTTGTCTACTTGAAATATTGTCTGACCGTAAACGTTTTTTATGTTTCATCTTAGAGATTTGAGCAGCCCTCTCATTTGGGAAGTGGTCAGTGAGCCAAACGTAGATGTCCATGAGCTTGAAAGTCTGTTTTCCAAAACTGCAGTAAAAGAAAAAAAGAAACCTATTTCTGACACTATAACCAAGACAAAATCTAAACAGGTAAGTCGTTACATTCTTTATTTATTATAATACTTTGATTAGCTCCTATTTTGTCAGTAGCTGTTCTGAAAATTGCATAATTATCACTTCCATGATAAATATTGCTAATTAGAAATATAATTATTAAATCAATAATGAAATAGTGAAGAAGTATGAAAGTATGTACTAAAAATACGAGGTACCAAATTATATTAGGGTATGTTCACATCTTTTTTTTCAACTCGTCAGTGGCTCATGTCTGAATTCCTGAAAAACGCTATTAGGATGTTTGCGCTGAAAGCACCAATGACTTTAATGTATCCAGTTGGATGAATACGTAAGATGGGCTGCAATGCTGGAGTAAAGCGGTTCTTCAGAAACAATGATGAGAATAAGGTTTTTTATTCACAACGCGTTTAAACGCCAAATCGGTATCTTTATCAAGTGCAAAAGAGAAAAAAATAAAAAAATACTGAGCAAAAATAATGTCTGACAGCAAAAAGTGACAATAGTGGTGTTGAGACAGCATGAAGCTTCGGTACCATGTAGATGCACAGAAAGTAAATGTGGGATCATACCTTTCCCAAAAAAAATCCTAGTTATAGAAGGTGTCTTCAAAATCCATTAATGAACAGATTGCTTTATTATGGCATAGCAAATACAGAAACCACTGCAACGCTTTGACCCCTAGTACAGGTCTGGGTCTTTCTCCATCTAATACAGTGGTGCACAGCCCTATATAAATTCCCTGCAACCAATCAGAACAGCTTTACATATCCAACAGTGAATACAATTCTTATAGGAAACTTGTCATAAAACATTATTCCGTATATAAGCCGTGTATACTGTGTATAGGCAGACCCAAGTATAAGACGAAGCAGCTAATTTTGCCACAAAAAACATGCATTGTCCTCTCGTCCCCATCCTGGTATTGTCTCAAATTTTCTCTTCTCTGTGGGCATGTGGTAGTTCTTATTGGCTCCTCATTCCCATCCTTGTTTGCATGGCTCTTCATTCCCATCCTTGTCTGCATGGTTCATTATTGCTATCCTTGTCTGCATGGCTCCTTATTCCCATCCTTGTCTGCATGGCTACTTATTCCCATCATTGTCTACATGGCTCCTTATTCCCATCCTTGTCTACATGGCTCCTTATTCCCATCCTTGTCTGCATGGCTCCTTATTCCCATCCTTGTTTGCATGGCTCCTTATCCCCATCCTTGTCTGCAGGGCTCTTTATTCTCATCCTTGTATGCGTGGCTCCTTATCCCCATCTTTGTATGTGTGGCTCCTTATTCCCATCCTTGTATACATGGTTCCTCATCCCTATCCTTGCATGCGTGGCCCCCATGAGAAAAGCATAAAAAAAATTCCTACTTACCTCTGTGCGCCCTCTCAGCATCTTGTTCTGGTGCCAGCAGCTCCTGCCGCCAAGTGATGATGTGTCCCCGCTGATTAAGGGAATGAATATTCACCTCTCTCCACGCCTATGGGAGTGGAGAGAGGTGAATATTCATTACTTTAATGAGCAGGCACCCATGACAGACCGGCAGCTGCTGGAAGCCGGAGACTGCGGCTGTAACTGTGCGCACCATAAGAGAAATGAATATTCATTGCCAGTGCAGTGAATATTCATTTCTCCTTAGTAGCGGGCACAGGCTTTAGCCGCAGCCGCCAACTCCTGCTTCCTGCCTCCTGTCACCCGCTGCTCTGCCACTCTCCCTCCCCTGCCATCTTCTGAGACAATGACTCATGTATAAGTCAAGGGGGGTGTTTTCAGCACAAAAAAATGTGCGAAAATGCTTGGCTTATACATGAGTATATACGGTAATTGCATTATCAGTACACCATAACTATATATGCTCAAGGCCAAGTGAGTTTGAGTAAAAACTCTATATAAGCAATACAGAAAAAAATAATGGCAGAAATCAGTCAATGAACATGCTTGGGGAAAGTATCCCTGATTGGTTAAGACAGCAGTGCTAGCTACTATATCATTGAGGCTCTCCAGCTGTTATGGACTGGCCTGAGTTGTAGTGATATTGCAACCACTAGGGGCAGCACCGGCAGGTAGCATCGTCAGGATATAGCCAGAGGTTGGTACACGGAGCAGCAGTGTATTTTTTTCGAATAAGCAGGGATCATAGTCAGGATATAGCCAGTGGCCGGTACACGGTGCAAGCAGTAGGATCTTGAGGATAAGCAGGTAATGTAGTCAGCATATAGCCATAGGTCAGTACACAGAGCAGCAGTAGAATCTTGAGAATAAGCAGCAGGTGAGAAGAAGCTAGACTAAAAGCTGGGAGCTCAATAATCTCAAGTTATTCAAGTTTTCCGAGCATGCTCGGGTGTTCTCCAAGTATCTTGGGCGTGCGTGTAAATTATGTTTGTGTCCCCGCCAGGGCCAGTTTTAGGCAAAGTGGGGCCCTAGGCAAAAGATTAAAATGGGGCCCCAAATGCTAATAAATTGCACCATCACACAGAAACATTTCGGTTGTAGTTACATGCGCCGATTACAGGCCACTAAACGAGTGTGATTAACAATATTGAAGTCATTCGCCGCTTGTTTCCGGCCACGTTACACTGGCTGAGGAATAATGATGGGGTCAGAATAATCACTAGTAGATCAATCTGTCCACATACAGTATCATCTTAGCAGGATATCTGCAGTTTTCACCGGGCGATGTGCTGTTGAGAACAATGATTTTTGTTGCAGCATAACCAATCCAATCACTCGATGAATATCTTGCATTTTGCACTCCCCCTAGTTCTCCATATACAGGTCCTTCTCAAAAAATTAGCATATAGTGTTAAATTTCATTATTTACCATAATGTAATGATTACAATTAAACTTTCATATATTATAGATTCATTATCCACCAACTGAAATTTGTCAGGTCTTTTATTGTTTTAATACTGATGATTTTGGCATACAACTCCTGATAATCCAAAAAAACCTGTCTCAATAAATTAGCATATTTCACCCATCCAATCAAATAAAAGTGTTTTTTAATAACAAACAAAAAAACCATCAAATAATAATGTTCAGTTATGCACTCAATACTTGGTCGGGAATCCTTTGGCAGAAATGACTGCTTCAATGCGGCGTGGCATGGAGGCAATCAGCCTGTGACACTGCTGAGATGTTATGGAGGCCCAGGATGCTTCAATAGCGGCCTTAAGCTCATCCAGAGTGTTGGGTCTTGCGTCTCTCAACTTTCTCTTCACAATATCCCACAGATTCTCTATGGGGTTCAGGTCAGGAGAGTTGGCAGGCCAATTGAGCACAGTAATACCATGGTCAGTAAACCATTTACCAGTGGTTTTGGCACTGTGAGCAGGTGCCAGGTCGTGCTGAAAAATGAAATCTTCATCTCCATAAAGCATTTCAGCCGATGGAAGCATGAAGTGCTCCAAAATCTCCTGATAGCTAGCTGCATTGACCCTGCCCTTGATGAAACACAGTGGACCAACACCAGCAGCTGACATGGCACCCCACACCATCACTGACTGTGGGTACTTGATACTGGACTTCAGGCATTTTGGCATTTCCTTCTCCCCAGTCTTCCTCCAGACTCTGGCACCTTGATTTCCGAATGACATGCAAAATTTGCTTTCATCAGAAAAAAGTACTTGGGACCACTTAGCAACAGTCCAGTGCTGCTTCTCTGTAGCCCAGGTCAGGCGCCTCTGCCGCTGTTTATGGTTCAAAAGTGGCTTTACCTGGGGAATGCGGCACCTGTAGCCCATTTCCTGCACACGCCTGTGCATGGTGGCTCTGGATGTTTCCACACCAGACTCAGTCCACTGCTTCCTCAGGTTCCCCAAGGTCTGGAATCGGTCCTTCTCCACAATCTTCCTCAGGGTCAGCGTTTTCTGCCACATTGTTTCCTTCCAACAGACTTACCATTGAGGTGCCTTGATACAGCACTCTGGGAACAGCCTATTTGTTGAGAAATTTCTTTCTGGGTCTTACCCTCTTGCTTGAGGGTGTCAATGATGGCCTTCTTGACATCTGTCAGGTTGCTAGTCTTACCCATGATGGGGGTTTTGAGTAATGAACCAGGCAGGGAGTTTATAAAAGCCTCAGGTATCTTTTGCATGTGTTTAGAGTTAATTAGTTGATTCAGAAGATTAGGGTAATAGGTCGTTTAGAGAACCTTTTCTTGATATGCTAATTTATTGAGACAGGTTTTTTGGGTTATCAGGAGTTGTATGCCAAAATCATCAGTATTAAAACAATAAAAGACCTGACAAATTTCAGTTGGTGGATAATGAATCTATAATATATGAAAGTTTAATTGTAATCATTACATTATGGTAAATAATGAAATTTAACACTATATGCTAATTTTTTGAGAAGGACCTGTAGTATAATATACTTCCATAGTCCTCCATATAGTATAATGTACTCCCCCTAGTCCTCCATATAGTATAATGTACTCCCTCTAGTCCTCCATATAGTATAACACACTCCCCATAGTCCTCCATATAGTATAATAGACTCCCCATAGTCCTCCATATAGTATAATACACCCCCATAGTCCTCCATAGAGAATAATGCAGTCCCCATATAGAATATAATTCTGATCTCATATAGTATAACGCAACCTCCCATAGCATATAATGCACCCCCCATAGAATTTAATGGAGTCCCCAACAGAATATAATACTGTGTGTTTGTAATAAGCATATATATATGCGTTACCCAATACATACATAGATACACATACATATACTGTACATGCAAACTCACACATACTGTACATACATACACACAGATACACATACATATACCGTACATACATACACACAGATATGCATACGTATACCGTACAAGCAAACACACACATATACCATACATACACAGAGATACACATACCGTCATACATACACATACTGTACATACACACATGCATATACTGAACATACACACACATATACCGTATATACAAACACACACATATACTATACATACACACAGATACACATACATATACCATCATACATACACGTACTATGCATACACACACGCATAACACAGTGCGGGGCGGGGATACTGCAACAGGGTGGCCGCACTGCACGCACAGGCGCCGTCAGGAACCCGGCATCTGAGCTATGACGGCCACTACTCAGCGCAGGCGCCGGATTTCAGACGAAAACAGCTCTGAAGGGGTGGCGACCAGCGCCCCAGAAGAGATGACTGACGGCAGTTGGGCGCTTCAAAGAGAGGGCTTTAGATCTGCCTCCCTGGCTAAAGATAGGTATTTGGGGAAAATTATAAAACGCTTTATTGAGGGAATAACAGAAGCAAAAACTAAAAGAGCCACCTTGTTAGAATGCAGCATTACTACTGCACAAGGTGGCTCTTTTAGTTTATAGCGGCTGGAGGGGGTGACAGTGGCCCTTTAACAGGCGGGCTGCCCAGCACTATAGTATGCAGCACACAGGGACAGACGCCCCAATAAACCAAGCCAACAAAAAGAGGCCTAGCCACATCCTGCAAAAAAATGATATGATAAAAAGTGCAAAAAAATAATGCATATGATAAATACATTAAATTAGGTATTGGTTAATATTTTGGCCAAATTAGATAAGCTCGCAACCCACGTCACGGGTCCTCATTACTTGCGAGTCCTACCACTAATATCATAAAACAGCTAACATAGAAAAAAACAAAAAAAAATACATACCATAAGATACGGCCTTCCCAAAACCCTGTCTGATGACAAATGCACATTTAGCAACCCCTCCAATGTCTAGCTAGTGTGGGGGTGGCTGTTTTTACCAGTAGTTTGCACCTGTGCTGCCCCTTGCCTTTCTCGCAAGTAATGAGGACGCGTGATGTGGATTGCAAGCTTATCTATTTTGGCCAAAATATTATGCCTCATTTAATGTCGTTATCATATGCATTAATTTTTTGCACTTTTTATCATTTTTTTGCAGGATGTGGCTAGGCCTCTTTTTGTTGGCTTGCTTTATTGGGGCATCTGTCCCTGTGTGCTGCATACTATAGTGCTGGGCAGCCCGCCTGTTAATACAAGAGCATCATTAATAGGCTGCAAACCAGACACTGTGCATCACACTTACCTGTGTGACTGGCATCCTATGCAAGCTATATTAATGTGCATTTTTTCTACTAGGCAGCCAATCCCTCCAATGGCTGTCTAGTGTGGGGGTGGCTGTTTTAATCAGTAGTTTGCACCTGTGCTGCCCCTTGCCTTTATTAGTGGAGGCACTGGGTTTTGGGAAGGCCGTATCTTATGGTATGTGTTTTTTAAAAGAAGAATAGCCTCTCCACTTTTATTGTCTCTAAACAACGAACTTATTTAATTTCTATCATAAAAGCTGCTCCACTCTGTTAAGCCATGCCCAAAACAATTTGTATATCCAAAGTGTCCTTAGAAAGTTCTAAGTATAGATTACCAATATCTTTTTGCATCATATGTGCTTTTGCATTAAACATATATTATATTTCACTTTGCATACTACTTCCAGGTTGTCAAGCTCTTGAGCAATAAAAGATCACAGGCAGTAGGAATATTAATGTCCAGCCTCCATCTAGACATGAAAGATATTCAGCATGGTAAGCATATATTAAATGTCATTATTTTGCAATATTTTAACAAACACAAGTGACCTATTTTGTAGATATGAGCCGATTTAGTTCAGTAGATTTAAATACTTTTCCAATTTAGGCAGAATAATTAGTAACATTGATGGAACATATTCCGCGAGAAAGTACAAATGATCTTGGCAGCCTTAGGCCGGCGTCACACTCGGCGTAAGACAATACGGTCCGTATTTTACGGCCGTACTACGCGCGTAACAAGCCAAAATGTCCCTGAAATCTAGTTCCGTAGTTAATGCGTTGCCTAGGGGTGGTCGCGTATTTTGCGCATGTACTGTTGCGTGTGTAATCCGTATGTGATCCGTAGGGCGTATTTTTAATGCAACATGCCAAAATGGACATTTAACGGTTTTCTGGCCTGCAATTAATTTAAATCAGCATTAACAACACTATTAAAGCCCTCGACAACAGGTGGAACCCTACCATCTGCCCTATTTGTGCTTGCGCTTATTTTGGCTGTATTGGTTTTACCTTCCAAACATGTCTGACCAGGTGTATTTAAGCACAACTCAGCGGGTGTTGTTTCACTGGCTGTTGTCGCGTCGCTTTGGTCAGCCATATCCGGTGAATGTTGATCCGCGAAGGAGGAGACGAAGATTGTGGGTGCATCCTTTATTGACCCAACGCCTGAGTAAAGGACATTTTCAGAGGCTCTATACAGCTTTGAGGTCACATCCTGACAAGTTCTATCTGTATACTCGCATGACCATCAGGACCTTTGATATGTTGTTGGAGATCATACGTCCAGGTATCACGTATCAGGACACAAGGATGCGAAAAGCCATATCTGCTGAGGAGCGTCTTCTCCTAACCTTACGGTATGTATTCTACATTCTCACATACTGTATGTTGATGATATTTTTTTTTAAGTGTTGTGTTCTAGCAGGTTTTTTCAAGTATAGGTGGACATTATGGCACAAGCACACAAACCAAACTGTGGTTATTGTTCGAGTAAAGTAACCAAGGGAAATTTACATACATAGTAACATAGTAACATAGTTAGTAAGGCCGAAAAAAGACATTTGTCCATCCAGTTCAGCCTATATTCCATCATAATAAATACCCAGATCTACGTCCTTCTACAGAACCTAATAATTGTATGATACAATATTGTTCTGCTCCAGGAAGACATTTGTCCATCCAGTTCAGCCTATATTCCATCATAATAAATACCCAGATCTACGTCCTTCTACAGAACCTAATAATTGTATGATACAATATTGTTCTGCTCCAGGAAGACATCCAGGCCTCTCTTGAACCCCTCGACTGAGTTCGCCATCACCACCTCCTCAGGCAAGCAATTCCAGATTCTCACTGCCCTAACAGTAAAGAATCCTCTTCTATGTTGGTGGAAAAACCTTCTCTCCTCCAGACGCAAAGAATGCCCCCTTGTGCCCGTCACCTTCCTTGGTATAAACAGATCCTCAGCGAGATATTTGTATTGTCCCCTTATATACTTATACATGGTTATTAGATCGCCCCTCAGTCGTCTTTTTTCTAGACTAAATAATCCTAATTTCGCTAATCTATCTGGGTATTGTAGTTCTCGCATCCCCTTTATTAATTTTGTTGCCCTCCTTTGTACTCTCTCTAGTTCCATTATATCCTTCCTGAGCACCGGTGCCCAAAACTGGACACAGTACTCCATGTGCGGTCTAACTAGGGATTTGTACAGAGGCAGTATAATGCTCTCATCATGTGTATCCAGACCTCTTTTAATGCACCCCATGATCCTGTTTGCCTTAGCAGCTGCTGCCTGGCACTGGCTGCTCCAGGTAAGTTTATCATTAACTAGGATCCCCAAGTCCTTCTCCCTGTCAGATTTACCCAGTGGTTTCCCGTTCAGTGTGTAATGGTGATATTGATTCCCTCTTCCCATGTGTATAACCTTACATTTTACTTTTTCTATTTGAAATAATGTCTTTGAAAATATACTATGCACTTGTGCTTCATCATGTTTTATTTTTCCTCATTTTTTAAAAAGAATATTATCTTTATTTGTCTTTCAGCTTCCTGTCCACAGGCTTGTCATATGCGGGACTACACCTTGAATTTCTGATTGGGCGTTCCACAATTTCTGGCATTGTTCGTTCAACCTGTTTGCAAATATGGGAGAAATTTCATGAACTTGCTATGCCTGAGCCCAAACAGGAGGATTGGCTCAAAATCGCCAGTGGATTCAAGAACACTTGTGACTTCCCTAACTGCATTGGAGCTGTGGATGGGAAACATATCAGGGTGCGTAAGCCGCCGAACTCTGGCTCCCAATTCTACAATTACAAGCAGTTTTTCTCTGTAGTTCTGTTAGCTGTTGCTGACAGTAACTACAGGTTTGTAATTGTAGACATTGGGGCCTATGGGCGAACTGGAGACTCTAGGGTCTTCAATTCGTCCATAATGGGTCGTCGGCTGTTGTGAATTCTGTGGCTGAATTCACTCCTGTGGTCACAAGTGGTACTGCAGCTTCTGGGCTTCCTCCCTCAGGTGTTCTGGTGAGCTCGTTGGCTGCCTTGTTATTTAACTCCACCTGATTCTGTCTTCCTTGCTCCTTGTCAATGTTCCAGTGTTGGATCTGAGCTTCTGGATCTTTCCTGTGGCCTGCTGCTCTGCTTAGATAAGTGCTTCTTTGCTTTTGTTGCTGTTTTTTCTGTCCAGCTTGTCTATTCGTTTTTGCTGGAAGCTCTGAGACGCAAAGGGTGTACCGCCGTGCCGTTAGTTCGGCACGGTGGGTCTTTTTGCCCCCTTTGCGTGGTTTTTTGCTTTAGGGTTTTTTGTAGACTGCAAAGTTCTCTTTGCTATCCTCGCTCTATCTAGAATATCGGGCCTCACTTTGCTGAATCTATTTCATCCCTACGTTTTGTCTTTTCATCTTGCTAACAGTCATTATATGTGGGGAGCTGCCTTTTCCTTTGGGGTATTTCTCTGAGGCAAGTCAGGCTTGTATTTCTATCTTCAGGCTAGTCAGTTCCTCAGGCTGTGCCGAGTTGCATAGGTAGTGTCAGGCGCAATCCACAGCTGCCTTTAGTTGTGTTTAGGATAGGTTCAGGTATTGCGATCTACAGAGATTCCACGTCTCAGAGCTCGTTTTATTGTTTTTGGGTTATTGTCAGATCACTGTATGTGCTCTTATTACTGGCACACTGTGTTACTGGATTGCCTTCATAACAGTACAAGGAGCCAAAACTAATGATTCTCAATAGAGGGAAAAAAGAAGTTCTGACATCATTTTTTTTTCTCAGCTCTGTGTTCAGTCTTTTTTTTCCCCTAGACATTAGGGTGCTTCAGGACACAGCTGTGGACATGGATATTCAGGCTCTGTGCTCTTCAATGGATAATCTCGTTATAAATGTACAAAAGATTCAAGATACAATTGATCAGAAATCTATGCTAGAACCAAGAATTCCTATTCCTGATTTGTTTTTTGGTGATAGAACTAAGTTTCTGTGCTTCAAAAATAATTGTAAGTTATTTCTGGCCTTGAAACCTCATTCTTCTGGTAATTCAGTTCAACAGGTTTTGATTATTATTTCTTTTTTGCGCGGCGACCCTCAGGACTGGGCATTTTCTCTTGCGCCAGGAGACCCTGCATTGAGTGGTGTCGATGCGTTTTTCCTGGCGCTCGGATTGCTGTACGATGAGCCTAATTCAGTGGATCAGGCTGAGAAAAATTTGCTGGCTTTGTGCCAGGGTCAGGATGATATAGAAGTATATTGTCAGAAATTTAGGAAGTGGTCAGTACTCACTCTGTGGAATGAATCTGCGCTGGCAGCTTTGTTCAGAAAGGGTCTCTCTGAGGCTCTTAAGGATGTCATGGTGGGTTTTCCTATGACTGCTGGTTTGAATGAGTCTATGTCTTTGGCCATTCAGATCGGTCGTCGCTTGCGCGAGCGTAAATCTGTGCACCATCTGGCGGTATTGTCTGAGATTAAACCTGAGCCTATGCAGTGCGATAGGACTATGACCAGAGTTGAACGGCAAGAACACAGACGTCTGAATGGGCTGTGTTTCTACTGTGGTGATTCCACTCATGCTATTTCTGATTGTCCTAAGCGCACTAAGCGGTTCGATAGGTCTGCCGTCATTGGTACTGTACAGTCCAAATTCCTTCTGTCCATTACCTTGATATGCTCTTTGTCCTCGTATTCTGTCATGGCGTTTGTGGATTCAGGCGCTGCCCTGAATCTGATGGATTTGGATTATGCTAAACGTTGTGGGTTTTTCTTGGAGCCTTTGCGGTGTCCTATTCCGTTGAGAGGAATTGATGCTACACCTTTGGCCAAGAATAAACCTCAGTACTGGGCCCAGCTGACCATGTGCATGGCTCCTGCACATCAGGAAGTTATTCGCTTTCTGGTGCTACATAATCTGCATGATGTGGTCGTGTTGGGGTTGCCATGGCTACAAACCCATAATCCAGTATTGGATTGGAACTCTATGTCGGTATCCAGCTGGGGTTGTCAGGGGGTACATGGTGATGTTCCATTTTTGTCTATTTCGTCATCCACTCCTTCTGAGGTCCCAGAGTTCTTGTCTGATTATCAGGATGTATTTGAAGAGCCCAAGTCCGATGCCCTACCTCCGCATAGGGATTGTGATTGTGCTATCAATTTGATTCCTGGTAGTAAATTCCCTAAAGGTCGTTTATTTAATTTATCCGTGCCTGAACACACCGCTATGCGCAGTTATGTGAAGGAATCCCTGGAGAAGGGACATATTCGCCCATCGTCATCACCACTGGGAGCCGGGTTCTTTTTTGTAGCCAAGAAGGATGGTTCGCTGAGACCGTGTATTGATTACCGCCTTCTTAATAAGATCACTGTTAAGTTTCAGTATCCCTTGCCATTGTTATCTGACTTGTTTGCTCAGATTAAGGGGGCTAGTTGGTTCACTAAGATAGATCTTCGTGGTGCGTATAATCTGGTGAGAATCAGGCAAGGAGATAAATGGAAAACGGCATTTAATACGCCCGAGGGTCATTTTGAGTATCTAGTGATGCCGTTCGGACTTGCCAATGCTCCATCTGTTTTTCAGTCTTTTATGCATGACATCTTCCGTGAGTATCTGGATAAATTCCTGATTGTTTACTTGGATGACATTTTGATCTTCTCAGATGATTGGGAGTCTCATGTGAAGCAGGTCAGAATGGTTTTCCAGGTCCTGCGTGCTAATTCTTTGTTCGTGAAGGGATCAAAGTGTCTCTTCGGTGTGCAGAAAGTTTCATTTTTGGGGTTCATCTTTTCCCCTTCTACTATCGAGATGGATCCGGTTAAGGTCCAAGCCATCCAGGATTGGACTCAGCCGACATCTCTGAAAAGTCTGCAAAAGTTCCTGGGCTTTGCTAATTTTTATCGTCGCTTCATCTGTAATTTTTCTAGCATTGCCAAACCATTGACCGATTTGACCAAGAAGGGTGCTGATTTGGTTAATTGGTCTTCTGCTGCCGTGGAAGCTTTTCAGGAGTTGAAGCGTCGTTTTTGTTCTGCCCCTGTGTTGTGTCAACCAGATGTTTCTCTTCCGTTCCAGGTCGAGGTTGATGCTTCTGAGATTGGAGCAGGGGCGGTTTTGTCACAGAGAGGTTCTGGTTGCTCAGTGTTGAAACCATGTGCTTTCTTTTCCAGGAAGTTTTCTGCTGCTGAGCGTAATTATGATGTGGGCAACCGAGAGTTGCTGGCCATGAAGTGGGCATTCGAGGAGTGGCGTCATTGGCTTGAAGGAGCTAAGCATCGCGTGGTGGTATTGACTGATCATAAGAACCTTACTTATCTCGAGTCTGCCAAGCGCTTGAATCCTAGACAGGCCCGTTGGTCGTTATTTTTTGCTCGCTTCGATTTTGTGATTTCGTACCTTCCGGGCTCTAAAAATGTGAAGGCGGATGCTCTGTCTAGGAGTTTTGTGCCCGACTCTCCGGGTTTATCTGAGCCGGCGAGTATCCTCAAGGAAGGAGTCATTGTGTCTGCCATCTCCCCTGATTTGCGGCGAGTGTTGCAAAAATTTCAGGCTAATAAACCTGATCGTTGTCCGGCCGAGAAACTGTTCGTCCCTGATAGGTGGACTAGTAAAGTTATCTCTGAACTTCATTGTTCGGTGTTGGCTGGTCATCCAGGAATCTTTGGTACCAGAGAGTTAGTGGCTAGATCCTTCTGGTGGCCATCTCTGTCACGGGATGTACGTACTTTTGTGCAGTCCTGTGGGATTTGTGCTAGGGCTAAGCCCTGCTGTTCACGTGCCAGTGGGTTGCTTTTGCCCTTGCCGGTCCCGAAGAGGCCTTGGACACATATTTCGATGGATTTCATTTCTGACCTTCCCGTTTCTCAAAAGATGTCAGTCATTTGGGTGGTCTGTGATCGCTTTTCTAAAATGGTCCATCTGGTGCCCTTGGTTAAATTGCCTTCCTCCTCTGATTTGGTGCCTTTGTTCTTCCAGCATGTGGTTCGTTTGCATGGCATTCCTGAGAATATTGTTTCTGACAGAGGTTCCCAGTTTGTTTCAAGGTTCTGGCGAGCCTTTTGTGGTAGGATGGGCATTGACCTATCTTTTTCCTCGGCTTTCCATCCTCAGACTAATGGCCAGACCGAACGAACCAATCAGACCTTGGAAACATATCTGAGATGTTTTGTTTCTGCAGACCAGGATGATTGGGTGTCCTTTTTGCCGTTGGCTGAGTTCGCCCTTAATAATCGGGCCAGCTCGGCTACCTTGGTCTCTCCATTTTTCTGCAATTCTGGGTTCCATCCTCGTTTCTCTTCAGTACAGGTTGAGTCTTCGGACTGTCCTGGTGTGGATTCTGTGGTGGACAGGTTGCAGCAGATCTGGACTCAGGTAGTGGACAATTTGACCTTGTCCCAGGAGAAGGCTCAACTTTTCGCTAATCGCAGACGCCGTGTGGGTCCCCGACTTCGTGTTGGGGATCTGGTTTGGTTATCTTCTCGTCATATTCCTATGAAGGTTTCCTCTCCTAAATTTAAACCTCGTTTTATTGGTCCGTATAGGATTTCTGAGATTCTCAATCCTGTGTCCTTTCGTCTGACCCTCCCGGACTCCTTTTCCATACATAATGTATTCCATAGGTCATTGTTGCGGAGATACGTGGCACCTATGGTTCCATCTGTTGAGCCTCCTGCCCCTGTTTTGGTGGAGGGGGAATTGGAGTATATTGTGGAGAAAATTTTGGATTCTCGTGTCTCTAGACGGAAACTCCAGTATCTGGTTAAATGGAAGGGTTATGCTCAGGAAAATAATTCCTGGGTTTTTGCCTCTGATGTCCATGCTCCAGATCTTGTTCGTGCCTTTCATGTGGCTCATCCTGGTCAGCCTGGTCTGGTGAGGGTTCGGTGACCCCTCCTCAAGGGGGGGGTACTGTTGTGAATTCTGTGGCTGAATTCACTCCTGTGGTCACAAGTGGTACTGCAGCTTCTGGGCTTCCTCCCTCAGGTGTTCTGGTGAGCTCGTTGGCTGCCTTGTTATTTAACTCCACCTGATTCTGTCTTCCTTGCTCCTTGTCAATGTTCCAGTGTTGGATCTGAGCTTCTGGATCTTTCCTGTGGCCTGCTGCTCTGCTTAGATAAGTGCTTCTTTGCTTTTGTTGCTGTTTTTTCTGTCCAGCTTGTCTATTCGTTTTTGCTGGAAGCTCTGAGACGCAAAGGGTGTACCGCCGTGCCGTTAGTTCGGCACGGTGGGTCTTTTTGCCCCCTTTGCGTGGTTTTTTGCTTTAGGGTTTTTTGTAGACTGCAAAGTTCTCTTTGCTATCCTCGCTCTATCTAGAATATCGGGCCTCACTTTGCTGAATCTATTTCATCCCTACGTTTTGTCTTTTCATCTTGCTAACAGTCATTATATGTGGGGGGCTGCCTTTTCCTTTGGGGTATTTCTCTGAGGCAAGTCAGGCTTGTATTTCTATCTTCAGGCTAGTCAGTTCCTCAGGCTGTGCCGAGTTGCATAGGTAGTGTCAGGCGCAATCCACAGCTGCCTTTAGTTGTGTTTAGGATAGGTTCAGGTATTGCGGTCTACAGAGATTCCACGTCTCAGAGCTCGTTCTATTGTTTTTGGGTTATTGTCAGATCACTGTATGTGCTCTGATTACTGGCACACTGTGTTACTGGATTGCCTTCATAACAGTCGGCTACGTGACAACCAGTTAAACCTCCCACCACCACAACAACTCCCAGGCTCCAATGCGGAACCTTTTGTTTTGGTTGGAGATGAGGCTTTCCAACTGACGAGGCACGTCATGAGGCCTTATCCCAGGCGCAACCTGGACCACCGGCGGAGGGTATTTAATATGAGACTTTCCAGGGAGCGGAGACTGGTGGAATGTGCCTTTGGGATTCTTGTTGCCAAATGGCGTGTTCTCCAGTCTGCCATTCAGCTCAGTGATGCTACAATCAATGAAGTAATAAAAGCCTGTGTTATTTTGCACAATTTTACCCGCATACATGATTGTTCCTCAGATAATATTGTTGATCACCTGATGGACAATGTGATTAGGCCTGCCCCATATGTCCCTCCTCCGCGGCGTCCCCTTTCTGGGCTAAAAGTTTGTGATGTATTCACCAATTATTTTTTGTCTCCTCAAGGTGCCACTCCCTGGCAAGAATATGCAATTGTTAATGTGTAATTTTGATTAATTATAAATGTTTTTTGAAAACTCAAACAAATCTTCCTGTTGTATTTAATTAATTTACATATGGTTATGAGCCTAGCATGTGTGTGTGATGTAATAATGATTGTTCAACAGACATATTTTTGATTTTTTAAACGTAGTTTTTACTTAACCTTTTTTTTGTGAGGTTAGTATTTTAAACTAAACTTTTTTTGATAACCTCTCGTATCTCAAAATTTTTAACTGCCAATATAAGCAGAAAACAACAACAGCCTAACAAAGTGCTATGTCAGCACAAACAGCATCAAGATTTACAAAACAAGATTCTAAAAAAAATTAGCAAAATTTACAAACAAAATTATAAAAAATAAAGATAATAAAAACAAAAAATCACAAATCTTGATAGGTTGGTGGTGGAGATGTGTGTAGGTCAGGGTCCTCATCAGGTGGCCTTTGTAGGCCCAATTGTCCTTGACCCTGTGAGGATGTGGTATTGGCTGGAGGAACATTAGGCCTGGTATGATGTTGGGCAGTCGGCAAATTTAAAAATGGATTCTGACTAAACCCATGATGTTCCTGAACATATGGCCTGGAATCATACCCCAAACCAAAATGGCCATGTTGTCCAAAGCCAGGTTGGGACCAGCCTCCAGCACTGGGTCTGGACAAGTGGCCATATTGGGATGGTTGATGATATCCGGCCATATGGTACTGAGGTTGCCATGGTGGGTTTTGTGTGGGTTGGGGTTGAGGTGTCGGCTCACGTGGAGGGGGTGCTTCAGATCCCTGTTGAGCATGCACCTGTTGGAATCTTTGAGGCCGCAGGATATTTTGTGGTGACATCTGCCACTGTTCAATCATCTCCATAATCTGGTATGGGTTATTTGGGGGGGTGCATGCATCAATAAGGATCTGAATGCACCCTCTCACACGAAGCCTCAACTCACGCTCTATGGGCCTTAAATATCGTGCCAGGCTCCTTGTAAAGCCCTCCTCACCATCATCCTCATGAACCCTTGCCAGGTAGCTCAACACCCCAGCATCAATATTTCTCTTACTTTGTAGGAGCTCTCTCCTGCGGCGAGCATGCTGGGAAAACAATCCAGCCTGTGGTGAGCGCTCAAGGGCAACTGTAGGGCTGCTGCTGTTTGCCTGCTCATCCTGGCTAGGTGGTTCTGCTGATGCTGCTGCTGTAGACGGTGGTGCCTCTTCTTCTTGAGCTGCTGCTGATTCTGGACCTGGCTGGGCAGATGAGGAGGATCCTGGAGGGATAGAGCCTGAGGGATCAGAAGATGGTCCAGCCACCTCTTCTCCTTCCCCAACTGGGTCAATGACAAACTCAGAATCTGACCCTGTCTCCCTGTCAGTGAGGTTAGACTGTGTTCTGTAATGTAAAAATATTTTGAGTACAAAATTGTTTTATATGAAAGATAATAAAAAAAAGGTATAAAATGTGTTGTGAGGTTTCTACTTACATCCTGAGGTCCATGCTGGGGTTCAAGAAAGTTAATCTATCAAAATAGATGTACTTTTTTTTTTTTAGGAGGTGCATCTGCCCCACTCTTTTCCCGCTGCTGCCTCTCCCTCCTGTACTGATCACGGATACTCCGCCATCTTGTTGTAACAGCACCCACTGAAACAAAAAACATTAAACCAAGATATTAGCCCATTATGCACAGTGGTCACACAAGGTGTAATTGACTACACAGATTTTAGTGTAGCATACGAATATGCATTTGTGAAATACAGTTATTAGTAACTTTGTTCAAATAAGACAATTTTAATGTAAGGCCACAAGGACAGAGTCTGCTACCCTCTATCCCAGAAAGAAAAATATTAGAAAAACATTGTTAAGGGACAAATGTTCAAACCATTATTGTAATCCGTTTATCATGTACAGCACCATGTACGTACTGGTGGGCTTTCAATTAAGTTCTATACTAATTAATAAATTAATGATTACAAATTCAAAGTAGTAAGGTACTGCTGTTTCACAAGAAAATTACATTACAAACATGAGTGTACTTACTTATTTGGCTCTGTGCCTCACGTGGCTGCTGCTCATAATGTGGGAATAGGGCCCCACACACACTCCTCCATGCTGCCTCTTTTTGGGCCCCGTTGGCATAGTTTGGATCTCTTTGATCCCAAAGAACTGGCCTTTCTTGGACCAAAATAATCAGCATGTCCACATTGATTAGGTGAGACATGGTGGATCTCACTCCGTGTTCACTGTCTGGCTTTTTGAGCTAATTAGCATGTCTCAGCTTCCTGATTGAGCTATTTGGACAATTCCTGACACCTGCCTGAGTGTAGCGTATTTCTCGCAAGTCACACGCATGGTCCGTATGCATTCCGTATTTTGCGTGCCCCCATAGACTTTCATTGGTGTATTTTTTGCGCAATACGCTGACAAATGCAGCATGCTGCGATTTTCTACGGCCATAGTAAGCCGTATAATACGGATGCATAATATACGGCTGATAGGACCTGACCCATTGGGAAAAATTGGGACGTTTGTTAGGCGTGTTTTACGGACGTATTTTATGCGCTCTTACGTCCGTAAAACTAGTGTGACGCTGGCCTAACAGATTCCACAAATGTCTGAAAGAATATAAGAGCAGTGCAAAGGCTCACCTAGTCACCTACTATACACCCGATGTGCATTTCACAAATGCTTTGTCAGTCCTGAATTCTTATAGAACCACACACTATGTCCCCTAAAAATAATATTACCAAGATCACCTGTAAATAATGACACCACACACTGGCTACAGGACAAGTGGAAAAGAGCCAGGTAAAGCACCAGAATTGGCGCATCTAATAGATGTGCCTTTTCTGGGCAGCTGCAGGCTGCTATTTTTAGTCTGGGGGGCCAATATCCATGGTCCCTTACCAGTCTCAGAATACCAGCCCCCAGCTGTCTGCTTTAGCAAGTCTGGTTGTCAAAAATGGGGGGGACTCCACGTCACTTAAAATATGGCGTGGGGACCCCGCCCCCTCTATTCTTGATAGCTAGCCTTGCTGAAGCTGACAGCTGAGGATTGCAGCCCCCAGCTGTGAGTTTTGCCTGGCTGGTTAACAAAAATACAGGGGAACCCACACCGGTTTTTTTTTTTTTAATTATTTATTTACAGTGCAGGAGCTGCTGATGAATACTCCCATCTGCTGCTCCTGCTCTCGCTGTTATTAGCGGGAGCAGTTGTCCCATCAGCTGATACCAGTGACCGGAGGTAAACTTTATACCTCTGATTGCAGCTGAGTGCTCACGCTGTCTTTTGACAGCGTGGGAACCATGGCTCTCTGACCAGCGGGTATGATTTCAACGCCGATCAGAAGAGGTGTTTGCATGAGAGTGCGACAAACATCCGGTGTTCGGGCAGCCAAACCGAACAGTAACACGGACTTCCTGGTGAAGTTCGTGTTCAGTGTCCATGCCCGAACATTAGGTGTTCGGTACGGACCCTGAACTTTGCTGTTGGGGTTCGCCCATTTCTAGTACTGATGCTGGCTGTGAAAGGGTCCGCACCTGACTGGGTATTCTTCTTATCAGGACAATATCCTGCAGCAGGCTTGACAGACCCTGATTGTCCCCAATGCTTCCAGTTATGGTCTTTTTATTAACAGGTACCTAAAACATTGTTTATCTTAATTGAGTGTAAGGAGATAGTCCTGTGGGTTAGCCATATTGAAATGCGTCAAAAGCAACAGAAACATTGGCTGAACTCACTCTTGGGATAAGCCTTTTGCTATAGATTGTTTTTGGTTTTACTATGCTCTTTTGTGTCTTCAAGATTGTTATCATAAGCACAACACTTGGAGGACACAAGTGCTGATTCTTCCATTACCAGCATCTTTAGTCCAAATGAGTTTGTGGTTTGGAAGTCACTTCCATGCAACATTTTTTTACAGGAATGAAGACAAATTCTTTAAAGGAAATCTAGTTTTTTGTGTAGTATCCTAATAGTATACTAAAATAGGGCTTGGGCAGCCCTTTTAGGATATGTAACATTTATTTCTCTACGTTGCCTCGTTATATTCCTGTAAGCCCCAGACAAATTTAATGTTGTGCACAGGCAAGTCAGGCATATGTAAATTATAAATGAATATTCTTCCCTTTTCCCACCCACAGTCACACCCTCCCCTCCTGGCCGGTGTCACTGATTCAGTCAGACTGCTGTGTGACTCGCCGGAGGATCACACCGCAATTCTTGGGCTGGCAATCTGCTTTCCTGACTTGAGTGTGACAGCATGTATTTCTATGCAGCAGTCACTCTCAGGTCTGAAGAGCAGACCACCAGTTTGAGGTTTCCGATGTGATTCTCAGGCATACGGCAGTCTTACTGAATCAGTGACACTAGCAGATGTGTGGGCAGGATTATGGGAGGGGAATGGGTAAATATTCAATTTATATATGCTTGACTTGCCGGCGCGAGACAATACATTTGTTCGGGGCTTATAGGAACACAATGGCGTCACGTAGAGAAATAACAGTTACATATCCTGAAAAGGCTGCTCAAGCTCTACTTCAGGGTACTATTGGGACATGTGATAATACGGCTGCTTACTAAAGACTATAGGACAAATGGACGTAGAGCGGAGTCCACAGCTCTAAGGATAGAGACTTTTTCCAGCACAGAGCACCGATATTGTTGTGTTTTATTAGCTATTTTCTTACTGTGTTTTATTAGTGATTTGCTTGCTCATCAGTTCATCCTCAGTAAGCAATGTTGACATTTAGTGACAGTAAGCAGATGAAGACGAGCGTGTTAGATCTTATGTAAACCTAAAGGTACCGTCACATGTAGCGACGCTGCAGCGATACCGACAACGATCCCGATCACTGCAGCGTCGCTGTGTGGTCGCTGGAGTGCTGTCACACAGACAGCTCTCCAGCGACCAACGATCCCGAAGTCCCCTGGTAACCAGGGTAAACATCGGGTTACTAAGAGCAGAGCCGCTCTTAGTAACCCGATGTTTACCCTGGTTACCAGCGTAAACGTAAAAAAAACCAGAACACTACATACTTACATTCCGGTGTCTGTCCCCCGGCGCTGTGCTTCTCTGCACTGACTGTGAGCGCCAGCCGGAAAGCACAGCGGTGACGTCACCGCTGTGCTCTGCTTTCCGGCCGGCGCTTACACAGTGCAGAGAAGCACAGCGTCGGGGGACAGACACCGGAATATAAGTATCTAGTGTTTGTTTTTTTACATTTACACTGGTAACCAGGGTAAACATCGGGTTACTAAGCGCAGCCCTGCGCTTAGTAACCCGATGTTTACCCTGGTTACCAGTGAAGACATCGCCACACACGCTGATTTAGCGATGTCTGCGGGAGTCCAGCGACGAAATAAAGTTCTGGACTTTCTGCTCCGACCAACGATGTCACAGCAGGATCCTGATCGCTGCTGCCTGTCAAACTCAACAATATCGCTATCCAGGATGCTGCAACGTCACGGATCGCTAGCGATATCGTTCAGTGTGAAGGTACCTTTAGGCCACACAGTAGATTGCTAGAGGTAAATGTAAAGCAATCATCTTATCAATCCATTGTTCTACTATCCTAGGCCCATTGTAGGGATGGAGATAGTAGACCCAGGGGAGCCATCACCCCAGGGGGTCTCATATACAATCCCAGGTGATGAAATATGGTTTGTTCTGTGAGCTAAAGAAAAATGTTTAAGGGGGAGGGAGAAAAAAGTCACATTGGTTGAATCAGGCAGTTGTTGGAGTGACTTTGGCAGAGGATGAATGAAATGGATGAATGATCTATGGAGTTTGGGAGATTGATTGTTGGCTGGTGGGATATCCATGAGCTATGGTTGTGATTTCCATCATCTGGAGGAACATAGGCTGTGACTGCACACTATAACGGCTGGAGATACCAAAAGCTGTAGGCCAACCAGAGCAGGACTGGCCATCGGGCAGTTCTGGCAAATGCCTGAAGGGCCGGTGGCAGTCGTGGGCCGCTCGCCAGCGCCGACTCCCCCCGACTCACCCCCCCGCCGCCAACGACTCACCCCCCCGCCAGCACCGCCACATTCAACTATGACGCCGGCACAGTTGAATGCAATGATGGAGGAGAGAGCGTCTGCTGATGCTCCCTCTCCCATCATTCCCCGCTCTGCCTGGCGCTGACACTGCGGCTGCACGATGACACCATATCTTAGCACACCTGCTGTGTGATCGGGTAGACTGCAGCTGCTGAGACTGGAGCCAGGAGTAGCGTGGGGCACGAGGAGAGGTGAGGAGAGTGTTTTTTTTTTTTTAAATATATCACTGAGTAATAACTGGATTGTGGGGCTATTGGGGGGGCTGCATTACATTCTATGGGGGTTGTGCTGGATTACATTCTATGGAAGCTATGCTGCATTACATTCTATGGGGCTGTGCTGCATTACACTCTATGGGGGCTGTGCTGCATTACATTCTATGGGGGCTGTGCTGTATTACATTCTATGGGGGCTGGCTGTATTACATTCTATGGGGGCTGTGCTGTATTACATTCTATGGGGGCTGGCTGCATTACATTCTATGGGGGCTGTGCTGCATTACATTTTATGGGGGCTGTGCTGTATTACATTCTATGGGGGCTGGATGTATTACATTCTATGGGGCTGTGCTGTATTACATTCTATGGGGGCTGGCTGCATTACATTCTATGGGGGCTTTGCTGGATTACATTCTATGGGGGCTGTGCTGGATTACATTCTATGGGGGCTGGCTGTATTACATTCTATGGGGCTGTGCTGTATTACATTCTATTGGGGCTGGCTGCATTACATTCTATGGGGGCTGTGCTGCATTACATTCTATGGGGGCTGTGCTGTATTACATTCTATGGGGGCTGTGCTGTATTACATTCTATGGGGGCTGGCTGTATTACATTCTATGGGGGCTGGCTGTATTACATTCTATGGGGGCTGTGCTGCATTACATTCTATGGGGGCTGAGCTACATTACATTTTATGGGGGCTGTGCTGCATTACATTCTATGGGGGCTATGCTGTATTACATTCTATGGGGGCTGTGCTGTATTACATTCTATGGGGGCTGTGCTGCATTACATTCTATGGGGGCTGAGCTGCATTACATTTTATGGGGGCTGTGCTGCATTACATTCTATGGGGGCTATGCTGTATTACATTCTATGGGGGCTGTGCTGTATTACATTCTATGGGGGCTGTGCTGTATTACATTCCATGGGGGCTGGCTGCATTACATTCTATAGGGGGCTGGCTGCATTACATTCTATGGGGGGCTGGCTGCATTACATTCTATTGGGGCTGGCTGCATTACATTCTATGGGGGAGGGCTGTATTACATTCTATGGGGTGCTGTATTATATTCTATGGAGGGGCTACATTGTATTCTATGGGGGGCTGCATTATGCTCTATGAGGGGGGCTACCATATATTATATATGCAGGAGCTGCATTATACTATATGAGGGAGCTGCATTATATTCTCTGGGGGTTACATTATACTCGGGGCTACAATATATTCTGTGGGGTGGCTGCATTATACTCTGGAGTGGCATTATCTATAATATAACGGTGGGAGCGTCACTCTGTCCGAAGCCTTTATAGACTGCGCAAGCGCGACGCACCGCACCTGCGCAGTCTGGACCAGAGTGACGCAGCCGAACTTAATTATCCCCCCCATAATATACCGGCCGTGGGGGCTCCACCCCCCTCCCACCCCCTGTGCGCACCCCCCTCCCACCTCCTGTGCGCCCCCCCAGTGTGCCCCCCCATCCACTGTGATTAAAATACTCACCTAGCTTCCGGATCCCTCGCCGCAGCGTCCTCTTCTGGCCGCAGCCTCTCCTGTATGCGGTCACGTGGGGCCGCCGATTAAAATCATGAATATGCGGCGCCGCCTCCCAAAGGGGCGGAGCCGCATATTCAGTACTGTAATCGGCGGCCCCACGTGACCGCATACAGGAGAGGCTGCGGCCAGAAGAGGACGCTGCGGCGAGGGATCCGGAAGCTAGGTGAGTATTTTAATCACAGCGGGTGCAGGGGGTGGTGCACCGGGGGTGGGGGGGGGGTTTCCTGGATCTGCATTTTAAACACTAATATTCATATGTTCCCTGCAGCAAACGATGCTGCAGGGAACATATGAATCGTGGCTTCAGCACCAGTGGGGGGGGGGGGACAGCGCTTAATGTAGCGCTGTCTCCTGCACGGCACACAGACTGCACACGGACAATGTCCGTGTGCGGTACGTGTTTTACACGTCCAGCACAGCCGCCCCCAGCACAGCCACAGCCACGCACAGCCGCCCCAGCACAGCCACGCACAGCCGCCCCCAGCACAGCCGCCCCCAACACAGCAACAGCCACGCACAGCCGCCCCAGCACAGCCACGCACAGCCACCCCAGCACAGCCACCCCAGCACAGCCACAGCCACGCACAGCCGCCCCCAGCACAGGCACGCACAGCCGCCCCAGCACAGCCACGCACAGCCATCCCAGAACAGCCACGCACAGCCACCCCAGCACAGCCATGCACAGCCGCCCCCAGCACAGCCACAGCCACGCACAGCCACCCCCAGCACAGCCACAGCCACGCACAGCCGCCCGCAGCACAGCCACAGCCACGCACAGCCACCCCCAGCACAGCCACAGCCACGCACAGCCGCCCCCAGCACAGCCGCCCCCAGCACAGCCACGCACAGCCGCCCCACCACAGCCGCCTCCAGCACAGCCACAGCCACGCACAGCCGCCCCCAGCACAGCCACAGCCACGCACAGCCGCCCCCAGCACAGCCACGCACAGCCGCCCCCAGCACAGCCACGCACAGCCGCCCCAGCACAGCCACGCACAGCCGCCCCCAGCACAGCCACGCACAGCCGCCCCCAGCACAGCCACAGCCACGCACAGCCGCCCCCAGCACAGCCACGCACAGCCGCCCCCAGCACAGCTACAGCCACGCACAGCCGCCCCCAGCACAGCCACGCACAGCCGCCCCCAGCACAGCCACAGCCACGCACAGCCGCCCCCAGCACAGCCACAGCAGCCCCCAGCACAGCCACACACAGCCGCCCCAGCACAGCCAGAGCCACGCACAGCCGCCCTCAGCACAGCCACGCACAGCCGCCCCAGCACAGCCACGCACAGCTGCCCCCAGCACAGCCACGCACAGCCGCCCTCAGCACAGCCACGCACAGCCGCCCCCAGCACAGCCACGCACAGCCGCCCCCAGCACAGCCACGCACAGCCGCTCCCAGCACAGCCGCCCCAGCACAGCCGCCCCCAGCACAGCCATGCACAGCTGCCCCCAGCACAGCCACAGCCACGCACAGCCACCCCCCAGCACAGCCACGCACAGCCGCCCCCAGCACAGCCACAACCATGCACAGCTGCCCCCAGCACAGCCGCCCCCAGCACAACCACGCACAGCCGCCCCCAGCACAGCCACGCATAGCCGCCCCCAGCACAGCCACGCACAGCCGCCCCCAGCACAGCCACGCACAGCCGCCCCCAGTACAGCCACGCACAGCTGCCCCCACCACGCACAGCCGCCCCCAGCACAGCCACGCACAGCCGCCCCCAGCACAGCCGCCCCCAGCCCCCAGCACAGCCACGCACAGCCGCCCCCAGCACAGCCACGCACAGCCGCCCCCAGCACAGCCACGCACAGCCGCCCCCAGCACAGCCATGCACAGCCGCCCCCAGCACAGCCACGCACAGCCGCACCCAGCACAGCCAAGCACAGCCGCCCCCAGCACAGCCACGCACAGCCGCCCCCAGCATAGCCACGCACAGCCGCCCCCAGCACAGCCGCCCCCAGCACAGCCATGCACAGCCGCCCCATGCACAGCCACGCACGGCCTCCCCCAGCACAGCCACACACAGCGCCCCCAAAACAGCCACGCACAGCCGCCCCCAGCACAGCCACACACAGCGCCCCCAGCACAGCTGCCCCCAGCACAGCCACGCACAGCCGCCCCCAGCACAGCCACGCACAGCCACCCCCAGCACAGCCACGCACAGCCGCCCCCAGCACAGCCATGCACAGCCGCCCCCAGCACAGCCACCCGCACTCGGGCAGTAGAGCCAGAGAGAGAAAGATGGGAGCAACATATGGCAGAATGGAAACAGGAACAGGCAGAATGGGTGCAGCACATTACAACAGAATGGGGGCACAGGATGGCAACAGCACATGGCAGAATGTTTGCGCACCATGGGAGCAGCACATGACAGAATGGGGGTGCACGATGAGAGCAGCATATGACAGAATGGGGGCGCACACATGACAGGATGGGGGTGCAGGATGGGAGCACATGACAGGATGAGGGTGCAGGATGGGAGCACATGACAGGATGGGGGTGCAGGATGGGAGCACATGACAGGATGGGGACGCAGGATGGGAGCATATGACAGGATGGGGACGCAGGATGGGAGCATATGACAGGATGGGGACGCAGGATGGAGCAGCACATGACAGGATGGGGGTGCAGAATGGGAGCAGCCCATGACAGAATGGGGGCGCAGGATGAGAGCAGCACATGACAGGATGGGGGTGCAGGATGGGAACAGCCCATGACAGAATGGGGGTGCAGGATGGGAGCAGCACATGACAGAATGGGGGTGCAGGATGGGAACAGCACATGACAGGACGGGGGCGCAGGATGGAGCAGCACATGACAGGATGGGGACGCAGGATGGGAGCAGCACATGTTAGGATGGGGACGCAGGATGGTGCAGCACATGACAGGATGGAGACCATATACTAATATAAATGCTCGCCACCCGGGCGTAGAACGGGTTCAATAGCTAGTTATACTATATGTGGGCTGTATTATAATGTACCGAGGACTATGGGGAATACATTATACTATATGAAGAACTATGGGGTGCATTATACTATGGGAAGTGAATTGTACTACATGGATGACAATGGCGGGCATTATACTATATGGAGCACTATGAGGAATGTATTATACTATTTGTAGGACTGAGGAGTGTATTATACTATATGGAGGACTGAGTGCATTAAACTATATGGAGCACTATGAGGAGTGTATTATACCATATGAAGGACTGAGCAGTGTACTATACTATATGGAGGACTGAGGAGTGTATTATACTATATGGAGGACTGAGGGGCACATTATAATATATAGAGGACTATGGGGTGTATTCTACTAAACAAGCAAAATGCTGCCTATTCATCAAGTGATTGGATTGTTTATGTGGGAACAGAAATCCTTGTTCTCAGCAGCACATCGCCGGTGTAAACTGTAGATGCTGCTAATAACATGATACTGTATGGGGACAGATTGATCTAATTGTGATTGTTCTGTCCCCATCATTCTTTCTCAGTTGGTGTAAAGAGGCCAGGAAACAAGCGAACGACTTCACTATTGTCGATCACACTCGTTTAGTGGCCTGAGATCAGTGCATGTAAATACAGCAGAAATGCTTCGCAGGGAGACCAGGCAAGGATGATGACAGTTGTAGTTATCACCCGGCACCTGGGAATAGCGCTAACTCTACTGCTTTTCCCAGCCACCAGAGCATTTAATTCTGGTATGTGTAATGATTTTTAGGGTTGCTGTCAGCTGCGTAATGTCAGCTGCTATCAATCCCTGGTGTAAGTAATGGAGAGGTGTCTATCGGACACCCCCACTACTGACCCAGACCTGGCGAGACCCAGCGACTCTGAAGAGCGGTGACGGTAGTAACAATACCGCTCTTCACAGTTGCCGAGCTCAGAGCAAGACCCGGAATATCTGAAGAGCGGTGATGTTACTGACTTACTGATGTCACCGCTCTTCAGAGTCCCTGGGTCCCATGCTGCTCCCCGGAACCAAAAGTGGCTGTAGGCAAAGTTTATGGAGCATCAAAGTGAGGTTCCATAGCCTTTGGTCATCTCATCCCTTCATTATCTACAAGATCCAGTTATGTAGGTAAAGTAGCGGCTTTTCTTGGTACTGCAACTAAAAGCAGTAAATAGGACTGAGCTGTAATGCTGGATACAGCTGTGATTATATGTTATATAGTCGTGTTACACTCCCCTCACTTCTTGTAACCTACAAGGGTACAAAGATATTATACAGTCACCATGTGACAAGTGGGCCTGTGTAACTTCAAATGCCAGGGCTGAATTTTAGTCCCAGTCCGGCCCTGGGGCCAACCAAAAGTTGGGAGACAGTGGGTATCGCCTGATATGGGGCCAGTGGAACTACCAAACTTGTGGACTGAGGACATTGTATGTTGGCCATCTACATGGATTTGTTGTACAACCATGGATGTATGAAATAAACATAGTTGCATCGTTGACCTGCTTAGGTGATTTTTATAACCCACAACAACATCAGATCCTCACAGGACACTACACAAAAACTACCTGACAGATTCCCTTTAATAAAGTAATTTGCAAATTGTCATGACTTTCCATGCTGGACACAATTATTAAATAAAAAATTAAAGATTAGTTTCTCTTTAATTATTGACCTTTAGCTTTTAAGCTTATTCTCAAACCTTTTTGCAACTATCAAAAGGCTTTGTTTTCTTATTGTTGATAAAATGTGTTGTGTTATTTTATGGTTTGTAAAATGTTAACATTTTCAAAGTGAATTTGAAAGAGAAATCTACAAAATCTTTAAATAGTAACCATTGTTTTTATTTTTAATTTAATAAATGAATAGAATACAAGAGAATCAGCAACTTTGTTATACCATATCAAAAGTATCAAAGAAATTTGCTTTTTTTTCCTCACGGACTGATCTCACTTTCAATTCATGTATAATATGTGTATTCAATGAAAACAGATTTTCACAGCACTGAGATCTCAGTAATGGGAAAGTCTGTATTCACTGAAGGCACATTTTACCCCTGAACAGAGAAATTTGAGAATATTATGATCTGTCAAGGAGGAGAAAGAAGCGGATTTATTTAATATAATATATTTAGAAAGTTTCTTGTTTTCAAGTACATTTTTGCATTAAATTACAATATATAATAGGTTTTGAAATGTATCAGTACAACTAAATATTTCCTTTTCACCAATGTTTAATAACTGCTTAAAAATCTTTGCAGTGCAGAAACAATGACATTTAATCTTTTATTTTTATTTATTTAGCTGTTTTGAAAATGGACTATTCGGTGGTTGATTTAGAAACTCTTCAAGCTTTATATGAAAATGTAAGTATAGTTTGCAAACCCATGTGAATAGAAGCAACACTCCAGGCTCCTTGTTGCAAAGCCATATTTGCCTCAGTATATGTATGGCAGTCGCTAAATATTTGTTTTTATAATAATTTTCAAAAAGAAAGACAATAAACAATTGACAACAATTAAAACAATACTAGCAGCTAATAGAAACTCCATGTCTATTCAATTACAAAGGTCATCCATACAGGTGATAGGAAAAATACATTTACAGAATAGTTATATGAAATGAAGATCAGCTAAATGCTTCAGTCCTAGCAGGACATAGGTAGATGATTGTGCAATATCTGACATAAATGATGGTTATAGAACAAGGCAATTAGAAAAAGGCAACTAAATAAAACCAGTACGATAGGGGGAGATCAAAGCTGTGTGCCTGTGAGTCACCTCTCATGGACAAACCTTGAAATGGGGAAGTGAAGGAGTCAGAGGTCAAAAGCCAAGAGGATACATCAAAGACAAAGGAAAAAGACAAACGAATAGTCAGAGGCAAAGTCTGAGGTTAGGTGTTTTGTCAAGTTCTGATGGTAGTAGTGGTGTAGGGCAAGCGTCGCAGGAAAGAATTGAGAGGACACAGCAAAGTGCAGTCTTTACGTTTTACTCACAGTTCAGACATTATTCCCCAGCAGGGGTGCTGTGTCCTCCAGGTCAGTGGTCCAGGAAGTCTCCAGTAACTTGGGGCACCTATCCAGAGCCCCCTTTTTATATATCTTTCTTGGCCATCTCACTGCGCTGGCTGCCTCCTCTCCTGCCCTGCACTTCACACCCAGTGTCCCGACTCGGTAGTCACGAGTCCTGCCAGGCGACATCTCTTCACTATCCCCTTGACCCTCTATGTCTACCTTTTCAGCGAAGTAGGTGCGAGCTTGGCTGTGACACTTACAGGCACGACAGCCTCCGGGTTCCTAGTTGAGGCCTGTAGTTCCTCCACTAGATCAGGGGCCGGTTCCCCTTTCTGTGACCAGGTCTCTCCACCTGGCGATGGTCAATGTGAATGCGGGCCACATGGATGGTTTCTGCACTTCCCGTGCCCCTAGGACCCCTTCTTTTTTCCTGGGAGCTTCTTTCCTTTCTTTCTCTCTTTCCTGCTGGGATGAGCTTCTACCAGCTCCAGTCCCCAGCTTCAACTCTCTCTTACACATCTGCTCTCTTCTCTTGCCTCCCACAGACTCTTCACTTACTTACTATATCAATCCACCCCTACTTCACTTTCCCAACCCCCACCTTCTACCTAATCCATCCCTGGCCTGGAGAGGTCTGGTGTTGGGTGCAAGTGTTAGGGTTCTGTACAGTGTCCCCTCCTTACCAGAGTGTTGGGGCATCACACCTCTGACTGAGGTGTAGTACTTCTGTGGCGACTGGACCTTCAGGGGCGTTAAATAAATAGGGCAGCACACTGCAGCGCCAAAACATGCAAACTTGAAAAAACGAAATTTGAACTGCATTACTGCACTAGAAATATGAAAAATGAGAGCTTTTAGCACACAAAAATGGCCAATTTTATGTGTACCTCGTAGCCACGTTAAGGCATCTCTCTTATACGAGGTCCTACGTTTGACCTACCTCACTGAGAATAAACGTCTCCATCTGAATGGGTACATGTAAAAACCTCTTCTTGGACTCAAATTCTCTCTCTATGTTTGGGGTATTGGACCTACTATAATTAAAACACCTGAAGCTAGGAGGCGGGGAGTGCACGATCAGAAGGCTAGAGAATACATTTCAAAAAACCTGATCTGCACATCCAAACATAGACTGAGTGTGAACAGGTGCTGAACCCAGAGTCGCCAACTCGTATATAGTTAAATAAATAGGGCAGCACACTGCAGCGCCAAAACATGCAAACTTGAAAAAACGAAATTTGAACTGCATTACTGCACTAGAAATATGAAAAATGAGAGCTTTTAGCGCACAAAAATGGCCAATTTTATGTGTACCTCGTAGCCACGTTAAGGCATCTCTCTTATACGAGGTCCTACGTTTGACCTACCTCACTGAGAATAAACGTCTCCATCTGAATGGGTACATGTAAAAACCTCTTCTTGGACTCAAATTCTCTCTCTATGTGGAGGGGTATTGGACCTACTATAATTAAAACACCTGAAGCTAGGAGGCGGGGAGTGCACGATCAGAAGGCTAGAGAATACATTTCAAAAAACCTGATCTGCACATCCAAACATAGACTGAGTGTGAACAGGTGCTGAACCCAGAGTCGCCAACTCGTATATAGTTAAATAAATAGGGCAGCACACTGCAGCGCCAAAACATGCAAACTTGAAAAAACGAAATTTGAAATGCATTACTGCACTAGAAATATGAAAAATGAGAGCTTTTAGCGCACAAAAATGGCCAATTTTATGTGTACCTCGTAGCCACGTTAAGGCATCTCTCTTATACGAGGTCCTACGTTTGACCTACCTCACTGAGAATAAACGTCTCCATCTGAATGGGTACATGTAAAAACCTCTTCTTGGACTCAAATTCTCTCTCTATGTGGAGGGGTATTGGACCTACTATAATTAAAACACCTGAAGCTAGGAGGCGGGGAGTGCACGATCAGAAGGCTAGAGAATACATTTCAAAAAACCTGATCTGCACATCCAAACATAGACTGAGTGTGAACAGGTGCTGAACCCAGAGTCGCCAACTCGTATATAGTTTTTTGAAATGTATTCTCTAGCCTTCTGATCGTGCACTCCCCGCCTCCTAGCTTCAGGTGTTTTAATTATAGTAGGTCCAATACCCCTCCACATAGAGAGAGAATTTGAGTCCAAGAAGAGGTTTTTACATGTACCCATTCAGATGGAGACGTTTATTCTCAGTGAGGTAGGTCAAACGTAGGACCTCGTATAAGAGAGATGCCTTAATGTGGCTACGAGGTACACATAAAATTGGCCATTTTTGTGCGCTAAAAGCTCTCATTTTTCATATTTCTAGTGCAGTAATTATTCTGCTAATAACCAAGAAAAATTATCTTTCACAATTGGTGCAGAATCCAACCAGAGGAGCAGCACTTTTAGACCTAATACTATCTAATAGACCTGACAGAATAACAAATCTGCAGGTGGTTGGGCATTTAGGAAATAGCGACCACAATATTGTGCAGTTTCACCTGTCTTTCACTAGGGGGACTTGTCAGGGAGTCACAAAAACACTGAACTTTAGGAAGGCAAAGTTTGAACAGCTTAGAGATGCCCTTAATCTGGTAGACTGGGACAATATCCTCAGAAATGAGAATACAGATAATAAATGGGAAATGTTTAAGAACATCCTAAATAGGCAGTGTAAGCGGTTTATACCTTGTGGGAATAAAAGGACTAGAAATAGGAAAAACCCAATGTGGCTAAACAAAGAAGTAAGACAGGCAATTAACAGTAAAAAGAAAGCATTTGCACTACTAAAGCAGGATGGCACCATTGAAGCTCTAAAAAACTATAGGGAGAAAAATACTTTATCTAAAAAACTAATTAAAGCTGCCAAAAAGGAAACAGAGAAGCACATTGCTAAGGAGAGTAAAACTAATCCCAAACTGTTCTTCAACTATATCAATAGTAAAAGAATAAAAACTGAAAATGTAGGCCCCTTAAAAAATAGTGAGGAAAGAATGGTTGTAGATGACGAGGAAAAAGCTAACATATTAAACACCTTCTTCTCCACGGTATTCACGGTGGAAAATGAAATGCTAGGTGAAATCCCAAGAAACAATGAAAACCCTATATTAAGGGTCACCAATCTAACCCAAGAAGAGGTGCGAAACCGGCTAAATAAGATTAAAATAGATAAATCTCCGGGTCCGGATGGCATACACCCACGAGTACTAAGAGAACTAAGTAATGTAATAGATAAACCATTATTTCTTATTTTTAGTGACTCTATAGCGACAGGGTCTGTTCCGCAGGACTGGCGCATAGCAAATGTGGTGCCAATATTCAAAAAGGGCTCTAAAAGTGAACCTGGAAATTATAGGCCAGTAAGTCTAACCTCTATTGTTGGTAAAATATTTGAAGAGTTTCTGAGGGATGTTATTCTGGATTATCTCAATGAGAATAACTGTTTAACTCCATATCAGCATGGGTTTATGAGAAATCGCTCCTGTCAAACCAATCTAATCAGTTTTTATGAAGAGGTAAGCTATAGACTGGACCACGGTGAGTCATTGGACGTGGTATATCTCGATTTTTCCAAAGCGTTTGATACCGTGCCGCACAAGAGGTTGGTACACAAAATGAGAATGCTTGGTCTGGGGGAAAATGTGTGTAAATGGGTTAGTAACTGGCTTAGTGATAGAAAGCAGAGGGTGGTTATAAATGGTATAGTCTCTAACTGGGTCGCTGTGACCAGTGGGGTACCGCAGGGGTCAGTATTGGGACCTGTTCTCTTCAACATATTCATTAATGATCTGGTAGAAGGTTTACACAGTAAAATATCGATATTTGCAGATGATACAAAACTATGTAAAGCAGTTAATACAAGAGAAGATAGTATTCTGCTACAGATGGATCTGGATAAGTTGGAAACTTGGGCTGAAAGGTGGCAGATGAGGTTTAACAATGATAAATGTAAGGTTATACACATGGGAAGAGGGAATCAATATCACCATTACACACTGAACGGGAAACCACTGGGTAAATCTGACAGGGAGAAGGACTTGGGGATCCTAGTTAATGATAAACTTACCTGGAGCAGCCAGTGCCAGGCAGCAGCTGCCAAGGCAAACAGGATCATGGGGTGCATTAAAAGAGGTCTGGATACACATGATGAGAGCATTATACTGCCTCTGTACAAATCCCTAGTTAGACCGCACATGGAGTACTGTGTCCAGTTTTGGGCACCGGTGCTCAGGAAGGATATAATGGAATTTGAGAGAGTACAAAGGAGGGCAACAAAATTAATAAAGGGGATGGGAGAACTACAATACCCAGATAGATTAGCGAAATTAGGATTATTTAGTCTAGAAAAAAGACGACTGAGGGGCGATCTAATAACCATGTATAAGTATATAAGGGGACAATACAAATATCTCGCTGAGGATCTGTTTATACCAAGGAAGGTGACGGGCACAAGGGGGCATTCTTTGCGTCTGGAGGAGAGAAGGTTTTTCCACCAACATAGAAGAGGATTCTTTACTGTTAGGGCAGTGAGAATCTGGAATTGCTTGCCTGAGGAGGTGGTGATGGCGAACTCAGTCGAGGGGTTCAAGAGAGGCCTGGATGTCTTCCTGGAGCAGAACAATATTGTATCATACAATTATTAGGTTCTGTAGAAGGACGTAGATCTGGGTATTTATTATGATGGAATATAGGCTGAACTGGATGGACAAATGTCTTTTTTCGGCCTTACTAACTATGTTACTATGTTACTATGTTACTATGTAATGCAGTTCAAATTTCGTTTTTTCAAGTTTGCATGTTTTGGCGCTGCAGTGTGCTGCCCTATTTATTTAACTATATACGAGTTGGCGACTCTGGGTTCAGCACCTGTTCACACTCAGTCTATGTTTGGATGTGCAGATCAGGTTTTTTGAAATGTATTCTCTAGCCTTCTGATCGTGCACTCCCCGCCTCCTAGCTTCAGGTGTTTTAATTATAGTAGGTCCAATACCCCTCCACATAGAGAGAGAATTTGAGTCCAAGAAGAGGTTTTTACATGTACCCATTCAGATGGAGACGTTTATTCTCAGTGAGGTAGGTCAAACGTAGGACCTCGTATAAGAGAGATGCCTTAACGTGGCTACGAGGTACACATAAAATTGGCCATTTTTGTGCGCTAAAAGCTCTCATTTTTCATATTTCTAGTGCAGTAATGCAGTTCAAATTTCGTTTTTTCAAGTTTGCATGTTTTGGCGCTGCAGTGTGCTGCCCTATTTATTTAACTATATACGAGTTGGCGACTCTGGGTTCAGCACCTGTTCACACTCAGTCTATGTTTTTTGAAATGGACCTTCAGGGGCGACACAAAAACCAATTAACCCACATTTAACACTTAGCTGCTATTGTTACCAATTTCGAAGACAACTCCATTGTAAAGAATTTGGAAAGTTTCATGCTTGGAAAATTACAACAGATGAGGAAGATATTAATATCTGTTTGTGTAAATGGCTAATAGACCAATTTTTATAATATGTAAGATTGGCCTGCTTTTTCACAAATCTGTGTGTGCAGCTTAAATATGGAAGAAAAAGCTAGATTCAAGAAACCTGTGGCATACCACTCACAGCGACAGACAATGCAATTGGTATGCGCCCTGCACTGTGTAGCCCTGCCTCCACTATATTTGCATAGACACACTTCTCTGACTGACAAATCTTACATCTCTCTTCATCTAGAAAGGAGCTGAGGAGCTTCAGGGCAGATGCCTACTGAGGCGGACTGCCTGAAGAATATTGCAGCGATACAGAGAAGAAGGGGGTAAGACAACCCATCTTCTGTGAGGGCAGGCGGGCAGCAGACAGTCAGCAAAGGAGAGAGAATGTCTAGCAGTAGCATTTTTTTTCATGGTGAGGTATGCGATGTGCAAATAAGGATATTTACAAGAGAGGGGGAGAGAGTGTAAGGGTACCGTCACACTATACGATTTACCTACGATCACGACCAGCGATATGACCTGGCCGTGATCGTAGGTAAATCGTAGTGTGGTCGCTGGGGAGCTGTCACACAGACAGCTCTCCAGCGACCAACGATGCCGAGGTCCCTGGGTAACCAGGGTAAACATCGGGTAACTAAGCGCAGGGCCGCGCTTAGTAACCCGATGTTTACCCTGGTTACAAGCGTAAAACTAAAAAAAAACAAACAGCACATATTTACATTCTGGTGTCCGTCAGGTCCCTTGCCGTCTGCTTCCCGCACTCACTGACTGCCGGCCGTAAAGTGAAAGTGAAAGCACAGCCGCTGTGCTCTGCTTTCACTTTACGGCCGGCAGTCACAGTGCGGGAAGCAGACGGCAAGGGACCTGACGGACACCAGAATGTAAGTATGTGCTGTTTGTTTTTTTTTAGTTTTACGCTTGTAACCAGGGTAAACATCGAGTTACTAAGCGCGGTCCTGCGCTTAGTTACCCGATGTTTACCCTGGTTACAAGCGAACGCATCGCTGGATCGCATCGCTAGATCGCTAGATCGGTGTCACACACACCGATCTAGCGATGACAGCGGGAGATCCAGCGATGAAAGAAAGTTCTAAACGATCTGCTACGACGTACGATTCTCAGCAGGATCCCTGATCGCTGCTGCGTGTCAGACACAGCGATATCGTAACGATATCGCTGGAACGTCACGAATCGTACCGTCGTAGCGATCGAAATGGTATAGTGTGACGGTACCCTAAGAAGCAAATGCCCTGCTATGTTTGGACTGACACACTGGGGGTCAAGTGAATCCCACTTTGGGCTCCAGAGCCATGACTGTCATACATATGAATTTATCCTGTTCAGTGTGCAGAGGGTAAAGGATCTTGTCCTTGTCCATCATAGGCAGCCATTTCCATAAAGACTCATGAACTTGGAAACCATCAATCAGAATCTGCCTTTTTCCATGACTTGCAGATCAGAGGATCAATGGCATGAGCTGATGGCAGAATATGCGCTTTATTTTTGTATTTAACCTGTTTAGCAACTTTTTAGGCTGTGTGCACAGTGCATTTTTGATGCGTCTACCCAGCATTTTTTCCTCACGGAAATGGACCAAAAATGCCTTTGAGTGTTTGCAGTATGTTTTTTTTTCTGCAGCGTGTAAATTCTTTGTGCGGATTTGTAGCATTTTCCATACATTGACTTCAATTGAGTCAGTCAAATCTGCAGCAAAAACGCAGGTAGAAAAGTGTTTGTTGATTTGCTGAGTTTTTCGTTGCATTTTTACCGGATTCCTATGAGGTTTCCCACTGTTTTATCTGCTTACCGCAGGTTAGCAGGCGTGGGCTGATGAGACTACTCCCCCCCATCAGCCTACATCTACTGTCACTGATAACAGTGATGGCAGGAGCTGCTGACTATACAAAGGTGACATCAGCCCCCATGGCCACCACTACAGGGCAACTGGAAAGAGCAAGTCTAAGAGCCAGATTTGGCGCATCTTATAGATTTTTTGGGGTGGCTGAGAGCTGATGTTTTTAGTCTGGGAGGCGCCAATATCCATGGCCCCTTCCTAGGTTATTAATATCATCCTGTAGCTGTCTGCCTAGCCTCTGCTGGTTACATTTTATGTTGGGACCTATGTCAATTTTTTTTCTTCAGGTCCCCCTGTAAACAAGCCATTAAAGGCTAAGGACCCTGGGGCGCTGCATAAACACAAACAAACACACAAAATCATTGTCACCATCCTATGTAGGTGAGTTAAAAGAGTGAACCTGTACATGGGCAGTAATGTCATTTTCCTCTAGGGGAGAGTGGTGTTACGTTTGGAGACAAAGAATGACAACTGCATCCAGGTATCACAAACGTGCAACACATTTCACACTCCAGGCCACCAGGGGGAGCTCCTGCTCCTATTTATTAGGTCACTCCCCACATTGGTAAAACTGGTGACCTGTAGGGAAAGTTAGTTAGTTGCTGGCTGAGCTTCGCTCAGGTAGTTGGTCCCTGGCAGGGGTGGGATCCTGTCAGAGAACGAAGGAGAAGAACACGGAGCTGTGCATGTGGAGCGCCCCCAGACACAGGGCCATGAGTTCTCGGGTTCTCGAGTTCTCGGCCTCTCTAGTTCGGTTCTGAGGCTGTCACGGTGGCTAGACCCGGTCCGCGACTCTGCTAAGGGGCGTCCAATAAAGATGGTACAGTCTATCAGGGGTTCGTGATGCCACCTGTGGTGTTCGGTCAGGGTGACCGACGCTGCTGTGGGGTCTGCTGGGGTGATGGAATGGCAGCTGGATGGTATACCTTCCCACAGGTGAAGTATGTCCCCAGGGCTTCCCAGTAAGGTGGATGGTGATGGTGTGAGGTGCAGTCAATAACGAGGACACAAGGTTGCAGTCTCTTTACCTCTTTACTGAAGACTTCAGGATCCTCAATCCAGAGCACGCTTAACAGGGCTATCTGAGACCGGCCGGTCCAATGGGCACATCCAGAGTTCCCTTTGCAGGTGGAAATCAGTGCCTACCACTAGCGCCTGTGTGTTGTAGTGCTACCCTGCTGAGCATTCGGAATAGTCCTCACAACTGCTGTTCTCATTCGTTCGTTCTTTCTAATTCTCTCTCGCTTGTTCCAGATGTTACTAGTTTCTCGTCCCCCAGGTACGTTATGGCTAGGACGCACCCGTATGACGGGAAGGCTCGGAGCTCTTCCAGGACCCTAGAGATGCCCCTCTCCACGCGTTGCCCCCTATGTCTTCGTAGGAAATTTAAGGTAGACAGCCAACCTATAATTAACTGTCCTGCGGAGTTCGAAGTAAGGCCTAGAGTCAGTTACTCCCGCGCTGTTCCGGCCACCGGCTACGCGCCTCAGTAGGATGTTGCCTCGGTCTCACGGCACGACTCCTACTGGTTCTCCTTTGTGCTTGATCTCGTTTCTCACTGTTCCACAATATCCTTCCCTTCGTGTCTCTCTCTTAGGATACCGCCGCGGGGTGTGCAGGCGCGGTTCCGTAACGGTCTGCTCTGTTCGCTAGGCACCTGCCAGGTTCCCACGCCTGACAGGGACTCCCCTGTGTCTTCTTCCTGCAACACCCCCTGCCACGGGATGTTGCCTGAATCCAACCCAGTCAGCTTCTGACTAACTTCCTATCCAACCCCTAGTTTTACCAGTGTAAGGAGTGGCCCAATAAATAAAGCCTTTTTCTCCCCCTAGTGGCCGGAGTGTGAAGTGTAATGTGTGCTGGTGATACCTGGTCAGTAGAATTCCTTCAGTGCCATCAGACGTACCATCACTCCCCTTAGTGGCAGAGTGTCATACTGCAACGACCAGATCTCTGGGGCGCTGCACATGCCCTCAGAGCTGCAGCTCCTAGAAAGAGACATCAAAGGCAGAATTGTATTGCAGCGAGCGTGCAAAAGACGAAAGAAGTCGTAGCAAAGGAGTGGATATCAGAAGGGGACCAGTCCTACACAGGCTGCCTCCTTCTGAGGTGCAGAATCCCGGTAGCCGGAACACCGAAGGAGTAATGTTCTTTATGCCTTGCTCCAGAGACTAGCAGGACAGCTAAATTCACATTACCTGTCCGTCCTACACCAAGGAGGCACGGTGGCACCCTTTAGAGGCTGGGGCATGATAGAATCCCTATAAACCACCTCAAGCCAGCAGTTATACGGGTTTGTCCTATCCTAGCCGGGGGACAGAGAGAGAGACATAACATATACAACATGTAATGTGCTGCTGCAGTGCAGTATAGAGCAACCTCCACCAGGGGGTGCTGGTTAAGGAAAAAAGGTTGTACACACAGCGCAGCAACACTGAACAACAACACAGGTGTCACAGGTAATGAAAGGGACGTCAGACAAGCCAAGGTCATGCACAAAGATAGCAGCGCGGTTCAGAAGGGGCGAGCAGAGACTAGTCGGGGACAAGCAAGTAGTCAGAGCCTACCGGGAACGTGGTAACCAAAACGTGAGACGTAAGACGGAGTCAGGGTACAAGCCAGAGGTCAGAATAAGTCATAAACGGGTGCAGGCAGACAGATGCAAAAGGAACACTAGTACAAGTATCCTGGTCAGGTGCTCAAACCGTGCAGCATGAACTATAGCTGACACTGGCCCACAGGCTGCAGCGGACTTAAATAGCTCAGCCAGCTTCAAAGTGAGGCGGAGAGGATTAACTCCCACATGACCAGTCCAGAGATAAGACAGCTGAACATAAACTCAGAACTGGATCATGACACAACAGTTGTGAGGACATTACGAGAAGCTTAGCAGTAAGGGACTACAACACTGCAGCGCTAGAGGAAGGCTACTGATTTCCACCTTGACAAGGGGACTCTGGACTTGCCTCCAAACCCTCCGGACTCTGAATGCCCTGTGATCTGGTGCCCTGGACTGTGGATGCTGAAGTCTTCAGTAAAGGTAAAGAGACTGCAACCTTGTGTCCTCGTTCTTCTCTGCACCTCTCACCATCCACCATCTACATACTGGAAAGCCCTGTGGACATACTTCACCTTTGCGAAGGTATACCATCTAGCTGCCATAACATCACCCCAGTGGACCCCTTAAAGCAGCGACGGTTACCCTGATCGAATACCACAGGTGGCATCACGATCATTTCCCCTTTATATACCTTTCCCTTTTACACGGACGTCCCAGGGCCACGGACCGGGTCAGCCACCGTGACATCCCCCTGTGAACCGCAGGACCTGGTACTGAGTACCCCACGGCCCCATGGGGGGCACTCCATTTACTTACTGGGTTAACTATAAGGAATAATGGTGTCATGCTGACACCTTTTCATTACTAAGCCTAGGGCTTGGTGTCAATGACAGCCCTAATCCCTTTACCCTTATGCTACTGCATCAGAATGAAAAAAGTGGTGTTGAACCAAGAAATTACATCACAAAACTTTTTTAATAACTTTATTTAGCTCAAAAAAGCATTCATTGCTGTACAAAAATGCATATAAAATCACAGCAAAAACACACCAAACATCATGGCAAAATGCTCATTTTTGTCACAGTGTCTTTGCTGTCAAGAGATGCAGAAACCTTGCAGAAATATCTGCAATCAAATACTCAACATGTAATCGCTCCCACAGTGTATCACTGAGCTGCTGTGAGAGTTCACCGGAGTTCATCAGCTGATCAGCTCCGGTGCTCTCACTTACAGCACCGCTGCGTGAGAACTTTCCCATGCAGCAGTGGTGCCATAGGGGAGAGCACTGGAGCTGATCAGCTGATGAACTCTAGTGAACTTTCTCATGGCAACTCAGTGACACTGCAGGAGCGATTACCTCCCATCACCGACTGTCTTTAAGAGCATTTACATCACTGATGTGACTGCTCTCAAAGTGATCAGGATCGTCATGGGACATTATTGATTATCTTCTCTGCGGTCAGGTGAAGAATATTGTGGTTTTTTTTTTTTTGGTTGCAGGAGACATTGGCTTTGGTGGATTAGGCATTCGGTAAGTAATTAATTAATTTAAGTAATTGAATAAGTAAAGTAAATTAAGTAATTTAATTAAGATTTATTAAAGGAGATTGTCATTATTTCAAATAAAGGACTTTATTCTGTGTGTGTGTTTTTATACAATATCACTGTGGGGTTAGTAATGGATAAGTGTCTTATAAACGCCTCTCCATTACTAACCTGTGGGCTTTATGTCACCTGACAATACAAAAGTGATATCAACCCCACAAATATGAACCCCTCTTGCCACCGCTACAGGGCAAGTGGGAAGAGCGAGGCAATGCACCAGATTTGGTGCATCTTATAGATGCGCCTTTTCTGGGGTGGCTGAGAGCTGATGTTTTTAGTCTGGGAGGGGCCAATTTCCATGGCCCTTTCTAGGCTATTAATATTAGCCTGCAGTTGTCTACCTAGCCTTTGCTGGTTAGATTTTGAAGGGGGGACCCTATGTCAATTTTTTCAGGAGTCCCCCTGTTAAACTAGCTGGTAAATGCTAAGCAAACAGCTGTAAGCTGATATTAATAACCTGGGAACCTTTATGGCTATTGGCGCCTTCTCAGAATATTAACATCAGCCCTCAGCTGTTGGCTTTCCCTCTGCTGGTTATTAAAATTACGCGGGAGTCCACGCAATTTTTTAAATTTTTTTTATTTAAAATTACCAGTTGCTGTCTGGTTACAGCCTATGCACATTCGTTCTGTTAACACTCCTACATAGACTGGCGACTGTGTGTGTCTGTTTACATATTTGCTTAGTAATGAGGGTGTCAGGCTGACACCTTTTCATTACTAAGCTTACAGCTAGGTGTCAATGACAGCTTCTGCCACCAAGCCCTAATACTGAATTAGTATGAAAATGGTAGCGCTGAACCAAAAAATTAGATCACAAAACTTTAAAAAAAATATCTTTATTTAGCTAATAAGGCATTCATTGCTGTACAAAAACACATGCAAAAATGCATACAAAACCACAGCGAAAACACATTTTTCCGCAGCGTTTTTCCTACCAACAAATGCAGAAACCTTGCAGAAATTTTTGCAAACAAATACTCAATGTGCTCACATAGCCTTAATGTACATCAGAACCATAGGCATATTGCTGAGCCTGCAACTCAGATTGCTATTAGAATTGTGTTGTCCATCTCCTCTAGCACCATGTCTTCTGAGAACGAAAACAAAACTGTCTTCCAAAATATGAGCTTGTATAGGTCTGTAATTTTAATCATAGGTACACTTCAAATGTGAGAGACAGAATCTAAAAAAAAATTATATTGTATGATTTTTAAATAATTAATTTGCATTTTATTGCATGAAATAAGCATTTCCCGTAGTTCTTGACCAAGTTTGCACATACTGCAACAGGGATTTTGGCCCGATCCTCCATACAGATCTACTGTTCTTTCAGGTTTCTGGTCTGTTGCTGGGCAATATTGAGTTTCAGCTCCCTTCAAAGATTTTTCTATTGGGTTCAGGTTTGGAGACTGGCTAGGCCACTCCAGAACCTTGCCTTGAAATGCATTTTATGGAGCCACTCCATAGTTGCCCTGGCTTGTGTTTTGGGTCCTTGTCATGCTGGAAGACCCATCTTCAATGCTCTTACTGAGAGAAGGAGGTTGTTGGTCAAAATCTCGTGATACATGACCTTCCCTTCAATATGTTGCAGTTGTTTTGTCACCTTTGCAGAAAAGCATCCCCTAGGATGATGTTTACCCACCATGCTTCACAGTTGGGATGGTGTTCTTGGAGTTGTACTCTTCTTTCTTCCTCCTCTAAACACGGTGAGTGGAGCTGATATCAATAAGTTCTATTTTGGTCTCATCTGCCCACATGACCTTCTCCCATGCCTCCTCTGGATCATCCAGATGGTCATTGGCGAAGTTCAATCAGGCCTGCAGATGTGCTGACATGAGCTCCCTGCCTTGCATGCAGTGCAAGATTTTAATCCATGACTGCATAGAAAGTTACTAACGGTAATGTTTGAGACTGTGTTCCCAGTTCTCTTCAGGTCATTGACCAGGTCCTCCCATGTAGTTCTGGGCAGATTCCTAATCTTTCTCAAAATCATCCTTATCCCAGGAGGTGAGATCTTGCATGGAGCCCCAGACTGAGGAAGATTGACAGTTATCTAGTGTTTTTTCCATTTTCTATTAATTGTGCCAATAGTTGTTGCCTTATCACCCAGCTGCTTGCCTGTTGTCCTGTAGCACATCCCAGCCTTGTGTAGATCTACAATTTTGTCTCTGGTGTCCTTAGACAGCTCTTTGGTCTAGGCCATGGTGGAGAAGCTTGGAGTGTTATTGATTGAATGTGTGGATAGGTGTCTTTTTTATACAGGTAACAAGTTCAACAAGTGCAATTAATAGAGGTATTGAGTGCAGAGTAAGAGGGCTTCGTAAAGAAGAACAAACAGGTCTGTGAGAACCAGAATTCTTGCTGGTTGGTAGGTAATCAAATACGTATTTCATGCAATAAGATACAAATTAATTATGTAAAAATCATGCAATGTGATTTTCTGCTTTTTATTTTTAGAATCTGTAGCTCACAGTTGAAGTGTACCTTTGATAAAAATTATACTCCTCTCCATTTTTTTGTAGGTGGGAAAACTTGCAAAACCGTTATTGTATCAAATATTTATTTTCCCCATTGTACAGTATATGTAAGAGAATTGTAGAGGTAGGTCTCATATACGTCCAGTAAAAATGATGAAGGAGGCCATCATACACACCCTGGAAAATGTAAGAGCGAGGGTCACACAATGACTCTCTAAAAATTATGAGTTCAAATACTTGGGCATCATTACATACAATCTCATCATGTAATTCTTGAAACGGGCTGGGCGAGAGGACAAAATCAATAAATGTAAATGTAAAGTGGGACATGAAGCTAGGTCTTGTGGATGGGCATGTTTGTTGTGCTCCCGCAGCACGCACAGTTTCACCTGGCCCACGGCCTCGCCCTCTGTGTGCACCATCAGCAGCACATCCACTTTCTCGTTCCTTACTGCACGCCTTGCACATTTTTAAATTAGGTATGTAGCATATGGCTTCAAACTTTCTGGTATGAATAGGGAAAAAGGTTGCAGCACCAGCATACTTTTAGAAACACTATAAGGCAATAAATCTTGCATATACGTCTCTAATCCAAAGCTATCCCTCCGCCACCAACTATTCCTACACTGAATGCAGGTACCACTGGCTTTACTAGAGAAAGGACAGTATGTAGCCCTGAAAAGGGCTGTTGTTTTAACCCTCGTCAGGCTGCATAATTTTACAACGTTAATAGGCTGCAGAGGTACAATTGTACCTTCATATATATTTTATTGAAATTTGGCCAATATATTCTGGACCAAAACTGCAGAGAAGTCACGAAATTTCAGCCCTCTACAGCTTTTCGAAAAAAAAAGTTATTGCAATTTTAAAACGGAATAGTTACAATTGTACCTACTCAGCCGGACGAAGATTAATGGCGCAGCAGCGGTGTAGAGGTACTGCAATAGCAATTAAACAGTGCCTATATGCCTGCTCTAGTCTAAGTTTTCCCTCTTAGATCAACTCTCCCTGAACTGCTTCCAGAGGAAAGTGTGCCGAGCATCACATCACTGGGCCTTATATAAGACCCAATAATGCGATGTGCCCGGCCAATCAAAGTAACACCACTATCCAATATGGCTACGGCATTACTGTGTATGACAAGCCATCCTCGCATGTTTTTTGGCTGTCTAACGGGCATTGGGACGGGGACACGAGCATTGCGTTTCGAGCACCTGCGATAGTCGATCAATTAACGAGCGTACCCCAGCCCCAGCTGATTTTATTTTGTGTGTTTACTTTTTTCAATAACGACAAAATGCCAAATGAAAGTATGTTTTCTTATAAAATTATACAAATATAAAACTTATTGAAAGATATCTTGATGACCAAGTGGACATTACAACGGAGGCTAACCTAATTTTATATTTGGACAGGTTAAAGATTTTTTTCTCCTAATTCTTGGGACTCAGGACCAACTCTCCCATATCCCATTGTGTGTGGAACTATCCTGCTTTCTTCTATTTCTCCCACTCTAGTCCCCTTGGCTTCCTATTCTTATTTGAGGCCTTTGAAAGGGCCAGTTCAAGGATAATTGATGTATGGTTTTGAAGATAATGATAATCTTGTTCTATTTGAGCCTCATGTACTGTAGTGTGCTCCCATGAACTGAAAAATAATGTGTTGCTGGAAAGAATCCTCTAAAAAATGGGAAAAATCAATAGGAGACATGTGGAGGGCATCTACCTCAGAAACGATATAAGATGGAATAGCAAGGACTGAATGAGAGCTTCATTTAACTGTAATAACAAAATCTTGTTTCTCTAAAATGGTGTTATCCCAAATTTAGAGAATCAGATTTAACAAGATCTAGAAAATCCGAGATTCCGAGGCACCAGAGAAAATAGGAATAAAACATAACCTTTATTTCATCCTTTAGAAATCACATGGTAAAATACAATTGAGGTAGACAAATGAAGCAACGTTTTGGTCCAAAACTGACCTTTTTAAAACTACAAGTACAATAAGCTAGAAGTGCAATAAAAATTACAGGGCTGTAATATGGCCAGTGCCATACCGCAGTGACACAGATTGCATTATGACACAGCACTGTCATTATTTACATCAACTTTTTCTCCAGACGGCAATAAGTTCTTATGAAGGTCTAACTAGACCAAAATGTTAAATTATATGGATTGCCAATAAATCTGTTTTACGTTTACAAAAATCAGAGTGCCAAGTGTTATTGCTATTACAGGCATAAGCCACCTGTCAGACACTCCTGTTTAAGAAGTTTATGCTGCTTAAGGGCAATCTGTCACCACATTTGACCTATCTAAATTATTAATATGTGCATACAGGTTATAGATTGCTGGAAAAAAGTCATACATGTAATAATAATAATCTTTTATTTTTATATAGCGCTAACATATTCCGCAGCGCTTTACAGGTTGCACACATTATCATCGCTGTCCCCGTTGGGGCTCACAATCTAAATTCCCTATCAGTATGTCTTTGGAATGTGGGAGGAAACCTGAGTGCCTGGATGAAACCCACGCAAACACGGAGAGAACATAGAAAACTCTTTGCAGATGTTGTCCTTGGTGGGGTTTGAACCCAGGACTCCAGCGCTGCAAGGCTGCTGTGCTAACTACTGCGCCACTGTGCTGCCCGATATGTATGCCTCATATCTGTTGCTTTGTTATGGATAAACCTTATTTTATCACTTTATGCAAATGACATCTTCCAGGCTATGGGGAGGATGTTGCCCGGAAGATAACTCTGCCTCCAGAGATTATTTTACATGAAAGGAGGCGTTACCAGTATGATGTGTAATGACTGCTCTCCTGCTCTTATTGACACAAAAGCGCACGGAGAGGTCAAAAATACTCTGTTGTAAAAAAGTCACAGTAAATAAGCAAGTGCTAGTCAAAAAAATACAGGGTATTTAGTTAATAGGTTTTTTTTGCAAAAAAATGTATGTTAAGCTGCTCCACCAATCGTCAAGGTATACCTATAATAGAGCAGTCCTATCTAAAGTATATAATCCCTATCTGATGTATTTAAAAACCTGATCATCTGTATAGTACCTGTATAAGCAGGGTTCAGAGAGAAAATATCCATGTGGACATGCAGGATGGAACAGCTTCAATGCAAATGACCCACAGAGGAGTGGTGGACTCCCCATTCTTGTAGAAACAAGAGAACAATTATAGAACCAAAAACACATGGGCTACTTGCACAGTGAACAAGTCTGTAGAAACCTGTTCACACCACCAAAGAACTTGAAGACACAAAAGTGCATGGAGAGGTCAAAAATACTCTCTTGTAAAAAAGTCACAGTAAATAAGCAAGTGCTAGTCAAAAAAAAACAGGGTATTTAGTTAATACGTTTTATTGCAAAAAAATGTATGTTAAGCTGCTCCACCAATCGTCAAGGTATACCCATAATAGAGCAGTCCTATCTAATGTATATAATCCCTATCTGATGTATTTAAAAACCTGATCATCTGTATAGTACCTGTATAAGCAGGGTTCAGAGAGAAAATATCCATGTGGACATGCAGGAAGAAACAGCTTCAATGCAAGTGACCCACAGAGGAGTGGTGGACTCCCCATTCTTGTAGAAACAAGAGAACAATTATAGAACCTAAAACACATGGGCTACTTGCACAGTGAACAAGTCTGAAGAAACCTGTTCATACCACCAAAGAAGTTGAAGACACAAAAGCGCACGGAATTTTTTTTTATTTTTTTGACTAGCACTTGCTTATTTACTGTGACTTTTTTACAACAGAGTATTTCTGACCTCTCCGTGCGCTTTTATGTCTTCAAGTTCTTTGGTGGTGTGAACAGGTTTCTACAGACTTGTTCACTGTGCAAGTAGCCCATGTGTTTTTTGTTTTTTGTTTCTCCTGCTCTTATTGCAGAGTTGTGTGTGATTATATCTGACACATCTGCAGGTTCCTGTTCCCCTTTTAATTAAAATAAGCTATGGGACAAAGTTATCTACCAGGCAACATCCACCTTATAGTAAACCAAAATCCACTAGGTGCATATTAGTCACAGAATTATGGCCATATAGGAGCAAAACATTATTTGCCTCAAATGACCAAAATAGCATCTCCATGTTGACACATGTTAGAAATGAAGGAGAGCAGATGGAGTCTAGAAAAGCTTAAGTACATAACATTTCTTTGATGTACAAAATTACAAGTAGAAACATATACCAGAAAAAAGGATAAAATAACGACAATAGTACAAAACTAGCCAAGTGTCCGGTGCCACGTGTTAAGCAAAGATCTAATAATGCCAATACTAGGGCACCAAAAAAGAGAGACCAGCATGAGAGAGGACCCCCCAGTGTTCCCAATGCATGTTTCACATAGTCACATGTTACGCTTCATCATGGGGGAATGATGAAGCGTAACATTTGAACATGTAAAACGTTCGTCGGTGACACTGAAGGTTTTCTCTCGTCTTGACCTCTTGTGCCCTAGTATTGGCATGTTATATCTTTTCATGCATATACGTGATACTTACCTGCAGATATTTGCCTATTATGTACTAAGGACTATGATGTTTTGATTGTTATTTATCTTATGCGGGTCTGTGGCATTAAGGTACTTAAGGTGACGTCACCGCTGTGCTCTGCTTTCCGGCTGGCCGGCGCTCACAGTGCAGAGATGCACAGCGGGGGACAGACAGTGGAAGGTAAGTATGAAGTGTTTGTTTTTTTTTACTTTTGCGCTGGTAAACAGGGTAAACATCGGGTTACTAAGTGCGGCCCTGCGCTTAGTAACCCGATGTTTACCCTGGTTACCAGTGAAGACATCGCTGAATCGGCGTCACACATGCCGATTCAGCAATGTCTGCAGGAGGTCCAGCGACGAAATAAAGTTCTGGCCTTCTAGCTCCGACCAACGATGGCACAGAAGGATCCTGATCGCTGCTGCATGTCAAACTGAACGATATCGCTAGCCAGGACGCTGCAACGTCACGGATCGCTAGCGATATCGTTCAGTGCGAAGGTACCTTTAGATCTTCGCTTGACATATGGCACCCGGCAGTTGGCTAGTTTTGTACTGTTGTTGTCATTCTATCCTTTCTCTAATATATGTTTCTACTTGTAATTTTGAACATTAATAAAATGTTATGTATTTTTTTTTAAGCTTCTCAAGACTCCTTCTGCTCCCCTTCATTTCTAACATCCTCCTTATAGCCTGCTAAAGGTCACTTACATTTAAGAAAAATAATGATTTCTCTGGAATAAGAAATCAGATTGTGGATATCAAGGTATCATTTTATCCAGCTTCCAATGGCCTATGTACATGCTCATATAGACAGCTTAGGAGGGACTATCCTACTGACAGATTCCCTTTTAAGTAATTAAGACCATGTGACTCCAACATGACTCGAGTCATCATCAAAATTGCCATGAATATCACCATGAATCAGGGCCATAGAGTTCAACTTTTTATCTATCTCATTGATTAGCATTCATAATTTAGTAGCCTTTTTTTAAATTGTACCATTCTTCTTTTAAGATAATGTTTACAAAGAACATTTGTATTTTTCACTTAGATATTTCTCTTATTTTTAAACTATAATTATTCATTTGTGCTACACAAAAAGTTGTTAATATATTTCATTATTTGTGATTTTTTTTTTACAAAACACAAAAGATATAATTTTCATTTATTTATGGTATATGGAAGTTCAGCATAAAGCACAGAATGCAAACCAGCCTAAACCTGTAATTTGTGATGCTATCTGCTAGTATATATAAGCTTATCATGTGTAATAGTGTCTGCTGAGTCAGAGTACCTAATCATATTACTTATGATATTGCACTACCTAGACAGTGAGTCAAATCTCATGTTTGACTCAGTAAAATAGAATCAGTGTATCCTTTCATGTGTGATACAGTGTTGCAGTCATGACCAAAAGTATTGGCAACCTCGAAATGGTTCCAGAAAATGTTCTCTCAGAAAATGGTTGCAATTTCACATGCTTTGTTATACACATGTTTATTTCCTTTGTGTGTATTGGATCAGCACAAACATACAGAGAGAAAAGGGCAAATTACACATAATGTCACAGAAAACCTCCAAAATGGGCTCGGCAAAATTGTGGGTAAACAACTTTGTTTCAAGCATGTGATGCTTATTCAAACTCACCTGTGACAAGCAACGGGTGTGGGCAATATGAAAATCACACATGAAACCAGTTAAAGGCGAAAAGTTGACTCAATCTTTGCATTGTGTGTATGTGTGTGCCACACTAAACATGGAGAACAGAAAGAGGAGAAGAGAACTGTCTGAGGACTTGAAAGGCAATTTCAAAGGTGCCAACACTTTCAGCCATGTCTGTAAATTTTTTGAAAAACAGATAATAAATAAAAGGGAAAATACATAGCAGCAGTTAAAGGGAACCCAATTATTCATGGTCCACAAAAAATCACACAGACTTGTCCGATTTAGATCCAAATCTCGGATCAAACTTGTCAAAACAAGTCTACAGTTCCATCATAAAAACTGTTGCTCTCCATTTTTCACGAACTATTTTTAAAACAGTAAATTAGCTTTGTTTAGAGAGGTGTTTTTTATTTTCATTTCAAGATTAATAAAAAAAATTTAAAATAAGTTGTTAATTTTGATGAAAGGTACCCTTTGTACTGGACAAAATTTATGGTGTGTGGCCCTCCAAAAATCAGCCTTCACACTGTTTCCTGTAACGTGAATAGGATGGTCTATGCATAAGGGCAGAAAACAAACTATTTTATTTTGTAGTTTTGAATTAAAGAAACATACTTCACATTTATGTTTCCTCTTAATTTACAGAGAGCTGTGTCAGAAGAACAGGAAAAAATTGAAAAATATGTGAAGACTTCAAAAAATAAGGATAGTTCAAAACCCCTAGACAAACCTGAGCAGTAAGTAATTGTTACTCGAGCTGGGTAAAGGGTTTAAGGCTTTTTCCACAATAAACAATAATGACAGCTGTCACTCATCATGTTACCTAGAATGTAGAAACGATGGCACCTGACAAAGTACAGAGTCCATGGTGTGTTTTTTGTTTTTTTTTAATACCATTTCTTCTGAATTGCTGTAGGTCTATAAGTGGAAGGCAGACTCACCCACAGTAATGCAATGTTTAAACTGGCTACACATTCAGACATTTGAGGTATAATTGGGTGTTCCAGCAGTATGTCCAAACATAATCAGACAATAGTGACATCTAATATATAAAGCTGAATGTGTGTGTGTGTGTGTGTGTATGTATGTATGTATGTATGTCCGGGATTGGCATCTGCACCGTCGCAGCTACAGCCACAAAATTTTGCACAGTCACACGTCTGGACCCCGAGAGCGTCATAGGCTATGTTGTGAGGCGAAATTTTAACCCCGTGCGTTCCAATTCACCAAATAATTTTGCCCCTATCTACATAATGGGGAAAAAGTGAAAGGAAAAGTGTTGGAGGCGTCGCAGCCACAGCAACAAAATTTTGCACAGTCACACTTCTGGACCCTGAGAGCATCATAGGCTATGTTGTGAGGTGAAATTTTAACCCCGCGCTTTCCAATTCACCAAACAATTTTGCCCCTATCTACATAATGGGGAAAAAGTGAAAGGAAAAGTGTTGGAGGCAAATTGACAGCTGCCAGATGTGAACAAGGGGGACTTAAAGAGTGAAAGCGATGGCGCCAAAGAGTATATACCGTACAGTTGCTAAGGTGGGGCCTCGACATGGGATACTCACCACACACGGGGATATGAACACACACACAAAATGCGCCACACACTACCACGTGCTTGAACACATATACCACCCTCAGCACACATTTTACCACACATACACCAACCTCGCCACATAAAAGTCGAAACACAAGTCGCCGCTCAAAACTCGCCACGTGCAAAACTCGCCACATGCAAAACTAGGCTCATGCAAAACTCACCTCATGGAAAACTCGCCACACGCTAAACTTGCACACGCGGAAAAATTGCCACATGCACAAAAGTTGCAACACATGCAAAAGTTGCCTCACACAAAACTTGCACATACTCAAAACGCACCACACATAAAACTCACCACGCGCAAAACTCGCCATGCGCAAAACTTGCTGCACACAACTTGCTACACTAACCTGTCACATGCAACTCGACACAAAAAGTTGCTACACGCATGTTGTCATACAAAACTCATCTCACAAAAGTTGGTACATGCATGTCACCACACACAACTCAACACACACAACTTGACACATGAAACTCGCCATAAAACACACACAAGTCTGGTATTATCCTTCAAAACTAAATATCTGATTAATAAGCAGACAAACTACAAGAGCAACAAATGTACCATATAGGAAAAACGGCAGCTGTCAGTCACATGACCTGTCTGTTATGTGTATGTGTGAGCTAATATATTCTGCCAGGGGGATGGCTTCCTGTTGGCTGGGGATTTATCAGGCTGCCAATTTAGCTTACAAATACTGAGGTAAAAATACTGACCAAATAATGTGTGAATGCGGTCTAATACAGGAGGAGATGACACACAGATATATACTACATACAGGAGGAGATTACACACAGGTATATACTATATGCAGGAGGAGATTACACACAGGTATATACTATATACAGGAGGAGATGACACACAGGTATATACTATATATGGGAGCAGATGACACACGTATATACTATATACTGGAGCAGATGACACACGTATATACTATATACGGGAGCAGATGACACACATATATACTATATACAGGAGGAGATGACTGACAGGTATATACTATATACAGGAGGAGATGACACACGTATATACTATATACAGGAGGAGATGACATACAGGTATATACTATATACAGGAGGAGATGACACACACATATATACTATATACACGGGAGATGACACAGGTATATACTATATACAGGAGGAGATGACATACAGGTATATACTATATACAGGAGGACATGACACACAGGTATATACTATATACAGGAGGAGATGACAACCTGGTATATACTATATACAGGGGAGATGACATACAGGTACAAACTATATACAGGGGCGATGACACACAGGTATATACTATATACAGTGGAGATGATACACAGGTATATACTATATACAGGAGAAGATGACATACAGGTATATACTATATACTGGAGGAGAAGACACACAGGTATATACTATATACAGGAGCAGATGATACACAGGTATATACTATATACAGGAGGAGTTGACTTACAGGTACATACTATATACAGGAGGAGATGACACACGTATATACTATATACAGGAGGAGATGACATACAGGTATATACTATATAAAAGAGGAGATGACATAGGTATATAGAGGAGATGACATACAGCAGGTATATACTATATACAGGGGAGATGACATATAGGTATATACTATACACAGGAGATGACATACATGTATATACTATATATAGGAGGAGATGACATACAGGTATATAGTATATACAGAAGAGATGACATACAGGTATATAATATAGGAGATGACATGGGTATATACAATATACAGGAGGAGATGACATACAGGTATATACTATATACAGGAGAGATGACACACAGCAGGTATATACTATTTACAGGGGAGATGACATACAGGTATATACAATATACAAGAGAAGACATACAGGTGTATACTATATATAAGGGAGATGACAAACATGTATATACTGAGTTGAAAATGAGAGGTGTGAGGTGAAAATGAAAAGGCGTGAGTGCAAAATGAGAGGAGTGAGGGAAAATAGTGGAGTGATAGGAAAATGACAGATGTGAGGTCGAAATGACAAGTGTTAGGGGGGTATGAGAGGAGTGACAGGGAAAATAAGAGTAGTGAGGGGGAAAATGAGAGGTGTAAAGGAGAAAATGAGAGGTGTAAGGGAGAAAATGAGAGGCATGATGGGAAAATAAGAGACATGAGGTGCTATAACTAACCACATATATTTACTATGCCCAGGCAACGCCGGGCTCTTCAGCAAGTATTTTATAAAATCATTATTGGTTGTAAGAAAGCTTTTCAACTTTTAAAGCAATTTAACAAAGGATGGAAACATTGTATTTTTTTTCCTCACCACAACAGCATCTCCAGAGAGGGAGAGAGAGAGAGATATATATTCTGGGAACAGGAAATCTAGAGATAAAAAGCACATCCTACTTAAGCCTCAGTGGTAAGGCTGTGTGCACACGTTCAGGATTTTTTACATTTTTTTTTTGTGTTTTTCGCTATAAAAACGCAATAAAATCGTGAAAAAACCACATACATTAAGCATCCTATTAGAATGCAATCCGCATTTTTTGTGCACATGCTGCGGCTTTTTCCGCGGCAGAATCGCATTCCGGAAAAAAACGCAGCATGTTCATTCTTTGTGTGGAATCGCGGGGATTCTGCACACATAGGAATGCATTGATCCGCTTACTTTCCACATAGGGCTATGCCCACCATGCGGGAAGTAAGCGGATCATGTGCGGTTGGTACCCAGGGTGGAGGAGAGAAGACTCTCCTCCAGGCCCTGGGAACCATATACCATATATACTCGAGTATAAGCCGACCCCCCTATCTTTGCCACAAAAAACTGGGATAACTTATTGACTCGAGTATAAGCCTAGGGTGGAAAATGCAGCAGCTACCGGTGAATTTCAAAAATAAAAATAGATGCTCCATACCGTTCATTATTGCCCCATAGATGCTCCATATAAAGCTGTGCCCCATATAAGGCCCCATACCGTTCACTATGGCCCCACAGATGTTCCATAGAAAGCTGTGCCCCATATAATGCTCTGCACCGTTCACTATGGCCCCATAGATGCTCCATATAAAGCTGTGCCCCATATATAATGCTCTGCACCGTTCATTATTGCCCCATAGATGCTCCATATAAAGCTGTGCCCCATATATAATGCTCTGCACTGTTCATTATGGCCCCATAGATGCTCCATAGAAAGCTGTGCCATATATAATGCTCTGCACCGTTGATTATTGCCCCATAGATGCTCCATATAAAGCTGTCCAATATATAATGCTGCTGCTGCAATAAAAAAAAAATAATCACATACTCACCTCTCTTCATTCAGGATGCCGGCGCTTTCAATATTTACCTGCTCCTCGTGCGGCTCCGTCTCCAGCACTGAGGCTCAGCAGAGGGCGCGCACTGACTACGAAACCGCGCCCTCTAACCTGAGCGTCACTGCCAGAGGACGCTGGAGACAGCCACACCGGAGCGAGGAGCAGGTAAATATCGCGCAGCGCTCCCCTCCCCGTATACTTACCTCCTCCTGGCACGGTCCCTGCTTCTTCCACCGCTGCATCTTCTTCCTGTATTGAGCGGTCACAGTTACCGCTCATTTTCAGTCATGAATATGCGGCTCTATGGGAGGTGGAGCCGCATATTCATGACCATGTGACCGCTCAATACAGGAAGAAGATGCAGCGCTGGAAGAAGCAGGGACCGTGCCAGGAGGAGGTAAGTATAATTATACAGCCCCCACTCCCCCTCCCCTGCCGACCCCCTGGTATGACTCGAGTATAAGCCGAGAGGGGGACTTTCAGCCCAAAAAAATTGGCTGAAAATCTCGGCTTATACTCGAGTATATACAGTAATTGTTAAAAAAAAAAGAATTAAAATAATGACCTGTGATGACATAGCGGTCACAGGTCATTCTCACAATGCATTACTGGGAACGGGAGCATCGGCAGCGCTGCGGGGGACGGCAGAAGGTGATAATATCACGATTTTTTATTTTTTAAATTATTTTTACATTATATCTTTTTACTATTGATTCTGCATAGGCAGTATCAATAGTAAAAGTTGGTCAAACTTGTCAAACACTATGTTTAGAAAAAAGGAAATAATTCAGCTCACCCTTATGATGGTATTCTCACAGCCCATGAGAATTTTGATCCGAGCATGGAAACGTCTCTGCTTGACGCCAGGTACTTGTGCATGAAAATGAAGGTATCCAGCTCAGGAAATAAAATCAAAAATCTTTATTTGGACAAGTTAAAAAATAAGCTGCTTGACAAACCGGAGCATACCGAATGAAGGGATGTCTTGAGTAACTGGACGCGTTTCGAACACGTATAGTTTTCTTAGTCCTCAGTTTCACAATGAGCAGTCTTGCCACAAGTTAAAATCCACCCCAAACAGGTGGGGAACAGAGTGAAATGATTGCTCCACAGAATGAAATTAACACTTGAATGACATGACATGCAATGAAAAGTGTACAGAAAAAAAAATACAACTATAAATGTGCATAACATATACAAATAATATTCACTGTGAACAATCAATAATGCAACATAATTTCCTTCTTCAAGTTCAGACCTAGAGGTACTCGAGTATTTAATAGATAGATCCAAAAAGCTTCTCTATCTCGCAGTTTCTTTTCTCTATCTCCACCACGTATATTCTTATGCACTTGTTCTATTGCAGATACATTAAAATTTGCAATTTGTCTGTTGTGCGATTTTATGAAATGGTTGGATGCGTTAGAAACATGACGAGTTGTGGGCTGGGTAATATCATAAAGATGCTCCCTGATCCTGTCTTTTAATCTTCTGATTGAGGAACCCACATATAAGAGTTTGCATGCTGAACATTCTATTATATATATTACATGATCTGAGTTAGTTATGAAAATTCTTTATTTTTAAATTCTTTTAATTTTTTGAGCAGGTAAAAACAGATATTTTTTAGGCCGGTTTCACACGTCAGTGGCTCTGGTAGGTGAGGTGACAGTTTCCTCACATACCGGAGACACTGACTCACGTAGACACATTAAAATCAATGTGTCTCTGCACGGACCGTGTGTCCGTTTGGAAAACACGGAGACATGTCAGTGTTCGTGGGAGCGCATGGATCACACGGACCCATTAAAGTCAATGGGTCCGTGTAAAACACGTACCGCACACGGATGTTGTCCGTGTGCAGTTCGTGTGCCATGCAGGAGACAGCGCTACTGTAAGCGCTGTCCCCCCCTTCGTGTGGTGCTGAACCCGGTATTCATCCCTTCTCTCCAGCAACGTTCGCTGGAAAGAAGGAATGAATAATCTTTTTATTATTTTTTTTTAAATAAAGTTGCCGGTAATCTGCCCCCTCCCACCCCCTGTGCGCCCCCCCGCTGGCATTAAAATACTTACCCAGCTCCCTCGGCGCTTACATCCTCTCGGCATCACTGCATGTCCTGTATGAGCGGTCACGTGGTGCCGCACATTACAGTGATGAAAATGCGGCTCCACCTCCCATAGGGGTGGAGCCGCATATTCATTACTGTAATAAGCGGCACCACGTATCCGCTCATACAGGAAGAGCTGCGACACTGAGAGGATGGAAGTGCCGAGGGAGCTGGGTAAGTATTTTAATGCCAGCGGGGGGGAGGGGGGGCACACAGGGGGAGGGAGGGGGGATGATTACCGGCAACTTTATTTTAAAAATAAAAAAAAAAGATTATTCATTCCTTCTTTCCAGTGAACGCAGCTGGAGAGAAGGGATGAATACCGGGTTCAGCACCGCACGCAGGGGACAGCGCTTAACTCTAGCGCTGTCTCCTGCACGGTCCGTGTGGTCCTCAGTCGGCACACGGGCGGCACACGGCTGCCGCACGTGTGCCACACTGATGTTCAACGTAAGCACACGGACACGGAAAATTCCGGTACTGATTTTTCTGCTACCGGAATTATCTGGACGTGTGAGACTGGCCTTAGAGCGTAAACATGTTTTGCAGGGAAATTGCCCCCATCTAAAACACCCTGTGGTGCAAACCAAGTAGAGGAGTTTTTTGTTTTAGTAGCATCATAAAAACTGGGGGATATCGAATTAGCTAAAGTTGGAGCACGTCTGGATACAAAATCCTAATACCATCTTTTAGTATAGTGTCCATAATATCATCGTCTCCTAAAATGTTCAAATTGCGGTGAACTATATCAGAAATTGACCTGAAATGGGTACTGTACGTAAGAACCAAAACTGGTTGTTCTGAAAGGGAATTAATGTTGTGACTTTTAGTTTGATTCTGACAATTAGGATCTGACTCAGAAATCGATGTAATAAGTTCAATTCTTGATTTTTTTATCAACTATATTATAGGCACGGTTCACAGTACAATCAGGATATTTCATGTTTTTGAGACGTTCTCTGATGTTCCTTTTTTCATTGTCAAAGGTCACATTGTCACTACAATTTCTTTTTGCTGTAATGAACTCACCCACTGGGATTGAGCGAATCGTATGTGGTGGGTGGAAGCTACGTGCATGAAGTATAGTATTTTTTGCGGTAAGTGCAACTACTGACAGTAGCAAAAGGAGTACTGGGCAAACATAAATCTAAACAAATTATGCTTTTTTTATCAAATGTGTAGATAAATTTAAGGTTGAAGGGATTGTTATTAATATAAATTTGAAATAATTCTAAAGAATCTGAATCTCCCTGCCACACTAGTAATAGTTCATCTATGTACCTAGAATACCATTTAATATTAATAAAAAACGGGTTATCTGTGCAAAAAATATACTGCTCCTCCCACACCATGCCATGACCAAATTCGCTACTGACGGAGAAAATTTAGCTCCCATTGAAACTCCATTGTTTTGGAGAAAAAAACTTCTGTCAAACAAGTAAAAATTGTGAGATAAAAGAAAAGCAAGGACTGAAACGATATACATTTGTAAATCATAATCATATGCACTATATTTATGTAAATGGAACTGGACAGCAAGCAATGCAATCCTATGTGGAATGGAGGTGTATAGGGCAACTACATCACAGGTTAACCATGATTATTCAGAAACCAAAATCACCCCATTAAACATGCTAAATCTTTTAAGTAGCCAGGTGTTCTCTGAACTAATGGCTGCAAAATTGTATCTAACCATTCCCCTATGTGTTCACTGAAAGATCCTATCCCCGATACTATGGGGCGCATAGGAGGTGGAAAAATATTTTTGTGCATTTTCGGTAATGCATGTAAAATCAGAATGACTGGATTTTGTATGTGCAAATATTCAGCTTGTTTTTTAGTGAGAAAACCCTGGCTGAGTCCCTCATCAATCATACATTTGCAAATTTTGGAAAATTCTACTGAAGGATATGATTCAAGCAAATGATAAATGTCGTTGTCTGATAACATTTCATGAATAGCATTTGCGTAATCAGATTTATTAAGAACCACTACAGATCCACCTTTGTCCGACATCTTAATAATGATGTCGGTATTTGTCTTTAATTTAGTTAAAGCATCTCATTCTTCTTTTGACAGATTGTATTTGTGAGGACGAGATGCAGCCTCTGATGCAAGATTACGCAAATCCCATTCTATATTATCCTGAAAACGTTCCATGGATTCAGTTCTAGTATGTACTGGGTAAAAAGATGGATTTCTAGTTTTAAAGGTGGAAATTAAATTTATGTCCTTTGCAATCATATCAGTAGTATCCAAGTCTATGAGAGATAACAATCCATTTTGTTCCGAAAAACACTTTCCAGTAAACTCATTAGTAATACAAGCTGGTGTCGGGAACCTTCCGTGAAGAAATGTTTTTTCACTGTCAGATCCCTGACAAATTTATTAATGTCTTTTAAAGTAGAAACAAGAACTAAGAACTAAGAACACGATACGTGTTCGAAACGTGTCCAGTAACTCAAGACATCCATTCCTTCGGTATGCACCGGTTTGTCAAGCAGCTTATTTTTTAACTTATCCAAACAAAGACTTTTGATTTTATTTCCTGAGCTGGATACCTTCATTTTCATGCACAAACACTATGTTTGACAAGTGTGACCAACCTGTCAACCAGTTTTCCAAGTGATGCTACAGATCGCTTGGAAAACACTAGCATTCTGCAAGCTAATTACGCTTGTAAAACGCTAGTGTTTAGTGGGAAAACGCATGCCAATTCCGCATGCGGTTTTCCTGTGGCAGGGAGTTCCGGAATTGCTGCAGAAATTTCCGCGGGAATTCCGGACGTGTGCAAATAGCCTTACTGTCCCTGTGAGACATACCTACATGTAAATTGTCATGGCACTCAGATTCTTGATCTTTTTGACTTGGGGAACGCTCTGAACCAGAGTTTGAGAAATGAGTTTGCTGAAGATCTAACACTTCATTTGGACCTCAATCCATATGTCCCTCTTAGTTGGTCCTAGTCTATACTCATTCTAGGGGTTGGCTTGGTTAAGCACCTCATGCTAAGTATAGTGCTGGAAACTGAACCTAAAGTGTAGCAGTTGCGAAAGGAAATGTGTAGCAGGTGATGTCAGATGACAAAATAGGATGCCTAGACTGACTTTGGATGAATTTTGGAGGCAGTTTGCATGAAGGTTTAAATCTTTAGTCCTAGCCAGAGTACGGTACCTGCAATTTTTTTGTGCAGGAACATCAATTCAGTTGCCCATCCAAGCCATGAAGATCCATGGTGATGTCAGTAGAAGGCACCTTATATACTCCTCGAGCATGTTACTTGGACTTAGGACATATCTTTCTTTCTTTCAATGTTCTTTTTATTGAGAGATTAAAGTATAACAAACAGTGTTAGAAAAGGTGACTGTATCGGAAATAGGAACAATAATAGTGTTTCCGGTAAAATGTACAGTGGTAATCTAGCATATAGAAATTCAATTACCGTAATCAAATGATTTATATGAACTTCCAATTTTGTTAAAAAAGGAGATGAGCATCAAAAAGAATCAGAGAAAAGATGGATGGATAGAAGCATAGAAGCAGGTAAAGGGGGGAGGAGTATAATAGAGGGAGGGGGGAGTAAGGGTAGAAGAATTCTTGGGAGCACCTTGGAATATTGATTAATTATAGCGTAATTGTTGAGTAAAAGGATGATTGTGTCCTAAATTGGGTACAGCCCCTCCAGATGTTATTAAAATTTACAGAATTATGATTAACTCTTGCAGCTAATTCTTCTATATGAAATATTTGTTCGATTTTGGAGTAGAGTTGCTGTGTAGTGGGTAGCGTAGTGGAGTTCCAGTTTGCCGGGACCAAAGATTTCCCAGCCACCAGAATGAATTGAGCCAGTTTAGTAGCATGTTTATCATTTTGCCAGAGTGGAAGGTGTAAAAATATATTTTCAGTTTTCAAGATGACACGTTTGCCTAGCAACTTATGAATGATTGAGGATACCTCATTCCAAAAAAAACAAAGTATTGGACAGGACCACCAGATGTGGATATAGCTGCCATCATTCGCTTCACATCTCCAACAGTTTGTACCTGTAGCATGATGCCATCTGTGAATCTGTTTGGGCGTAATATACCATATGGTAAAAATTTTGAACGAATTTTCCTGAATTCGTTCACAGTTCGAGGGACCATGAGAGTTTCTGTAGATATGCTTAATCTGTAATTCAGAAAAGGAGGTACTCATGTCTTTTTCCCAATGAGCTAGGTATGCCCATTTTAGAGGTATATCTATCTTAAGTAGAGACTGATAAATTGTTGAAAGAATTTTGGTGGGAGCATTTGCCCTGGCACATAAGACTTCATAGGGGGTTAGAGGTCTATTGAGATCAATCGGATGGTTTCATTGACAGAGACGGTAGGAAAGCTTTCCATGCTGCAGAAAAGTGAGGCCCGATAGCCCAGGGATCTTACGCAGTTCTTGTTGAGTAAGAAGAGCACTGGACTTAGGACATATCACCCACAATTTTTTTTCTATTTTCTTCTTCCTTTTAATTACCCCTTTCCCGACACATCACATTTATGTATTTATTTTTTCCTTCCCCTTCTTCCCAGAGCCATAACTTTTTTATTATTATGTCCTCGTAAACATATGAGGGCTTGCTTTTTGTGGGACAAGTTTGTATCTTTGAATAAATGTACTGGGAAACAAGAAAAAAAATTCCAGGTTAAGTGATATTGTTAAAAAACACAATTCTGACATTGTACGCTGTAAAAACAATTCCCAAAAAACAATGTGTGGTAAAAAATGACCTTGCAATATGATTCTGCTCATTAATATGATTATGTCAATACCAAATAAGTCCAGCTTTTTAATTATTGTAGTGTTGAAAAAAATCAGATGTTTGTAAAAAAAAAAAATCTTTTGGGTTGTGTCACCATTTTCTGAGACCCTTATCATTTTCATTTTTTGTTCGATGGAGATCTGTGATAGCTTATATTTTGTGAGTCGAGGCAATATTTTTATTTATACCATTTAGGGATAGCTATGACATTTTGATCTCTTCTTACAGCATTTTTTGTGGTATTGTAGCGACTAAAAAACATACTTTTGGTGATTTTGACTTTTTTCCATTCACGGTGTTTACCAATCGCATTAATTATTTTTATATTTTGATAAATGTGACTTCTCTGAATGTGTTTATACCAAGTATATTTATTTTGTATCTTTTATTTTGAATGGTGGAATAGGAATCATAGAATCATAGAACGTTAGCGTTGGAAGGTACTTCCAGGGTCATCATGTCCAACCTCCTGCTCAATGTAGGATTCACTAAACCATCTTAGTCTGTCTATGATGTGAACTTTTGTTTTATTTTTCTTCCACATTTTTTAAAACTTTTTTTTTAACTTTTCGCTATATTTATTATTATTTATTAGTCCCCTTAGGGGACTTGACCATGTGATCATTTGATCGCTTGTGCTAGATACATCAATGCTGATGGGTGAAGGGGTTAAGCTTTGAAAATTAAGTCATGCACATTTTGTGAAAATATCGCACTAGATGTTACATGTACTTTTAACTACATACATTAAAGAGCTTGGCCACTTCCACTTAGACCAGCTTTCCCTTCCAAACTAACCAGCACTTCTGTCCATAAAATAGTTGCTAACGGAGGAGCATGTGAGCAAATTAATTAATCAGCCAGCTACAATTGTTGAACACCTCAACTAGGAAAGATGCTTTATTTTCTATTGGAGCAGACTGGTCTGGTCACATGCTCTTCTATCAGCAGCCATTTTATTGGCAAGTGTGCTGGTCAGCTTGTGAGGAAAGCTGCACGTATGGTGAGCACGTTGAACCCTCACCCCCAGGTGCTTCACAGAAGTTTATAATGTAGAGCCGTGAAAAAAAATCCACAAAAATTATCTTTTATCTCCAAATATATATATCTTCACAAGAGTAACAAGAGAAAACGTACCCCAAATGTTGTGAAATTTCTCCTGAGTATGCTGATACCCCATATGTAGAGGAAAACCACTGTTTGGGCGCACAACAGGGCTCAGAAAGGAGGAGTGAAGTTTTGTAATGCAATACTTTCATGAAATGATCTGTGAGCGTCCTATCACGTCTGGAGAGCCACTGACGTCCCTAAACAGTGTAAATGCCCCATAAGTGACCCCATTTTGGAGCTGATCTACTGTTTCCTGGCATGTGAATTATATAACATAGTGACATACGTAAGTTGTGTAGAGTGCATCATGTTGGTATACATGAGTATTGTAGAGTTCGTCAGGTTGGCGTATGTGAGTAGTGTGTAACAACTCTGCTGGCATCACGGCATGGCCTGTCATCTCTCACACTATCTTACCCACTGCTCCAGGCCATGATGTGGTTTCTGTTTCTTGCCAGCTCCATATTCTGTGCCTCTGCTCTCTGCATACTTCCTGGCTGTGTTTATAGAGGGGCAGCGCCTGAAATCTCTGGTTCTTATAGGAATCAGGGCCACTTGTCTAATCTGTTCCTGACCAATTACCATGAGGCCTCCAGTATTTCGTGTAGCTCCACCCAGTGGACTGGGCCTGGGCAATGTGTTAGCTCAGTTTGTGTTTAGCTGCTGAGTTTGCCCGGCCTTGCTCTGCATTACTCCCTCTCTAGAGGCTCTTCTCCTTGCCTTGATCTTGTTGGTCTGACCTCCAGGAGGCTGTATATCCTGGTCTCTGTGTCTGTGTCCTTGCTTTGTCTTGTTTTGGTTTGTCCACCCTCCAGGAGGCAGAATATCCTGGTCCCTGTGTCTTTGTTCTTGTACCTAGTCTTGTTCCACTACCTTGTTTGAACTTAGTCCTATCTCTGTATCCTTGTCTGTGGCTTCTTTCCCTGCTCTGTCTTTTCTTGTGTTCTCAGTCTGCTTATGCTCCGCACTCTTGCGGCTCTGCCTGCTCTGTACCTTTGTGGCTTTACCTCTGCTCCACACTCCTGCATTTCTGCTCCGTTCTACTCTGCTTAGCTTCTGCTGCTGCAGTAATCTCTTGCTGCAGCTCCTCTCGCATTCCTTGCGGTTTTGCTCTGCTTTGCTGCTGCAGAAACCTCTTGCTGCAGCTCCTCTCCACATTCCTAGTGGCTCCGCTCTGCTTAACTTCTGCTGCAGTAATCTCTTGCTGCAGCTCCTCTCCGCATTCCTTGCGGTTCTGCTCTGCTTAGCTTTTGTTGCTACGCTATCTCTTGCTGCTTTTCCGCTCCTATCTGCAGCCTTGCACTTCTCTTCCTGTGTGAACAGGTCCCAACCTGTTCCTTCATTCTCCTTTCCTTCTGGCTTGTTTCCGTACCTGCATCTCCTGTGTGAACAGGTCCCTACCTGTTCCTTCATACACCACACCAACCAGCCCTGTGTCTCTGTCGTTCCTGCCAGCCCTGTGTCTCTGTCGTTCCTGCCAGCCCTGTATCTCTGTCATTCCTGCCAGCCCTGTGTTCTCTGTAGTTCCTGCCAGCCCTGTGTTCTCTGCCGTGCCTGCCAGCCCTGTGTTCTCTGACAGCCCTGTGTCTCAGCCGTGCCAGCCTACTCATCTGAGTTTCAGCCGTGTTCTTCTGCCAGTCCTGCCTGATGCCCACACCTGTCCTAGTGTTCCTGTTCTCCAAGTGGGATCAGCAGCCACAGCCAGACACCACCCTGGAGTAGCACCTGGCAGCTGCCTGCTGCACAAGCCTGACCTCACCATCAAAAGCTCCAGTGAAAACCCAGGCAGATGACATAGTCACGCCCCTTCCAGGGTAGTCTGGTTTGTGGCACAGTGGGGCCACAATGCCCCCGAGCTCACGCCCACCAGTCAGGGCGTGAGCGTGACATAGTGTTTGTCAGATTGGCGTACATGAGTTGAGTAGGTCAGAAATTAAGTTAGTAGTCTATGCATGTTTGGTACAGTCTGGAGCATTCTTTATACACAGGCCAGGTTTCTTGGGGCCGGTTTTGCATTGATAAATGTTATCCTTGCATATCCCCCTTCTGTAATACACTCAGCACCTCTTTTGCAACCTTCCTTTTTTGTGCTTTGAGGGACCTCCTCAGGAAAATGCTGGCCTTGTACGTAATCAGCACCTTCCGTTCCAGAAGTACTCGGGCCCGCTCCTTCCTGATCTCCAAATATTAGGGCCTTGATCACTACCTCCTGGAACTGAAGGTACAACATACCGGTCTGGCCTGCACATTGTGATAGTACGAAAGCATTGTGCATTGCCATTTGTATGATGTGCTCGGCCTGCTTCTTCTACCACAACTTGGCTTTTCTCATGGCACTGTATGACTAGACTTGAAAGAGATCTATTCCCCTCATGTTCTTGATGTACCCCAGTACACAGTATGGTTTGTTGACCTCTGTAGAGATTCCTCATACAGTGGTGTGGGTTCTGCAATTACCATGTACGGTGGTCAAGAAACGGACATCCCTCTTGCCCTTTTACTTGACCATTAGCATGTTATCGCTACATTGGGCTCTGCTCTCACCCTTTCTGAGTAGCTGCCAAAGTAGCGTCTTAGATTTTTGTGGACAGTAAAGCAGGCTTCTGTAGCTCGCGAAGAGATGGACTGGAGAGTGGGATACTGGTATAAATATTATCTACATAGAGATGATAACCTTGATCCAGCAATGGGTGCACCAAATCCCACACAATTTTCCCACTCAATCCCAGGACAGAAGGACATTCAGGGGGTTCAATCCTGGAGTCTGTAATGTATAAGAATTAGATCTGTCTCTTTAAGAAAGCGAGGGCGGGAGTTGAGAGGAGTTTCAGTTTCAGTTCTGGCCTGAGGAGGAAATCTTATGCTGCTGTATGTTGTGTGCTGGAGGAAGAAGAGGAGAATAAAATACAGTTAAAGCTTACTCTCTCTTAAATTCCTTACACCGTGTGGACATTACAACTGGCGACGAGGATGGGATTGAATCACCTGCTACTGTGAGTACTGACCCCTGCTTTACTGCTTCACACGCCAGCACCACTGAGAGACTCCGTCATGGCTGAATACTTGCACATGTTCCCACAGTTTGATATGACTGATGTCACTAATCTCTCTCATAACTGGAGAAAATGGTTAAATCGATTTGAGAATTTCCTGGAAGCAATAGATATAAGAGAGGAGAACAGAAAAAAAGCTGTGTTCCTGCATTGTGCTGGCACAGGAGTCTATGACATATACAGCACATTACCAGCAGCGGAGACAGACACGTACAGCAAATGCTCCAAAGCTCTCACTGACTACTTCAACCCTAAACAAAACATCAGATATGAAAGATACAAGTTCAGGATTGCTAAGCAGCTTCCAGAAGAATCCATAGACACCTATGTCACCCGGCTAAAAGAACTAGCACATGGGTGTGCATTTACTGACGTAGATGATGAAATCCTAACTCAAGTAATTGTCACCTGCTCATCTAATACCATAAGGCGTAAAGCTCTGCAGCAGGATCTCTCTCTGCATGATTTACTTAAGATGGCCCGTGCTATAGAGATAGCAGATCATCAGGCAATTGCAATGGAGAGTGGGGATAATTTACATGTGCATAATCTCAAACATAACAGTGCACAAGGCAAGCAGGCCCCGCAACAGAAGAAATGTTATAGATGTGGACAAGATTTCCCTCACCACATGAACAAATGTCCAGCTATAGGACAAACTTGCAGTAAATGTGGAAAAGGGAACCATTTTGCAGTTGTCTGCAAATCAGCACCCAACAAGTCTCCTCTGCCAATTACAAAGCCTGCAAATATAAAAATGGTAAATCAGGATATAGGAGAAGTGTCTGTGGCTGAGAACTATGTGTTCACGACGTCTGCCACTGGCTCAGTGCAGTCTCCATGTATTACACTCACCATCTGCAACACGGATATCACCTTTACCATAGATACAGGAGCTTCGGTGGATATCATAGACAGCAATACTTATGAACAATTGAAAACAAAGCCAGTCTTACAGCAAGTGCATACTAAAATCTTCCCATATGGATCTAAAACACCTCTAGTTACAATGGGACAATTTGATGCTGAACTTAGCTATAAACAAAATAGGCAGAAAACCACTTTTCACACATTACAAGGATCAGGAGGCTGTCTTCTCAGCTATCACACTGCCTTGAAGCTAGGACTCATCCAGATTGTTCATACCATAACTGACCCTGCGGACCTTGATGTACAAGCCATGGTGAACAGTTTTCCCTCCCTATTTAGTGGATTAGGAAAATTAATGGACTCTCAAGTGCATCTTCATGTGGATGACAGTGTCCGTCCAGTAGCCCAGGCTCACAGGCGTATTCCATTTCACCTTAGAAAGAAGGTAGAAAAGGAACTCCAATTACTCATGGATGATGATGTCATTGAAACTGTTTCTGGTCCCACTCCGTGGGTCTCTCCACTTGTGGTAGTTCCAAAACCAAAGACTCCAGAGCAGGTAAGACTGTGTGTTGACATGCGCCTGCCCAACACTGCTATTCAAAGTGAAAGACACATCTCACCCACAATTGATGACATTATCAATTTATTAAATGGAGCAACTGTTTTTTCAAAGCTCGACCTCAATAAGGGCTATCATCAATTAGAATTGAGTCCAGAATCCAGATACTTAACAACATTTTCCACCCATGTGAGACTCAGAAGATACAAAAGATTGACGTTTGGGGTCTGCTCAGCAGCAGAAATTTTTCAAGATACGATAAGGAGCGTCATTCAACATATTCCAAATGCCTTTAATTACAGTGATGACATACTGGTTTTTGGGAAAACTCAAGCTGAACATAATCGTGCTCTATATGCTATCTTTGAATGTCTGCTCTCTGCTGGACTCACTTTAAACAAAGAAAAATGCGAATTTGATAAAAATTCATTGGAGTTCTATGGTCACATTTTCTCGGCGGAAGGAGTACGACCTGATCCCAAGAAAGTGGAATCCATCAGAGCAGCTTCAATTCCACAGGAAGCCAGTGAAGTGTGCTCTTTTCTTGGAATGGCAAGTTACTGTGCTAGATATATTCCAAATTTTTCGACAATCAGCACTCCATTAAGGGAACTTACGAAACAAAATTGCGTTTTTCAATGGTCCCAAGACTGTCAGGCCTCTTTTGAAACAATCAAAAACGAACTCTGCTCAACAACCACTATGGCCTATTTTGATCCAGCTCTTCGAACCGAACTGATTGTGGATGCTAGTCCCGTGGGACTCGGTGCAATTTTAGCACAATACAAGGATGACAATCAAAGTCCCCACATCATTTCCTATGCAAGTAAAAGCTTAACAAGCACTGAAAGAAAGTATTCACAACCTGAAAAAGAAAGCTTGGCAGTCGTCTGGGGATGTGAACACTTTCACTTATTTCTCTATGGCGCTCCCTTCACTATTGTCACAGATCATCAAGCTCTCCTTACAATTTTTGGAAATCCCCGAGCTAAAATGCCAGCACGGATTGAACGATGGGGTCTACGTCTACAGGACTATAATTACAAAATTGTTCACAAACCTGGAAAATACAGCAATCCGGCGGATTATCTCTCAAGACATCCCACGAATGATGATTCACCTGTGCATTCCTCCATTGAAGAATACATCCACTTTGTTGCAGCTCACGCTGTGCCAAAAGCACTTTCTGTTGATCAGTTTGTGAATACAACAACAAGTGACAAGACACTCTGTGCCTTAATACAAATTATCCAAAATAGAAGGCATGAAATTCAAAAGAAAAAATTTCCTGAAGATGGGATTGATCTGAAAGAGTTAAAACTATTTTCAAATGTACGTGAGGAATTATCAGTCACTGAAGATCAACTCATCCTTCGTGGTACCAAACTGGTTGTACCTAAGGCCTTGCGCAACCTAGTCATACAGATAGCACACGAAGGTCATCTAGGAATTGTTGGCACAAAAAAGTTACTCAGAGAAAAAGTGTGGTTCCCAAATATGGATAAATTGGTGGAAGAGAAGATTGGACATTGCTCCACTTGTCAATTAATTACTCCATCATCAACTCTAGAGCCATTACAAATGTCTCCGTTACCCACTGCTGTATGGGAGGAAGTGGCAGTCGACATATATGGACCATTACCAAATGACCAAGACATTCTAGTAACAATTGATGAATATTCTAGATACCCTGTCATTTCATTCATCTCTTCAACGTCTGCTAATAGTGTCATACCAGAACTGGACGACATATTCTCTGCATATGGCATTCCAAGAGTGGTCAAAACAGATAATGGACCTCCATTCAATGGACATGTGTTTGCACAGTTTTCTGAATACTTGGGGTTCAGCCACAGAAAAATCACACCTTGCTGGCCGCAAGCCAATGGAATCGTAGAACGTTTCATGCGCACCATGGGGAAACGAATCAAGGCAGCTAGCCTGGAGCACACCCCACTGAAACAGTCACTATACAAATTCCTGCGCAATTACCGCAACACGCCACATTCCACCACTAATGCTGCGCCATCTCATCTAATGTTCAGCAGAACTCTTCGTACACGGATCCCTGATGTGACCAGTCATCCCTTACCAAATGACTCTTCAGTGCGATCAACGGATTTCTTTAACAAGCAAGCCATGAAACATTATGCAGACAGAAGGCGACGGGCACAGCCATGTGCCATCAAAAGAGGTGATATGGTTGTTGTGCGTCAAAAATCAACCAACAAAACCTCACCTGTATATAGTCCTGCAAAATACAATGTTACTGAGAGAAAAGGCAGTATGGTCACGGCTGAGCGAGACGGACACTCCATCACTCGAAATTCCTCACATTTTAAAATCATACCGCAGAACAATGATAATGAATTCCCACCAGTGGAAGATTTGATACCCGACGGTGGAGAGGACCAACAAGAGGCGACTGATCCGTCAGCACTGGACACCCCCAATGAACCCAGACATTACCCTACACGGGAAAGAAGGGCTCCATCGAGACTTATTGAAGAGATATAGTTTAAAAAAAAAAGGGGGAATAAGACAATACAGACATATGGTTTTTCTTGGACATTTTTGTATTGTTACATTGTCGATATTTGTTTTAGGTTAACATATATATATATATAAAAAAAAAAAAAAAAAAAAGGGGATGATGTAATGTATAAGAATTAGATCTGTCTCTTTAAGAAAGCGAGGGCGGGAGTTGAGAGGAGTTTCAGTTTCAGTTCTGGCCTGAGGAGGAAATCTTATGCTGCTGTATGTTGTGTGCTGGAGGAAGAAGAGGAGAATAAAATACAGTTAAAGCTTACTCTCTCTTAAATTCCTTACACCGTGTGGACATTACAGAGTCCTTCCTTTCATAAAATCTAAACTTGTGGGTGTACCCTGAGGTAAACAGTTTGTACAGCTTAATTCTGTACCTGGCAATCATATTAGGCAGGTATTGCTGGAATTTGAGCCTTCCTTTAAAATGGATTAGGCACTCATGGACGTCGATGTCCCTTTGGGGAATGTACACCTCCACAAACTTGTTGCTGAATTGCTCAATAAACAGCTGAACTTTGCTCAATGAAGGGCTCAATGAACGGCCGGTCAAAGTTGGGGTCATCTCGGGGAGGACACCGTGCATTATCATCGTATTGCAAAAATTTCTGTATGTTTACGGGTTATAGCCATGCGGAGTAGTGGAGTGTTGTATAAAATTTCAACACTCCAATATTGCCGAAGTTTTGACTTTTTCACTATCCCCATGTATTGGACCAAGCCCCAAAATGTCATCATTTCTACTCTGTTTACAGGATTCCAGTTAGAAAATGATGAAGGGCGGTTTTGTGCCAAAAATTGCTGGGCATGCAAATTTGTTTGGGCTATCATGAGGTTTACAATATACTCAAAGCAAAACACTCTGAAAAAGACCATTTCTGTGAGGCCGGTGGTGTCTGATTCCTGACTGCGGTACAAAATCAATAATCAGTTTTTCATAATCTTCAGGGGATGAGATCCATACAGGGTCAGGGACAGTGGGCCCTAGTTTAGTTTCTGTCCTGAGGCATCTGCTTGGTGGATCAGCATCACTTGAGGAAAAGGAGGAGGAGAAAAAATAAAGGAAGGTGGGATCCTCTCACTATCAGTGTCGGAGGCAAGGAAGACATATGCCTCCTCCGCTGATTACTGGGTTTGGGACAAGCAGGATTTTTTTTACGTATGTGGTGTTTGTATGAGTACCAACTTTTATTCAGGTGTGTGTGTGTGTGTGTGTGTGCTTGATGTAAACTTTTTTTTAAAATTTAAAATATAAAGAAACCGATAAAGAAAAAAAAAACAAACAACCGGAGGTTGATCACTGATGTATGTCGGTGATCGGTTCTCGACGGTTGTAGGACACACAGAT